>NC_091540.1:43235000-43860000 GCF_042242935.1 Bactrocera oleae | reverse complement strand
CTTTTTTTCATAAAGCTATTCATGTGTCGAAATCGCCATTATCAACATATAGCAGTCATACAAACTTTGATCCAAACTAAATTCTTGTATGGTAAAGTATTCTTATTTGGCAAGATATCTTCACAATATTTGGGAAGGATTATTGTGTAAGGCAATGTTATAATCTACGAAAATAATAGTTTTGTTTTTCTTTAAAATCTACTTGAAGCAAAGATTTTAGCCAAGGATAACGCTAATAAAGTAATATCTCCTATCTAAAAATCGAGTATATCATCGAGGTACCAAAAAAATTGTCTAAGTAGAAACTAGGTGTATACAATTGGGATATTTTAGCATATACCTATATGTAGATAAAATTGTTAGATTAAAAAAGTTCAAAATTAAAGCATACACCAGAACTACAGTGTTGTAAATACCAACAAATAACAACCATTACCAGCCAAATTCCTACAGAGACGCTTCCACTCATATAAAATGCGTATACACAGTGGTTACGTATACGCCGTGTTGCTTAGAAATGGGTTTCGGGGCGTACTTCTTGGTGGGCTTGCAAGCAAGTGAGTGGAAACATATTTCATTGTCAATGAATTTACGCTTCATTTGGTATGGGTACTGTTGAGGAAATTATAGGCCAGAAATCGGTTAGTGGGAGCAATTATTAATGAAATTATTCATAGCTACTTAAATGCTACTAAGCATAAACGGGTAGCGTTATATAATTGAATTATGGCTATAAGAGGTGGTTGAACGTGATTTTTATTGCCTTACGCTTCGCTTCGTTATGCAGTGGGTTCAATAGAGTTTTTAGGTACAAATATTATTTTAGGTATATATACCTATATATATATATGAATTTATGATGAGTATTACATGATAGACTGAACGAAAAATAAATATCAATAACGCATAAATGTTAATAAATATCATAAATTATGTGCATTTTATAATGGTATTTTTATTTACGAGTTTTTAAGACAACTTGGAGCAATTTCTCATAGAAGGGAGGAAATAGGAGTAGGGCACTAATTAAGAATAAAATTAAAAATTTATAAAATATATTAGATTTGAAGTGCTGACAGGGGATTAACCTCGTACTGTTTTCCGTCGTATTAGTTTTTTGGAACATAATTTTTAGAGTGAGAAACTAGAAGTTAATAGACAATTTTCATATCTTTCACTATTTCATTGATATTTGAATAAAAGTTGCTTATTAAAAAAAAGGCTTAAGTATTTGGCAATAAACTCAAAAAATCCAGTGGAAATCTTTTAGGAAGTTGAGAAAAAATATACATAAATTTCAAGGCCTGCTGAGAATCCAATTTTTTATACACTGAACCGGGTATATTAAGTTTGCTAGATTGAAACGTTGGAGACTCTATTAAAAATATGTATAAATGCGTATTGTCGTGAGCTGAGTCGATTAAGCAGTCTCTATATTGGCGAACTACTCTCGAAGTTTTTGAGATATCAACCAGGAAATCATCATCATGCCATTTTCTCACTAAGAATATGTTCATTCGTTGGAATTGCCGATATAGGAAAAGTAGAGATATATATGCTATAGTGGTCCGATATCGGCCGTTCTGACAAATGTGCAGCTTTTTAGTGAGAAAATGACAGGTGCAAAATTTCAGTTCGATAGTTAAAAAACTGAGGAACTAGTTTGTATATATACAGACAGACGGCCATGGCTCAACTCAGGTCATAATGCTGATCATTTATGTATATATTTATAGGGTATCCGATATTTCCTTCTGGGTATTACAAACCTTAAGTTTGCCATATACCCTGTTCAGGATGTAAAAAGGATCTTTTGTATTATTTCATGCTATAAGCAATGTACCTGTGAAGGAATTATATATTTGGTATACCGAAGTAAACGAATTTTCTTGTTTTTTTTACCTCTAAATATTATATTTCGTTCATGAAATTTGCAGAAGTACACCGCAAGTATTATCCTACTATTTGCTTACTCCAAAGCCTCCACATTGCACTTATGCTACTTTTTTGAAAAATCTATTCTCTTATTGCCTCTGTGCCATTACTTCCACAGTGGTGAAATCAATTTTGTAGCATTTCGCTTCGGTCATTTGGCAGAACTCATTCGCAATAAATTGAACATGTTCACCTAAATATTCCTGCTTACACACATACAAACATACATATGTATGCAACATTCAGCGGTGACTGTAGAATTGCATGATTTTCAACTAAACTTTAGTAAACTCCCTTACGTGCCCCTTTTCGTTTTTTATTTAATCTGGTAGCGGTATTTTTTATGGAAGCGTTGCTTCAGCGCGAAAAATTAACTGCCTTTGAGGGCAATGGAGTTGAATATTCTCTTAGCTTTGGTTTCACATTTGGCGGTTGAGGTGTGGATGTGCTGTTTGTCTAAGTCCACCTGCAGGTGTTTTTTTGCCGGCATATGAGTGTGTGTGTGTGTGGTGTACAAATTTTTTCAGCGATTTTCAACATATTGTTTTTACGTGTTATTGTAGTACTCGCTATTGACTTTAACTGCAGCTCTAACGGCTCTTTTGCTAGCTTATTCAATTCACTTTTTTGAGCGCCTCACGGCGTTCGCGAACATTGTTTTCTGACCGTTGATTTTATGCTCGTAGACGTTGACTTTGTGGTCATTACATAGCTGTGTGTATGTGTGAGAGTGTGTGTGTTAGTGTGAATGTGTACTGTTACCCGCTTACACTTGCATAGCTGCTGGTATTAACAGTAGTTGCACGTTTGCGGAAATTGTGGCAAAAACTCTGCACCGCTGGTTGCACTTGGCTGGCTTCCGTGCACTAACACAGCTGCATTGAACGTTTTTAAAAATCACCATTTCACCGCTTATGTGAGTTGCATGTTCGAGATTTCGTTTCGCTTCGTAGTTGCTGCCAACTGAACATTCGACTCAAGCAAAAAGCATTAAATGACTATTTAATGAAGAAAACGAAAAAGAAGTGAAGGCAAGTGCAGCAAGCGAGTGTCTTTGTAATTTACAGTTAGCCTGGCAGTAAAAATCAAATGACCACAGAACTCATTGTGCCACTTGCATTGAATACCGACGGTTAGTGGCAATAAACCGCCAATCTAGTTCCAATCACTGCATCGCATTTCGCTTTACGAGCAGCGCATGAGGGGGAGAGCGCGAGTAGGGGTCACAGCGGCCAGCGCAGTTGCACGATAACAATAAAATTGATCGAAGGCTGTTATTTAACCAAAATACTCAAAATCAGCACAAATTTAATTTCGTGTTGCAAGCAAAAGCTCTGCGCGGTTTATGTAGCTTACAAGCGCGCCAAGGTCGTTTGCACTCGCCTACGCGTATTGCCTACGGGTGTGCACTTAACTTTGCTATTGCCAACACTTAGCGCTAATGCTGCAAATTATTGTTGCTGTTTTTAGTTCTTCAATACACTCTAGTGCTTCAAGTTTACAGCTGCGGTGCTCTGGCTAAGCCATCACTAGGCAATTCCCTAAGACGTTAATGGTTATTGTAAAAGCGTATCCTTGGTGGCCACTTCAGTGGCTGCTTAGCTGGTCGAAAAGCTAAAAAGTAAGTAAGTAAGCGGGTCGTTAATGAAAATTATTGCTCTGTGCGGGCTAAATCGATGGTTGGCAGGCCTTGTGCTAACTAACTTACCAAACGGTTCTTCGTTGGGTTGGCATGTTGGCTGCGTTATTGTAGTTCTGCTGCTTCAGTCGTTTGGTTAAAGTTGAAACTTCTATTTGGCGCCCATTAGCCGTTGCAACAATTGCACTTGAGTTTATGGTAAAAGGAAGCTGCACTTTCCTGGCAATGCTCTCAAATTCTAAATCGGTAGCTTTAAGTGCTAATAAAGCTAAATATTTAAGTAAATTTTGGGGCGAGATTTAAAGTGCAGGGATATCAGAGGAGGAAATAGCTTAAAAATAATTTCCCAATTCATTGAAGAATGATCCTATTATGATTTAATGAAGATTAATACGTAAACAATAAAAGCTTCTTCCTAAAAATACCTTCAAATATCTCTTTTAAAAAGAACATGTTGATGTTTTCTTAAAAAATTGTGTGTCTTATCTTATGGATAAGAATGGTTTGAGTCTCGTAGGCTTCTGACTTAAATTGGTTTCTGTTAATGATTAATTTTTCTTCCGACAGCCTTTTAAAAAAAAGGAAGCAGACCTGGTCATTAGGATAGCTAGAAGATAACTTAACTTTCTGTGTTTTTATCAAGATGTCTTCTTTGAAATCACTAATTATCTGAAATTGTAGTCCTCTGGCGCATCGCGCTTCTTACTCTAACGATAAATTGGATGAGTTACTGTGAAGAATAAGTGGCACAGTACATCATAAGTCGCAGTGTAAGTAAAACTTCTTCAGTAGAGCACTAGTAAGGTTAGGTTAAAAAGTCCGGCCCTCTTTTAGTTACCAACAGAGATGCCACTTCGACAGCCTAGAATACCGATCCGTAATACCTAAAACTCCCGAATAATGATCATAAAGACCCTCATAATTCGATAAAGCCTTTTGAGCCCACCATAAATGTGTTGAGGCGGCTAATATCAGTTTCGGCTATCACTGCCGAAAGGTCACCTTTTTCCATACAACTTTGACAACTTGCGTTCAAAAAAGTTTTTTAGCCTATTGGACAATGTCCAGGAAGAACTTCTACGATATGCGGCAAGATGAACCTTGCGAAGTGCAAGTAGTTCAGTATATCTCCTGTGTTCTACTCAGGGCCAGAAGGATCCCGCATTCATACAGGAATGTTCTGCGATCAACGCTAGTTTAGCTCACGTGATTTCCAAAAGTCCCGTGATAGAACGCAGGAAGACAACGGGGACTAGGCTCTTTCCCACTCTGATGTTAGTGAGATGAGAGTGCAGCCTTTTGCGGGCTCATCAGCTTTGCACTGTTCAGCTATTCCACTATGACTGAACACTAGTTAAGTTTTCTTCTAAATAAATGAATGTTTATTTTTGTTCTTGATCTAGAAAGAATTTAAAGAAAGTGTCGATAAAAACACTTGCTTATCAGAGGTCGATAAAGCTCGTTTGGATCCAGAAAGACTGTCAAATTGTCTGATAAGTTTTTTTTATATCTCAAATACACTCGTGTGTTTAACATTGTCTACTGACGGTTGACCCACGTTAAAAAAAAACAAATTCTTTAGTTTTAATTTGGGATTTCTAGCAACCATCAGTTGCGTAACTGCCAAGCACTGTATTCTATGGGTGCAGTGAAAGCAGATCTCAAAGTGAAGCTCGGAAAATAACTTTTCTACGACAGTATAACCGTAAAGCTTACTGTCGGCCACAAATTCACTAGGCCATTCAACGCATATACCAAACTATATTAGTTTTACACATCTGTGTGGAAGTCTATTTTTTATTCGACATTGGCTACAATCCTGTGGGAATAGCGCGTGGTACATTTCAATAGTCTGGCTGGAATGTAAAAGCATATAATTTTTACTTTTATTTTCCACTTTTCACTCGCACGGCATTTCTTTATTTTTCTGCTCACCCGTATTTTATTGCCTTCATCACATACCCGAGCGCTGCGATTTCGAAGCGATTTTTTATCGATGCAGGGCGAGTCAAAAAAGAAAGAGCCCAAAACTCATATAAAAACATACAGCGAATGAAGGATTGTGGCAGTAATCGTAAAAAAGAGCTGACGCTCACTAAAACCCAGGTGGGCGCTGCCGCCGAACCAAACTGCACACATGTGCACTTAGTATTTGTGTGTGTTTATTTTATAGTTGCATTTTGTATGTGTGCGCATGTGTTGCGTTTAAATGAAATGGTTGGCCGCGACGACAACTTCAAATTGGCTTGCAACACACACACAGGTTCACATACTCGCCTATCATATCGTCTACAACAACTGTTGAGTACAACAACAATTGTATAAAGGTCACTTTATTATTTTTTCTATTTACCGCTTTGGCAATGGAATTTGTGGCTTTACCAACTGCTGGCTGAGTGACTGACTGACCAACTGAGCTGACTGGTTGACTGGTCATCAGACTGTTTGGTTAGCTCGCTCGTAAAGCTGAGGTTTTCGCAACTCTCTACTTCTTATTAAACTATTGGATACTTGTAACGCTCACCTGTGCACCATTTTCTATGCATGTATGCATGCTTGCGTGTTTGTAGTTGTGTAGAAATGTTTGCTTTGCAAGCAAATTGCCGGCATTTTGATGACAGCTTTGCTATTATTGCTTGACCGTCACCGTAAAGCATAACCGCAAACAAAAGTGGTTGCTCAGGACTTGTGGCGTGCGGGTGTGTGAGCACAATGAAAGCCGAGTGGCAGTAGTGAGCGATGTCGTTTGCGACTTAGCGTCATAAAAATGAAACTTTTACATGCAGGTTACTTGCCTCTTTTATTTACAGTTGTGATTTGCTGCTACAACTTTTGAATGCTTTGGCGACGGTCGTAAAAGTGTTGTAGTTGTTAAATGAAACGTACTTGTATAATCTTGGAAAGTGATATGTCGGCGAAGAGAAGAAAAGGCTCTTATTTGTATGGCTTAAAATTCGCTGTGCAGATATCGTAATGCTGACTTCTTATTTGTGTGGCTGCTCACATTTGGTTGCCACAAATCCTATTCGTTGGTGAGGATTAAATATTATGAAACCCAATATATGAGCTTTACTTTGGTTTCATAAGAAAAACTCAAAATTACTAAGAAGGACGGAAAAATATTGGTGCCTAAAATATTAGCTTGATATATTCGAATATCATATTTGGCACTTGAACTGCTATTCATTAGGTTGTTAGTAGCTGTTAAGTTCAATGTCTGCGAGGTAGTCTTTTTGAGAGTATTTTAGAGTAAGAAGAAAGAAGGCAGGTGTCTATTTAAATTGCTTCATGTGGTACATGATCGGCTAATATACTTGTACGAACTAACAAGTATATAACATGTGATATCTAGTATTTATAGCCATTTAGAAGTATTAAAATAATGAACAAACAAAAAGTGAAATATGCACTTCAGGTCTACTCCTCAATTGATATATGCGTTCAGTACTTACATAGGCACTTTTGAGATAATGTGAAGTCCCATGAAAGAACTAAATGTTTTGATTCAATCACGGATAGGTTACGACGATCACTTTGGTCCAATTCTGCTAATAGTGAGATAGTGCCTTTCCTTGCGAGTTCATCAGTTTTGCAATTCTTTTCTCTGTCATTTTACAGGTCCTCGTAATACATTTTCTCGAAGTAACTCGATCTAATTGATAATAAAACGAAATATAGTAACCCCTTGCTGATGCGCCCTTGAGCAAGTTGAGCTGGTGCTTTTCAAAATTCTAATTCCATTCGACACTTTCAGAAACTCAATACAATATATTACATATTGTGTCATAAACTCGAGTTTATTGTCTCATTGAGAGTTTAGCAATTAACACTAGACACAAATTCTTGTTGTGTCATAAACACGAGTTTATTGCGTTTTTGAGTGTTTAGCTATAAACTGTTGTTTAGCTATAAACACTAGTCCAAAAATTGTATCGTGTTATAAACTCGAGTTTATTGTCTCTTTTAAAGTTTAGCTATAAATGCTTGTTACAAACTCATGACATGTTAAACTCGACTTCAATACACAAAAGGTTTTTGTGTATGGAAATTTCGACTGCAGTGTCAATTGATTTTTAAGCTTCAACGAGTTTTCCGCAAACATAAAGTTTTAAGCTCGAGTTTGTGACGCAGCGCGAAATTACAACAACAAAGTTATGTCCAATGAATATTTTTCGCAGTACTTCAGCCTCAAATACTGGATCTTTACATAGAGCTAACAATTCAATAAAATAAATACTTCAGAAAGAAAGTTTTTTGTAAAATTGCTAACCCTGATCATATACCAAATTTTCCTCTATGCATGCGAACAGATATCTGACACAAAAGATACTCACTTATGAAGCGGGATAACAAATAAGTAAAAATCCCTTTATTCTTCCAACTACTTTTGATATTAACACCTTCTACCACAATGAAGAAGCATTTGATGACATTTCTCAATTGTGTTTATTACCAACTAACAACAATAAAAATATTACACGAAATGATAACGGTACTAAGCTAAAAAAGAAAAGTAAAATGATTTCCTTTCTAGTCAAATAGAAAAGTTCAACACTGCCATTGTTGGCACGCGATGACGCTGGTGATGATGACGGGGTGAACAGAAAATTTTAAATCGAAAAAGTTTTGCATACTAAAAAGTTACAACAGTAACGCCACACGTACACACCATTGCGGGCAAACAATAGAGGCGTGTGACCGACTACTAACGCCGCACTGCTGTCACCAGACGCTCGGGGATACGATTGCGCGTCTAATTCCTAGAGTATTCCAAATAAGCAAATAAAAGGAGGAAGAGATAAAATAAAAGCTGGTAATTGCAAGTGTTTTGTCACACCACTGGCAAGAAGCGCAACCATACATTGTCGTTTTTAGTGCATAAATTGTTGCAGCGACAAAGATGATGCACAAATCGCGAAGCGGTAGTTTTAGTCGATACGAAAGCAATGCCAAAACTGCAAAAAATACAAGAAAATAGTCGAATTGAGTTTCATTTCCAAAAACACAGGCAAGTATCACTTGATACTTGGAATTGTTGAACACTTACCTCGTGCTAGCACCCACACATACACATACACATCCCCTGTTACACACTTGCCTATTCGTCCCGAATAATAGTGATTTTCTTACTGCAACGATTATGCACGTTTTCTAGAGACTTTCTTGTTTTATTGTTGGTGTGGTTTCTGCTGCCACTCACGTTGCTGTCACTCCTTGTTAGTCTTTCGTCGGCTTTGCGGCTGTAACAAATTGTTGTTTACCTTTAGAAATGTTGTTTGCCTGCAAGGCAAAAACGAAAAGTATAGAAAACTCACCGCCGCAACCGCTGCCACACTGAGTTGGGTATCAGTGACAAGTCAGCGCATTACCTCACTCTCTCTCTCTCTCTCACACACACACAAACATCTATCAACAGCAGTAGAAGAAACCCCGCGCGACTAGTAAGAACCGCTGTGGCTTTAGTGTCAGGAAAGGAATTGTCAGCAACAAATGTTGCCTCTGTAGACCACAAATCGAGTTTCTATGCCATCTCAGTATTTCTTTTGAAACTTTTCTTCTTTACAACTCGGTATAGCGTAATGTGGCTTCAGCGCGCTTACGTCTGTCAGTGGCAGCTGTGACGCTCCGCAATCTTTCGACGACTGTTGCAGTTGTGCAAGGGCTTTGCATTCGTTTCTTACACCTACATATTTCATTTCTTTTTTATTTTACATAATACCGTTGAGCAATTTTTCTCATTCGCGTCATTTTAGCTTTGTACTTTGTGTGTTCAGGGGTGCAGAGAATGCAATTTGCAGCTTACAAAATATGCTCACACACAAAAGGTGTTGATAGAGTTGTTCAAAAGTAAAGGTGTTGCAAGTTGAAAGTTGCCAATGAGTGGCCTGCTTGTTCCATATGTACGTAAGTGATTTGAATTTACTTCTATTTTGCTATTTAAGCTCTAGTGAAAGAGCCTTTGTTGCGTCGAGCTATTTCAAAGGCTTCTTTGACTTATGCTCATTAAACACGGAGTTTCACTTCATAGAATTGCATCAGCTTCAAAAGAGTTTTGTACTGGCAACATTGCCAAAGTGCGCAGCGTCCGATCAAATTTAACTCGGACTGTCAGAAGAAAAATACACCTTCATGTGTTCCAATACAAATCTTTATTATTGCCGTCAAAATAAGCTGTGGAGCGAATCAAGCTTGCCAACTGCCAACGCTTAATCTAATTCATAGACTTGATATAAGCGTCCACTGGGATGGTCCTCAGTGTCTTCAGCGAATTTTGGTTTTATCGGTTTCGGTAGATTTTGAAAAAGATTCAGGTCCTTTGGTACGAGTCCCAACATTAACGTGCTTAATACCCAAAACATTAACCAAAAAGTGTTGATCCATAAGATATGCTGAGATCCTCTGGTATCTCTCTGATGCCAAAACGACAATTTTGAAGAACTGTATCTGCAACTTTTTCAATGTTATCGTCCTTAACAGAGATGGGACCCAACTATATTCAACTGCGCAGTCGAGCTAAGCGGAGAGTATTTATAAAAAATGGTCTCCAATCTAATACATAACCTCAAAGTGAGCAGCTTAAACTAACCCTGTATGAAATGGCTTTAATAACAAATGTGGAGTTGTTTGGTGATCTTACGAGACACAAATACATTAAGAATTTCTTGAACACCTCAAAAAGAAAACTTAACCAATATTTATAAAACCAAAAACCTCAAAATCGATTTTATTGACTCAAAACATAGTTGATTTCTGGCTTCACCATTTTTGTTTTGGTTACGAAAATATACTCTCATTTGCTAAAATTGTGCCTCAATTTGCAGTTCTTTCTTTATATTACTTTCAGTCAGAGTTACCTATATACCCCATCGATAACTCAGATACTTATACATAAAATCGAAACCATAAACATGTGACTATTAACTAACAGGACTACGGGGTTTTTAAATAACATTTTACATGGTGTTTATGACGATATAACCTCGAGGGCTCAAAAATCTCTTCTTCTCTGAGAAAACTCACAGGCTATCATACATATACAACGAGTGTATAAAATTAACTCCAAAAACAACTCAGAGTTTCTGAAACATCCCAAAAGAGAACTTAAGTCTTAAACTCGAGTTTGTGGTGGAACTGTAGAACTATTTTATCTAACTGGAATTTTTTTCAGCGAATCATTCTTTGGGAAGTAATTGGAATATATTTTTAGACAAACAAATAAAAAATAACTAACAATACTTTGTCCACTTATCTTTCCACGCTCTTGTTCACAGTTTGCGTATATACTATGTCATCAGCTCTGTTCAGTGATCAGTAGCTTCTCCTTTGCCCCAACCAAGTGTCGAAAATGATAAAGCACCTTTGGTAGAAGCTGATTAGGTGCCGGTGGAGCATTAAAATTCCACTTGCGAACCATGCCCCAGGTTAACTAATTTATGAGGCCATAAGCTTGGGCATTTCTACCATATAGCCACACTCACAGACTCACCATCATTTATTAGCGGTGTTTTCCTCAAGTACTTATGACATGCTTAGAAAAATTAATATAATGAATTTAAAACACTAAGGACAACGACAGAAAAAAGCTGAAACAAAACAGGTGTAGAATAAACGAACAACAAATTGCAACACACAGCGCACACACATACATTTATAATGAAAGCGCCAACTACAGATATTTGCCCAGCAACCGGCGACCTACTGATAAGCGCACAGCGCAGCTATGTCAGCAGGAAGGTGACAATTTTAAAGTTTGCACGGCAATGACAAACCTGCGCAACCCCACTGCTCCTCACTGCTTCGACAAACGTTGGACAGCCAGCTGGTTGCGCCACTACCTAATTGTTTACTCCACTTGCCGCAAAGTGCAAACACAGTGGCCACCGTGCGCTATTTACCACTTGGGTGCAGCCGCCACATGAGTGGGTGGCCCAGACACCCGAGCACCGGAGCACCCGACTGCCAGCTGTCACCTGTTATTTGCCAGCTATACACTTACAAACTGCTGCTGAGGCGGCGGTGATACTCATAAACTGTCTCCACACTGTCGTCGTCGTCATCCTCCTCAACGTCCCCTTTTCATTTTCATTTGCCTACGTTGCCCGAACGTCTGTTGTTGGCGCGTTGAATCGTGTGGCGAATGGCGTGCCAACAATTATTTTCAAAGCAAACTTTTTCTTCGACCCCCCTTCCTTCGCACCACTCATGCACAAGTGCATTGCAACTGCGGTGGCAATTGTTGCGGCTTCGATGTGCTCGCTACCTCTTTCTTGCTAAGCGCTGAGGTTGTGGCGCGCACCCTTCGCTGCCACCTTTCGTGCGCGTTGGCAGTTTTTCATTGTTGATTTTCTACTTTGTTATTTGCCTTTATACTAAATCGCTATTTTTACCCCACAGCCAATTCTTTCGCTGTTTTCTTTTTGTTTTCGCCCCGCACTGCCTTTGTGTGCCGCTGCGCGTTGTTAGCTTGTTTTACCTACAAATTTCAACTGTCATGTCATCTGGAATTTATGTTGGTTTTTGCGATCAGCGCCATCGGGTGGTCGGCTTGGTGGTTATTTCTTATAGAAATTGTGCGCTATTGCTAGCGCTCGCTATGTTTGTGTATGTGTTGTGCGCAGCCTTATCTGAACATGGCCAACCTGCTGTTTGCCGAGGTAGCAGCTACTGAGCAGGCAGTCAGCAATCAGCAGCAACTTCGCAATCATATATAATTTTCGTTGCTGCTTTTCTTACTCAGCGCAAGTACACAAATACACAAACAAACACACATACCTTAAATGGCATGCCAGTGTCGTGTTTTGTTCCGTGTGACTATGTTTTCCGACAATTTTTCATTTCAGCTGCCAGCTGTGGCATTCAACACCAGAGCACTTTGTGCGGTGTTAACGTATTTTTCATTGTTGGTGTTAGTGGCGCATTTCCGTATGCGATATTATTCCTTGTCACCATCAATGAGTTGCTTCCGCTGATATGCGTTAGCTGTTTTCGCATATAGTATGTGTTAGAGCATGGAGAAATGTTCGTGGTGGCGCTTGTGGCATCACCTATTTGCACAAAAAAACGAGAAGTGAAAAAACAAATACAATTTGTACTGTTTCCATTTTTACTGCCTTCGATCTGCTTTCTAGTTAATGCTTCTACAGCATACACTAATTCACACACATATTCAGCGCGCAGATCTGCAATATCCGGTTCCATTTGCTCTCTTTCTGATTTCGCTTCCACCGCCAATTCGTCATGAAATATTTACCTGCTGACAAATGTGTCATTGCTTAGTGTTGTAGAAAGCACAAAAAAGAAAAACCCAAACAACAACTGCAATGTAAACTGTTGCATTGCGTTCACACCTTTGCAGTCGCGCGCTCTTTGTCTATCACATATTGTTGGCAATTGCTACGATTCTTACTAGGATTACAGTGCCGACTCCTCTGCGCCTTCACCGTGACTATGTCTGTTTGCTTTGCTGGTAGTACTGCCACATATTAGCGGTCGTTATATTTGCTGTAAATTAAGTCATACAAGCAACATGGTGGTGTTTTTTTGTGAGTGTGTTGATGAGTTTGTGTGGATAAGAAACACAAGTAAAAAATTCGCAAGAGTTTCGTAGTGCACTGCCGATAATAAGCAGTAGCATGTAATTTCTGAAGCTATATTTTAAGCCGCCAATCAGTTTGCCAAACAGGTTAAAAAGAACTGAGTTTAACTGCTTTTTCCCCTTAATTGTAGATCCAGTAGCTCTTTTCTAAACGCTCAATTTTTTTCTTAAAAGAAGTTGTATAACAGTGACTGCGAAATATAAAAACATGTTAACTAAGTAGTTTAAAGGCATATCTTTTACAATATATTTAAGGAGAGTTCTAGTCTAGAAATTAAAAAATATATATATATTTCTCTTCATATTTTGATAGCTCAGACACTGGCAAATATCTCCTTTAAAGGTCTTTTCAAAATGCAAATAATTTTCAAACTTCCTGCAGTTTTAGTGGCGTTCCAACTCGGCCGGTTTAGCCTTAATTTAAAACTTTAAACTAACATTTTTTCGATGCAGTCATCACGATATGAGAAGTTCTAATAATTTGATTTACTTGAAACTGGCACGAATATTCCTTAGATACCTCTCTTTTAACCAACAAAATTGAAAATTTGGATTCTAAAATTCTAAGCTCACCAGCATTCTTTTATTCCAAATACAGTAGTTTGTGAAATATAATATTAAATAAATAAACTTTATAAAATCGGGAAAACAGTGAAATTTTCAATTTCGCATAGCTCTTATAAACTTTTTTTCCTTTAGCGGAACTTCTTTAATGATAAAGCAAAACTTTCCACCAAAATTCATTCGAATTGGTGAGGGTCGCGTCCAACTATTTGAGGATTTGACATGGAATGACCCAGTTGTTACTGGAAATTACTTTCATAAGATAGTCTTCTACTCTAAGTGTATACTTCCTGGCTAGTCGAGCTCGTTCTAAATTTTAAGGCCGTTCTGCTTCAAATTTGCTCCGCCTCTATTTTAATAAGCTGATATTTATGTTATAAGGGTGGATCTAATCCGTCTCATCATTCGTTTCACATTTTGTTTATCGTTTATGTTTTAAATTGAGTTCATTTATGGATTCCCAGTTGCCTTAAACTTCTTCTCTTATATATAAAATTGCTTCATTGAAAATTTAATGTATTCTCCTAATAAGTGTTCGTATGGAAAATGCCTCCGAAGTCTAACTAAGAATAGATTTTTTATACGGGGAGTTATCATAATGCTCATCGATCTTCCGAAAAACTATATCGCGTACTGCGTACACCAACCTTTCGGTAAATTATTCCCAAATTATTTCACCACTTCTCTCCGTCTGACCTACATTGCCACCTTCTATGAAATTCTCAAGCAATTATCAAGTGTTCTACTTTTATGCATTCTCATTAACTTTCATAAAGCATTGCAGTGCACAGTGAATAAATATTTGCACAAATGCACTTACAGTAAGCTTATTGGTAAGTGTTTGTGAGTGTGTGTGCGAGCACACATGCGCACATAAAAAGGTAAATACTAGCAAATGTAAACTTTAAGGAAAATAAAAATAATAAAATTCGAGAAAGCTTGTTAAGAGACCCTGCGGTGACAGCGCTTGAGTAAATATTGCGACAGTTGAGGCAGTTAGAAACGTTGCTGTCAGCAAGCGCAGTCAACCACTAGCAGTAACACACACACACGCACACTAACTCACTTTAGTTGTCGGTGCAATAATTCCGTTGAATTTCGTTCGAATTGTGCAAGCGTGTGCGCACACAACACTTGAGTGACACAAGAATTTCCGCAATTAACGGTGACAATCATTCGAAAATAGCTGCTGATTGGCTTACTGACTGTCTAACTGACTTTATAAGTTAATTTCACTTCGAGTGGTTGATCAACTCGATGACATATTGACAAATGCTGGTGCGTTGGCACTTGTAATGGTGCGCTACCTGAACTGACGGCTAAGTGGAAGTTTGCTTTTTTAATTTATTGTTAATTAAAAATTATTTTTCTAGGAATTACAATCATGAAATATTAAATATTAGAAAAGTTTTAGAAATAATTTTATAAAGTCCAAAAGTCCGGCAATTTATGAAAAATAAAAAATTTTCTAAGAATTTTTTAAGTTACCGAACCCAACTTTGTCTGCAGCGCTTGCTTAGTTATTCATAGCCATGAACTTTTTGCTAACAAAGTTCACTTTTCGGCATTGCTATGTCCAAAATCTCGTATGACAACTTTTCCGTTTAAAGTGATTTGCTGCTGCCCGAATTTAAACCTACGTACGTGTAATTGTTACCTATATGTTGAATTAATTATTCACGCTAAGAAATCAATCAATATCAATTTGTCGATCCAAATCACATGACCGCACACACACATGCCATCGCCGTTGCCAACCGACGCTGACACTGGTGGCACGTGTTGGAATCTATTTATTTTCGTACAATTTGATTGAAAATAAATCTAGACGCTTAATGGTGACTGTATGTAAATATATGTATATGTATTAGTCAATATTTTAGCAGTTGTTCAAATTAGAATGTGATATTTAAAGTGACATGGGGTAATTTGTGTGCGATAGCAGCATATTCAAGGACTTTAAATAACAGCAGCCGTATTAAGTGACTAGGTGGTTGAAGAAATAAATATAATTAGGAATATTGTACAAAATTGAGTGCGAGAAAAAGAAGTGTCTGTCAAAGCGCTGTGGCATATCCAAGTAGGAAAACAGGCGCTGGGGCTGAGTTTTTGGAATTCGTTTTAGGCTGATTTTGTAAGAAAATATAACTTATTAAATTTACCTTATCTTAACTAAACTCTAACAATTTTTTTGGATATTTCCATATGTGCTATCTTACTTTGCGCTAGTTTCCTCCATTCAAAAATTAAAAAAATATACGTTGCCTACATTTTGGCGCATTTATGAAAGAAAAAGTAGAAATTTAGCGAAATAATGTTAAAAATATATTTAGTTTTAACCCATAATATCAATTATGACGTCACAAAAGAAATAAACTTTTTTGAAAGAACACAAAGCACACGATCACAAAATTCAAGATTTCTTAATTATATGCAGTCACTTAGCGTACAATTAGGCGCATTATTAAGCAATTTACTTTAAGTGTATTTTAGTAAAGGTAATTACCAAAAATCATGCTTGTAAGCTAGATATATATTGATATTGATATGATAATATAAAGAAAGTTCTAATACAATTTTTTTCCAAATTTTTTTTTTATTTTTGCGGAGCAAAATTTGGAAAACTGGAAGAAAAAATCCAAATGCACTACTCATAAAAACTCTACATATTTTGTAAATAAATTGGCATAAATTCTCTTTAAAACAAATCCTTTATATTACATACCACTTTTATATATAATTTAAAAAAATCGACTTTATATATAATACACATATAACTATATGTATGTATTAACGAACTTATTTATCAGATGCCTTAGCAGCTTGCAGAGTTTACAACAAGTAAATATAAGATTTTATAAAATATAGCGCACAAAGTTCGACTCAACCAATTAAAGCGCAAAACGCTTCTGCCTTCAAGTCACGTATACGCCCAGGCGGCTTCAAGCATACACTACTCCATTAATCACACAGCGCCATGAAGTCTGATAATGACGTTGGCGTCAGCACGTGCTTAGAAGCATGTTGAAAATGGCTTATAAAATTATAACAAACAGCATAAATTAATACATAAACGATTTAATTAGTTGATAATTATATCAGCGAGAGAGAAGAGTGCTGCAATAGAGAGGATAACACGCAGCAATACAAACAAAAAAATTGTTTCTATTATGTGTAGTATCTACTTGCATTGCTTTGAAACAATATTTTGTGCGAATAAGTTTATGTGTGTGTGTGTGTGTGAAACAGCTTTTCGCTTGCAACTTCGAACTCAACCAGAAGCTGTCTTGTTATTGTTATGGAGTGTGAATATTGCAAATTACTGCTACTCAAAACATCAATGCCGCAAGATATTTATGCCATTATTGTTGTTGCTTGAACTTACAACCAAGTGCGCTGATAAACATTTACAAATAGCAAAGTTGTGTAAAGTATGTGAAATTTAGCTGTTCAATGCAAATAAGCATAACGGCGTAGCAAGTGTTGGCAAGTGAGTGTGTGTGCGTGTGTTTGTGTAAGGCATAAAATTGCATATGTATTACATGTGCTCACAGAAGCACACACACAATTATGCTAAAATAATTTCGAGCAAAACACACTCACATATGTACGTAGTTAGAGCTCATAAGCGCAAACTTTTGCGGCAACAAAAAATACACACACTTACACACGTTCGGAGCCAGCTGCCGCCGCAAGTTTTCTTCGCGCACACACCAAAATTCACATGAATCTCTTATGCCTCGCCACACCACAGAATGTGCGAAAATTAACATTTGTTTCAGCGTAAATTGACGCAATAAAATGTAAATATGTTAATTCCAAAGTTGGCGGCAACATTAGGCTGCAACATCATGCTGCTGAATTTAGCTGCGATGAGAGCGCGCGTCTATGATGAGGGTGTGTCAGTTGATTTTCGTGAAATTCAAATTTAGTTCAGACGTGTGTATGTATGTGTGTCGTTCTTTGATATTTTCAAATTAAATATTTACCAGTCAATTAAAAGATAATTTTCACATTTGTAAGAAGGCTCGCTGCTGTAGGGATAAGAAGTAAATTAGAAAACGGTAGAGAATAGAAGAAAGCGAGATCTGCAAGTTATTGTTGTGAGTATAATTACTGAGTGTGCATGTAATCATATGCCTTGTAAACAATTAGATTATGACTATATTTGGTGACTCTGTGTGATACAATTTGCAGTTTTGTATGCTATGATCTGCATTTCTTTATGGTGAAGGAAGCTTAGAGCTAAACTATTAATAATGCGATAGGTATGCAATAGAAGTAAGATTGAAGAACTTCAATTAAAATTTTGTTTCTAATTTTAAACAGTTATTTTTACCAAACAACAATATACCGAAATTTGAATACCTGCCTCAAAATCATAATTTTAATCAAATATAGGCTGTATGTGTTTCACAGTCCTATGAATGGTTGCCGACTTGGATAGAAGCGAAATAAAAGAACGCGCTGAAGTATATGCACAGTTCAACCTTTTTTTATATCTTAAAAGTTTTATATACTAAGAACTTATGATAGGGTTTAGAGTAATTCGGCATGATACCCGTAGTGGACAATATACCATATTTGCATTCTTAAAGTTTTATAAGGTTAGCTCTAGAGGAGTTATTTGTGAGATTGCGCACCTAAATAAAAAGTTTTAAGTATAATTTAAATCAAAAATTCAGTTGGAAAATCCTCACATTCACGAGTTACTCGTTCACCAAAACTACTTGTATTTCTAAAATCTTGTTCTAAAAATCGTCAAACGAATGGAGGTTATATATTTTGCATTGTTTACCTAATCTTGTTGAAGGTGCATATGCACGTTGCTGAGCGTCATACAATCCGTTTGTGGCATGCTAATCCTTGCACCATTGCGCTACCTCTGCGGCAAAAGTAGTCGTGGTGGTGGCAATGGCACAGCTTTTGCACAAAAGGCTTTCCAAGTCAGCGTCAGCCTAGTGCTTAAAAGCAGAAAAACAAAAACCAAAAAAAAACACAACAACTACTTACCACAAGGATATAAGTTATCCTTGAAATAGTTGCTTAGCACCGAGCAAGCAACATCAGCAGAAGCCGTCACAGAACTTTCGCACTCAAAGTAGCTAAGAAGGCATGTTAAAGCTTACACTCGAGCGCTGAGCAGTGCAACAAAAAAAAACACAACAAAGACAAAAACAAAAGCGAACGTGGCATGTAAAGCAAGCAAGGCGAGCGTACAGGACGAAGTAAAGCAGAGAGCGAAAAAGGAAAATGCGAGTACACGGCAACCAGCAATCATTGTGAACCGGCACTCAAGTTTAAGTTGAAAGCGGAAACTTTCGTGTGAAAACTAAAAGTATAATACAATGCAACTAACCCTTAAGCTTTAAAGGTGCTAAGATAAATACGAGGCGCATGCAGTAAGGCGGGTTGCGGGGCAAAGAAGTGAGAAATGCTGGTTAGCTGAGACTAGCAACTTCTGTAGGTGACTCGAAGAAATTTGCAAGGAACTGTAAGACACACGTACACACATAATACATGGATACTTTGGTATAGTTATGCATATGCGTTCGGCTGCTTGCATATATGTATGTGTGCGTCTGCGTCTGAATGAGTGTAGGTGGTTTCATGCACATTGCATGCTCAAGTGCAATTACAATACACCCACAACTGACAGCGGTTGGCGAGGTTAGTGTGTGTATGTGCCGTGCTCATGGTAATGCAATCCCAAGCGCATACGAGCTTTTCCTTTGCGTACAACAACAAAAATGTGTGTCAATACATATGCAAAGACAAGCAAGAACGTCTTGCTTAGTGACTTAAGTCAAACTTCAAAAGGTTACATGTGATATGCCACATATGTATGTATATGTGTTGCTGTTTCTTTTGTTGTAGCGTACAATAAGTAAGCTTTACGACTCCATTGTGGGCGCTGTCAATACGTATATATACATATATATAAGATATTTCATTACAAACACTTGCTGCTTAGTCTTCTATCGGCGTATGTGTATGTGTGTGTGTTTGCGCATCACTTATGCAAATTCCACCAGCGCACTATTACACGACATTTGAGTCGTAAATTTTCATACAAGCTAACAACTGCAATCGTATATAGTTCAGAATAGCTGGAATGCAAAGTATTATAGACATATCTATGTGTGTGAGTGTGTGTGAGTGCATGTATGTGAGAGTTGACAACATTGCTGAAGAATATGGTGACTCTACTATATATACTAGATATTGTTTTAACGAGCAACAAGCAACTTGAGGCAACGCAATACCGTTGTTTGAGAAACCATCGGAGGAATAATAAGGTTATAAATTAAATTACCAGCTTTTACTTAGCGTATTTATGTGTGAGTAAAAAATAAAACTAATGAATTTTTACTGCAAATTATTTTTTTCTGATTACGTATATTCTCGACGCTGTACCAGAGTGGGTTCTCCTTGTACTAATGGTAGGAAAAGTAGTCTTTTTTATCCCAGCGAAGTCTCGTGCACTGTTCCTTGTCTTCTGAAGCTCAAATAGTGCACTCTTTGCACCAACGCTTATGTCTTACTTTTATATAGATATTATTAATTAATTATAAACATGTCCGCAAAGGCACCTACAATTTCCTCTAGTATAGATTAGGGCTACGCTGTTAAGACCTGTTGTTTCACGTGATGTTTTGAAAAATTTAGCTTAAATTATATATAAGTTTGGAAATTTTTAATTCTAAAGTGTGAATTTTGCTTTATATGACCCTTTCTATTCCTCCTACACATTAAAGCCTTTCAATAACACAAACTTGCTTGCCACACGCTACGCTCGAAGTCTAGCGCTTGCCCACTGAGAATAGTCGAAATTGCCAAAGAACTTTCGAGCTGGCCAAAACATTGCTGTCTCGCGTAGAGATTTGTTCACCAAATCATAAACACACTAGAATACATATGAGCTTGAACATTTGTGAGTCGTCAATTCCAACTAATTGAATGGGAAATGTTGAGACACACAAGTGTATTGTGGTGGTACGACTGTCATAGAGCCGTTCGACAGCTATATGGGGAATTACTAAATCCCAGCTGACAACATTAGAACATTTATCAGGCTGTTAGGAAAATTACTGTCACCAAATTGGTTATGTTTTGCTTAGTTTTGAAACATTAGTGATAACGATATAGAGTGCTTATTGTCAGTAAGTCGTTATAATAGTATGTGAATATATTATCTTGAGTTCTTGTATGCTAATGCTACTTTTTGTGGACAGAGAATTTTTGCTTTTCCCATTTGTGTAAAATGTTTCTCTTCATAAGTGGTTGACAACTGTACGCCTGAAACTAAATACTTCTAAGCTAGTCTGTAACTAATTCATTACTGGTTTAAGACTAGTTAGAAGGCATAACATATTTGATTTGTATATGGTATATATACAAATTAATCAGTTAATACTGGAAACTAAAATAAACTGAAACTAGGCTGAAACTAAATACTTTGAAACTAGTCCGTAACTACTCAGTAAAGAGTCTGTAACTTATTTGCCATGAGTCTGTAATATTTTTGTAACTAAGTTATAATAATTCCACCACTAATTTGTGACTAGTTTGTATCTGCTAACTTATGAGTAGTTCTAAATTGACCTGTATACCTATGAAAGTTACTATGTAAAGGGCACTCACTCTAGCACTACAATTCACAATCTGACAATATGTCGGAGTTTGCAGCTGTCATGATTATGATAGATTTTACTGAAATGCTGCGACATAACAGCATGGCACATTCTCAACCAAATCTGCGGTTGCTGTGACACTTAAGCTGGTGCGTGTGTTTGTAGCTTAATACAGTTGTGGCGTAAGGCAATGCCGTTACATTGTAGTTAGCGGATTTAACATGCGTTGAGTTTCATAAAAATGCCACATAACTCTCATAACTACAATTTTGTGAGCAACACTGCCGCTCTCCCTCCCTGTAATGACTTTCTTTTTCCTTTCATGGCATTATAACTACATACATAATGCACCTATAGCCATCTACAGCCATCATAGGTGCCATTACAGCTAAGTATCTCCATAGGCATTAAGGCTTTCTCTATTCCATAGCCGCATTTGTGCCACACAATAAGCGCGCTGCTGCGTAGTGCAGCCTGCGGCGTCGCCAGCGCCTAGCCGTCGTCTCATTACTAAAGCTATTTGCAGCCATTATCGCGTCATAGTATTTCAACGCAGCTGCAGCATATGGTATTATTTGTTCTTGTCTTAATTTCGATGCGCCTCACGCCGCGCTGTTTATTCCATTGTGGATAATTACGCATTTCAATTATTCACTTAATGGTGGCACAACTTGCGAGCGTCATCTGTCGAATTAACTGTCTTGTTTCTAGCCATCCACTGCGCTTAGCATGCACGCCAAACGTAATATGTAATAATTGAAATATTTTATAATTTATATTTATTCACTCTCTGGTTTCAACTTTTGCGAAATTTTGTTTACTAACAACTTTGTACGCTCTCATTTGTGGCGTACAGTTTTTGCGGTGCTAAAAAGTTTTAATTAGCATTTTGTGTTAGTCTAGCGAGACACATAAAAACTACACAACAAATAAACGAACATGAATAATTAAAGCAACAAAGCATACAGCATGCAAAATAATCAGTTATGCATGCTCATATACGCAAAAAGGACATAAGTTTATAATAGATAATTATGCGCATGTAGTTTGCACACATATATGCAGTGCTGGTAGTCTGCGGTTGGAATTTTGCTCATTAATTTATTATATTGGAGCTCAGCTGTTGTAACTTTGCGATTCTAATATTTCATTCGTGTATCAGAATTTACTTAAAGGTTCTCACAGATGAGAGCAACATTTTACAAACCAAAAAAATAAACTCTTTTCAGTTTATATATAAACTTTTATTATTTTAGTATTTTTAGTACTAAATTTACATTATACAGTTTTAACAAATTTGTTTTTAAAGATCGACAAATATAATACTATTTTATTCAAAAAAATTTATTATTAAGCTTCAACTTTTTTTTGAATGGATTCAAATTCGAAAAATGTAATATTGGATTAAAAAATTTTTTTGGTATTATTACTAAATTTTAAGTTGTCAGTATATTTCCATATTTGAGCGGTTTACCTAAAATATAAAGAAACATTTCAAAATTATGTATTATTGGTAACCTTATAAAAAACGCTTCGAACTATTAAAGGTCTTTAATGTCTTAATATTATCATGTCATTATATAATATTTCTACATAACACATCACATTTTAGTTTTTGAACTCTTAAACCAGTGTTGCCACCTTGAGAAAAGCAATATATTGTACATTGAATTGCTTGAAATAAATGCCACAAATTTTTAGCTGAGAATGGAAGACATAATAAATTAATGTAATAAATATTTGAAAGTAAATGGCAACACTGAAATAATTATAAATAATAATTTAAACACAAGTGTTTTTTTTAAGTTTAACAAAATATTTTACTTAGTAACTTTTACATATTTGTTTTCAAGTACGAAGTAATAAGTATTTTTATTTTATTATATATATTTAAAAAAAAATTTAATAAATGTTTATTTTATCAATTTTAGCTCATTTATTTCAAAAGGCAGCTTAAATTACAGTATATTATTTTTTAATTAATTGGCAACCCTAAAATACCTTCTGAGAACATGAGAAAGTAATATGTTTCTATTTTAATAATTTTTCAAATTCACTTTATACTTGCCGAAAATATTTTTTTTATTTTTCAAGTTAACTAGCAACCCTAAAGTAAACAGCCACATAGGGGCAGAAGGACTGTTCATATAGGTAACTTATACATATTTAGATAACGAATTGTTTCATATGTCGTTTATTTTATTTACCTTTTCATAGTTTCTGAATTCGTGTACATACACATGCGCATATGAGTTTCTAACAGTAAATAGTTAATGTTTACAACTGTTAACGGTTCAGCAGTCATCAAACTTTTATGTTTTAGAAAACCGCAACAGGCGAAGGCAAAAGCTTTATCGACCCTTAATAACTAATGATAAAATATTTTAATACGTTTAAAATAAATGTGCATAAATATTTTTGCTAACTAAAAGTTGTTGCAAAAAAGGTATTACTAAACTATTGGAGAGAGAAACTTCTCGAAAACGTATTAACTCTAGGTGCAGCTTTCTGGATCAAAAGAGTATTTTTTTATGTTTTAGAATATTTTATAAAGTACAAACTTTAAGCTTGTTGAATATCAAGTCAATTAAAACAGTATTTGTTAACTGAACTTTAATTTTGGTACTCATAACCCTCACTTGCTGCCAATAAATAAAATATTAATTAAATAAAGCTAAAGAGGTAGTTCCTTAGTGTATACCAACCAGTACTTGTTACACAGTACCCTTGATTATAATCATTATTATACCCTGAAAAGGGTACACTAAGTTTACCACGAAGTCTTTAACACACAACAGACCCTACAAAATATATACATTGTGACCATGTTTCCGTAAATTGTCATGTAATTTGACCGCGCTGAATATTTTTCAGCACTTTTTTTGTTAAGTTGGTAGCACTGTCCTTAATTACTATGGCAAAAATGAACGCAATCTGTCAACTAGTTTGTTTGCAGCAGCTGTGTAAATCATTCGACCTCAGTAGTCTTTTGCGATTTTTACATTGAAAAAAAAAGATTGAAGAAAGAACTTGCATTAAATTTTGTGTTTCACACCAAATTTCGTGTGCGGTTTTGTTTCGAATGTTAGAAAAGGCTGATCGTGAAGCTGTTCCGGTCATCCTTCGACGTCTACCACTGAAATATATATAAATGATCAACATGACGAGCGGAGTCGATTTAGACAGGAACTAGTTCCTTAATTTTTGAGATATCGATCTGAAATTTTCCACACATCTGTTTATCCCCAAAAAGTTTCTCGTTTGTCGGAACAAACCATATCGGACTACAAAGCATATAGCTGCCATACAAACTGAACCATGTCCTTGTATGGAAAACTTTTTAGATGACAAGATATATTCACGAAATTTTGAATAGATTATTGTCCAAAGTAACAGCATAATCTGTCACGAAATTTTCCAAATCGGACCGCTACAGCATATAGCTCTCATACAATCAATCAAAACCCAGTCCTTGTATGGAAAGCTTTTGTATTTGACAAGTTATCTTCACGAAATTTGGCAGGAGCTACTGTTTAAAGCAACGATGCAACGTCAAAAGAAATTGTTTAGAACGAATCACTATAGCATATAGCTGCCCTGCAAACTGATCGAGCATAGTATTTTTTTAAGTATGTTATAAATTATTCAGATCAGAGTACATACTAAAGGGTATCGTTGCAATACGAACATACCGCTAAAAATCTAGTTTTTGTATGGAATCTTTTGTATTGGTGAAGAGCTTCGGTGCAGCCAATGTTAACGTTTTTACTTGTTTTCACTAAACTTAAAAAAAATAAAAAAATTGTTTTTGCTGAAAAGCAATAATACAAAGCAATTATTACTCCTACTAATTTTTTCCATGATTACAAAACAATAAAAGTGCATTAGCATATTTACATCGAAACAACTTTATTCAGCACTTTGCTTACTTCACGCAAACGTCGAACATTTTCAACTAATTACAAACCACGGCTAAAATAAAGTGCGAAAAAATATTAGCTATGTGTGTGTGTGTGCGCGTAAAAATAAAATTTCGACAATTTATTTTTTCAACAAGTCGTTGCATAGCAAATATGAAGGGTGTAAATTAACTAGAAATGAGCGGAAACATAAATAAATATATTTGATGTGTACACAAGCACACACATACAAATTACAAGTAAGAACATCAAGCGTAAATGTAAATGCGAAGCCAAAACAAAATTGTAATTATGATTCTACACGCAAAAGCCACTTACACTTGGCAGTTAAGTGCTAATGCTGCTTTCCTAGCAAGAAATCTATACCGTAGCTTGATAAGTGGTCGCCCAGTGCGGCACGCCCACAGTGTAAGTGGCAAAAAAGCTTAGAGAACAACAAAAAAAAAAAAAAGAAGCAAAAACCAAAAGCAAACGTAGTACTTTTATGTTGTCAACCAGCTAACGCTGACGCTGTTACAGCCTACAAATACTGGCGCTGCAATCGCTGATTGTTGCTGTTGTTTGTGTTTGTTGTTTTTCCTATTTACGCGACGTGACTGCGTGTTTGTTTACACACTTCCAAGTGGTTACGCCGGCGAGTGCTTTGCCATTTCGAGCACTCAAACATATGCAAACAACAGCGCGGACACAAGCGGACAAACATGCGCATATGTATGCGTGTGTGTGTGTAAAATTCTATTATAATAAATGTAGATATGCACGTGTGTGCGTGTGTTTGTACAAATTTATGTTTGCTTTTGTTTTTGTTTTTAATTTCGAAAACACTTTTGTTGGTTTTAATTCATGCAACATCGTAGATCCAACAAATTTAATATATGCAAATGTATGCAAAAGTTTACATTTCCGCTTCCGCCCAGCTGTGACTCGCTCAAGCGCCAGCGTTACTAGGTCCTTTTGCGCTTTGCAAATTCCATTCAACATTACTGCGTCATTCTACATGCACACATATACTCACAAATACCTGTGCGCTCACTTTAAATTGCCTTGGCATTATGGAAATTTCATTTAAAAAATTCCATTTTGTTTATGAACACGAATATGAAAGCAAAAACAACAAACAAGTTTATATTTATACACATTATATGTGTGTGTATGCTTATGTTTTGTTGTTTTAGTGGCTTTAGATTTTCATATAAATTTATTTTGTGTATTTTTGTTGTTTTTGTAGTGATATTTACATATACGTTCTTTTCACTGTTGACATTCATTTGACCGTTATTTGTATACCTATGTGTGTCAGTGCTGCGGTTTGGGCTGATGGCTCCATTTATACTGTTTACTTAGTGGCAGTTAACTCTGCAAAATTTATTCAATTCAGGAAAAAGAATTAATGTTAAGCAATCACTTATTATAATAACTAAAAATATAATTTCGATTTTGATTGTTATAGAAAAATGTTGAAGTAATAGTTTTCGTCCTTTTTTTTTATTAATAGTTCAGGTTATTTTCTGAATTTTTTTTGGTTCAAACTATAAATATATCAAACTTTAAATATATTTTCGGAGGATACCTATAAATATTTTAGTATATATTTTTTTGAATTGCAAAATTATAAATAATTTGACATCCATTACAATATTGTTCGAACCATAATTTGCTTTTACAGTTACACTTTTGAAAACGTCTAAAGCTGCTGATAAAAAAAAAGTATATTTCTCTTCACTTCACTTCTAAAATGCGCTTTTCGGTATGGCCATCAGTTCTTGATGTCATCAATTATGAAAAACCGCTTTCCTTGGTTTCTTTAGTTTTGGGAATAGGATAAAGTCACAGGGAGACAAATCTGTTGGTTTGAGCAACAACTCCTGAGCGATACTAATGCGAGAGTGCTCTCGCTCAAAACTTAGCAATTTCGGAGCAAACTTCGCTGCCACACGTTTTATGTCCAAAACATGCGATAAACCTTTATGGCAGGAGCCGATTGATATGACAACACTGCAACCGAATTTTTTCTGACGGATTGAGCTGATATCGATAATATCGAATTTCAAAACTGCAACCAATACTTGAAAGCCGTACTCATTAAATTCTTAACTTAAGAACAAATGCTTGGAACATTATTTTCATATAGTACAATATATATATAATAAATTGTGTTTATAGGTAATATTTTTTTGTTCTATATTTTTCATGATGATTCTATACTAAAAAATTTAAATGCAATCTTTTAGTTTGAATTGATCGTAGAAAATATGAGGATATAGATATGTCCAATTCTAATAACCAGTCACATGAAGATTGATATATTGTCAGTCAAACTTTGCTGGATTTTTGGAATTGACAACATACTTGTATTTTCTGAAGTTTGTTAAAACGTATTTTATTCAAAATAAAAACGATTTCCGAATATCGCTAACAACTGATTTGTGTTCGAAATTATCATTTCGTGTGAGCAATTTTTGAAATTTTACATCATTACAAAAAACACTCTTATATTTCTGTTCTATTATTTTCTTGTTAAGTTGAACAAAATTTATTAAATAAAAAAATTGTAGTTCCTAAAAAACATAAAAACACAAACATATTCCTTTACTCACACCAGCTTTTTCCATAAACTTTAATTACGTAAAGTGTTTCCTAAAATATTATTGTGTTTTGCTGGTGACAAGCAGACAACCATATCATCCCATTTGTGTGCTTAGCTTAATTCATATCTCATTTTGTAATTTACACTTGCCACTACCGCTACACCGCCAGTCAACAGTTGGTCACTTAGCAACTGGCCGCAGACGTTTTTTATGGTCGAAACTGAGCTGAGCCAGCAGAGTATACCTCACGGCTGGTGGGCAAAGCATGCAAAGACGCTCACTAATGTGAGCTCAAAATCTAAAAAGTGAGCGAGAAGAGTTTATAAACCGTAATGCACATAAAATTTCCACAGTCACGACACTTGCACACACACATACAGGCCGGCATACGTTCATAGTATTTAATAGCTTTGAAGTTGCCGAAAGCGGCAAAGCTGCTGTCTAATCCACTTCACATCACACTCTAATACCCGACAATCCTTTTGTGTGGCGAAAAGTATCTTATGTGCCACGCCGGACAACATGCTCATATGCATGTGTGTGTGTGTATTTGTGTGTAGTTCTTTGTGCAGGAAATGCCTGCCTGTTGTGCTGTTGCTGCAGGCGCCATTGCAGCAACTTTTCTACTCAGCTAATTGTGTTGCCGCCAACGTTGGATTTGATATGACAATGTTGCCGCTAACGCTGCCGTTGCTGCCACTCACAATGGTAATTAAATACTTTAGCTCGGTTGCAAGTTTTTCGGACTCGGCAAATGTTAGTTTTTGGGTTTCGTTTTTATTTTTGCCCCATCACTTGTTTTTATTTTGCTACATTATAACGGTAATTTGGTATGCTGTTGTTGTTATACATACTTCTTATTTAAACGGAAGTGTTGAGGTAGAACGGTGTTTAGTATAAATTTTGAATGCCGTGGGAACTTTGTATTTGGTCTTTGTTATGCTTTATCTGCAAGTATTTAATAGAAATTATTTAAGAAACTGTTTGCTAAGTAATTTTGTATTCAAAAAGTCGGTTGGATTTCAATCAAATTTAAGGATGCTTGTGTAGATTCAAAAATATTCGAAAAGTTACTTAAACGTTTTATTTAAACCACGAAAGCGCGTTCAAGGGTCTTTCTCTTTGGTTTCCACCAGTTTGCTTGTGATTATAGATAATATTAACTGTAACCATCAGACTTAAAAGTTTTTATAGTTGTAAGGTATATTCCAATGGCAAACTTTAATATTATTCGATGCTTATTTCATAAAACTATTTTCAAAATGCACCTCACTCATGATGATTTTTTTCCAACGGGCATTTTACTGAAATCTGAGAACCTTAAAAAGAGCTAGATCCGGCAATCAGGTGTACGCATTTGCCATACTTCGAAGTCTGATTCAGACAATTTTGTCAAAGATTTTAATGTTTCAGCTATCTGGATTAACTCCATATGACAGTCTTCCAAAACATATTTACGATTTTTCAATTTTTCACAGTAGAACTTCCCGGGTTTTATCAATTTTTCTATTAATATCAAAGCAATTGTCTGACAGCTGTGAATATATCAGGTGACGCCTTTATAGGAACTATACGGATTTTTGAGTCTACCTGCTATTATTAATCCTAAGTTCTGATATGTCGTTACTAAAATGTTGCCAACAATTAGGCGAATAATTTGCATAATTAGCTGCATAAAAGCAATAAAAAATAATCTCAACACGGTCAACTAGAATACCAAGAGCTAGAAAATGTAGCTTAAATAGATACTAAAATACTAAAAAAGTTACGAAAAATATTTGAACCGCAAACTCACACACTAAAAAATACCGCAAGGTAAACAATTTCTATACTTCCTCATTTTATTAACGCTGATATTAAATTCTCCAGCTGTTTGTGCTCGAAATATTTATTACAGTGGCCATTTGGCACTAACTACGCTGTGCAAGCAACGCCCGAAACCGCAACCACAGCCGGGTCGGCATGGCATACGCACACGTATAAACACCTTGCCAGTGCAGTAAGTGGTGAGTGTTAAAATGGTGTAATGGACAAAATTCAAGTCACAATTTTGAATATATTATAAGGCTGCATTTGTTCCTGAACGAACTGTAAATGAGTAAAGCTGATGGAGAAGCCGAGAGGATGGGATAATGTGTGGTAATGCATAAGTCATATAAAAAGCTCTTTTGCTCTCATTGTTGTTTTTGTAATTTTCGTAATAAAAAATTGTAGTTTTAAGAACAAATACCCAAATTAAAATCAGGAATTAGATGAAATTTCATTAACCATTCAGTAGCTTCTCTTAAGTAGTTTAATTTCTAATATTTCCCACTGGCACTTAAGCACTCGCTACTCCTCTTCTAATTACGTGTTTAGCTCTTAGTCTTACAATTGTTGCAGTTAGCTGGAAATCGTGCTGCAGCAGCAACAAAGTAGATAATGAGGAAGGCGAAAAATATAAATGTTGCATCATTGCGTTGTCTCTTAAATACAGCAGAGCAAGAGGAACGTAAAATAAATCCGCATTTTTTTTTAATTACCACGATAGAGAGTATTTTGCTGCCAGCTTAACGAGCAGTAATGAAGACACTTAGGTAAGTAGTCTGCTCGGAGTGATAATGTTCTTACCAATAAGAGTGTCTTACTTACTGTTGTCAAGTCTGAAATTTTTTCTGTATGCGAGACTCATCGCTAAGGCTTTACGGTTGTCATTGCAGCATGCTTGTATTGCGCCTACTCTAACCAAATACATATGCATAATTACATACTCCTACAAATAACATAAATATATATAAATACGTGCTAAAGTTAGATGACGGAAATGCAGCTGGTGCTTATTGCATCTGCGGCTAGCAGTTGGTAATATAAGTTGGTTCCTTCGTGCTGTCAAATGCTACAGCTGATGCCAGGATCATGGAAGTGCATTCATTTAACACTTTTCACATTTAATTTTCTTTGCTCTACAACTTTACTGTCACTCACACATGCATACACCCAAATAATGTCTACAGTGATGGCTGCAAAGAAATTCCCTATTGACTGTCAAATTTTATTTAGGATGAGACAGCGACAGAATTTCACAAGAGTGTTTTTCGAAACAATAATGATCTCTGAATTTCTCTGGACTAACTTTCTTCATATCCTTGTTTGAAAGTCCACACACATTTTTAGTGTGATTGGAGGGTGCTTTCACCAGCCTGATAAAAATTTTTAACATTAAAAATTAGCTTTGTGGTATTCTTTCGCACACCACTGTATTTATAAGTAAACTCGAGCTTGCTTAAATGCATATAAGTATTTATATTTGTTTGCTTTTATTTCACTACTTATATACAGTTGTTTTTTGCTGTTGTTTGCTCGGCTTGCTGCGCTTTTGTTGCCGACATGAAATTTTAATCCCTTCGTCGGCGCAACTGTAAATGAATATTAACGTCGTTGCCTTATTTAAGTACTCACGAAAGCAGATTTACCAAATACCACCCGCTCTTCTTTGACAGAATGCAATTTTTCTTTATCTGCTTTATGCTGCATTCGCTTTGTTCTCGTTTTTCTGTTTTTCGCTGCTTTTCGACTACTTTTGTGTAAAGTGTTAATTACGTAACTACTTTTCACACTCAGATACAAATGTACCGTACATACACATATATATATCTGTTTCGATATTCTGCTTAACGCGGTTGAAAATATACAAAATGAAGTAGCTGTGTACTAAAGAGATTGTGGGACTTAAAATGAGGATTAAAATTTATAAAAAAAGTGTATTTTTAAGGGAAATTATATAAAAAGTTGCGACAGCATAACAGCTGGCTATGATGAACATAAGCCTTTGCCATTAAAGATAGTTAATATTAATGGCAGCGACTGAAGAAACATACGTCATTATTGTAGTGCACCAACAAATTACATAAGTAGCGTGAATAACGGTGAAACGGAAACGTGAAAAATATTCACAATCAATGGCAAAAGCTTTGTTAAAGCTTTACTAAAATTAATTTCGAAAGCTTTTTGTGTGGAGCTTTCACTGAAAATCCCACTTTTCGGATATTGCTTTTAGTGTTATTATTTCTTGACAGTAGCTCTCCCGTTTCTTATAAAGAAGTTTCTTTGTGTTGACTACGGTTTGGTTTGCGTGGTCGAAATTCTATCGGATTCCCATCAGGCTTAAACTGTCGACTCGGGAGCGTTGCTCAAATTGGTGAACGAAATATTTCTGCCACTACAAAAACAACTACTCTCAAATCAAGCTGCATTTAATACAGACAATATTTTGTTTATTGGAATATTTTTTTCTTAGAAAGATTATTTTGACCTTACATAACATAACTGTATTAATAACTAGTATAGTTCTTCTAAATAATAGTCTATATCAGATTCCGTGCAAATGTCTTGTTAAATGAACAATTCCTCATGCAAGATTTTGATCGTTCAGTTTCTATGCTAGCTATATGCTATAATAGCCCGATATCGAAGGTTGCGAGAAATGAGCACCTTCTTGGGAAGAAAACTACATGGGTCAAAAGTCAAATTGAGATCGCATATATACAGACTGGTGGCCATGTCTTCATCAAATCAGCTCGTCATGTTGATCATTTCTATATATATTTTATAGGATCTTCAACGTTTACTTCTAGGTGTTGCAAACTTCGTGGTAAATTAAATACAACCTGCTCAGTTTATAAAAATAAAAAAAGGCATGTAGTGACTTTGATCGTAATCTGGGTAATAATGTCTACACATACGCAGCAAGATAAAGATTTATATCTGCCGCAGGCAATGCTGTGTTCATTAAACAGCTAAATGTGCAAGTCCCTAGCTGTGAAATTTACTAGCGTCTGCTAAAAATGTAAGCAAAAAGATACACAAATGTGAAAACATAAATAAATGTGCATAAATGTAGTATGAACGGAGCTGAGACCCATGGTAGACTTGCTTGCCAGAAGGGGAGCAAAACGCTAAGTAGTAAAAATAAAAAGTGGCAGCGCAGCTTGCAACATTTGCAGACACATTATGTGAGAGGCAAATACATGAGAAAAATCTGGGCAACGTAAATAGTGGCAACGATGTAGTCTAAAAGAAACAACCGTTATGTACTATGTGTTGTCTAGCAAGTGCATTCGGCACGTACGGTTGTGTGCAAACGTGCCGCCATTTTAATATGGTGCGAAAATGAGAACGCTGCAGGAAAATGCCGTCAAGTTGAGCTTTATACTGATAAATGTAACAGAAATAAGACAAAAAAAAACTTATTGCTATGAAACTGCTATAACTCCGATATAAAACATATGGTTTAAATAAAAAAAAATAAAAAAAAAACATATGTAAGTAATCCAAATTTTTCCTACAGGTCGTTTAATGACTACTGCCTCAGTTCGAAACGAGCACTCTTGCGCAGCAGTCATTCCAATGTGCATATGCGAGAGGGTAAAAGTCAGCAACGCAATCATTGTGGCAGCAAAAAGAAGCGCATTCGCTGTAACACGTGCTGCTCGTTGTCGCTAAACTTTTCTCATTTGAGCATAGTTTATTTAATACAGCGAAGCGTGAGAAAAAGACAAATAGCAAATAAACTGAAATTATTAAATTTAACTAGCAGCAATGTACATTGCAGGCCGAGCGGTAAATAGGCGGAGAGCAAATGCTAACAGCACTGATTTTAAATGCATAAGGTTGATAAGCTTGTTTTTGTAGAATAAGAACTTTACTCTGACTTTGGAATGGAAAAAAGTATGCTATCACTTTCGAGCTGAGTTTGTAGAGTGCTTCAAGTTCTCAGGTCAAAACATTTACACATTTAGATTTCTGTATTATTGACAAGTTATTCTTAAACTACGCTGCTTTATTGAAATTCTTACCAGCTACCTACTGGTTTTAGTAATAAGAGGTAAGATAATATTTCGCTCGATAAAAAAAGCAATTTCTTAGTACATTCAGTTTTCGGCATTCGTTGTCTCAAAGAATAATCCAAAATGCTCGGAACTCTATAATATTGCTATGCTTTAGAGAATCCCCAAAAACTTGTATTACTTTTATGATAGACCTTAACGTAATTATCAGAACTCTACTCATATATCGCCTGTTTTCTTAATGAAAGCGATCTAGGGTCGTCTGAAGCAGCACAGACGAAATGCGTTGTGGATGAATGGTTGAAGCCCGCAGTCTCATGTGAGTTGATTCACTATACATATTTGGATAAATTTTTTTTATATTGAAGCAAAAACTCTTTATGTCGTCTCAACTGTAAAAGTTTATACCTGTCTAACAATTATACAAATCTGAAAAAATTTGGAGTTTGGAATTGATACTCTTCCAAGAACTGAAGTGTTCTTGTGGTGTTTGCTATATTAAGAAACATTTATGATAAATAAACGCGTCTCCAGGAACGCCTGAGCCTTTGGCTTTTAAACCGTTAAGTCTGAAGTTCAAAATTATGTTTTCTGAGCTTTTTATTGAAACTCTGTCTACAACTTCTGTGGAAAAAGAGCTATTTAACCACTATCAAACTAAGACATTGCATTCTAAGGCAGAAGCCTACTTCGCAAGCTCCATTTTATTCACAATCTCTGCTTGAAAGAAAGAGTTGTAGTAATTGAGTTTGATTAAAAGTTCTTGCTTTAATCGAATAGTACTTAAAAAATCTCTTCTTTTAAACTAAAGACAAAAATGTTTCTAAGTAAAGCCCATTCACGAAATTCTTGGTCCTGTTGTTCGAAAAGCACACAAGAAGCTGAGAAAATTGGTTAATAATTAAGTTAAAATCACTTAATAGAGCTAAAAGAGCGATCAACGCAATGGAAATAACTTTCTAAAAGCAAAGTTAAACAAATAAAACTAAGAAAACGTTCGAGAAAATGTGCGCGCATTCGCCAACAAAGCTATATGGACCTCTACACACACACACATGCGCGCATATATTGCGCTATTGTTAGCGCGCCAACAGTTAAGAGCATATAAAATGCAGAAGCATCAAGATTCCGCTATGCGAAACACTTTCTATGCATACACCCACACATTCAAAGGTTATATGTGTGTGCACAGAGCTATGCGCTTGCACTGTTGCAAGCAAAGTAGCTCGGAGTCGAATGAAATGAAGAAGTAGAGAGTAAACTTCATTTGGCGCTGAATTTTATGAGCTCTAAAATAAGTTCTTCGGCGCCTGCATCGCACTTGACGCGCCCCGACAGCGATGCCATGCCAACATAGTGGTGCCGGTAATGGTAAGTGCAACGCCAACAACAGTCAGTACTCTTACACACACACATATGTATATATCTACACATACAAACACGCATAAGTGCCAACGCTGACTTATACCATTCTGTGCGCGATTTTGGCATGAGCGCTGTTTTTAACGATCCCATTTGCTCGACTTGCAACACTTGCGTTGCGCATCTGCCGCTTGGCTGCACTCGTTGCATGACTGTTGGCTGTCGGCTGTATGTTGGCATTACTTCATTCCGTTGCAGTTATATAGTTTTATTGTGTACGCATATTCAAATCTCTGTGCCACGTAGCTGTGCTGGCGCCCTTGTTGATCTGCAACTAAATTGCATGCAACGTTGTGTTTGCAACAATGAACTTAACTAAATAAATACTAAAAGTGACGGTGTGAAGTTGATGTGACTGTGACTACGTCGCGTTGTTGCATGGCGGGTGGCGCTACGGACACATCTACACACAAACAAACACATATGCATATACATTCATGCAACTTGCTGCCAAAATTCGAAATGGAGCAATCAGCGCACTGAAGGAAATCGTAAGCTGTTGCAAATATAAATGCGGCTGGGGAGCGTGAGCGGGCGGAGTGTGTGATGCGTAAAAAATATAAATGAAGTATACGGTGTGAGGTTTGAGAAAATGTTGCAAGCATTGTTGATGACATTAAATTTCTTGTCACTTCCGCGTGCGACGGCGTGCTGCTTCTTCTTAGCACGAGCGTTTGCGAATTGTGTAGCTGTTGAAATATGTTTGAGCATACATATACAGTTTATATACATACCTATAACTATTTAACTAAATGTATACCAGTACACATTAGGCGCTTGTAAATACGTATGCGCCGAAGCAGCGAATTAACAAGTGGAGCGAAGTTTTATTTTCATTGCAACAAGGTGAGTCTTTGGCGCTCTAGTAATTTTCTTGCCACCTGCTTTACACTAATTGTTTGTACTCAACGCCACCACCTCTCAATGACACCAGCGACTCACCTTGTCATGCACTTTTGTTGCATCTTAACTTAGCTTGTTAATTCCCAAATCTTCCACTTGCTACCGTTTTACTTCCTATGAGAATCGCACGGAGTGCTGGTGTGCACATATACTTATATACATGCAATTCCACTGTTTATATATATTTTCATTTCCTTTTTGTCCTTGCGCTTTGCCTGCTCCGCACAATGCAGCTCGAAGTAAGCTACGCAAGGTTGCATGCCAAACAAAGCGCAGCTCATCATGGCAACGCTACGCTGCCACAGCAATGTTGCAACATTAAGGAATCCATTGTGAATTTTCTTCTTCAAATTGCAGCGAAGCGAAATCGCAAAGGAAGGTGCGCTATGCAATTTGTATTTTGGCAGCGCTAGTAAATACCTGCTCTGCTCTGGGAACTACGGCGGCTGAATAAGTAGTTGCTAGGAGAGAAAAATTACAATGATTTCTTTGGCCTCACTCACACATACAAATGTAAATATATATGTGTGGTTTGCGTCGCATGTAAAGCTATGTAGATACTTAGCTGATATTATTTGAAATTAATTAAGTTATGAGGAGAATCGTAGCAGCAAGTGCATATACTTAGGCGAAGTCGAGTATTTTAGTGAAAATTCTTAAAAATTAAATTTGATTAAAAGCAAGAGTACTCAAGCGCTACTTTGACGCTGCAGATGTTAAGTGGATGAAAAGTTATTTTTTCATCTCCTTGTTTGAAAGAAGACGAATAAGAGTAGAAAATGATTATAAATGGAAATATATCGCAGACTGGAATTCTGGAAATATAGCACGGCAAAGCGGAAACTTCATTTTCTCTTGCTTTCTAGCTTCTATATATATCCTTTATAAATTGCAGAGATTAGTTTGCAGATCTAACGAGCGGTGGTAAAAAATATGTTTTAAACAATTATAAATAAATAATTGTTTTTGTGAATAATACGATCTATAAGAGTCTACTACATGAAATATAAGGCTTGCTACTCGGGTAGCCTGGTACATGGTAGATGACCAAACCATATGTGATGCTATTTGGTGATTATAAAATGGGTTACTGATTGCTATTAGTAAAAATAGCTCTCAAGCCTTTGTTACAACGAATTCAGCAATATTCTATATATTATAAGGAAGTTAACTTCCATTTGATTTTTTGGTCAAACTTGACGTAACCTTAGTAAATTTACAGATTTGGTTTTCCCAAAACCGGATAAATTTAGATAATATTTTTCTTATAAAAGGTTTTCCAATAAAAGTGATATGATTAGAAGAAAAAAATACTTTCACTGAATATATTTCTTTTGCAGGAACGAATTCGATGAACCTTATTTTCGAGTACCTTTTTCACTAAATCAAGTCGTATGTCTAGAAAAGCACGTTCAATATTGACTTCTAACGCTTGAAGACAGTCTGGTTTATTGCGAAAGACCAATGACTTCAAATAACCCCACAGGAAGTAGTCTAATGGTGTTATAGTACGACTTCTTGGAGGCCATTCATTGTCACAATTTCTTGAAATAATCGAATCTCCAAACTTTTCTTGCAATATTTCGGTTGTTACACGTGCTGTGTGGCACGTAGCCCCGCCTTGTTAGAACGAGATATTGTTAAGATCATCTTCTTTCAATTTCGACCTGAATCAGTTGGTTATCATCGATCTAAACCATACCGATGTGTCAATTTGGGTGAATGTAATGGTTTTTCATGAATAATTTGTGAATTTTCTTCGCACCAGAATCGATAGTTTTGCTTATTTACCGCACCACTCAGATGAAAGTGAGCTTCAGCTGAGAAGTTGATTTTCTTAAAAAAATCGTAATCGTTTTCAAGTTGTTCAAAGGCAAATCAGCTAATTCACGACGTTTATAGTGGTGCAATTATTTCAGTTCTTGAGTGAGAATATATCTATAATGATGCAATCCCAATTCCTTTCTAAAATTCCGCCAGGTTTTGGTTTGAGACAGTCTAAACTAGAGACCAGAGAGCGGCTTCGTATGCTCTCATAGAGCTTAAAAACTCAATAAAAAATATGTATACCATAAATAAAATAGAATTTTAATAAACATTAAGTTTTTGAAAAAATAATATTTTCTCGTCATTTTCAAGGCAAATTTCAAAGCATGAAAACAATAATACCCTTCACAAGTGCATTTTTTATAGTATAAAAGAGATAAACAAATTTTTAGATTGGTTTTGATTGGCAGGCTATATGCTACAGTAGTTCGATCTGAACAATGTGTTTGGAGATCGTAGCGTTGTCATTAACAATAATCTGTTATAAATTTTGTGAAGATATCTCATCAAACAAAAAAGTTTTCCATACAAGAATTTGAGTTTGATCATCTAGTTTAAATAGCACCTATAAGCTATAGTCGTACGATCTGAATATTATGCTCGGAGATTGTTGTTTTGCTTTGGACAATAATTTTTGCCAAATTTCGTGAAAATACTTTGTCAAATTAAAAATATATCCGATATCTGAAAATTTTAGGACTAGTTCGTGTATATACTTAGAGACAGACATGGCTAAATCGACTTAACTAGTCACGCTGATGATTTATATATTTACTTTGTGGGATCTCCGACGTTTCTTTCTGAATATTACAAACTTCGTGACAGATTTGGTACACCTTGTTCAGGGTATAAAAAAGGAAAAATTTCGTAACAGAGAAATTTTAATTTATTTGGAATCAATTAAACCTAATTTATTTCACCTAAACTTTGATTCTCACTTTAAATTCCTAAACCTTATGCATTTTAACTCTACAAAGCTGAGCTCTTATTTGTTTTCCCCTTTTTTGTTTTTTTTTAATTTTTAATGCAACAACACACTTTCGTGCCCACATTCCACATTTCACCTTTTACATGCTAACAATCGGTGGCACGCAGCAATTTCGTTCGTTCCGTCTTGAACGTTTTTGCGAGAAAATAAGAAATTTTGTAATATTAAAATTTCGTGCAATAGCTAGCTAAATATTTTCATTACATTGCTGCCAACATATTTATTTACAAGTTGTCATGTCTTAACTCTAGAAAGACGTATATAGCAATAGAGGCAAACCAGCACAATTCGTGACTGACAATGTTTCACATTTATTGCTTTTGCGCTTGGAGTGTGTGCGTGTGTGATGTGACAATGTGGACATGCCAAAATATTTGGCTAATGTCAAACTGGATGTAACACAAAGTGCAATAACAACAATACTGGTACTACAAGACCTATGGAGCGAACTCTGCAGATATGAGGTCGGTCTTAGAAGTCCGTGACTTTTTGAAAAAATATCGGAAGAGAGCTTTTCTAAGAAGGCTTTTTAGAGCACACACGCTTTTAGTCTAGCAGAAACTTACTATATCTGGTATAAAATTCGGTTGGTTGCAGCCATATTGTGCGACAGTACCATGAAACCTAGCAATGTGGAAGTTTTAGGCCGAGTAGATCTCAACTTATCTAATTTGTTGCTTTAGAAATGAGCAAATCACTGCAATTATACGCAGTCTCTTATTGACTACATGAAAGGAATCAAATTTTTAAACAAAAGCACTCACATTAACGTGAAGTTCTTCACTTCACTCCAATCAAGCAGGTTAGATTGAATTGACGAATCCTGACACTCTAGTCAAATTGCGACACACAAGTGCACTTTCTACAAATAAGAAGCTCCTGTCTGCTTTCTCTCTACATAGACGCTAATCAATTTCAGTGTTGTTTACCTTCATGTCACTTATGCTGTTCTACACCGGTACTTTATACACCCAAGCATCTGGCTGACGAAGCATTTTGCATTTCCAAATTTTACCGTTGCATTTCGTCATTTTCGTCGTTCATCAGATGCGCGCGTACGTGCACCAACTTGCAATGCGCTTGTTGCTACCACTTTCATACATATATGTAAACGCTCTATTATCATTATATATGTATGTATGTGCTTGTGTTTGCCTGCCAGCACGTAGTTGGATAAATGTTGCAAGTTTCCCGTTGCTTTTCGCGTTGCACGCAGGAAATTAGGAAAAGTAATTTTTTACTTTGTCCTCATATATTATTCCGCGTGTCTTATTCGTCTGCTTCGTCCAAACGCGTGAACTTCTTTGTATGTCAAGCACACAGTATTTGTTCTGCGCTAGAAATATTTCTATGCTGAAAAGTGAGGTTAGAACTCAAAGGTTGAAAAGTATTGAAGTAAAAACTGTTGCAACCAATGGAATGTATTATGAGAGTCTACAGGGCAGTTAAAATTTTTCTAAAAGAAAAAAAGCTATTCATAGCTTTAGCGGTTAGTACATCTTGTGGACAAAACGTATATATAATTTCCGGTCTTCGAGTATTATGGGCTTAAGAACTAGTGATCTTATACCAACTTGCTCTTCACTTAGCTCACTAATCGGTCTAGATACCTAATACTGAAGGGTAATACAAAAAGGGTAACCATCTTGCTCCATTCATGTCTTTTATGCCTACTGCGAATTTAAGATTTATTTAAAACGCAAGAGAAAACACATGGGGAAATAATGCTCATCAGTTGCCTAAGTGCACTATTTCAGCTATTTTGAATACATCTTTTTGCCGCTTCATAGCCTTAAAAGCGTCGATGTTCTCTTCAATATAATATCAGAGTGGATCATATCGAAGAAAAACAACGAAGAAGTGTACATATTTAAAATAAGCAGTATTGATTCAATCAAAATTGCTTCTAGGTTTGCCTCTAATCTTACCGAACCTAAGAAATACTTTGAAATTAAATATTTAGCATCGGTTTTTGTAATATTGGTTCTGAAAAATTTCCTTTACCCATTCATATTTAGTATATTGTGCGCATCACGATATTAGCGTTTTCGAATATTATTAAATTCTGATATCATTTGACAATAGAAAAAAATATTTTAAGCTGTCTCTAAAACTGTGCTTTATTTTTTTATATAAAAATGCATATTTTTTAAAATCATTAAACTGACTACTATTATTGAATCGGTAAACGAAAGCCTTTCTGGTGGCAACCCTACTGCTTGCAAATCATCGCCATTCCCAGAGCGCTCTCACAGCACAATCGAACATACACAAACACAGATAGAAATAAATAAAATAAATAATTTTTCATTATCGCACGCACCACATTGATTTTAATAAAATCTCTTGCGCGGTTTTTGCCCCTCCGCAACAGCGATTCACCACTTTGCTATACCTGCATTTGAATTGTTAATTTTATAAATTTTTTTCCTGCGTTGAAAAGCTTTCATTACTTTTGCCGCCATCATGGTGAAGCCTTCCCGCTCGCATAGGAATTTATTCATGGCCTTTTGGAAAGCATATTTAATTATTTGATTTTATTCATTATTCGGCCGCAAAAGGTGCAGCGAAACTATTGGAAAAAGTGTGTGTTAAAAACTGAAATAAAATTACCAAAGCGTTCGCCGCGCGTTTTAATTACGATTTTACAATTTCAACAATTTATTGGTATTTCAACAGTTTCGCTCGGCGTTTGAGTGTTGCTTACACATCTGTGTGTAAGTGTGTATCTGTTTGTGTATGTGTTTGTTCATAATCGGTTAGGCTACAAAGAGATTAAATAGCGCATTATTTTAGTTTAGTTGAATTTTGTTTTGAAACTTTTTTGGTTTTGTGTTGTTGTCAGTTGGAAATTAAATTAGGCTTTGCCAAAGGCTATGTAATAAATTTAATTATCACTAGCAATAGTTGAACGAAATAACAGTTAGTATATTTGTATACTTTTTTCAAGTTGCCGGTATTTCTCTATTAAAAAGTAAGTGTTTGTTGTAACTCTTCTGCCTCAAATGTGCGTAATGTCAACCGGTAAGCTAGTGTGCAGGCTGTTTTTCGAAGTATTCCGTATACATTTAGTATTGTATAAAAAAATTACTTCTTTTTAGTTTTTAGTTTGGTTTGTAGCTTAAACTCGAATTTTAAATATTAAAAAAATCCACATTTTTAGTAGTTTTTTACTATCTTAATCCTGAAATTGTGCACATAATAAATATGCATGGTATATAAAATTAGTCAGTAAAAATTATCGGTATTAACTACTTTTTATGCAATTATTAAAAAAATTTTATATTTATTAAATTTGCAAAAATGTTTGTACATAAAGTAATTAAAAGCAGAAAAAGGAAAGCAAGTTGTTTGCAAACCTGCTATATTTCCTTTATTTTATGAATTTTATAGTTGAAAAAACTTTAACTAGGTGGCAACCCTTTTCAAAAATATTTTATTATTGTCGGTATTGCAGAATATTTTATTTTTTATAATCACTTTATCATTAAATCTAATTTATATTATTTACTTAAAACTATTGGGCAGATGACAACTATTGTAAAAAATAATTGAACTGTAAGCCTTCTAAAGCGTCTCCAGTGTTTAATGCTTTTGATGTGCATCATTACTTGGTTTAGAATATGCAAACAGTGTTTCTTAACTTGAATCAATATTTTGTTCGGAATTTTCAAACAGGTGGCAATTTCTAAGTCATCATACAATCTAAAAAAAACTTCAATTCTGTAAAACTTACAAAGACGTGGCTACAAAGCTTAAAGCTACGATTCTTCTAAAAGTTTCGTTATCTTTGTTTGCTCCTCCGCTGTATGTCCTCTAACATTACGGTGAGTGCAGAGCTGAAATCCACTACCAATTGCCAATTAAATGCAGATTATGACTCATAACTGTAGACTATACACATGCAAAATCTCACTCCGTGCCACTCACCTCAATTATTTCCATTTTAATTACATAAATCTTTGGAGATTTTCACACTCCAACTCCAGCATATTTTATTTACATAGATCAATTTTAATCTCTGAACACAATCTGCACCACCACTTACTCGCTCCTCTTACTTTCATTCACTTCCACTCAATATACAGCATCTCAATTATAACTGCCCGCCGCAGCTATCGTTGTTACTTCTTTGCCACCCAACTCAACTCATTCAACTCAGTTGCATAATAGCATTGTAATTGTAATAAATTTCCAATCAAAATCTCACACAAACCGCCGCCCATTCCATCGCTTCCGACCCATCACCAAACCAACCGCCGATGAGTGGGAAGTACACAATCATAACGGTTTGAAAACGAAATGAATTATTGATTGCTTATAAATTTTTATTACCGCCAGGAATAAAGTATGTGCTTGTGGGCGTGGGAATAGTAGGTGTGTATATGTGTGTGTGCTGATGCTGATGTGTAAATAACGTGAAGTAAAGCAGGTGAGGTAGGTAAGTAAACGGGCATAAAGTTAATGAAATGAAATTTTAAAAGAAACTCGAACTCTTGGTTGAATGAATTTTGGTTGTGGAAAAGTGATAGGCAACGCGGAGTGTTGCCATTTTGCTGAGATCAATACTTGAAGTAAGAGTAGCTGAACTACATTAAGCATATCAATGGATATGCAAAATCATTTTAGTTAATTAAATTTGCACAGCTGAGGCCTGGTGTACTATGGTGGCTTATGCAATAAGAGTTTGCATTAAAAACCTGAAATCAATAAGTTTTAAGTGTGTGAAATGCAAAGTTGAATACAAAAAGCGGCTTACTGAGATGCATTAATAAAAAAAATCGCATAAATTTCATAAGAAATTATACAGTTAGCTTAAGTTATGCTTATATAGCTGATCGCATGAGAAGAGCGCACTAGGACTGATTATAATGAGTCTTTTGTGATAAAAAAGTTGAAAAAAGATCCAGTAATTAAAATCTAATGGGTGTCGTCAAACTACCTTGTATTCATTACAAGTCGGCTTGGGCGTTTAATTTCTATCCCCAACAGCTCAGCTGGATTTATAAATGTGTGATATCCAAGATGTTTTAGCCTTGAAAATCCTTGGCAATCGAAGAAAAGTGCTGCGATGTCCTCTTCCAAAAGAAGCTTTTATAAGAACAGTGTACCCATTAAATTTTTTAGTGCTTAAATGCTTAAAACATGCCTTCTAATGGGTGTCGTCAAACTACCTTGTATTCATTACAAGTCGGCTTGGGCGTTTAATTTCTATCCCCAACAGCTCAGCTGGATTTATAAATGTGTGATATCCAAGATGTTTTAGCCTTGAAAATCCTTGGCAATCGAAGAAAAGTGCTGCGATGTCCTCTTCCAAAAGAAGCTTTTATAAGAACAGTGTACCCATTAAATTTTTTAGTGCTTAAATGCTTAAAACATGCCTTACCGCAATTAAAACGATTAAATTAAGATTTTTGAACATTTTGTCTCATACGCGAATACATTTTATTCAGTAAATAAAGTTCCGTATTGAACTTCCAGGTTCGATGAAATTCCCAAAACCTATCTCTCAACACAATAGTTTGCTTTTAAATTAAAATTGTGTCACTACATCCCACTGTAACTACAGCCTTAGTCAATTTAAACTGCGATTACTTTTATGTTACCCCACTGTGCGCCAACTTGCTTCGTGCATTAAACCGCTGCGCAAGTCTAATGGAAATAATATTTACGCATATATACGCGTATTTTCACAATCATTTACACTTCGCTGATATATTTTTCAGACATTATGCTTGCTGAGCTACCGCAGCTTATGCTATTTATCTAATGAAAACGTGAAGTCATAGCTAAGTCGTAAAATAGCACGAAAATCAAAGCGCATTTTTACACCATTTACTAAAATCAATAGCTTTACAGCTTGGCGTAGGTACGGCTGCAGAAGGTGATGCCATTTTATGATTTATTCATTCATCTTTTTTATGAGTTTTCTGCCATTCCTTCTTGAAAAAGTTTAATCATGTAAATTGAGTGGCTGATAATAATAGGAATATATATTTATATGTATAAACACATAGCAGCGTTTGGTGCGTGCTATTTGGTTTTAACAAGAAAACTTCATTATTTTTCCGCTTTGCTTTCACCGGAATTTATGCTCGCTATGCGCTGACTATGATTTCCTGTACCTTTCATGCTTACAACATTTTTCATGGCGCATATTTTAGGCTTGCCTGCACGTGGCTACTATGGGGGAACGAATTAAATGCGCCTCAAATGAAATGCTAACGGAAATATGCGTATTCCGTTTGTTTGTCATAACAATGGCGTGGAGCGAGGCAGCAGTTTGGGAAGAATGTGTGGGAGAAGTCCATAAATTGTACGTAAGTCAAGTTAGACAATTAAAAGGAAAGTAAAAGCGACGCTGAGCGAAAGGTGAATGTGCTTCCTTTGACTTACAAGGCGAATAAATGTTTGTTTACTTCTGTTCGCCTACAAACACATGCGCCCGTAAGTATGCTTCAGCGTGTGCTTGGCCCGTATTTGCTTGTGATTTTTATCGCTGATTTTCCATTTTCTTGTGTGAAAGCATAACACTTGTTCTTGTTGTTGTAGCACTTTTTTATTGCTTTTCATATTAAATAGCTGCAGTTGTTTTTGTTGTATGCTTTTCATTTTTATTGTAATCACTTTAGGTGCGTGCTAAGTGGTGTTTAACATTTAACTCACCAACATTTCTGAATGATTTTAGGAGGTCATCTTCGCTGCGCGAGCGTTTGATTGTATTTTACGCTTCCTATACTTAAGCGTAACGCACTGCGTGCACAGTGTTCAACTATTATATGATAAGCAGGTTTATTTATGTACATCGGTGTCTTGAAATAATAATTAAAATTTGCATTTCTAATTACGAGCCTGACAATTAAGTGCTTGTAAAGAGTGGCTACGTCCGCTATGCATATATAAGGAGCTTGAGAAAATAATTACGCACTCCAATTAATTCTGTTTACTGCTTATTGGCTGGCGCTTTAATTATTTCAATTAGAAGGAGCTTAGTTATGCTGGGTTAGTACCTGGTGCTTTTATGGCGTCTGTAAGTACAAGAAGTCCATAAAACATTCGGGTGTCAGAATTTTATGGATTTAATTTTTAAATGGGAAAATAATAAATATTCAGTAGTTTCCCTATAGTTAAGTCATTACAGCGATGCTTTAAAAGCTTGAGCTTTTTAGTAAGTCGAGAGCTTTTTTAAGACTTTTATTGACATAAATCCAGTGTGCTTATCAGCTTCAGTAGAGTTGCCGCACCAAGCTCATTTCAAAAACTAAGCTCTATTGTAAAATAATTAACCTTTCAGTTTCGTCTTGCAAAACTTTCTAATAAAGGCACAAATGTTATAAGCTGCTTAAGGTCCAGAGGGGGTTGTAAGCCAGAAAAAAAATTATTTATGTTTGAAGAGACATTTTATTCAATAAATAAATACAGAAACTTTACATCTAAAAAATTTATGGTACTTTAATAATGCGTGATCTATTTTGAAAATTTTTGGATACCCTTAATACCGTAGCCGATCTCCAGGAGGATTTTCGAAAAACCATGTCTAAAGGTGAGAAAGACTTACCATGGTAGGTGAATACAGAAACAGTACGGAATAATGAGCGAAGGACTAGTCAAAATTTAGATTTTCCTCTTCAGAGTGACATAAAATATTTAAAAATATTTTTATTGAAATTTCTTTCTTCCGGTAAATAAGAGGTCGAGAAGAAGGTCGTGTAAACATTTCGAGACACACATTGCAGCCGTTTCGGAAAAAGTTTTCTCATTGACTCAGAAAACAGCGTTTCGAAAACAAAACGCGTTTAAAGTTTAAATTTTTATGTTAAATTTTTTTTACAAATATCCTTTTATCTCTGAAACTATACCGGATTAACTTTGAAATTTCGGCGTATATTTTAAACTATATGTATGTATTGTACATTCGATATCTAAGCTAAAAAAATTTAATTTTTTTTAAATTTACAAGTGGATATATCCCCTTAAATAAAACAGAAATTTTTTTCGAAGTTATTTTTTCTTGAATATGAGCTTATATAGGTACTCATGATTTTCTGTTAGTGTAACATGAGTTCTTTAGGTTTAGTGTGCATGTAAATTATCGTATTCTTATTTTTTATGTTTAATCATACCAAAGTCGTCGTGAACCATCTTATAGAATTGGAAAACAGATTACTGATATCATATTGCAACTACGAAAAATATTCAAGATAAGACTTCTAGCAAAAACTGGACCTTGGGGCAATGAAAAACTCTTATTGCAATATTTGAGACTTATTCGGTGCCTTTTGCAACAAAAAAAATTTCTTAGGAGCAACTTCTTAAAAACGCTAAGCAAATTTCACTTTTTTTGCACAAAAATCTTTCTCGATATTTATTCCAATAGTTCAATATCAGTGACCAGTGTGCATATGAAATTGTATTAGTTGTGCCTTGGCCACATTATACACACCTTGTTCTTTCATTTCCTGCAGCTGACCTCGATTCCATATATATTTTTATGAAGGTGATTGCAAATTTTTGGTTATTTTCCTGTTCGCTGTTTTGCTCTTGGCATATGCGCCGCTGACTGTTGCTGGCAATTTCATTCACAAAATTTTCCGACAACAGCTGGCGTGACAAAACCAGTAAGCGAGTGTAATTGCAAGTCAAAGTTGTTACGAGCATTACTATAAAGCGAATATACTTTTTTATTAAGGCACTTCGGCTGGAATGCCGACATCAATATGCTGGCAAAGCCACTGTTATTGTATTTATGGTTGTTATTGTTGTTATTTGCTTTGTTAGCCGAGAAAATGTTGCACATTGGTGTTAATAATATTTCTGTACATATAATAAAATGTAATGTGATTTCTTCTATTTGTTGATGGTATTGGTTTAGATTGTTGTTGCTGTTGCTGTGTAATCGCACAAATGTTTGGCGGATAATATGGATTCTTAATTGAAAAGTGTTGTGTGGACATAAATATGTCGAGAGTGTTGGTGATTGCATACACCCATACACAAACACAGCCATACATATATCATATATGAGCATTAGGGTGCTGCTTATTTCCCAAATTGATTTTTTTTTTGCAAAAGGCCCCTGAAGTTTCAGTTTTTGCCTTAAAAACAACAAGGGCCTCCATGCAAGTGATTTGTACAATCTGTGTTGCTCATACGACATGGTGTACTATATGAATGTAGTACATATCATGCATAACATTAACTGCGTGTAACTTTTGGTGAATATTTTTATGAAAAAAATCATACAGAATTTTCTTGTAGAGCGAAAAATTTTGCATTCGAGCAAAATCTTTTCAAAGTTGTGAGTTAATTTGGAGAAAAAATATTTGAGGGCAAAATATGAAACTTCAGGGGAAGTATGTAAAAAAAACAAAAAGCTTTGGAAATAATAGATATCCTAATGGTCATAACATACACATACTATATACACACTGTTAAACATCTTGTAAAAATATATTCATGATTTTTGCCACCAATATGTGGTCCTGTTTACACTCATGATTACATGTGTGTATGTGTTCAACTCCATTGTGCTCTCAGCTTCAACGCCTTTTGGTGCTGCCAAGACTCACTTGCCTTTATGGCTAACAAACATGTTGCCCCAATACGATGATTCTGTGTACCATTATTGGCATTTTTACAAATTTGTATATGCCACACACACACATACACATATGACCGTGCAACATTTGATTGCCACCAACAACACTTTGCTTTTTTGTCAGCAGCTTTGGTGCAAACATTTCTGTAGCATATTTATTTTCACTGTTAAACATACACACATATATTTACATATTCGCTGCTTTTACATTATTTCATCTTATTTTCTTGCTTTGCTGTGCAACAACAACATTTTATTTCGCGCGTGGACATTTGCACTTGCGGCAAATTTGTTTGAACAGCATTTTTTGTTATTCCATTGTTTATTGTGCTCCCTCTACATTTACATATGTGAGTGTGTGTATGTTGTGTTTGTGTTAGTGCTTTGGCGCTATGTAAACGCCCCGTTATTATGGGCGATAAAGTCAAGTTGTTGTTCGTGCACTTATGCCAAATAATAATGTATCGAATTTATTATCGGAACATTTTTTGTGGATTTCCGCCAGCACATTTCTATAAGCCATATACTCACAGGCATAAATAGATGGTTTCGTGTGTGCGTTTGGCCTTCACGTTGCTTTTTGTGGATTACGCATGTTTGTGGTATCCACTCACCGTCATTAAGACAGATTTTATTGCCAGCACAAATGCAGTGCAGCAGTAAATTTCGATAAATACTTGCATTGGACGCTCCATTCGGCTTTATTTTGTTGTTGTTGCATTAGCGCAAAGTATGCAAAAATTTCCAAATATCCGTTTGATTGGTTTTGCTTTTGTCGATAAAATTTCATATTCCGATTATAGATTGGAATTGATTATGCAAAGCTCAAAACCACGTAGCGATTTGAAGGGAATTTCGAGTGGATTAAATTAGAGTCAAATGCAGTAGATTACAAAATGGTACTCTTTGAAAGATAAAAGTAAGATGTAGAGTTAGCCGAGGTGCAATTGGGCTCAAATCTTAATACCAAAAAAAAAATTGGTTTGGAAAGAAGTAGAATAAGATTAATGGCTAATAATAAGTGCAAGGTTATAAATAATCTTTTATACATTCGTTTTATATGAATGCAACCTTTTTAGATTAGTTGTTCTTATTGTTGTTATAGCGGTATAAAACATCCCTGACAAGATTCAGAAAAAAAATGCTACTAATTCCATAAAAATAAAAATCTGACGATTGCTTGCTATTCGTGTCCTCTAATCATATATGCACGGATGGAAGCAGCTGTTTGCTAGGAAAAGTTTAAAAGGCACGACTCAACCTCTTGCTAAAGTCAAGATTGCTTTCAGTGTATAACTCAAAAAATAGTTTTAATAAAGTAGGCATTGCGCTCAAATGTATGCCTCGAAATTATTACGTGGTTTACTGAAGTGAATCGATATTGAAATATTGAATTATATTCTAAATTTTAGGGGCGTTTTCATACCCCATAGTAAAAATTGCTTAGCAGTTTTTAATATCTTACCAAATGTCTTTATTTCCTTGCACATATAAAGACCTAAGTATTATATGTTATATCCGCATATGCTCTCAAATAGCTCGCATATATGAAAAATTAATAAAAAAAAAACACATTGTTTGCAATAAAAGACGAAACGACGAAATTATTTGCTCAATAAATATTTTTATAGGCACAATTATTACATTTATTTCGTAAAGGATTTTTACTGCACCTCGGCCAAAGTTTGCACACACACTTATACACACGCATACAGTAGCTCAAGCAAATATTTACGTCTGCATACTTTTCACTTAACTTTTTTTGGTATTTCGCTGACATGTTCGCATTGAGGTGTGTGCGTCACCGTTGGGGTTCGCAGTAAAAGCAAACATCTCTGGCTTGACTACATATATACATATACATATGTACAAATGTTCATACCAAATGCCTTGTACAAGTATGTTTATTTGTAAGTCATCCACTGACCTGCATTTACGAGCTGTGGAAATGACTCATAAATTTTCACATTTCACTTTTATAATATTTTATGTTTGGCTGTACATTTGCTGCTCTGTGTGTGCCTTCATTTTTATACTTTTCACTCTCTTTATTGTTTTTCATGTTTTTCCTTCTTTTTATTGATTTTTAAGTAATTATGCAGGAACATTTCTCCGTATCTCAAGGGAGCTGTTGAGTAAGTTGGAAAAAATCATAAATTGCCTTGTTAACAAATTGCAACAACAGTTAAAGTTGTGCTATAAGGAATTTAAATGCCATTCCCACACCCCTTAGTCGAGTGTATGTAAATGAGTGTAGGTGATAATCGGTGAATTAACATTTACTTAAAACGACTTATGTAGTCAGTATAGAGCTTAACACAATTTGTATGCAATGCAATGGGAAGTGGTTGAAAGTGTCTGTATTATGACTTAAATTAAATTGTATACGCATTGTTTTTAGCCTAATACGTATAGAAATTGAAGATCAAAAATTTCTAGTACATATTTTCAGCACGAAGTATATTCCGGTTTCAATTATTTGCATAAAATCGATTGTGTTAATCTGAGTATTTTCATATTCTGATACTTGTGGAAAGTAAATTTTTATTTCAGGTAGGCTAGCCTCAGTTGGCTTTTTTCTTATATGGCTTGAGCTGGACGGTGTTTTTCTCAACTGGAACCATTTAAAGAAAAATTCAATTCAAAGATCATTATGCCGTTATCGCAGTCCCAATCATGTTGTTGGTCTTACAGGGAATTTAATTTCCCAATCAACTTATGGTTCGTTCTCTCTAGCAAATAGTTCAGATTTGGTGTACAGAAAAGAGGCTAGGAGTAATTTGTGAGGAACGAAATGGATTATGATTAAATTTTTGCTGACTTTTGTTCGCCATTCTGTCTACAAAACATTCTAGATTTCTGATACAAGAGACGTTGACGCGCTTTTTGCGGAAAAATATAATCGATCTACCAAAAGTGTTAAACATCTCTGAAATTTTGCACATTTAATTTTTTCGTTAAAAATCTGCTCATATATCGGAATCGCCGATATCGAACAGCTGCTACAAACTGAACGATCAAAATCAAGTGCCTGTGGGAAATATGTGAAGAGTATTATAAATAGTTTCGGTGCAACCGTGTTTCCTTCTTTTTGATAATATATGTATAATATATATATATAATACACTTTATGACGGATTAATAAAGCATTGTTCTTAAAGATTATATTAATACTAACATGCTGAAAACTTTGCTTTTTGTAAAATATTGCTTGACTCAGGATTAAAATTAGACTGTGAAAATTATTACAATGGATAATTTTTATAAAAATGGAAGAGGAAATCGTTGGTTTAATATTGCACTACTTTTCCAATATATTTGGACTTGCGAATTCTGAGTGGGTTTATAATCTTAGAGTCTTGATTTAACATGTCCTGATTTAACATGCCAGCGAAGTCAAATCTCATGACCTGGAAAACTTAAAAAATTTTGTAATATATTTCTTGTATGTATGAAATATGAAAGAAAAAGTGCCAAAGTTGAGATACTAGAAGATATATTCGTCAATAATATAAGTGGTATCATGGAAGTTGAGTAAGTCTGCGCATGTATTAACTGAAAATACCCTTGAACTGTGGCTAAAGCAATCTCTGATCAACGCCTTATTGAAGCGTTCACTTTATACAATAAACAAATGACTTTCAATTCATTATAATTAAATAGTTTTGGTTTTTTTTATTTTAGTAAAAAACATTGAGGAAAGTTTAGAAACGCCAGATCACTTATCCATTATAAATAGAAACCATCAAACATTAAATTCTTGAGAATTTTTTTTTAAATATATTCTCTTTTTAACCTAAGATTTAAAATTTAAGAGCAAATTGAAGATTTCACCTTTATTAACTTACCAACTTTGGTCCGTTAACTGTTAAACTTCGGTATTTTTGCGTTTATTTAATAAAACGCCAGAAATATCAACTAAAAGTCTGCAAAAGCAGACAGTCAACTAACATACACATGCACATATATTGTATGTTTGTATATGTAAACTGCTGCAAATATATGTATGTAATATATGTGTGTAAGTGGACTTTTAAGTAACTTGACATAAACGGGCTCACTTCAAAACTTGCTGCGACTTGAGAGCATCGTTATTGCCATTCGTTTGCCTGCTTGCCATTTGCTCTGTCTGCCGAACGATTCGTTGGAAAAGTTCTGCTTGAAGTTCCCTTTCGAGCGCATTTCAATTTCGCCACTTTTCGACAGTTGCCTTTGTCACTGGCGTGCAGACAGCCAGGTTGCAAGTAAATAGCGAGTTGCAACTTTGTCAACGCGGGCATATATGTGAAGTTATATATATATATATTTATAAATATATAGAAGTTATAAGTACGACGTTTGTCTCCGGCTATCGCGCTATCTCACAAATATCCTCACATCCGTAACAAATTTTACTTTGCTGCTGATATTTATAACTGTTATCAGTCTTTTTATGCTCCTTTATTTCGCACTCTTCTCGTTGGTGTTGTTGCATCATTGCAACTTTAAAACCGGGATTATTTTTAATATGAAGCTGCTTTTGTTCGTATAAATGCATGAATGAGAAGACATTTGAATTTATATGAATGGGTGTGTATGCGTGTGTATATGAACGGTGTCAGCTGTACCCTCGTGAATGTCTGTGTGCATAAATTAATTTCTTTGGCCTTTCAGCGCAGCTCGGCGCTTTGCTCTATTCGCCGAAGTGCGGATTTTCTATTATACTGAAGCATTAGCGTTAGCATTTGCTCGGCTTAGCAGCAATAAGCGCTCGCTGCAACAAACGGATTGCTGGCAGCTTTTAAGTCTGAAAAGTAGTGAGTGGCTAGGTAGTGAGGTCATTAGCAGAGTAGCAAGCGTTGAGACTTCATCAGTACAAATATGAAAAAATGATTTATATGTGACATAACGTTTTTTCACGAGTATATGAAATAGTAAAATATAATGTCCGTAAATTATATACAAGTACTATATAAAATTTAACTGCACAGAATTGGTATAAAAAATGTTAACCCATCGTTTTAGTTTCATGCCGCAATTTTTACAACTTTGTCACAAACTCATTTCAAACTTCGGAATTTCCTCCTTTCTTCGTTCTCTTACTTTTTTTCTATTAATAACATGCTGCATTACTCAGTCTGTGGTTTTTAGCCCTTCATAAGACCACAGTAAGTGAATGCTTCTATCGCTTCTAATACCCACTGGCATAACCGAAAACACTGCTGGCTTGTAACCGCAAGCCATGCAATTGGAAACGAAATTCCTCAGAGAATTACGAAATCAACTGCATTTGCAAATTTGCAACGCAACTCTAAATCCATTTATAGAACGCAGCTGTAGATGAGATTTTTCACCTTACGTCTTCAAAACGGAAGTGATGTAAGTTGTCACATTTTCTGAAGGGTCAACAGGAAACTGTTTGCTGTCCTTTGGAATCTCTCTAAAGTGATGATTCCAGACAATGAGACATTTTATTTATTAGAAAATATAATTATAAGTTCGGAATATAGTTTAAAACAGTGCACATCTTTTTGAGTTCTATAGTGTTGTAGTGCACTTAAAGTAAGCGGGAAGAGCAGTCGGTTTTGTGAAAGAAAATAATCAAAATAATTGTAATTCCGGAAATATTGGTTGTTTGTTCGAATCGCACCATTATAACATATAGCTGGTATATAAACTGACCGATCAAAACCAAGTCCTGATAGGTAAGACGTATTTATTTTTATTTATCACAAAATTTGGTGAAAATGTTTTCCCATCGCAAGGCATCAATCTCCGAACATATTGGTCCGACTGGATTGCTATAGTAAATAGCTGCCATTCAAACTGATCAATCAAAATCAAGCTAAATATCGGGATAAAATATTTTTTTTATAAATTTTTATGCATCTGTGAAGGGTATTATTGCTATAGTGCAGCCAAAGCTAGCGGCTTTCCAATTCTAATTTTTTTTGAACTTTATTTTATATATCAACAATTTTTTTTCTTGTTATACAAAGGTTTTTATTTAAAATATTTCAATTTTAATAAAGTAACCTGCACAAAAGGATACCTTTTGAAATCTAACACAGTTAATTAAAAAACTTCTCTATGGTAACTCACAACTTGCACCTTAAACCACTAATGGTTTTCATAATATATGCTTCTAGAGCGAAAGGCTGCTTTGACTTTCATATAAAAACCGCTGTCAGTTTTTTCTCACTGGGCCACACAAAGTTTCAGCAACTCAAATGCCTTGCATACTCTCTCGTCTCAAAAGATCTTAAGAAAATCCAACAGTACGTAGTATTATAACACAATTTCCAATTCGTTATACCTGTGTGCAAAGAACAGCTACATCAACAAACTATTTTGTGGGCAAAAGAACTTTTACAAAGCAACCAAAGTTCTATTTGCTGTTGGCGAAAACCGCAGAAGCACTCAATTCAACTTTACACTCAAACAACTGAGAAGCAAACTTAAGTATCAAATTGAGTGCGTCAATATATAAATTTATTTTCGAACAGAGAAAACACACATATGCACATATATATATATATGTGGTATATATATATGCTTAAGTATATACACTTAAGATTGCAGTTGTAAGAGTGCAGTAGTATTAGTGCTGATTAACTAAGTGTGTGTACGAGTAGCGTCTATCGAGAGTACGCAAATGCTATTTGCACAAATCAATCAGGTGTGTAGATAAATATGTGTGTGTATATACAGTGTCGTATAGGGAATTAGTTTGATTTGCAATTTGGCAATTTTCAGAAAGCCAAGCAATATTTTCGTATATATCAGAGGGAATATTTGCTTGGCGAGATTGTTAATTAACGTATTTGTTTACATGCAATTTCCAAGTTATTTATAAAGGCAAACATTAATTAACTTGCAGCATAGCACGGCAAAATACCCAAAAGTTATCCGAAATAGATTTATAGCGTAATGTATTAAATGCATGGCTGTCTGGGAGAGAAAGCTACTGAATGAAATGCGCTGAAATCGATTTAAAAAATCTCATTTATTTTATTTTTTTTACTTATTATTATTATTTTTTTTTTTTGTATCGCTTTTTTTTTTCTTCTTTCTGCAATCAAATTATACTCACTGGAGAAGTTCGGTACAGCTTGTATAGTAAGAATTCGATTTGCGAGTGAAAAATAGATGTGCAATAGTAGCAGAAGGAAGCTTAGCTTCATACACGCACACATGCACACACACACGCATGTTGAGGCATTGCTGGCGCCCGCATCAGTGTTCTCAAAGCACTGACAAGCAAAAGAGATGAACACGAACAAACCCTGTACTCGCTCAAAGAAGCCAGAGAGATAAAGTAAAGTGCCAAGTAACGCCACTTATTTCCCTTTTGTTGCAAAAGAAACACGACAAACGAAACAATGAACTGCAGCTGAAGTATGCGGAGTCGAGCAAAGATTGGAAAAATCGAAAATGCATGCTGAGGTTGCAGGCAGGCAGCAAAGGCTTGTCAGTGTATCGAAATGCTTTTAGCCGTATATCTTTCTTTACTATTATACTTGTATGTGTGTGTGTTCGCGTATGTATGTGTTGAGAACAACTACAACACAATCGTCTATTGCAGTCTCGTCACAATGCATGGCTAAGACAAAAGCTGCTTTTGGGCACATAAACGCTGCTTACCTCCATTGCTGCTTTTGGTTTCACCGTTATACCACTCTATATTGGCATTTCCATAGTCACCGGCGGCATTGCGGTGTCTCATACACGCACACATGCACATTGCTGTGGCACAGGAGATCGCAGCTGTAATACCCGACTGAGTTATGTGTATGCGTCTATGTGAAATAAAAGTCTGTATGTATGCATTGTTGTGCATTCGCTTTGTCCAACTGCTCAATGAGTGCTATGAAACTCGCTTCTATGTGCTTCGAATTCTAATCGAACCGAGTATTGTGAGGAAAATCGCTTTGATTTCATTCTCTCTAATTCTTAAAAGAAGAGTGTATGAAAGAATGAAAGTACGGACTGCTTTTCAACTGCATATGTGTGCGTACTTTTGTAGATCTGTGTGTCAACATAAAAGCTTACTTCAAATAAAAGAAGAAAGGAAGACAACTGTCTCTTATTAGCTTATTAAACTGAACCTGGTGTGAGTCAGACATATTGAATATATATTTTTAATGTAGTTAGTTGTGTAAATAGTTCTCTTTAATAAAAAAAATTTTAAGAATTTTCTGAAATTAAAAAAAACATTTTCATATTATTGATCATACAAATTTTTACAAGCTCTATCTTTTAAAAGGTTTTTGGTGTGATTCTGAACTCATTCTGATCAACTAAAAGTCATAGTAAGTCGACAAAATAGTTTGTGTGATTTTTCACCAAAACCATTTTTCACCAGTTTTAGGTTTATGGCATTTTTATTTTTTAGAGCACTTCGTATACTATGCGTTACACAAAATCGCTTATAAAACTCTGAATACACTGGACAACAAATGTTGCCTACCTTTCGGCGCTAATTCATTTTTGTGAAAAATGTTTGTTTAAATTTAGAAGGAGTATACGAATGAGATACGATAAAAGTCCTTATATTGCTATTTAATAAAGTCAAGTGAATCAAAAAATTCTTTGGTAATGGAATAAAAAAAAAATAATTGATATTTTTTTATTTTAATTATATTTCAAATGTTTTTGTAAATATGTATATGTATAAACGTGCTTGTTTACTAGCTTATGTCATTTATACAGTTTATGCACTCAAAAATTAATATGACCGTAAATGGTAATATTTTTAACTGAATATATCTGCCGAAAGCTTCAGCTGAAAAGTATATTGTTTTTTTTTAAAGCTTGCGGTGGATATTACCAAGCCACAGCAGCTGGTGTAGAATGAATAGTTTGATGGCAAGTTTTAAAATTATTTTTAATATTTTACTCTTTGCTTTTATATGTAAAATTAAATATTTTATACAAAATGTACGAGATAAAACAAACACGAAATGAAACGTTCAGCAGATTTAATTAAACGAGGTGGAAATGATAACACAACCACAACATGCAGCAAAAGCCAATATGTTTGAGGTAATTAAACCAATTTTAAGAAGTAACAAGTAATCCTAGCCACAATTTAATGTTATTTGAAATTTGAAATAATTTTAATAACTCAAAGTTTAAGACTTAATGTTTCCTGAAAATTATTTTTCTTGGTAAAAACTCTTTAATTAATTTTTTTTAACAGTTTTTACTTTTAAACTCATTTTCGGAACCCATTTTGCCCTTTAAACCCCAACCACAATTTAATGAAAGACAATATTCGATGTGTACATTAAAAAATTGCCAGTGCTGTCACAGTATTTATTGTACTTCACACAAAAACTTGTCAACTTTCCTCGTTCGAACCAGCGTTTATGCCAGGCATTTCAAAAGCAGCTTTTCTACGTCTTTTATGCCAAAACCTTGCATTGTGTTTGTTTTTTGTCAATATGTTGAAGCAGTTTAGACCTCCTGTGCTCGCCATTTATGTACTCACTTCTACAATATTTACCAAAACGGAAACGCTTTCAGTAGTAAGTAGCCTAAATAGGGCTGTGTGCTTACCCTGCACGAAATGCTGGTGCAAACTAAATTAGAAAACAGTTGCTAATAATTTTTTTATAACCCAAGCATTTATTGTGTTAAGAAGCACTTAAAATTAAAATCGAATTTTCGAAAATAGTAGAATATATATCTTACCCTGTAGGAAATGCTACTTAATAATAAATTACAAAACAATTGCTTATGACTTCTTTATGTTTCAATAATTTAATTGTGTTACTCAGTAAAATATTTTATAAGAATTTATAATTAACTTCGAATATTCGAAAATAGAAGATTATTTTCGAAAACAGTTTTCCTATTGCTGTAAGGTAAATGCAAAATTTTGGTGAATTTTGAAAAAAAAAAATTTGAGAAAAAATTTAATTAAAAATATATCTCACAGGGTATGCGACCAGGCACATACAATTTCAAAAAAATTTTGCAACTATTGTGCTGCTGAGTGCACAAAGTTCATACATTGTTACCGTTGCTCTGTTTATTTTTCGTTGCAACAACAAAAAGCGAGCAAAACAGCAAACTTTTTACAACTCTAAAAGCGGCCTTAGGCCTAAAAGTCTCTACTTTGTATGAGTTCAAGCAAAAGCTGGCATTGAAATTGAATTTGCTCGACGCTATGGGAGCTGACGCTGTGATAGCACTTGCAACAGTTGGGCCAGGCAACGAGGCTTAACGGTATTGTTTTAAGCCAAAAAACAATTTAAACTGCAAAGTTTCACGCAGAGGCTTTATGCCTGCCACTCCGGTTACATATCTTCATCTATATATTTGTGTGTGTGTGTGCGTTTGGTGTGCATTTGTGTGCCATGCAGCACAGGCTGACCACAGTCATGGTTTGTTGACAATGTTGCGTGCTTTTATGCGGGTGACGCCTTACTTTAGTGCTCGCATATTGAAGAACTGCGGTCAGTTGGCTGAAACTTTCGGCAAATTGCAATGCACTGAGAGCAAAAAATAAAACGGAAAAGTATAAATTTGTTTGCGACACTGCACTGGCCGTAAGCTATGGCGCAAACAAGAAAAATTGTGCTAACAGCTGGTTTGCACAAGCATCGAGTTATGTTCGCATTAAAAAGTGTACATATATGTGTATATAGGCTTTGTATGTACATATGTGCTTATATACATGTACATAAGTAAATATAAGGAAATCCTCTTTGTTAGTAGCAACTTTTGTCCTATTTGCCGGCCACTGCATTGTTTGGAAAACGAATTATTAAATTCAATCAAAATATTTGAACTATTGGGATCTTATGTTCATATATTTTTAGGGCTTATTCAGCTATTTTAAGCGTAAGATACATGAAGGAAACCACGAAATTGTACGATTTTAATAGTCAGCTTCAAAAATTGCCTTGATTTTATTTTAAAAACTGTATCAAAAAGTTTAAGAACAATAAATTTTTTAGTGGCCTTGTTTAATTCAATGCTGGATGATCATGTAGCAGGAATACGAAACTGATTTGGATTTTTGTTCTGACCTAATCTAAGCTACCTAGACATAACCTATAATTGTCGTGAGATGATATGGTCTCTTTTTGCCAAAATTTTCCGGGGCATAGTATAAGACTCTCGTTAATCACTGGTATAAGTGAGTATTCTCTGCAACTTCTGGTGATGTTCTGACTGTTTTGAAAGATTAACATTCATATACTTTCTTTTGGTGTGTCGAAAAGAAAGGAAAGTGGGTAAATATTATGATATTGTCTTGAATATGATCTAAATTTCCTCATGATACTACCTTTTTTAAAATATAATGCGATATTGAAAAGTTTTTAAATCGTATTGGAAAATATGCTTTACTTTCCGATGCGGTGTGCGGAATAAAAAAATAAAAAGAAATACTTGTAGTAATAGACCATCACAATTTTCTTGGGAGTTTATATTTTATTTTTGAAAATTTTCCATGCAGTTGAAAATTAAATATAAATTAATGGTACTAGAGCCTTAAATCAGAAGCTTTAACTTCTTGCTACAAAAAATGCAATCTGATTTAAAACGCAGGACAATGGACGTTTTTTGAAGATTCACCCGGTCCACGCGGAAAATAAAATTATTTTACTGAAATGACGAAATCTCAAAGTAGGCAACCAAACACTCATGGATAGCAAGTGGCCAATTAAAATAGTCACATTCGGCTGACAAAAAGTATATATAATATATGATATTTAATATTCGCAAAATGAACGCGAAGTACAGCGAGGCATATATATGAGTTTGGGTATGTGTTGTATTTGTATGATACAATATTTGTGGCTGTCAATGGCATTATGACCGCAGGATAGAAAGTTAAGCTACCTACGCCAACTCACCAACGCTCTTCACACGGGTGGTTGCCTGCAATTCAATTGAAATCGCATTGAATCAATAACTGTACATACATAATTCAACTACATGAGAGCGCATGGGATATCATATGCTTAGCGGGACCAAGTGGCGAAAACAATATTTTTTGGACAGCCAGAAATACAGAACACAACTTTGTTGTAGTGTAGCATATTGTGAACTTGTATTGGTTTTCTATTCTTGTTACTTTTATCTAATATTCGACATTCGATTTTCAATTTTGTGTTCAAGAGGCCGTGTGATGGCTAGGCAGTGGCAGCACTGCTAAATATTTTCGGTCATTTTGGCCGATCTTTGCGGTCAGTGTGCAGAAAAGCCCGGACAGCAGTATCCAAACAAGAAAAGAAAACTTATAAATTTATTAACGACTACATGAAAGTAAGGCCAGTGGGGGCATAAAAGTTGAAAATCGCACAACGGCATAAAGAAGGGCACACAAAATTAAAAAGGGAAAAACTGGCACATATGCCTGGGGAAAATTAGGCCACTCAGTGTTGCTGCCAAGTGCAGCAAGTGGCCGACTCACTGTTGGCTTGTAGTATATCTAGTCTGCTACATTTACAACTACATACAAATATATGTATGTGTGTGCTTATGTCGAAATTTCGAAAGCTGGTTTTTATTTCACCGGAAATATTGTACAAATGGTTGGCTTTTTGAGCGCTTGTGTATTTTCTGGCAAAGAATAGAGATGTAGAACTCTCAGTGAAAATATACTAAGACCAGTATGTTGTTGCACATTCGCAAGAATACACCTTTTATTGTGTGCTAATTAGACTGAATTCCCAAGCTAATGGTGTGTAAGGCTTGATCATGATATTGGAGTGGTAATAAATTGAAAATGAACCGGTGATGTATGATTCAGGAAATTCGCCAGAAAGTTGAATTCTGATTCAGAATTTCTTATTCAATTCCTGCAATCATAAGCAGTCGGTGCCTCATATCAGCTAAATAATTAGTGATGTATTAATTTTGCAGAAATATGGTTAAATCGAGTAAGAAAGAATGTGAGTAGGTTAATTAATGTGAGCTTCTTAGTTGAGATCATGTAGTTGTTTCAAAAATCCTTTGAATTTTTAAATTTTCTTTCATAAACATATTTCTTCTTTTTAATATGGTATGAAGTTATTTTTTTCAAATATTAGCCAAACATTTCTCACATCAATTACAGATTAGCCTAATATTAATTTTTTGTTTCCACAAAAGTATTGGAAAAGTGGCATTTATGTTTAGGAAACTTTATTATCTAAACATTTGTATGTTTAATAATTTTTTTTCTGGATACAAAAGGCCTAAGGATATGCACATTTTGCAAAAATTGGTGGGCACTTGAGAATAAAAAATATTTTTCCACCTTAAAAATTAATAATTATCTTATATAAAAGACATCTAGGCAGATTATCAAGTAAAAATTATATATTTTTGAAAATTCTAGAAGCGTGAGACCTTTTACTATATTTACCAAAATTAATTTGATAAACTTTACATGAAACTCAACTGGAAATTTTATGAACAAATATTATAAGGCAGTTTCCTTTTATAGACTTCCGATAGATCCGATAACTGTTATAATAAATATAGAAAATTTAAGATTGACATTAAAAGCTAAAATTTGTTTAACCTGAACAGGGTATATTAAGTTAGTCACAAGTTTTTGAGATATTGCTTTGAAATTTTGCACACATTCTTTTCTCCCCAAGAAGCTGCTAATTTGTTGGAACCGCAGAAACCTTTTTATATAAAAATATATCTTCACAATTTGAAGAGTCCAATTGTCACATTTTCTAGCCCCTGAAGTACCGCTGTATTCATTGCTTACTTTGTCCGTGACGATTTTCGTATGTTAAAAGCTCGCATTTCCTTGCTTATTCGTCCATTTTTGGCCAAAACAATACTATAACGATGTCCCAGCTCCAATATTCGCCAGACATGACACCGCTGAACTTTCGTTAGTTCCAAAAATAAAGAGAATTTCCGACGTATTACAAGATAAATGAAAATCGCTGAAAGAGCTAGGGGCTATCTCAAAAATCGAGTGTGAGTGAAGTGTTTAGACGATTGGAGAAAGAGTTGGCACAAGTGTATAATACCGAATGGGGACTATTTTGAAAGCAGCGACAATGTTAATGTAGACGAACGAATAAATATTTTTTTCAAAGAAACAAAAATTACCGTTATTTTTTGAACACACCTCGTACACCTGTGAAGGATACAGGTGCAGCCATGCTTAAGGTTGTTTTTATTGTTAATTAATTTCAATTAAACCTTTTGCAGAAAAAAACGAATTTTGACTGATTTTGGGAAGAAAAACTTTTTAGAGTATCATGCGATATTAGTCTTTTAATACTTAAATTCTTCAATTTTTACCTTTTTTATGATTTATCTATTGCGTAGTGCGTGTTAAATTTTGTCTGCAAGCTGAAAGGGCAAACACTTCCTTCAAACATTTACAACAGCCAGCAGCTGCAATCAGTGTGCTTGCCACATAGCTAACGTAATATGGTTAATATGTAAATAGTATACCGAAGTAAACGCTCAATCATTTGCAATAAGAAATACGATGCCTTCGAATTTTTTTAAATTTTTCTGTCATGGATGCTGGGATATGCGAGTTGATACGTGTTTGGTGAGTAAGTGGCTGCTCCAATCGAATTGCCAACCTTATTGCATATACTGCTTAGCAACTACACACTAGCAAATGAAGGCATATATACCATATACTTATATATACAATGTATATATGTATGTGTGAGTACTGCATATGTACAACATTGGAAATTACTGCTTAGACTAATACATACATTTATATGTACGTATGCAGTGTGTAGTGCGCCACCAACTGGCTCGAGTGTGCGCTGCGTTTGCTTGCTCTTTATCACCAGCAACAAATTGCTTTTTACCTTGTGTTTACCTATTCGCCTGACCGTCATGTATCAACGAAAGCATGCATACCATACATACATATGTGCAAACCAATACATGTGGCACGTTTGCAATCATCAATGCCATTTACACAATCCACTTGCTGCTGGATGGGATGCTTTTCCTGCTATGTTTCTCACCTTTTGTGGATGCATCCAATTAGCCGGATATTTGGTTGCCTAAGGCTTCTTTCCCCACACACACACACACACATACACACACAAACTGATGACTACATGCAGATGTATGTGTGGCTAAATAACTTCATCTGATATCACTGATTGCTGGCCGATTGCTGCTTCGCCTCCTACTGAGATTATTTCCTCGGTTTCTTGCATTGTTTCAGTAGTTTCAGCTATCCACGGCTTAATCTCTACATCATTTGTCCGCACATCAAGGTATGCTGAGCCTTTTTCCAATGCTTCAATGGCAATTCAGTTGGGAATTCTCTTTTGTTGTCTCAACCTCAGCTCAGATATTGGACAGTAATACGGAAATGCGCAGACACTGGCGTCAGTAAGCACACATACATAAGCATTGTTGTGCGGAAATGGTAATAACTTATATGTGTGAGTGCTTCTGTAATCAAGAAGAAGTTAAAGTATATATACTTAGGGCTCTTATCGATCACTCATATCGGTGGTTGGTATCGGAAAGTGTAACCCAAATTCACTACACTCGCATAGTATATACTTACACATACATGTACATATATGTACTCATTTACACATGCTTTTATGCATGCAAGATTTGTGATATCGCAATTTTTGTTGTTGGCTATATCATTGCGCTGTGCGTTGTCAACGCTTTCGAAAATAAGTCATTCCGAGACTGTTACCATAATCACACCTACTACCTTTTTGTGTGAACCATACTTGTAATTGTGTATTATTTCATTTCTTCCTGCCACCACTGCCATTACAATCAAATCTCCTCACAATCGAACTCTTCTCAATCGAAAATCCCGCAAGCGAACCTGTTTTCATTCTCTATCTTCAAATATCCACTTTAGTGAATTTATATGTGCATATGGTTGTGAAGTGTGTATATATGTGTGTGTGCTTAAATATAGTCAATATGCTCTTTTATGCCTGAATCAACAGCAGCGGCAAGTGACCATAAATACTTGCGAGAAAAGGCAATTCATTGAACGTTCGGTATTTTTATGTCGATAGCATTTTATCAGCAACAATTCTTTTTCGTTCTCTTATTTTTCTTAAACCCCATTTATGTACTTGTCCTTCGACCATCGAATTCTTCAATCGATACCAGCAATCAGCTCGTTGATTTTACGTATAAACTATCTATATTGCTAGCTTTTGTTTCTTGTTTCTCCAGCTTCTGTTTGCTAACATTTTTTACTGGCCTTTTAGTGTGTTTGCTATATTTAATTTTTTCCGTGTTGATTTGGGCTTTTTGTTATCTACATGCATATGGGTTGCAGTGGTTTCGAGAAATGGTAATTGAGGGTTAAGAAAAGTCTATAGTACATTCGTATTCATACTGTACTTATTGTGGATATAATTTGCATGGGCTTTAAGTACGTAAATGGTGGTTGAAATTGTCAGTTTTATATACTTTTCTTAACAAGGTTGACTTTAATTTGATATATAGATTTAAGAAATATGAACCAATAGGACCTTTGGCGAAGTAGCCTCACGAATAAGTAACTTTTCTGTATGCCAGAAAGTCGTATGATTCCTTCAATTATTATTTGTACTTCAAATTCGTTTATATAAGTTCCCGATAACCATATCCCTAAAAAGACAGTAAAAGCATGACACGAAAAAAATTTCAGAGATTTTTTACCGTGATTTTGGTGTTAATCTATGTATTAGAACATAATGGACAGATATGTTAAGCGCTTGTATTTATTTTAACGGCGGGTCTGTCATGGTGTATAGCTGTCAATATATGAATTTGAAAAGGGGAAAGTAGGCTGCCGAACAATGGCAGCTGGTCGGCGGCAACTCGTCCTCATAGTGGAAATTCTAGCGTCCGTAAATAAATTTTAAACGCAAACGAAAAATATTTTCTAAATATGTACACTTCTCCGCACCAGTGGTACTAGAACGCAGGAGAAAGCATAAACAATTCAAAAATTATGGGCTTTTAGAGAAATAAATCGGTTTAGTGATCTTTTTTGTTACTAATCATTTTTTTTGGTGAACAATTCTCAACAGTTTTGGTAAAGTCCAATACCATTATTGCACAAACTCCTGATGAATATGTGTAAAAATTCCATGGCGTTTGCTTAATTTTTGTGCCTCGTGGGACTTCCACAAACCCGAAAAACGTGGTTTACGCCGAGATGCTGCGGATCAGCTCGCTTGACAACACTCCATCAAACGGCCGATAACTTTCGTAATTTAATAGAGTTTAACGCACAATTTTTAGAGCGTATTTTTGACACATCCCTTAATACAAGTACTAGTAAGTCTAAAGTTTTCATATACTTTTATACTTTGTGTTTTGTAATCCACTAAGTCTAAATATTTCAACATAAATCATTATATCATTTAAAGTAAAAAACTTAATTGGTCATAAACATTAAACCCTTTAATATTCGAAGCTTAGGTACATAATACCCTAAAACATGTTTAAAAGAAATACTGTCAAATGTATGCCACGTTCCATATGTTCATTGGATATAAAGGTTACAAAGCACAATAGTCGTATCTAATGCGAGAAAAGGTATGTTAATCACATTTGGCATTGTTGTATGCGCATTTGAATATGTAACTGAGTATAAGAGAGATTTGTTAGGTCATAAATTAAACTAACGGTAGTTGGCTACATAAGCACCGTTCATGTGTGTTTTATTAATACAAAAGAAAATTACAAATTCTACATATTTAAAGGCCAACTCCAATAGTGTAGAAATTATTATATATTATTTAGTAAACTTTTTTATTTTTAGCTTGTCCTACAAGTATAATATTACAAAAGGGACTTTGAAATTTATAGGTATATTTAAAAAAAATTAGTAGTATGTGGCACCCTCTGCATGACTGCTTTTTGCAGTTTTTGAGCCGTTAGCTCAAGTCTATGTTGACTTACTTTCGATATATCAATTTGCACCGTCAGTTACGTATACGCCCTGTCACACTAGACAGTAGTAGTTTATTCTTGAAAAAGTTGCATTACGTTTGCCGTCGCAAATTAATAAAACGTAGATGCCTCTGTCTAGAACATAAAATTTTATGAACATGTGTAATTGATTCTAGACATTTTAAATTCACTAAAAACTGGCAAAAACAACAAAGATTATGAGGTGAGTTGGTGATTATATTAAAGCTCTAATATTAGGCGTTAGAAGGTAAGCGACCGAAATAAAATGGCAGATTTTTTAATGTGGCTTAAATTGGTGAGATAAGTATATGGTATATATGTATATATATATATATATATATTCTTGTATATTCACACGTTAAACCCGATTATGGTTGAAAGTGAGAATTTCAAAAGCAAACAAACTATTATGACACTCTTTTACTTTCAAAGCACATTATAAACTCATAAAAAAAAACCACAATTCAACAAAGTTGTAACAAAAATACTTCGAAACCGTCAGTAAAATTAAAGATAAGTTTATCAAGTCAGCAGTTTATGCACAAACGGCATGATAATGCTAGAGTTTGTGAAAAATTCATGAGAATTTCACGATAACAAGAAGAATGGCACTTCTTGTTGTTTTTCATGTCGAGAATGCGAAAATAAAAATTCACTTTGACGGAAACTTATAAAATTGAGGAGTCGGGTGGCAAAATTTCTGGACAATAATGACAGCGGTTGCACAACACAAAGCAAAAGCGTGTTACTTTAAATGGCACAGATAAGCCAAAGGAGTGCCGAAAGTATTTGCTAAGGAATGAGCAAAAGAATATGTGGTTATGTAGAAAGCAAAGCGAAATTGATGTGGGCAGCTAAACAAAGGCAGTTGCTGATGATATGGGTAGGGCAAGTGCTTTGTGGCGCTAGTAAAAGTGTTGATGTGGCGTTGGTAGAGGCTTTGTGCACTGATAATCTACGTAACACATTACATTGTTAGATGATTGTGCCATCAACTTGCTGGCTACAACATGTGCGTTTGTGCACAGGCAAGTGTCAGTGAAGGCTTAACAACAAACGATTTTTCGTAAATTTTCTAGAAAAAACTGAGCAAAATTATTTTGACATAGTTCAAACTTGCAAAACCAAAAACTGAAAGCTGGCGCTGTGCTCTATTAAATGCATAAAGAGTAAAATAGTTTAGCTAAACAAATTTTTCTCCCCTTGTCGTAGATAACCTGTAGAAACAATATTATTACGCGTACAATTATATTTCAAGTTTTTTCCACAAAAAGTGCAAACTCTGCAGGCAAATGGAATTCTTTTTTTCTTTTCCTTAAAGCATTTCGCTTGCGCAATTAAAAGTGTAAATGAAAAGGCAATAAAAATTTATGCCAGATAATTGCTGTCGAAAATTGCTGTCTATAAAAATTTATATTCAGCTTTTGGCGCCAAACGAGACAGTTAAGAGTGAAAGCCACACGCCATGCTGCGCCCCAGTGCATACAATTTTAAAATTGAGGGCATGCGACGCGCTTTAAGGCAGAAAAAACGAAGCGGATAATTTTAAATTGCGATTACTTTTTCAAGGCCTGAAGACAAGCAAGACCGCTGATTTCACTCTGCCTAGAAAAATCAGGTAATTATATTCGAAAAAATTTGCGTTAATTAATAAGCAGTAAATTACGAGGGTATATGTGGACGCGCCGCAATGCCTTAAAGTCTATATTTAGGTTGGGTATATGGGTTGTGTACTTTTTATCTGAGAAAAAACAGAATATTTTTCATATAACATACATATTTTTATATCTGTGCTAGGAACTTCAATATATATATTGCAAATAATGCATTAAAAAAATAACTATAAATATAATCTTAAATACGCGATCAAAAAATAAAAATAAAATTTTAATCCCAAATACCGGATTAAAAATTTATTTAATAACTTTGATATTGAGTTAAAAAATTGAAACTAAAAATGTTATTTTTAATCCCAAAGTTTTATATTAAAAAATTCGCAACCCTGACTTGGTCTCCTACATATGTGGCAGGAATTATACTTATATAAGTTCAAAACTGTACCTCTTATCCTTCTGTATATTGAAAACTGATACAATGGAGTACACCATGCTTATGTATATTGTATATACTTTATATACTTTATATAAGAGTATATTAGTTTTTTCTGCCGGTGTTACGGCCAATATGATTTGCTTCAAAAAATCTGAAAACGAAATATATTTAATTTTTAGCAAAATATTTTTTGAGTTGTCGGTATTTTTTTTATTTTTGATAACAGCCACAATGTCGCATTAAAAATCTAAAAGCAATTAAAGCAATCGCAGAAAAGGAAATAAAAAAACAAAACGAATACTGCAGTACAAGCACAACTAACGAAGCGATTTAGTCTTGTACTCACTTCATCCGTTTTTTGTGACACCAGAAAGTGGGTTAAGGCTGAGCAGTGATGGGCAACATAGAAAGTATGCGAAATTTGGCGGCTTTAGCAAGGCTTTGTCTACATGCACTTTCAGCTCAATTGGCTCGGTTGATTTCTAGATGAAAACAAAAAAACAAAAACGAAATAAATCTGCCAGCTAATGAAAACACTGTTCGGTGCATGCGAGGCAATCGCATAGCGCAGTCTAATAGAAAATAACATTCAACATGTTGGACTCGCTGCACTCGCGCATTGAATCGCTGCTGAAAAAATTCAATGGACTACAAAAACAAGCAAATCGCTTTTTTACCGTTACCTTCTGTGAGAGCATTGGTATGGCCAGCTGAAATGCTTTTTGTTTTAATTCTAATTTTCATTTCTTTTCTCGTTCAACTAAGGGTGGCAAAAAAAATCAAAATTTAAATGAAATAAAAAAGCGCTGGTCGGATTTTTTTCGCTCAACAAAAAAGTGTTAAGTGCTGCAGTTGTCCGCAACGTGTCGATTGTTTACTATTGCATGGCATGGCGCGGCTTAGCCGCCACAATACTCTTAAAGTGGCATGCAAACAGTTTCGCTATACGATTTCAATTCATTTTTAATTGGCTTTATTTCGCTTAATTGGGACACACAATGAAATGGTGGCGGCTTACCTGTTTTGGTTGTTTTTGTAAATAAACATATAAGTGTTTTTGCTTATAAAAGTCTGCTTAAAAAAGTATGTAACTAAGATAGTAGAATGCCATGAGCTGAGAATCAAATTAATACTCATATAGTATTAGTAGCAGTCTTTCGGTTGAATATGTTTGAGATTCTTAAACAACTTAAACGCCCTCTTGACTTAAATTTAACTTTTCTTTAGAAAATATAATTTCAGCTGACGTATAAGATAATAAAGGATATTCAATCTAAATTACAATCATTAATCAAAAATAGTAAACATCCAATTCAATAAATTATTTTAAGTTAACAAATTGAGCCCCCTTCGATGGGAGACTATTTTTGGAGTTTTGAGTGACAGGAGTTTCTCCAAATATAAGTTTTAGAGAAATTTTCAATGAGTAAACGAAAACACATTTTAATCATATGGACATAAAATATAACCTCTTAACAGATTTTGAATATGTGAAACCAGGATCTTCATCATGCTTTAGCACCAGCGTGGCAAGAGCCTTATAACGCATCAGTTCTGCCCGTTGAGAGTGAGATTTATTTCTTAGTTGCTCACTTAGCTTATCCAATTTTTATGCTGGTACTAAAATATTCGAAACGTCTGAAATTTTCAGGCTTTAATCGTCAACGGTGAATTCTGAACGAAAACGAAAGCGCTCCGCTGCTTTACTTGATGCCAAAGAATACTGAGTTTTATCTTAGTTCGCTACTAAACCTTTTCTTTTCACACTACCCAAGTTATTTTAAATTTTTTATTTTAAGCTCAAAAAATTAAAATAATAAACTGACTTTTAACAGAAAAAAATATTGGAAAATTGCAATACACTAACCTCAAAATTTTTAACGAAATTTCGCATAAATTTTGAATTTGTCATTAATTTGCACATTTTTTATATAATAAGAATTCTTACTAAAGCTAGCTTAAGCAGATAGCTTCTGAATAAATTTTACGTATTAAGCTCCAATTCGTATAGTACATTGCAACAATTTTTGACGTTTACAAAACACGTTGACACATGTCCGAATATGCCTTAAATATTTTGACTGCCGCTGAGCCATTAACCTTATTCGCGCCGGATGGCCTTGTCTGCTGGTCCGTTGACCTACTATCGCTCCAATACAATGACAACTACCAGCTACTACTCTCAGTCACTATGTCAATATCGACTGTGCACTTGCGTGCACAATATGTGATTTATGGCTTGGCATTTTTCTTCTCTCTATTTGAGGTGATATTTGAAACAAAAAAACCAAAAACAAAAAAAATGTAAACGTGTTTTTCTTTAACTTCCTAAATATGTATGCCTTCCAATTTTGCACTGTTTGCTGAGCCGCCACTGCCACGTACACTCGTCGGTCATTTCGGTGGTGCTTCGTTTCGCTACAAACTCATATTTGGGGTGCTTTGTTTTTGTTGTTGGCGTCATTTTTAACTATCGGCAAGTTTTTTTTCGCACCTCAGTGCTGTGTGTCCGCCTTCGGCGCACATATGTGCAGATAACGGTAATGAATTCCTGCCAGTATTTGGCCACACGTTCGCCAATATATCCACCAACGGAAAATTTTCCAAGCACCGTTAGTTCGACAGCGTAATATTTGCATAAATTGCTTCATGCTTTTGTCCCAAGCAAAGGCGAAGTAGCCACTACATTCACACAAACCTTAACTCGCACGAAGGCCAACTGCAATTTGTACTTGTCAGCCAAAATTACTTTCAACTCTATTAACAGCGCAGTCATGTCATTTGTTCGTTTCTGGAAAAAGTAAGGTGTGCTGCGTTGGTGGATTGGCTCGTACGTGGCCATGAGAAAATTGGAAAAGTATTGGAAAAGTGTTTGACAAATGGTTTGTGATAAAATATTATTAGACGTAATTTAATAAATGTCATTTAAACTTCACAATACACCTACACAGGCGTAGGTTGTTTAGGTATTGAATATTTAAAACTATTTGGTCGTCATTAGTATTTTCAACTAAGTATGTATACAACTCCTGAAGTCATAATAGGAAATGTATTTATCATTTTTGTTTTGTGATGGACAGTTTGAAAGCGGACTGAAGAGTTGTGAATAGGTTCGTAGTGGTTTGATAAGTAAAAATGAGTTTAAAATTAAATTCGGGGACGTCTTTGAATTTTTGAAGATTTTATAGAGATTATGTGCTTACAAAAGCAAATCATAGCTGATCTTTGGGTGAAACATTGTTTTTTAATATTTATGTCACTATCAAGTATGTCAAAAAGCTGATTTTAGTATCTCCAAGGTCTCTTCAATTACTGATAACACGCGCTGTCCACGATTTTCTTACATACTAGCAAATGAAAAAATCTGATGAAAAAACCCGGAAATAAGTATATACAATAAAATGTCTCTTTTAAATAGTCTTGCTGTGCATCTTTAAGGTCTGAGGGTTTTTGCCAGGAATAAAGTGCCATTTGTATTGCAAAAATTACTCCTTCTGAGATAATTTTTGAATAATATTCACTGCTGCATACAAATTAGACTGCGAATCTGCGCTGTAATTTTAAGGAGTTAATAAACCTCTGCTGCAGGAAACTAAGTGCCTTTAAAGTTTAAGTGAGAGTGTCTTAAATTCAATATATGGATCTCAGTCTAATCAGTTTGGATGAATACAACCAGTTGTGTGCCAAGAAATATCCTGGTTTTAGTGTCTCTATAAATCTTCTTTATGAAAAAAAAGAACCACTTCCAACACTAAAATTTTCATTGGTTTTAGACATTTTTAGACTCTATTCAGCTCAACAAAAACTACTGTCTTTTTAAGCTGCCAAATGCTTTTTCTTAAGAAGTCCCTTTTTAGATAGCTCTTGATCATTCTTTGTCTATGCAAAACAATACAGTTTATTTATAAGTCAAAAGGAATTCTGATCATGAATGTTAATTCTGCTGAAGAAACTGGATTAAAGTAGTTTTTTTTGTCGGAAGTTTTTGCGATCTAAAAGTTTTTTTTTCTCCTCAGCTTAATTCAGTATACTGGAAAGATCGAAAAATCTCTGTATTTACTAAGAGTTCTCATCATTCCCTCACCTTTCCTACAATTTCTAAAACTATGCGTTTTATGGTTAGTCCATTTATTTAATACTTCTGCTTAAAAATGCAATTGTTTATTACCTTTAGTGATCTGTGAACTCTTTCACGTTCCCCTCTCCCTAAACTGCTATCTAATTTATCTGTTATTGTTTGCTACAATTATCTAAATGTTTTTAGTGCGCGTGATTCTGTTATTTCATGTGTATTGTCATTGTTGTGGTTAATCAATCGTTGTGATTAACGTCTAATTTAGTTGGGTGCTCTCTGTGGGCGATATACGGTTGTTGCAATGCAATTACTGTTAATTAACAGCTGATTTTGCGATTTCGATTGAGATAATTATGACATATGATTTCGGTGGTTTCGGTGTATGGAAAGAGGTTATTATTACTGATAACAATGCTGCGACTAAAGTTGTCAAAAAAAAAACTGTGTTATTTGGTAGGAGGTAATGTGGTTCTTAAAAAATTGTTTTTTTTTATGTATTGGAGGTTTATACCTACAGATAAATTATTTTGTATCTGTCAAATCGCTCAACAACACGAGCAAGATACGCAAGTAGACGCTTTCCTCAATGAGGTGTCCTTCACTCGCTTTTATGTTGGTGACTTTGAATGCACATTAAGATTACGGAAAGAGTGCTAGGAAGATTACACTTATCAGCCGCGAACAACGGACTAGGTGAAAATTCTACTAAAATGGAACAGATACTATTCACGATTAAAACCAGAATAACGCAATTTTGACTTACCTCAGTCAGTGGTACAACAATTACGTTGTGCTTTACGGCAAAATACCTTGAAGTTGAAATCGGCACCAAACTGAATTGGAGTATGAACATTAAAAAACGAAAAACTAAAGCATATTTGGTCTTTTACAACTACTTACTAATACTTAGCATGAACTGGGACCTTCAACCAAATGATGGTTTAGTAGCCAGCTTTAAAGATCAAGATATAAGGCAATTGCTTTAAATAAATTAATTAGGAGGTTGAAACCAGAAGAATTATGGACATAGCGCCATCCTGAATCAATGGAGAAGAAGCTTAGAACTTTACACATCTTGCAGACAGTGCCGTGAGAAATATTAGTAAGCTTAAAAATAAATGAAAATATTTTAAGATTAAGACAGTTTTTGAAGACTATTATCAAATCACTTGGGTGTTTGCACAAAATTCAAGTTCAGCGCATAACAATTTAACACATTCTACACAATTCCCTAAAATCACACAAAATGATTTCGAAGACAGCCAGACATTTGAAAAAGATAAGCTATCAACACAGAAAGATTTTCCCTCAATAAAAATGTTTGTGTCAAGCAGGGACGAGAGGAGTACAAAATTCAACAAAGAAATGGTTTTGTTTGTGTGTATGACGACAGTTATATATGCATTGTTAGCACCAGATTAGACCAACTGTTCGAGTAGCACACGCACGCACATACCTGCAAGCAAACATTTGCTGGAAACTACACAAAGCTTTGTTGGTCGTAATTAAAAAGCGCACAATTGAGTGCGCAAAGACGGAGTAAGCAAAACAAAATAAAAACGTAAATGTAAAGCAAACAATAAGAATAGACCTAGACAAAAGACCAACAAGACAAAGAGAAGAAAAGACGTAAAGAGTGAAAACAATAAAATGCACACCCGTAAACAATGCTGAAAGTGAGAATGTATAGCAAAGGTTAAAAAAAAACAATAATGAAAGAGAATACAACAAAAAAAGAGAAAAAGGAAAGAAAACTAATGAAAGGTGCCACTGATAGCAGATAGTTGGCAAAGCGAGAAAATATGCTTCAAAGGGGTGCACAAATATTTTTCTTCAAATAAAACTGGATGTATGTGGCACAGCTGCTGCGCTCACGTGCCGCACGCACACATTCCTCTGTCTTTCTTTGTATTGCAACGCTTCGCATTCTTCTGCGGTTTTTGTGGTGAAAAGTAATTTTGTGGGCTGATTACGTTTAACGGCAAGAAAAAAAAAACACACAAAAAGTATTTTCTTTTGTATCTTCATTTAACCAATTATCTGCCACCGCTGCACAGCCATGTTTGTGTGGGTGTGTGCATAGGTGCAGCACCTTTGCACTCGCTCAGCTGCCCAGAGCTTGTGTTTAGAAATAAACCGTTGCACAAAACGACGTCTGGACGAGATAAGAGCTGTTGTGCATCAGCAGACGCTGGCAATAAGAACACACGAAAACAAGAAATACACAAAAATGTGATTAAAAGATTGTGTAGTTTGAGTGCCCAACCCACGCCGCACGGGATCAATTAAAATTTGTGCAAAAATAGCGTAATAAATGAGGTATTTAGCGCTGGTAATGTTGAAATGTGGTGATTATTTACTTGGCAGACAGCTGCATTGCTGCTTAATTGGTACTGAATGGTGCAAAAGAAACTGGGAGAAATCGGCAATGAAAAAGTAAAAATAAAATAAAATTTCGTTAAACGCACCGCATCACTTTGGAGGCTACTTTAACAGTTATCACTTCAAATAACGCTAGAAAAACTGTTTTTTATCAGCACACATGCACCTAAACACTGCCGTGGTTACAGCAGAAGCTTGTCTGCTTTAACCTCGAAATCCACTGAGCCACCTTCTAACGTATTTCCTTTTCCAACGTTGTGCTCGAAAAGTTTCCATATATCTGGAGAAAAATAAGCGAAAATTATACATAACAGCAAACCAGCATCAGCTGCACTGATTGCTAGTATTGATTTTCAGGTAATTGCAATCGCTTCAATATATCACCCCTCTGCTGGCTCACAGTTACAGCAGTCGAAACTCTGTTATCAAACACGCTTGGTCTCGAAGGTGCGCCTGTGCTGCAGGCGGGGGTATCGAAATCAAAGTAAGACAATCGAAACGGTATAAAGTTTAATTAACTATAAAAGTTGCAGGAGCAAGGAGGGGAGAAAATATTTTGCGCTCTTGCAGACGCCTTTTTTGTGAAAAGCAGCCAATTATGGGTTGAGAAGTTGAACCAGTGGGGATAGCAGAAGATTAATTTATAGTAAAGTTGTAACGCTTGAATGATGGAATCGACTTAGCGCAGCTGAAATATTTATGATCGTAAAATATGGGAATATCTTGGAGTAAGAATTTCTTTGATTTCTTTATTCACTTAATCTTTTTCTGTAGTCAACACAAAACACTCATTTGTGTCCAGTTATTTCCTTATAGTTAATTTTTGTTAAAGAAAAAGTCTACCCCAAAGCAATTTAAAAGCAAACGCAATTTAACAGTAATATATGTTATAGTAGACCCTCTAAGAAAGCGAAATAATGCGAATTTAAATTCTGAGAAGGCGGGTTCCATATAAAATTGTATAGTTCTTGACTTTTTATCATCAATCGTCTAAAATTAAAACTTCCTGTCGAGGTAATTTCCCCAGCTACTTGCACTAAACACCCCCCTTTATTACACTTTCTTATAAGCTTTTGCATAAATATCTAAAGACATAATTGAAAGTGTAAACCCTTAACTCACTTAAGGTATTAAAATGTTTTCACATACAAAATTGTTCATCTATTTATTACTTTTGAGTTGATTCTTTATCTTCATGCATATTTGAATATTAGCTCATCACTTTTAGCAGCACAGAGTCATTAATAGTAATCCCTCCCGCACATTAACTCAAACACGGTTCACCAACAACACACTTCCTTCACAAATGTAGAGTGTAGTTAAGTCTACCCAAATATGTGTGTACTTTACTTCCCTTGACATTACCAATTACTTAAGCAAAGATTTGTGAAAGCGTGTTAAACATTTAATTCGAATTCATGTTTTTTAAATGTATAAAAACCAGTTTCCCACTCACAGCATCGCTGCTGATTTCCGCTCTCTTGTGTTCAGCTGCTGCTATCTGCTCGCGAGTGTCAGTTCGCAAGCCTTTCGCCAGCCTCGTTGACTGACAGCTCATAAATCATTGGCTGCGCTAACGTTGGCTCGGCTTTGGCGCCTTCAAGCCGAGATTCCAATGCCAGCGAACAAAATGGAAAAACATGGAATGAGCAACACAAGCGATAAATTCAAAATTATACTCATGCATATATGTATATAAAAGCGAGTGAATGAGTGTGCGAAAGAAAATTCAAATGATTAGTGATAATTGCTGTTGCTTTTCATTTCTATACTCGTTTTTAGGCGGCTTTGTGCTGCCTTGGCATTTGACTTATGACATAAGTTTAATTACTGCGGGTGTTCGCTTCTTACTTAAACGACGATTTTAAATTGAGAAACGCAAAAACTTTTCTAAAGGGCTTAATTAATGAATGCTGTTCTTCGTTTGCTTCGTGTCAAATCGATTAAAATTTTTTTAAGCCTTCTATCTGTCGCCTTTAGAATTTTGAATGTGATGATATTAAAAATATTGATTAATAAGAGGTTTGCTTGATTGGATGGGCACAAATTACCGATTCATTCCGATTAAATGAAAGCGCATTTCAATAATTTTTTGTAGTCTAACCTTCACCGTCAAACAAGACAGAGTTTTTAAAAATTATATAAATGCTTAAGTAATTTGTTTGAGCTTTTCTGATCCAAACTTAGGTTTGAATGAGTTCTGAAATGTACGTTGTTTTGATAACTACTTTCCACATAATAAAAAGTTGGTTTGCAAATTTTTCATTTAAAAATCTTCACCTTGAAATATCTTGTTTTCAACATATTTAGATTAAAGTATAATTAAAAATGGCCCAAATATGTTTTGGTGTCTTTAAGGATGTCTGACAGCTTGTAGAATAGTGTGTCAATTCTTAACCATTTGCAATTATACACGGGTCTTAGAAGAATTGTCTGCCAAAGAAAATGAAACAAAAGTCTTATTTTCAATATCTTTGATAGGTCGCCATGAGTCTACTTATAGAAGACGTTTTTTTTTTTCTTGAGAATAGAAAACGATTGACTAGTCTTTATATTAAGTGCAGTCTATAGCGAAGCCCTACATTTTTGGAGAAAATTTCGGAACTTTGAAAATATATGCTCGGATATTCGCTAGCATCTATCGAGGCCACTGAGATCAAAATTGTAACTAGCGTATTGGCAGGGTTCTAGTGAAAAAATATTAGTGTATATAATATATATTTATACTCTCGCAACCTGTTGCTACAGAGTATAATAGTTTTGTTCACCTAACGGTTGTTTGTATCACCTAAAACTAATCGAGTTAGATATAGGGTTATATACACATATTATATATATATATATATGATCAGGATGAAGAGACGAGTTGAAATCCGGGTGACTGTCCGTCCGTCCGTCCGTGCAAGCTGTAACTTGAGTAAAAATTGAGATATCTTTATGAAACTTGGTAGACATGTTTCTTGGTATCATGAGACGGTTGGTATTGCACAAAACGCCATTAATCAAAAACAAATAAATTGCCATAACTAAGCTCCGCAATGTTATTTGGTACACAGGATCACATTAGGGAGAGGCATCTGCAGTTAAAATTTTGTTTAAATGGGGCGTGGTCCCGCCTCTAATAGGTTTAATATGCATATCTCCTAAACCGCTAATGCTATAATAACAAAATTCACTGGAAGAAAATGTTTTTAGCACTTCTATGGGCGGTGTGAAAATAGTTGAAATCGAGTGGCAACTCCGCCCACTCCCCATATAACGGTACTGTTAAAAACTACTAAAAGCGCCATAAATCAAGCACTAAAGACGCCAGAGACATTAAATTTTATCTCTGATATGGTATAAATTGGCTTTATAGGAACCGCGTTCAAAATTAGTCAGTGGGCGTGGCCCAGCCCACTTTTAGGTGAAAACCCATATCTTGAGATCTGCTCAACCGATTTCAACCAAATTCGGTGCATAACGTTATTTTCATGTTTCTATGTTATAGTGCGAAAATGGGCGAAATCGGACTACAACCACGCTTACTTCCCATGTAACACCATTTTCAATTCCATCTGATTCTTTCACTTTCCACTATGCAAATCAGGTAACAATGATTATATCGGGGTAAAACTTTGGGTGAATAATTCAATTAAAGTATGCCACCTTGCGGCCAAAAATTGTCTAAATCGAACCAAAACTGTTCAAGCCCCTAAGTACTAAATATGTGGACCCCAGTGCCTATAGTTGACCTTCTACCGAAAATATCAGTCAATCCACAAAGAAATCTCAATTATTTAACACAATATTTTTTGCAAACATAAATTTTAATTTTTTTTCTACAAACAAATTTTTTCAATTCAATTCTCACTTTCAGCGGGCGCAGTATTCATAGTTATAACAATTGCAAGTAGATTATGCTAGCTAAAATAAAACATGAAATGTTTTAGTTCTATTTTATTAATTTTTCTGGCGAAAACTGCATCAATAGTGGAGCCCCCTTTTGCCTTTGGGTTACTCCTAACATTTATCATTTCTAAAGAGAATTTGAGGAATTGTAGTAATGGCACAGCTTCTGACAAAGAAACATTAAAAAAAAAAATCACCCGAAATAATTGCCGGCTTTTCACAACATTCTACGCGTTTTCCTATGATAGTTTCCGATGAATAATTTGATATTCCTCATTGAAGCATTTGGTGGTAGATAAATAGCTATTAGATATAAAATATCTCACTATTGTTATCGTTGGGATTGATTTTGTCTTCTGATTCTTGCTGTGAATAATTTTCCATTTCACATATTAGCGATAACACCACAGCTGCCCGTTGTCGTAGAAAAAATAGAAATGGTTTCAATTTAGCGACTGCGACAACTACAAGCCTGCTGCCGTAAAGCCGTGCAGTTGTCTAAAGAATAAAGGATATCCCACTAAATACCAATTTTAATTTATGTCATTCACATATGTTTCAATTAAGGGTGTATGAATATGAATCTTGTGTTTGTTAATTAAATTTTTTAGGTTTTTCTTAAAATATTGTTTACTTTTATATAAAAATCAATAGATTTGGTATACTGCACTAATTTCTTTAGTTAAACAAAGTTGAACAACTTCTTTCAAAACCACAGAAAGTGTACATTACAAATTTATATGTCAGGATGACACGAATGCCATTCTTCGCTACCAAAAAATACGCCTACGACTTATTCGCATTATAAATAATCGAAGAGGTCCACTCAGGCGAAGTGCAATGGCTAAGCCTCGCTCCGGTATATGCTTTGTTCAGGGCACAAGCAGTCTCTTATACTAAAAATTGTTTAAAGTATATAGTTGAGAATTACACAGTAACAAGATATTAATACAATAAAGGAACGAAAATTTTAGTGGTGATTCGGAATTGCTTGCTCTGCTGCGCTAAACGCGGCTGAACGACTGAATTTGATAATTTTGCTGGTGGGTATGTATTTATGTATGTGATGCTTCACATGCACCCTTACCGCTGCGTGTTAAACGCTTAACCCAACCTTTTTCAAACTCTCATTAGAAGTTTTATTTTAATAAATAAATTGAACTGCGTGACCTAGTTTCACACCCTAGGCGACTATTTTTGCACTGAAAAGCTATTAAACGTTATTACATCGATCAATTTGGGGCGAAACAACTACTCTTCAACAAGAACATCAATATAATTGATGGAATTAAAAATGTAACTGAAATAATGAAATGCTGCATAGAAATACAAATAACACATATCTGTGCTATATAAAAGCGTATAGAAACTATAAACATGTTCGCGCTTATATAAAAAAAATGTGTATGTACCGGTGGACGCCTGTTTGTAATAAAATCAAAGTTTTAGTTCTGCTCTACATACGCAGCTTGCCATTTTGAATAATTAACAGTTATAAAGGCCAAAATGCATATTCAAAACATCGTGCATATGTTTGCAAATAAAACCCAGCATTGTTGTTATGCGCTACTTGCAACACTAAGCTCTCTATGCCGCTATATAAAATGGTAGGGCATACCGGAAAACAGCAAAGTACTTACATAAAATTATTATTTCTACTCACAGCCGCATTCCCTACATACCAGCAATAGTAGCAAGCGTCATGTCAAATTGTAATTAAAATTCTAAAATTTCGCGCTAATGTCATTATTTTGTATTTAATGATGCGTGTATACATTAAATTTTATGTCTGTGTACTTACATGCAACTATTTCACAAATTTCCCTATTTACATGCGCGCGCACATATACATATGTTATCCACATATGCCTATTCATATTTCTGTCAATGCAATAAACTATAATTGCCGAAACGGAAGAGTGAAGTATTCACTCGTATGCGCACGAACAATACCGCGCGTGTAATTTTGGTACATTTAATTATAATATCACTCATACGCCATGTCCATTGTGTTTTGGTTGTGTATATGGCTTTTGTAGGCAGGCAATAAAGCAAATAATGCAATTAGTTAAATTAGTTGATAAAATTCGTTAGTAGCAGAATATAAATTTGTTGCTGTTTTCTGCGCGAACTAATTTGTCGATTTTTTCAGGTTTACATATGCTTGTATCTATCATCATTCAAATGCGATTTATTCGTGTGCATATAATTATTTATCTAAATTAGTGCAAAGGTAAATTAGCGAAATTATTTGCATTTCTAATTTATTTTTTTTGATGTTCAGCTGCTTACATTGAGGTGAAAATGGAAAGTGAGCACACTTATCGCCTATAATATCACACCCTTGATATATACAAAAATTTCCTTACCAGAACACGATTTTGATCAGTCAGTTTGTATGCTGTAGTGATCCCACCTGAACAATTTAGCTGGAGGATACATCATTGCTTTGGTCCGATTGTTCAGTTTGTATAACAGCTACGAGTTATAGTGGTCCGATCTGAACAATTTATTCGATAATTGTGCCGCTGCTTTGAAAAATAATCAATGCCAAATTTCGTAAAGATATCCTGTAAATTGAAAAAGTTAGTCATTTAATAACTTGATTTCATTGGATCAGTTTGTGTGGCATGGATATGCCTCAGATATGGTCAGATAACAGCGGTTCCCACAAAGGAGCAGCTTCTCGCGGAGAAAAGGACGTTTGGAAAATGGTACACCGATATCTGCCTGTGTGCATATATAGAGAAACCGATAGGCGGACATGGCTAAATTGAGTTAGCTCGTCGATCTGCTTATTTAGGTATATACTTGTATACACTTTATAGGGTCTCCGTCGTATCCTTCTGAGTACTACAAACTTCGTTGCAAACTTAGTACCGGTATCCTATACCCTGAACATAAAATTAGTTTTGTGTATATGTTAAAGGAAAACTTTAAAGCTTAAAAAAAACACGCCAAAACTGTGTATAAGAAGTATACGAATTAAATTACAAATTAAAAGCATATCTTTTTGTAGTTTATTTACAACTTATATTATTAATTTTTTAGGTTTACCGCTAAACCAATATATTCTTCAAAATAATTATAATTTCCGATTTTCTGATAAGCGACAAAATGTTGTCCACATTAAGGCACATAGTGATTAAAATTTTCAGAATTATCACTAAATATTGCTTACATTAGGCATGATTTAGCGAAGTCACACACCCACATAGGTAACAAAGCGTACATGTACATTTGGAGTTAAATTGTTCTCCTAAAACTAGTTAACGCTTAATTTATAATCCGCTTATATATACGAAGCATTTAAGCAATTTAGTTGCCTTACCCTACAATTTCACCAAAGCCGTTTCCAAACACAATTAGGCCATTTACTGACTTGGTATAAGCTACATTCGACTAATTGGAAACTTGCGCCGAAATTTACCACTTCATACAAAATTACAAAGAGCTTTAACTACGCGTAATTGCGAAATATCGAAACGCATAAACAAAATTTTCACAAGCACCTACACAATTATGCAGTTACTCGGAATTTTCCAGATCAAAAAGTGAAAAACAAAACAAAAAACGCTAATAATTTGCAGTTATACGCATTCATTTCATCGGCTACGTCAATTAACTCAAGTTGCAACGCCAACACCAAAACTAAAAAGTACCCAACAGCAACAAAAAGCTTTAAATGGAGTCAGTGAATTTAACACAACCGCAAAACGACCACAGGTACACAGTGCTACTTGTGATCTCGTACTTGTTTAAGCAAGAGTGCGTCAGTGTTACTTCGACAGGCCAACCGAAAACCGCAATAATAACAATAGAATTAGTTAGGAGTGGAGAAGTGCGAGTGGTGTTGTTAAAGGTGGCGAAAGTAGCTGTATAATTTGCTGTAAGCATTACCCTTGTTATTGTTGTTGCAACACTTGTATTGTTTCTGCCATTTCTGGGTAATAGAAAACCACAGCGATTTCCAAGCGGATCATTTATACAAACCGCAAAATTTTAATTACACCGACAATTGCACTTGAACGGAAATATTGTAAATTAATTTCTTTTATATTTCACCGCAAATAATATTTTATGTTTTAGTTAGTGCAGGTGTTGATTACGCATATACTGGCTCACTGAAATTGCAGGAAGCGCTTAATAAGTGCTTTAAAGTTTGCTGTGATTGCTTTTCTTTTGGAGTACAGGACATCTAGGTAGTTCAAGCATTTTTAATAGAATTTGCATAAATTCTTTGGAGAAATATCATTAAATATTTTCGTTTTCTGTGTTCAAAAATACAAATTAAGCTTAAAATATTATATAATGTTTAAGTTTGAGACGACATTGGGTTTCGGGATCCCGATTTTATAGGATTGGGATTTCGGGATTCTGAATTTTTGTCGTCGCAAATAGGTTATTCACATAAATCAAACCAAGTTTTATGTATTTAAGTCAAGATTAAGCTATTTCACGTAACAACATTTTCGGATTCGTAAAGATTTAGCTTTATTTTTAATTATAGTTTAATTCAGACCAATCGTTCAGTAATCTTGAGAGCAACTTAAAATTTAAGAAATACTACGTGTATAAAATAGTTTACTTTCCCCTGTACGAGTATAGGCTGAAAGAACAAACACCAAAATTATTAATATATCAGTTTTTACATCTGCGAGATTATTATTTTTTGTTTTACTAATCCACTCTTTAGCGAAATGTTACACTTAAATTAATAATAAAAATATAACAACGTAAAATTACAATCCCGAAAATTTTTGGGATCCCGATAAAGGGTTTTCCGAATACCGAAATTTTACAAATAGATACCGTGCTCTCTAGATGTATATTCAGTGAAAACTTGTAAGTTTGATTTTAGTTCAAGTGCTTATACAAACATACACATGTATGTATATGTACAAATATGTATATATAGGTAAACTGAATGGTTCGGTTATTGTTATTGCAAGGCTAATTGCTGTTTCCCATAACACAATTACGATACAAGTGTAAGTACTATAAGAGCACTTCAAAAGGTTAAGTGCTTCGCCTACACACATACATACATACACTTCCGCGTACGAACCACACTGCGTGCATGGTATGGCGAAGAATAAAAACTTTTCTGGCTTTTTGCTATAAATGATGTTGTTTTTTTGTTATTAAAAGCAGTTTTCTATGATCATAGGAGAAGTAGCATAGTAAGTACAACTCTTAACCCTTTCGTTTGGTGTGAATCAGATGGCGGTGCCGGTAAACGCGCGGACAACCAAAGCAAACGCATTTACAGGAAATTGGTACAATAAAAATTCAATATATGTATAAAGAGAAGATTTGAGTTTGCGAATATGTAATTTGAATAATAATTTTTTTTATTTTATAATTACATCTCATTTTTGTAATTTTTACTAATGCATGTGGCATGCAACGAATATTGAAGGAATGCATATGTAAATTGGAAATAAGTTTCGCTGGGAGTTTAGTGAAAAATCGCGTGCTAATACTTAAAGCATATGTAGTTTTGATTGCTGGGGAAACAAAATTTAACAAATTCAAAGTGTAAATACAATTTTGAAAATCAAAAATGTGTGGTAGAAGTATTTAACCTCAAATCAAAAAAAAATTCACAAAATTTCAAATTTGCAACACACTTTTTCTCAGTGTTGCCATACAAATTTTATCAAGAATTTTTCACTAAGCGAAATTCTGTTTAAATGAAACGCTATTAGTGTGCCAGAAACTAGATCGCGGTGCATACCTCTACTGTAATCTATCTATCTATCTATGCTAGAAACTAACATATATATAGCTGGCACCTGCTATAAAAATTAAAAAAATATCAATAAAGCGTTGAGGAATGACAATTAGTTAAAGAAAATTCACAAGGGTTTCAATGCATGAATTTTTCTCGAAGGGTTACCAGCCTAGATAAATTTCGCAATATCCAAAAATGAGAGACAACATGGGCGCGAAATCAAAGCAATTGAAGAAAATATTTACAATTTTACAAATAATAGCATGTGACGCTGACACCCGGTATTATATAATAATATATAAATTTTTATAATCAGTTACATGTGCTCGAGCTCGCGTGTAAATTTTAAAAGACCAATACCAGCTTTTGTTAACACTTGAACTTTAAACCCCCACCCCAAAAACTTTACTTTTCCAACAGGAAACGCTTTGATTTTAATTTTTCTCGAAAAAAATTTGTTGAGCTATGTCATTTTGTTTGTTGATTTGATAAGAAATTTGCTACTGAACTTATGTTAAAACTTTATATAACTGCTCTCACGACCCGCCAATTATTGTCAATTCGAAAGCAATTGAGCAAAAGACTACAAAAGTTTTATATTATAACGGTAGCGGGTACACAGTTGCCCAGTGATTTAAAAAAAAATGGACTTTACCGCGGCAATTTGCCAATTTCCTATGCTGTGATTTATGTCTATACTAAAGCAAATTCACTTAAAAGTCAATAAAAGCGCTATTAAATCGTAAAGTAAATGATAGAGTGCCGCCGCACTGTTTACGCTGCGCACACGCACGGCCAACAACAATAAACAACACTTTGTTTGCTCGCTCACCAATGCACGCAAATAGCACAAATGCGCATATATTGTAAATATATGTAAATATGTAGACACGTAAGTGAGTTGGCATGCAGCAAAACGCATGACTTGAACTTTGCATTTTTGTAGCCTTCCCGCATGCATACATGCATAAAGAAAGTGTTGAACAATGCTAGTTTTTCGCTTTTGCACCACTTAGCAAAATGCTTATATCCGCCGCACCGAAACTGTACCGATGTGTGCCACGAGCCGAGGGCGCTAGAAAGCAGGTACTACCACAAATATTATAATATATGTATGTGTGTATGGAAGTGCGGCGTAGTGATATAATGGCAAGTCAACGTTGCGTTGCTTGTGGTGAAGTGGGCAGTCGGCTTAAATTTGCTGCTCCACATACTAAGCGGGTGGAGTTAGTAGTAAATTGCATGAAAACTGTATTGTGCACGCATACAAACACACTTGCAGTGTTATACAAGTGAGTGGCTTAAGCGCGACGAGCCCTTTAATTAACTCACGATGCACGGAACTGCGAGTGTGGTGCTCGCACCTTGCAACACAATTCTGTGCATACTCACGGTAGTAGTTAGATGTATGTGTGTATGCTAATAATCGTCGGGTGCATACAAGAAAATTGCAAGTACTCACGATTGCTGCACACTTTTGCATGCGTTGTTGCGTTTTAAAGTTGAAACTTTTGCATTTGCATTCGATTTTGAAGTGCTACTAAAGTGATAATTATGCATATAACACGCACGTAAATGTATACTGTGTACAATATGTTTATTTAAAAGCCAAAAAAACGAATATAAAATTACTTAATAACATATTTTTCGATAGCTAGACGAAATATAATGAAATGTGTTTAAATAAACCTTTCAGTTTTATCTTACCCTGCGAATTGTGTTCTAAAATAACATTTTTTGGATGTCGCTCGCAATACCAATGATACATTTGAATAAGTGTTTGAGATTTAAGTAAATTTATAAATATCCAAGATATTTTTACTGACGGTTTTGACACTTAATTTATCAAAGCAGCGTAAGTAAATGCAGCCGAAGTTCTACATCCCTCTTCCAGTTTTCTATCGAGTTTATAGTAAATATTATTTATTTTGATTAATGTAGAGAAAAATAACAACGCAAATCACGTTTCACAAAAAGGGTATGACATTGTAGCTTAAACAGGTTCCCACTTAGTTACGGATATCAAATTCGACACTTTTAAATTCTTTCTATTGCATTCCCCGATAAAATGTTTAATTGATAATTTTAAATAATATATGAATAGAAAATTTCGCGTGAGTTTATACAATACTTTTTTGCTGAAAAGTTTACTTATTTTCTTAAGAGCTGTCCAATGCAAATAGTACGATAATACGATATTTTCTTATTAATTTATTTCTGACTCTCTCAGTGGTTACATGGCGTATACGTAACATGATAGCGTGCAAGTACTTTAGGGCACATTATTTTGATTTCGTCTTGCTGAAGATACGCAAACATATTTTATCATGAAAAAGTAATATGCTTTCGATTTGTTGTAAGCATTCAGACCGAAGTTATTTAGCTCACGTGGAAGAGCCAGAAACGTTGTTTGGATTATCATTAGTTCAGTACTGACACATTTTCGTGGTTTAGAAAAATTCGCTGGGATGCAAAGCAGTTAAGAAAAGTTCTATTTTATTATTTTAACTTATAGGAATTAGCATGCCTGCTTACTTCTAAAATAATTCTACAGCCATATTTGAATATATCGTAGTTTTTCTATAAGTATCCCTATATCCCTCTCCGTAGTCTCTCAACAAAAATTATAACTATATTTAAGCGTACAATTTTGTGGCTGCTAATAGAAAATACAGATTTTTTGCTTTTATGATGGTATACTGCAAAGCAAAATGAAAATGGAGGTTCTCAAAAAAAAAACTTATCTTCTTCATGGACATTTTCTGCTACACTAAGGAAGTGGAGGTTTTTGCTGAATTCATGTTAAACGCACTATCTGCTTATTGCAACATTTTTGGAAAGCTGAAGAAAGGAAACACAAGCAGCAGAAAATGAAAATGTGATCCACAGAAAACCCGCGCATGTGCAGGTGTGCCACACAATGAATTAGATCAGCCGAAGGTTAGACTTGCATCTCACAAGCTTTTGCAAAGCACGAAAATGCGTACTCGCTCTACTTTTTTCCATTTTAGCTTTCATTTAGTCCAATTTTTGCACTTCTACGCTTTATGCTAGTCCAGCATACAATCTGAGTAAGTGAAGGCACTTAAGTGCGTACTATTGTTTCAGTCTCTTGGGCTTGTACGGTGCGGACATATACGCAAATTCTATTAGCTCAGCTGTTCACTGTTAGAAGCTTACTGTAACAGGTTTTAGGCACTATGAAGTTGAGCATTTTTTGGCTACTGCAAATGCGATTCCTACAAGTAGAGGTTCCAGCTTAAGCATATTGCTTTCATTTAAATTGAGCATTGATTTTTGGTGTGGTTGGTGTATTAAAGAGTAATTTTGTGGCAAATATTTTGGTTGGCGATTTTAGCAAATGCAGTATTTTTGATGTGTATTCTTTGGTCCTTACTTAAATGGATGTAAAAGAGTCTAAGTTGGAAATATGAAATTTTTCAAATCAAATTTTAGTTATGACCGCCGCGAAAGATTTTTCTATTCACTAAACAACAAAGTTCATTTGAATGTGCATTGGATACAAGCAAGTTGTCTTCTCGCTCACTCGTATGCATACATATATGTTGATACGTTCCTTTCTGAGCAGTGTTTTAGCCTTTTTACAAGTATAGTCACCTTAAGCTTTATATGTAATTTAGCATTTTTTCACGAGAGCAATTTTCCCATCGTAGAGAGGGCACTTGCCCACAAATAGCTAGGTGCACTCACGAGCTCCTGTCCTTTATATAAACATACAAATACATGCCGGCACATTTTGTATGACAGGTATATGTGTGCAGAGGGTACTACAGCCGCTGGCACAAAATATCTTCGCAGTAAAAAACGCACACATTTCAAGTGGCAACAAAACTGACAGCTTGCAACAAAAGCAATACCAACCGTTTTATAAACAATGCGGCACAAAGGGGAAGAGGAGCGATAAAAAAAATTCTAAACAAAACATTAACAACCCTCACAAAGGCGAGTGTATAAACACTTTTCGAGCGATTGCCTCCGATTTGCTGTGTTGCCACTTCAAAGTGAGTGAGTTTTTCCTTGTGTTCTCCATTTTTAGTTGGTTGTTGCTATTGTTCTTGCAGTTTTTTACCTCACCGTTTTCATGTTGCAATTTTCGTCTTGCTACCGTAATTTCAATTCCCCTTTTTATGCAAAAGTGCAGTAGCACGAGCAGCAAGACCAACAATAACAACAGCTGTAAGGCACAGTATGCAGCTATGCATGTCTTACTCCACTACCTTTTTGTCTGCCTTCAATTTTATTACTTTTTTTTTTATTTTGTTGCTTTCTTTCTTTTAAATACACCTTCAAGTTTCATTGCAATTTCAATTGCTTGCAAAGCCTTTGTTCTAAAATTGCTAACAAATTTGTTTTCCTTTTCTTTAACACTGCATTGTTTCTTGCAGCGTACTTTTTGTCTCTTTGTTGCGCTACAATTCAATTTTATAACTATTTTATCGAGAAGCGCGGCAAAAGTGTAAAAGACTTCACAGGCATGCTTTTCTAATGGCCAGCTATATAGAATAGTCAATTGCTCTTCAAAACGCAAGTAATTTCATTTTCCGGTGTTTTATGTGTGCGCTCTCGAGCTGTCGGGCGATTTCCCATCTTAAATGCAGTTCAGGCCATTGTGTAAGCGCATAATGCTACCGAGGTGCACTTGGGCGTATACTTCACTTCTACCATGCAATGTGTTGTATTCATTTAGTTCGGCATGTAATCGTTGCTGTTATTGTTTTTGTTGTTTGAAGTGGTTAAGTATTTTTGTTTACTTTGAAAATAGTGTGAAGTCTTTAGCATGGAAATAATAATTAACCGAAGCTATAATACTCTTCACAAATACAAAAGATTCCTTACAACAACTTGACTCCGATCGTTCATTTTGCATCGCAGCTATATGCTATAATGATTCGATCTGAACAATTTCTTTAGAGATAACATTACTAAGGTAATGATCCATTCCAAATTTTGTGAAGATATCTCGTCAAATGAAAAGGTTTTCCATACGAGGACTAGATTATGGTTGATCAGTTCCTATGTCAGTTATATGCTATAGTAGACCGATGGCAATTTAGATAAATGAGCGGCTTCTTGAAGAGACAAGAACGTCTGCACGATTTTAGATCGACTCAAGACTTGAGAGACTAGGCCGCGTTTATACATACAGACGGACACGAACATTTTTGAAATTCTTTTCTTTATTTCATATACCATTGATATTGATTTATTTGAAAATAACTTCCTCTTTGGCAAACTCTCTATATTACTTGTATTTTACTCAAGGTCAGGTCAAATTTCTGAAATTTAGAAGTTTTTGGTTTAAATACATACATGCAATTCTCAGTGTGGTTTCTGAATGAAATATTTGGTGGCAATTGTGTTGGCTAAGATATTTTTAAGTAGCACATTTTACTTTAAGATGCCAACGCTTTCCCATAAACCCTTTTTCTACCCTCAACTGCACACTTATTTTGCTACCTTTATACTTTCAACATATGGGTTACACACATTTATAATCTTCTTTGTTAGAAAATTTGCTTTAAAACTCATACATTACTCATTAGGCCTTGAACTTTAGGTACATAAATCACATTGCAGAGCTTTTACACACTAGCGTTAGCTTTTATAGCGGAAACCTTGTTTTCATGTCTACCTTTATGCACTCCTTTAGTAACTGTTCAAACATCTTAGCAAACAAAAACAACTCAAAGTGTACCTGACCCAAGTATTTCGGTCATTAGGTAATGCTCAAAGATAAACTTAAGCTCCAGAAAACATTTTAACACAAAGATAGCACTGGCATACACAACAACACACCAACATAGACACAGACATAAATACATATCCTTACGGCGGCACTTGAAATGAATATCAACTAACTTAAACGCAAGCTGTGGTGAGTTGAAGCGGTGATATTGCTGCTACATAACCATTTTGGGCAGCTAGTTGAGTTTCGGTGAATCCCATTAAATGCTAAAATACTAAAAGTACACTAAAAAGTTGAAGCTTCACTAAGAGCCTGGCGGTAATGTTATTGAATAAGCGTACGCTCGTAGCTACATGTATATATGTGTGTGTTTGTGCGTATGTGTGTATGGGTAAGCAGCCATGTGTTTGCTTGTAACGCTGCTCAAATACCTGATTAAATGTTGTAATTTGTTGTTATTTTACCTTTTTGCCATTTACCGTTTGTTACGCAGTGGCGCTTTGGCTGTCCTGTTACAGCAGCATTTTTACTTTCGTTGTTCTTGCGTTAGTGCCTGTTTAGCTATCACAACGGCCGCTAGCAAAGTGTTGAAACTTAGCAGAGAATAGCGATATTCTTTACTAAATGCAGGGTGTAGTACATATATACGAGTATATACTATATACTATATATACTTACAAGTATATATCAATACACGTTTAAACTTAAATTTAGTTGAATATTTGTTCAATATGCCATTTTCGCCAAGGGCTCGGAAATTTTATGCTGTCATATAGAAAAACGTACGCCTGTATACGCTCAAGTGTTCTCTTTAATATGTCTAAAGTTCCATTGCTTGTTTCTAGCTTCCAGCCATTTCGCGTTTTGTGCAATGTGCTGAATAATTGAACAACAAAGCAACAATTGATTTTAGCTCGAATTCGCTTCAAGTGGTCGAATGCCACGTTAAAATATCACGCACACATTTACCTGTTGTTGGCAGGTTAATTTCTGGTTCGGTTAAAGTAAGTGCCAACAGCGCTGCGCTTCGAGTTTCAAAACATGCATAAATTTCCCTAAAAAATTTCAAAAACTATCTGCGAAATCGGTATATTATTTTATATTGCATGAGAAATTTGGTAGTTTGGATGCGAATATTTATGCAGAAATTAAAGCGAAAAGGAGTTTTCAGTGAAACCAAATATAAATGTATTTATTGCAGATTCGAGGTAAACAAGGCGAGAAAATTGCAGTTAAAAAAATAATTTCATCTAAATTAAAAAAGTTGATGAATTGATTAACCCCTAAGCATAAGGAAATTAGTCAACTTTGCAGATTTTTACGAATTCTTAATTATTTGCTTTGGTTTATGTTAAAAATTTGTTATTTAAGGCCACACCTAATGTGACAACCTAAAAAAGTCAATTTCTATATTGCAAAATTTTAGAAATATATTTACGTATATTTTAGGAATACGAAACAAAATTTGTGAAGAAAAAAATTAAATAAATTTTAAGTTATTTGTGATCTAAAAAAAAGTTTTCCACAGCTGCAGTAATTCGGATCTTCTCCCTAAATGAAACCAAAACTTAGTTCTTTCTAGAAGATATTATTACCACAGTGACCTACGGTCAAATAGAAAATCAAAAAATGGTAAAGTACTACGTATGATATAAAAATATACATTTTGGTCGGTTTTGGACTGCCACAGCCACAAAAAAGTGAGAGCGCATTGTGTGGAGAACTGTTAACAGAAGTAAAAAAAAAAATTTGAAAAAGCTCGCCTGATGCTACCGAGTAATCACTGCAGCAAACTTGAAAAATGCTGTTTCGAAGAAAACGCATTTCAAGATAGACTGATAAAGCTGATTGAACTAAGCGGCTACACTTTAAAAAGCTGTAACTCAAAACAATTTTGACACTGTTCAGTTAAATTTTTAGTATAATATTCAATATATAGCTATAGACTATCGAAATATGCAAACAAATTTAATATAATAATTTTTAAGATCTTTAAGGTCTGACCCAATCCGGTTCCATAATCTACTTTACTTAAAACTTTTGTATGATTTATTTAAGTATGGCCTGACCAAATCCGTTTTCATAATCTGCCTTTCAGCATATCACAAATCATATCGGATGATTTTAATATTTGTCTGACGAGTTTGTTAAGTATACCCTGGTACTCTGGCTCATACTCTGTGGTAAAATGTTGATTTCATACTATTTCAGCTTTCAAAAGAGATCTCATACTACTATTAAAAGGTGTTCAACCAGGACGACCCTTCTATCAAGTTTTATCTATTTTATTTATTAATTACAAAATCAAGATATAGTGTTAACTATACATATATTTGTAAATATACATTATTAAAACTTTAATTTTTCTATAAACAAAGTCAAAAAAAAAGTATATGCAAAAACATTAATTATTTGTGATCAAAGCCATCAAAATTATACAAAGCGCAATGCAGCAAAGCTCCCACCACACTTTGGGGTTTCTTCTTATTTTTCATTTTATTTAAAAGTTGCCTGAAGTTGTAATAAAAGCTTGTCTAGTAAACCAAAGGCAGTCTGCATCACTTTTTGACAAACCAATTGCCGCAAAAAGAAGCACACAGCCTCACCATCCGAGCAACCAGGCAGTTAAAGTGTTTCTATTTAATTACAGCGAAAGCAAATCACGTCGCTTTGATGCCTATTTTAATTTACTCACTTCATTTGCTTACCGTTTATTACCCAATAGTGGGTTTTATTTGAAATATTTTCGTTTCGCACTTTGAAATAATTTAACAGGCATTACATTTCTATGCAGCGTGTGTCGGCTTGTGCAAAGCCAAGTGTCACAATTACTACAACTCTGCCACACCCGTCGCCCCCCTCGGCATGCCATTCATTCATACAATCTATACAATTTTCTTGTTTCCTTGAGCTTCCGGCTCTTAACCTCATTAGTCTCACCGGCTCGCTGGCATTTAATTGTGAAAGTGAATTTATTCGTTCCTTCACTTGAGCATGCATTCATGCTATGCTGCTTTCCTGCCGGCCGATTCTTTTATTTTTGGTTGCTCTGTTTAATTAGGCTGTGCATACAATGTTGAGTAAGGTAAAATGTATCCTTCCGTACCCAACCTGTGCCCCGACACCGTGCGCCCACTGTAGCTATGTGTGGAAATGTATGTATTTATGTATGTATGTGTGTGTGTTTTGTGTGCGTTTGCATGCATTTGCGTGCCTTTGTTTCTTGTCTGGCGTTCAAATGTCGATGTATATATGGAGAAAGGTATAGGTACATATGTGTGTATGTTTGTGTATGTAGGTAGGCACTGTACCCTTGTTGAATGGACATGCGAATAATGATGTACATTATTTCCGTTGTGAGTGAATTTCATTTCCTTTAATTTTCCGCAATTGCCATTTTGCCATACAGTGTCTAAAATTGCCAACATTAACGTTACTGCTCCTCCACAACACCTCGCTCACTTTCTCGCTCATCACCTGAAGCATCCATCCAGCTGGCGTAAGTCCATTACCTGCAATCTTTAGGCTTGGCTTCACTACTATTTGTACAGTTATATTATTCCCATTCCATTTGCCCCGTCTTCACCTTAACTGCTTTCAAACGGACTTGTGCATACTTCTACTGTGTGTCTGTATGTACATGTGTTTGTATTGCCATACCTGTATATTTGAAAGCTATGGAGTTTTTTCCCGCGCCGCCAACTATCTGCGCCAATATGATGGCTACTCAGTGTTTCAGATTTTGTTTTCTCGTTACGCTTATTTTAAGCATATTCATCGGAATATTATCGGCTCGAATTGTACGTTTCGTACTATTTACTTAAATATCAACGAGTAGCCGTTTCGTTTTGCTTTCGGCTTTCGTTAAAGGGCATAAATACACGTGTCGTGAATAAATGCGTGTAAAAGAGATTAAGTCATTGTCTGAGCAACATGAAGCAACAAAGCGTTCGCACAAATAAAAGCAAAGCAAATCTGTTTTCATAAGCTGCCTATCATGGAGGGATGGATGTCAGTGACCTCAAACAAAATAATAAGCCTAAATGTAGGCAATAATATTATTTTGTCTGCCTTCATTTAGGATGATATAATTATCTCCGTATAAATATTAAGAAACTTGTGGAGGCCAATATTTATGCTGAAATTGAATTTGATATTAAGAAAAGTATTCCTAATATTGTTTGCTGAATACATATACTTCAATTACTAAAGTATGTTTATTATTCAAGTTTATCGTTGGATTCTCTAAAAAGTTTTTCCTTAAAAATAATACGAACACATCATCACATGTTTTTTCCACCCGAAACAAAAATTTTCACCGCCGCCAATGAATACACGTGTAATATCGGCTAGCAACTTATCTTGTTGGCTATGTCCAAGCGCTGCTCCTCAACCTAAGACAGTTCTTGTTGAGTACTTTTCCAAAATAAAGCCAAAAATGTGCCGACAGTGGCTCAGTATCGCACACACTCGCACTACGTTACAACTTCGCTACTCTATTTCCATCAGCTATAAGTACAGCAAACACTATCACTCAAACCAGCAGCAGTCACAGCATCCACCATCCACAGACATCGTCTTCCTGCCAACATCGTTAACGCCGCCATTTCCATGACTTACAGACGCAGCAAAGCCGTTGTGCACAGCAGCGACAGCCAGCAGTTGTTGTAAACTTTCGACGCACTACGCTGTGTCTAGCACTGACTGATCCAGCCGCTGCGTAGTGACATCAAAGGCATACAGTACTTATGTACTTATTGGCGAAACGAACAAGTGCTCGACTGTATTTTAGTGTCGCGAGCAACGACAAAGAGCTGTAAATGAAATGCAAGCGCGTCGTCTGTGTTAATAACGATAGCTTTTGTATTAAGTACCTGCTATGTAGTATCTCTATGAACAATTGTTCTTTTTGTTGTTGTTTGTTTGTACTCGCCTCTTTCGCGTGGCGACAATACCGGATGTAATACTCATTTTCATTATGAGCGTGTCACATGTACACTCATACTCACTTCTGAGTAGCACTCACTTATAACGAAAACTTAGGAACGAAAGCGCCGGCGGCGGCTTAAGTTGCTGTTGGACAATATTGCTGATTTTAGCGTTGTGTTGCCGTTGTATGTTCTCTATGTTCCGGATGCCTGTTAACACTTCAAAATGTTATGTTCTGTTAGTGCTTATTATACTCTTGCAACATGTTGTTACAGAGTAAATTAGTTTTGTAAACCAAACGGTTGGTTGTATCGCCTTAAAATAATCGAGTTATATATATGGTTATATATATAATGAACAGTAAGACGAGACGAGTTGAAATCCTGGTGACTGTCTGTCCGTCTGTGCAAGCGATAGCTTGAGTAGAAATTAAGATATCTTGGTGAAACTTGGTACACGTATTCCTTGCACAAAATAAAATGCCACGTCCACAAAACGCCATTAACCCAAAACCTATAAATATTTTGAACAGTGAATATGGCCCCGTATACTAACAGGTTTAATGTGTGTATCTTCTAAACATAAAATTCCATGGAAACCGTTAGCGACAGTGTGAAAATGGATGAAATCAGATGATAACCATGCCTTCTTCCCACATAACGGTTTTGTTAAAAATTACTTAAAACGCGATAAATCAATAACTAAATTCGCCAGAGGCTAAAATTTTACACCCAGGATGGCACAAGAGTGCTTTATAGGAGTCGAGGTCAAAATTGGACGACGGCCGTGGCACCACCCACATTAAGTGAAATCACGTATCGCCGCATCTACTTTACCAATTTCAACTAAATTCGGCACATAACATAATCCTGAGGATTCTATTTTACATTGTGAAAATGGCTGTAAACGGATTACAACCACTAATACTTCTCATATAGCTAGATTTTAAATTAAATATAATTCTTACACTTTCCAGTACAAATATCAGTCACCTATAAATACATTCAGATAAATATTTACACAAACAGTTCCTCTGAAGCATCCTCGCACGTCGGTTGCACCCGCACTTAGCCCCTCCTTACTTGTTTATACATACTTAGCTCTAAATTTCCACTATCTATATACCATATATTAAAATTACGTGTCACGTTTTCGATACTTATACCGGCAACAATGGTTTCGCATTTATTCGTAAATAATATTTTCACTGTTGAAAATGATTGAATAATTTACTATAATAGTATTTAATGTATACCAAAGCCACCGCCACGCATGGCCAAATCTATTGTGATACATGTATTTTCATTCATTCTTATTCAAACCTAGATATATACAAAATTAATAATTAAGTATGTGTAAGTACTTAACATCCATTTATATAAATACTGAACTGTTGCACTCACACTGAACTCAGCAAATATATTTAAAAATCAATTTTTCGGCTTATCTCATTCATAAACTGAACTTTTGCCCTCACTGTCAGTACAAGGCCTCATTTCCATGCCACATACTTTACTTTTCTGTATATTTGCGCAATGTGTGTACAAGCTACATAACAGTATGCCACAAAAGTGGTCAACAAGCACACATTGCAGATATTTTACGAATAAGAAAGTATATAATGGTCTCTATATACCATATGCAAGCGTGTGTGCACATTATTGCTTGCTGTGCATATAATTGGCATGTATTTATTTAAAATTTAAAATATACTAAACTCTAAAAAGCGCGGAGTGCGAAAGCAACCGCAAGTATTCAATAAAAGTTGTAAATTTCGTTTCAAAAACTATTAGACTGCATACTACTTTTGAGGACTTTTAAAGTTTTTTATTAAAATACCGATATTTGGTCTGTTTAAAAATGAGATAACTATTCAATTAAAGTTCAACCATATTGCGGAGAATATCAAAAGGCATTGAAAGACAGCAGACGCATGCGAAAACAAACAAACGCACACACGCGTCTGCAACACCGAAGCAGTCGTCTATGCCGCAGTGTCATTGGCGGAGTTGATCAGTGACATGAAATGGAGCTGATTTCAGCTGCCATATTTGGCGTTGGATTTATTGAATTGCCTGCAATGTAAACACATATTTTATCAGAACGCAAGTATGTCTGTCTGCGCACATTTAATAGTGTTCAGGCATGTGGAATGCTTTATTCAACCGCCATTGATGTATTACAATTAATTAAATTAATTAAAAGTGGGCATTCAATTTGAAATCTCGCCTTGCAACAATACACTGCGCTGCGCTGAAAGCAGAGCGAGTGGCGGATGTGCAATGTGTCGCTTGTATATTGCTGTCAACAACAATGTATTTATGCGCATGTGCGTATGTTTCAGCCCTTGCATTGGCTGCTTTGCTGCTCTGTTTACAAGTATGTTCATTATAACGGTGTGTATGCTTTTAAAAGGTTTTATTGATTGAGGCAAGCAAAAGTGGTGAAGCAATGGTCGATAAAGTAAATATGTTAAATAAGAGATTGTTTGCTTTTGATTTAAATGTGACATTATTTTTCTACAAAGAGTTTTTCATTCATAAAAGTTAAAGTTTACAATTTCCGATAACGGATGGGTATAAAAAGCGGTTGACTAATGGCTTTATATTCCGAATGGAATTATATTGTCGATTTATTAAAACATGCCAATATAATTTAATAATCATGAAGGACGATTTAACTTAAAAACTAATTCAATTCACTTTGCTTTAGCGGGAACTTTTCACCCTGTTTTTCAAGACCATTGTGACTATATACTAGATGATTCATTGGTAATCTTAATTAAATTTTATATATAACGTAACTGTCTTGGTGCCACAGATAAGTTTCAGTATAAGCTGTGATCGCGCTAGCACTTATCTAAAGTTCATTTCCATCCCTAAAGAGAACGAGCTATGATACCGCGACTTTAAAGTTCTCATTAAACTTTCGCTCTTAGCAGATCTAGAGTTCGCTCGCCGAGCTTAGCGATCACTTTCACCTTGGGTTTATTTCTTAGCTACTTGGATGAGAATATACTTAATTATACAGGATAATTTTTCGAGCAAACCATTCAAAATTAGGTTCATGATATTTGTTAATTTGTTTAAATTAAAATAAATTTAAAATCTTTTTTTATTGTAATATTAAATTTATTTTATGAATTTGTGATGGTGTTTGGTTTGATGTATGCTTTGTATTACTGTATACATTAAATCAATATTTTTAGCAGTTTTAGCTAAGTGGCAACGCTTTCAATTTTTTTTAATACAAGCTTCAACTTCCATATTCTCATTTTAGCATTTATGTAACTTATAATTTTTTATCTAACTTAAATGTTTTCATTAGGTGGCAGCTTTCAGCAACTCTTTGGTTTTTAACCATCCGAGTATTACATTGAACAATCCGAAAAAAATTTCGATTAAACATGGTCAAATTTAAGTATTTCTGTTTGAGAGCTAGAAGCTTTTTCTGTATTGTCTGAATCACTAAAAGCATTATTTCATCGCTCATAAATTGAAAAAAAAAAATTAAACTTACAAACAAACATGCTAGTTATACTAAAAATATCAATTATTCCTTTCTAAACCAATACAGCAGCCCTCCGTTAATTTTGCAACAACTCTTATCATCGCTCCGGCAGCCGAGCTCACTGAGAACTAGAGCGCGCAAATATAGCCACAAATTAGATTTAGATCTTTATCTACGCGCAAATGTACATGCTGGCTCACCTGCTTCGCTCAGATCCATGCGGCTAAAACAAACTAGGATTGGCTCTAACGATTTCTAGTCAAAAGTGAACTGTGCGGCGTCAACGTCAGAGTTGTGGTTGTCGTTGATTTTGGCACTTCGCACTATCGCAGTGTCGCCTGCCAACTGCCAACTGCCACCTGTCGCGTTGTTGCCACCTTGTTGTTGTATCTTTTTGTAGCTCGTTTGTGCCCACAAAGACTTATAGCCGAAATCCATCAAAATGACAAGATAACGTGACAACAACGTAGGCAGACAAGCAGCGAAGTAAACAGCTGAGCAAACGAGCAACATGACAACGCGACAGACAACAGGGCAGCACGAATAAAAAAGTAACAAACGAAAAATACATAGAAAGGTACACAAGAACACTGAAAGTGTTGTCCTAATAAATGGGCATGTCACTTTTACGAGTACTGCAAGGTAACGGTAAGTGATAAGAACTGTCTTCGGCTCTTTCTCTGCTGAGTTGTTTGTGTGGTTTTCGTGATACTCTGATTCAGTTTTTGAAAGCAACAATTTTGTGGCATAAAATAAATAAGAATTGTATATTATAGAAACACTAGCTTCACTTTCAAGAAATTTCAAATTTTCTTATTATTTAGTATTATTTTCAATTCTCTTCATTTACGCTTTACTTTCCTCAATTTTGTTTTCTGCACAAAGTTGCTTAGTTCTTTCATTTATGTGGCGTAAATTTGTCTTGAAATGTAATTTTTTATAAGTTTACAGTTATTTTCGTTTATACGTGTCGAAAATGAAAATCTGCGTTTGTGGCATGCAAGACCAACTTGTGCCACTTGGTTTGCTGCAATAGTGCGCCAACAAGAATCAGCGCAGTCGCAGCTTCCACCACATCCAATGTTGGCATTTAGTTTGCGGCAGTGCTTAGTTTTTATTTTGCTGTGGCGCTTGTAGTTAAGCTTGGCGTTTGCCTGCCACAACTCGTAAATCTCGAGCAAACTTCCGCTGCTTTCACATTTATCAAAATGGCAGCGCAAGGCCAGCTGTGCCACCAGACGCCTGTTGTTGCTAGTTTGTTTACCTTGTTTTTTGTGTGCGTGTGTTTTTGCTACTTTCCCTTAGCTGTTGTTGTTGTGTTTTTGTTGCGCTGCTCAGCTGTCGTGTCAGCGAACTAGTAACTTATTAGAGTTGCAACATTTGGGCTAATATGGCGCTGCTTGGCAGAAAAGTGAAAAAATTTTGTCATTTATTTTATTCACAGTTGAGTGCAAATTTTTTCTTTCGAAGAAAAACAATTTTTGTGGTGTTAGTGTGGTGAAGAAGTGGCGGTGGAAGGTGAAAGAGTTCAAGTTGATAAAGGATCAAAGTTGCAACACCTCAGGGATTAGGTAGTTTATTGAATGAAATAAATAATATTTGAAGTACATAATATTATATACAGTGGTATATAATGACATACAGGTATATAGCTAGGTGCATATAAAACCTGAAATACAAATAAATTATAACTAACGACTTCAATGCAAGAAACATGTCAATATATTGGACCTATGTTTTACTTTTTTAAAAACATTTTATTTTTCCATAAAATAAAAAATGAAGTTGCCGCCATAGAAAAAAATCAATTTCAAAATTTTTAAAATTAAATAATATTTTTAAATTTTTGAACTTTTTTTTAAATTTTTTGGTGAACATTTTTTATTTTGTATTTTAGAGTGCAGAAAATCCCTGAACGTCAAAATAGTTAATAAGTTAAACGAAGGCGCTCTTAAAGACTTGTTAACAGTGTTGTTAGCAGTGCTGTATACTAAAACAACATATGAGCGATAGTTTAATAAATAATTTTCAACCATATTTATGCAATTATTGATTTACCATTCATGTTTTGCTCTTCATAAAACTCGTCAACGGAAAAAAAGTAAATACTTCGTGAGAAAAGTTTTACTTAATTTTTTTTTCCGAAACCTTCACAAAACCAGAATTTACAGAATTTTATTAATTTATCTATATTTGCCGGAATGGGTAGCATTTTTATTGTAAATGTTTATGACATGCTTTTGTACATTGCAACATAATCAAGTAGTGAATAAAAAAACACGTTTGCATACATAGAAATCTACATTTTCCCCTCCTTACCATCATCGAATGCGCCTCAGCCTTATATGCACGCAACAGAAAAATGCTAATGAGTCTGACAGCTCAAGGCAGCAGAAAAGCGAACACACGCACACACATATGCACATATGTACATGTGTATATACTGAAATGGCGTGCCAATACATACATAAGCTCCTCACCTTATAGAAGTTGCATGCCACAGTAGCAAGGTAAGGCAGTGGCAGTGGCAGTGTCAAAATAAAGTGCATAGCTTGTATGTGGCAAGCAACAATTGCTAGGCTTGTCGAACAACATGTAAAACATTATGAACTCACATCAAAGTGGCTGCCACCGCCACCGCTGACGTTGCGTCGATAGCTTTTGGCTATTGTTGTTGTTGTTGCGTGTTTAAATTTCGTTTGCGCCACTCCGCTAAACATTTGCTTACGTGCGTTGTAGTGCTATAATTACAATATGTGAGGAGAGTATGCGTTGCAAGTACGCTGTGCAAAGATTTTCCACGAAATGAGTGGATATTAAAAAAAATTTGGAAATTAAGGAAACGTTGCGAGGGTGTTGCGTTCTAAAAAGCGATAAATATTTGGAATGCAAATTTGATGAATTTTGAAACAGTTAATTTAAAATTTAAGATTCCAAACATTTAATTTCTAGATTCAATTGGCAGATTCAAACAAATTTCTATACTTGTATATACAAATATGTTTTTCGAACTCTCTGATTTTCACCAAAATAAAGACAATGTGTACTTTCCCAAAAGTTTGCGGCGTAAAGGCGATTTTTTGTTTTTGCTATGTACATGTGTATACTTACTTTATTTTATTTACTTTAATTAGGGAAATTTACAGCAATTGTATGTTTATACAAATCCAGATGCTGTCGCAACTGTCTGTAAACCGCCATCAAAGAAATTGGTAAGTATGAAAAATGCAGCAACACAAAAACAACCCAAAACAATTGGTAAAGGTTATTGAAATTACAAAACAAAAAATCATCGAATCAAAATAAATTTTAATAAATTAATGGTTAGAGCGTCGATAATTATGACAATAGTTTTTACGAATACAAAACGAAAAAATCTTCCTTATTTACTGAAATTTTATAAGTAATTTTGAGCGAAAAGAAAAATCAAAAAAAGAGGCTTTGAAGTTTTTTTGAAAATTTGGAACTTTTTTTTTAAATTTAATTTCTGAATTTCAAAAAAAAACACACTATAAAGAAATCCACTCTGGATAGAAATAATTAACTCGAGAATTTTTTTTTTTTTGAAATGACAGGAAAATTTAATTTTGAATTTTTCTTTAAATATAAAATCCTTAAATGTCAAAACAGCTTATAATGCTCAGGAAGTTTTAAAAAACTTAATTGAAAGTTTTATTTATTTACATATGTTTCTGAGTATTTTGAGTGGAAAAAAATGTAATGTTAAAATGGAAAATAATTTTTAAATGTCAAACAGCTAAAAGTTTAAAATTTTTAGAAACTTTTTTCTGTACACTTTTAGTTAAAAGAAATGTGTATGTTAGTGTGGACAATATCATTAAATGGCGGAAGAATTAATAATGTTAAAGAAATTGAAAAAAAAAATTTTAATTAGGATTTTTCTAAAGTAATTTTCTGAACAGTTTTACTGAAAAACAATTTGAGATTGGTGTAAAGAAAATCCTTAAATGTGAAGGCAGCTAATAATGTTAAGGCAAGCTCTGTTAACGATATTACAATACGGTCATGTGAGCTCCGTGTTTTCTTCTTTTGTTTTAGCAGTAATTCTTATTCAAAACAAAATTCTGGTGTGTTTTGTTGAATTTTTTAATACTTTTTTTTAATTCCTAAGAATAATGTGAGAAAAAGCTTATTTTGTTTATTGCAACAGCACTCACAGCTATGAAAAACTCATCTAGGCCTTGAACGAAACTCACAATTTTCTTCGCTTTCATAATTTTCATTAAAAGTTTTTGCACAAACTCTGTGCAATCCTCAAGCGCCATTAATATATGATCGGCTTTGTACGTAACCTCATTTATGGCAAAAAATAATCAGTTTTTTGCACAATTTGTCAACATATTTTCACAACTCATTTGTACTGAGATCGAAAAAAAATACAAATTATTATATAAAAGAAGTAAAAAATGCTTTTTTAATGCGGTATAAATTATATCACACACTGTGCCGTTTTTGCAGCGCAATTTGTTCAAATTAAGATAACGGCGCTGAATTCGCAGCAAATAAGCGGCTTAATGTATAAATAATGCAATTAAAACACAATTGAAGCGCTGCCGTAAATAGCTGCTCACATCATAATTAAATAATGGAAATGCGGCACTTCATCGATTACACTTTTTGCGCTAACTGTTGCGTGTATTTGTCGCATTTTGATATTAACACATGTATACACAAACACACGCAAGCAGTCTGTTTGTCAAGGCAGCAATGTTGTATTTGGAAAAAAGTCAATTGCTTTGCATAAATAATAGTTTAATGGCTAACATGATTGAGACAACTTAAAAGCAAATAATAATTATAGATTAAAGCATTTAAAATAAATGCTTTATTGTCAAAGTTATTTATGTAAACAAATTACTCCACAGATATATACCATATAATAATTTATGCACACAGATATTACAAACTAAGCTAAATTTGCATAATGGAAAAAAAACAACTGTTTACGTTTGTCTGAAATTATAAATGAAATTGTTAAACTACTTAACAAAGCAATCTAATTAATGACCGGCGAAAAAAGTGGTTAATTTATGCATCATTGAAATCATAGCTAGATACAAGATATAACATAATATTGCTCTTGACAAATATTGATTTATTTTCTGGTCGATCTTTTGCTATTTTTGCAAATAAAGTTTTCAATATGCGTAGATATGTGTTTTTTTTCCAAATTAATAGAGCACTAAAATTTAAGTCTAGTAATATATTGTTATTTTGGTTTCTTTAAATTTAACTGCAACGCTGATTATATCAACCGCGTTGAAATGCTAGCATTTTTTGGCCTACCATAATACGGCTACTTAAGTTGTAATAGCAGAAATTAAAGCTCTCACTCCTGAAATAAAGAATTATTTTTCAACTCGATGCAATCAAATGAATTTAATAGAAGGAAGCTTTTAAATTTGGAGTTTCTAGAAATAGTCTAGTTGATATCACTAAATCCATTAAGTGGCAAGTCAAACAACTAAAATGGAGTGGAAACTTAACAGAAATATTCCAATCACGTAAAAATGGCTTCCAACTTTCATTAACGAATATAACAAAGTTCAGCTCTTCCATTTTTTCTATCACTTTTTAGCAGGACTCGTAAGTCCGACTACTTTGGATTTTTAGTTTAAATGTGGAAATATGTTAATGCAACTAAGCATTTGTTCCAGAATCACACATAGTTAAAAATATTCTCTCAAATGTTGGATGAAAATTAAACAATGTATAGCGAGGCCCAGAATATATTCAATGCACTAGAGTTGTTATATATCTATTCTAATGCCATACAAATTAGGTCTGTTATTCCGAAATAGTTGTATTATTTTCCATGTTTCTGATGGCCTGACTGATCATTTCAATCATCTTGTGAGACACTCTGTCAATTTCGATTGAGTTTGTGCTGATAAATATAATTAAAATTCAAAACACTAATTGTTTCTTTTAGCTTTGAAAACGGTTCATGGACATTAAGAGAACTAAAGAACTCATGTTCGAAGTTATTGTCGCTCTGAAAACGTTTTTCCAAAAAATTTTTTTAAATGTGCTGCAAAATGAAAAAAAAATATCGTACATGTTGTCATACTTAATTTTATTTTTATTTCCAAAACGAATTTCCCTCACACAGTCCGTGATCAGGTATCTCGGCTCTCAATGCTGGAGGTTCTTTTTTATCTAGCATTTATATTGTCCTCTTGCATTTGCTAAATTAATGCAGTTTTCAAATCAATGAAAATCTTACGAAAATTCGTTCATTGCTGAGACAAAACTTTGCAGACATTACAATGGAAATCGTCGTTCATACATCTAAAATTTTTGAGAGTTAAAGTATTTTTGGTTTATTTAACGGAGCTGTAAGAGGATTTGTGTTTCAGTAAATGGATTATTGAACATCAGAAAAATTCTGATCCAATATTAAGATCAAACAGAACACTTTTGAGATAGAGGTTATATGTCAGATACAAAGATAGTTTAGAAAGTAAAGGGACTTTTAAAATTTCAAATTGTGCAGGTTTAGAGAGTCTAATCATTACATTTTCTTTATTATGTTTTTATTATGTAAAATAATTTTTCTTTCATTAGTACACAATTTTGTATTTATGTTCGTGTAAAGTTTGATCTCTATGCGTCAATTAGTGTATGTTTAGCAGCTGTTTGTACCAAGAGACTTTGTAAAAAACTTCGAGTAGAAGTCGCAAAAGAGAAGCTTGACAGCGTATCTCAAAGCCTTACTTTTATTAAACGCATCGTTACTGGAGACGAATTATAAAAAAGTAAGCCTTTTCCAAATCCTCAATTAAAACTAAAATTGTTCTAAACCAGTACTTAATGCAATTACTGTAATTATTTCATAAGCAAATATCCAAAACCCAAAAACACATGGAATATATTTATATATTTGACACACACACCTTCATGTATGTACATTTTTGTATGCTTGCACATATGCAAAAACAGTTATATTTTTTTTTTACAAGAATTTAAGATTTGAATCAAGTCCACCGGTGCAAAGCGTTTGAAGCTGATATGTCCTTAATAACCACAAGTTGATTCAAAGGCCCGTCACTCAAGCGCTCAGTCACTTATGCTTTTATTGCGACACGAAGTTTGCCGACACATTACGACAAATTCAACATACCAATGGGTGAAAAAAAATCAGATAAAAAGCAATGTGAAAAGCGAAAATAGAAAAAGGAAAAAAGTACGGGTGAAAAAACCAAAATCACAGATGATTTCGTGTGGTGTTGAAGGCTTTAGCACAGCATTGTCACAGCGTGCCTGACATATGCACACACTCCAGCACACGTGCCTACAAGTGGGCGCTTGTTGTGATTGTGCCGAAGCGCACGGCGCGTTTGAGTGTCTGCTTTTAATGTGAATAAATTCGCATCGCTGTCGACACGGTTTGCCGTACCAAAACAAATGCGGTTAGTTGACAGCATTATTGTGAATGCGAATACGAACACGAAAGGGCGGAACGAAGGGTCATTGTGTCAGAGCGCAAAAAAATACAACAATAACATACACAGAGATTGCTGTTGCACAAGGGGAGTAGACATAGTAGTAGGGAATGACTAGCAATTTATTGTTACGTATACGACGTGTAGCACCCGAAGCCTACATACTGCTAAACAAGCAGCGGGAGGGTGTGATGAGCAGTTGATTGCACTTGTGTTGTCACGTTGTTGTTGCTGTAATGTCATGTTGTTGTCATTGTTGGTGTTGTTGTTAGTGTTTTTGTTGTTATTTTAGTTGTTGTAGTGTTAGTGCTGGTGCTGCTTGTTGAGGTGCGAGTACTCTCTTGCTCGCCTTTGTTTTGTCGCGACACTAGTGCGTGTTGTAGAGCAATTCCATTGGATTAAACGTTGTTTACAAATGCTATTAATTTAGTATTACGCCGCTGAAGGCGACAACAGCAACCACCAGTAAACAACAACCAAAGTAAATAGAGAACAATGCGTCAGGTGGTGGTAGCAGTTAGCAGCCAGATATCGTGTTATCACCAGCCGTGTGACATCGCTGGTGTCACAACATTAGCAGCAGCTGCAGCGGCAGCCGCGTCAGCACTACACTAGTCTCATTCGGCAGAAAATGCGACAACACAATCATAGCTAATACAAATCTGCCGGAACTGTTGTTGTTGTGTGGTGTTAAAGCATTTCGAGTAACTAACTGTACAGGAAGCCGACGCCGTGTTGGTAGTTAGTCGCACAGCAGCTTGTTATTAGAACGCCACACCAGTTCGTTGCAATGCCGTACAGGCTCAATCATTCATCCATTCATTCATTAGCACCAAATACCAGCTGCAACCCGGCTGTGTGACTTTGTAGGCATATGTCATCATTAGTGCGCACATATGTATTTGTGTGGATGTGTGTAGGCCTTTCCTGTACAGGATGCTTAGTGGTTTATTGAGATACTTTGCACTGTTCAACGTGTTGCATAAACAACCAATCATGGCGGCATCAACAAGCTGCTAACTATGCAAACATTTACCGACGCAACACCGCTGCATTGTTGTGAAACTAAACACACTCGCACATATACACTAAAACTGCTGTTGCTTTGTGTTTCATTTACTCTAATCACTGACTGGCAAAGATTTGGTCCTTTGAGTACCTTATTGCTGTATACTTATGATTGGTTTTTATGGAATTTGGCCGACCCTCTGCTTTTATATTGAGCCTGTACATAATTTTTTCAGACGAATACAGACCCCTCAGGACTCTTTGGGTTTTAAACATTTATTGCGAACTACTGAGAGTTTTATTCTATTTTCCATTCCAACTAAACCACAAATTACATGTTTTACCTTTTTTTTTGCAACTTATAATGGTGTGAACAGAAATTTGGCAACCACAAAAGAATTTCACACATGCGTGCTTCTAAATACCACCATTAGGCGGTGTATATGCAAGTCTATGTGTCTGTGTATAGAATTTTTGTAATCGTCTCCTTTCGACAATAGCGAATTAAGCTGAGGGTGCTTTGCACAACATGACCCAATTCATTTCAACAAGTAAATTGAGCAGACCAGCTCATTTTTATTGTTTTGCCATGTTTTGAGTGTGTGAAATTAAAAGTTGGTGTAAACTTTTTCACCTATGTTTTTATTCGACCGCAATTAACCTTTTCGAGCATATGGACTTGCGAAGAAAAGTTGTGTTTCCATGTAGTGGAGTTCAAACTATGTATGATGTATTTGAAAATTTCGAAATGAAAGAAAAAAAAAACACAGTAGAGGAATTAAATAAGTTTGGGTGCTTTGATGTTATTTAAGTAGCATTCCTTTGTTACTTAAGGCCTCATAAATTTGTATATGCAGATAAATACATATAATAATTAGAATTTTGGCAGCAGGAAAAAGTGTGTTTCTAAATTGGGCTTAGTTCCTGTTTTGTACCCCGCATTGATGTAGCAGAGAAGAGCAGCCCATATAAAGTGGTTTCACTTCGTCGCTCCTATTATATGAGTATTTCTAATATTATATTTGCTAGAAAAAGGTTATGAGTCAACGTGTATGTAATCATGTATACATGTCTTTCAACCTTTCATTAGTCTTTTTAACTATTTTTATCAGTAAATAAGAAACGTAACTTAAACACAAGTTATAATATATATTAGTATGTCTGTATCGGGTTTATAACTTTACTCGTGCAATTTTAGTTTAACAGTATTACCCATCTGAAGCTATACATTTTTCCCATTTTTCTGGCAATTTGAGGACTCCATCACAAAATAACTACGCCGGTTTGGTAGTCAAGCATTAGTAGGGCCAAATTTTGATATCCTGTTCTAATGTGCACCGTATTCCAGTGAGGACGTTATGCATCGAACGGAACAAATTATATTCAGAAGAGGCATGGTATAGGTTATAATGCTGGTTAGAGAAAACTTCCCAGCTGATGTTTGTCATGATCGAACATTATTGTATTGTGTCTAGTTGAAACGCGTTTTCGGCAACCCCTTGCCTCAGTTTGATGAGTTGTTGTTTCAACCAGTTTTAAATAAGTTATATAAAACAGCAAGCCCTTCTGATTTGACCAAATACTGAGGGTCAAATATATTTGGTTTTACCGTTGATTTGGCTGGTTAGACAGATCCTAATGAATCCACTATTCAAGACCAATCACAATCCGATGCAAAGCGACATCTTTTTCAACGGTTCTTTCTTGGTTTCAATTCATGTAACTCGAAATTTGCTTGATTTTATATGTATACGGCTGCTTTTAAACTATAGCTATAAATGCAATAAGTACTATTTTATTAAAATTTATATGATATTCGAATTGTAAGATTTTAATCAAGGCTTTCTAACAAATTTTTCATTTTGTTCATCACAAAGCTATATGCCATATATGTTGTTTATACAATTCTTAAAGCATGCCAAATTTAACATTCTGAATTTCTACATAAAAAAAAAAATGATTTTTACCACAAACTTACTGCCCACTCGTAAACCGTTGAAGCGCTTTCATTACTGGACTGTTGCAAGTACTCAAGACGGTCTGAAGCAGCTCGTTAGCATTAACGATTTGCGCAAATAAACTCACAGATATTCAAAGTAAATATATTTTCGAGCATTTAAGTGAACTTGCGAGTGTGTTTGAAACGCTTATATTTGACTTGGTTGAAAAGTAAACAGTGCCCGATACACACCAAATGGTCGACCAGCAAACAACCACACGCACACTCAACGCAAAACTCATTACATCCATGCAAAGCTTACTTTGCTAAAAAGTTAAATTACAAATATGTTGAAGTGTGTGTGTATGTGTGTGAGCTGGTAGAAGTTTAAAACCCAAATGAAGCTAGGCAAGTATGCGCGTAGCCTTTGGCAAAAGGATAAATAGAAAATTTCAACTTTGTAAATAAGCGATGTAAATATTTGTGTTTAACATGCCTGCGTATATATATAAACACACACACGCACACACATGTATATATATACTCGAGTGTAGCCTGTTTACTTACGTAACTGTGTGCCAAAGCATGCGAAGCGTTAGTGAGAGAAAAGAATTTTAAGGTTACGCCAAGCCACCGAACATAAAGAATGCAAAGCTCCCGAACAGCACACGCAGACACACATACATACAAGCGATAAGCAAAAAAAAAAATCCGCACTCTTTACTTGCGCACAGCCGGGTTTACTGCTTTGCACCTTTTCTTAGTATGCCATGTGACAGTTGCATTGGCATCTGTAGCATATTTTCCGGCGCTCAAAGCCGCTTTGCGCTTAGCCATGTCGCCTGGGTATGCCTTGTCACTTTCATTTAATTCTGCAATATGTGTGTATATGTGTTGCTGTGCCTTCAATGTTCTATTTACAAAAAATGCAGGCTTTACCAGCGAGTCGCGCCTGAAAGTGAAAACCAGAGGAAAATGCTAGAAATAAAGAAAATAAAACAGTGGCACAGTTTCGAGCTGAAAGTACGAAAAAAGCGAGTTTTCAACGCAGCTTGTTGGCATTTTGAACTCACACACACTTACAGCTGGCTCTAACCAAGTAAACACGCGCTCACACGCAGCTTTAGTGTGTGAGTGTAAAATTTTACAACTTCCATGTGTGTTAGTGTGCTGAAAGTGAAAGCACTTAAGTAAACAAAGGTTGCGGGCAAAACGCTCAGCATGCTCGGATAGCTACTGCCATTGTAGTTATAGTTATAGTGGTTCGCTCTGCAGTAAATTGAACTGTCTAGAAACTAAGGCGGTGACTACTAAAATTATGGTGAAACTTAGACACGTTTTATGTAGTCGTGGCAGTTACCTTTTAGGGAATCACAGATATATACTTTATTTATTTATAATTATAATACTGCCAAATATAGGTACATTATATATTTGAAATAGAAAACTGAAACATAAATACCAATAGGTGAATGCTAAGCTTGTTAGAAACGAACCAATGAAATTTCTCAAGGTCATACCGACGCAAGTTGAATGAATCTTTTTCCAACAAACTGATTATAATTGTAATCCATCGGTAACAACCTATATAGACTTTAAAAAAATAATTATTTTGTTTTAAAATAAAACATTCTCATTAAAGACACATAAGACACCATTAAGTGATTTGAATTTTATGGCGCACACCTAGTGAAATCAAAAAAGAAAAACTATTTTTTTATAAACAACATTTTTCAAATTTTGGCAGCCCGAAAATTACCAAAAATTTATTATCACAATTATTGATTCCACCGATTTTTTTTATTTAATTCCCAAAAATTTAGACTTATATAAATACTCAAATATCAAGGCCACCAGTTTAACTGTACCATTTTGCATCCTAATAAAAGCAGTTTGAAGCCAGTGGCTGCACAGGTGAAATATAAATAAAAACTACTACACTTTCAAATGCATTAAGACACACACTAACATATAGTTGTGTATGTGTGTAACCACACTAAAATAACGGCACTTTGCGCGGCAATGCTGGTCATACCGTTATTGCTCGCCACGACGCAGCCATTTTTATGCAATTTCTACTCTCAAGTCAGCGCAAACACACACGCACACACACACACACTTTAACATACTGACTTTTTTACCTAAATGGGTTTTTACGAGTACATACATACATACACCTAACGGTCTGTATCCGCAGCCTCTTATATGTGGGCCATGTCGATCTTTTTGTGTTAAACACATAATACAGCAACAATGCTCGCTTTGTGCCAGCGTGTATAGCCCACTTACACTTGTATGTGTATTTAGTTGTTATGAAGTTGGCTGTAAGTAGGCCACGCAACTCTTGTTAAAAGGTGCTTTTTCTAAATGCACTGTGCGCATACCAATGTGAGCTTGTTTTTCCACTAACATCTAAATTGTGCATGAGGTTGTGTGTTTGTACGAGTGCGTGTTTAAAATATCTAACAGTTTTACCTTGCGCTTAAGTTGTGCCGTCATTACCTAAATGCTCGTTATGTAAAATGTTTAAAATTTTTGTAGTAAATGAAAGTTGATTTGTGTATTTTTGCAAAATATTTAGTCACAAGCGCTCAATTTAAGCATAAAATTTCAAATATTGAGGTCATTTTAAGTATAGTGATGAAGTTTCGCACGCGCTCTAGCACTACTCCGTCTTGGTCAAGCAGTGAAATGCTGGTTCATTGCATATTTTGCGCCATACTTTCCTCTATAACTGTTATTTACTCAAACGCACTACTTTAAGCGCGCATCAATTTTGCCTTAGTGTGTGTGTACAGTTTCACAATTTTAGGATATGTAGCCAAAAATTTAGCTCAGAACTTATTCTGCATGCTTAATTTTATGCCAGATATTTAAAACAACAAGAACAGCAACAATGCAAAACGCTGTTTTAACCCCATTCATAAACTGTGCAAAACAGTTATGCTTGCCTAATGTGGGTGCTCCATACGTGGTATTGTGCACCGTTGTCTATGCCATAACAAATTGTATGATGAATGCTTCGTGCTTCAACGTTGCCACACAGCATACAAATATGGAAATATGGATGTGTTTGCGTGACTCTGTTATGGAATGCTAGCATTTTAGTATGTGTACTATCCCGGGAAGAAATTTATAAGGAAACAGAATACGGAATACGTTGACTGAAATTTAACAAGTCATAATTAAAGCTTTAGAAATATTAGAAACATTTTCTTGCGATTGAAAGATTATAATGAGAACCAAAATATACATTTTTTTAAATTGAGTCCTTGGGTTCCAAATTGTTGAGCAATATTAAATAATCTGCCGAATTAATATTATAGCAACTTACACCGGCCTACACTCATTTGGATGCCTCATATTTCGGAACTGATTTTGGTTACTTTTTGTGAGGATATACATAAATAACAGCGACATTTTACAAATCAGTTTTTTTGTAGACCAATGTTAATAATAATTAAATTTGACCTAGGCTGACACAACCAACAACATGTTCATATATTTAAACTAAAGTCTTTGTTATCGTCTTTAAAGTAATTTCCTGGGCAATACATACTTGCCGATGCCTAATCTAGTTTTCAAAAACTACTAATTGTTATATACGTCGACTAGTGTGGCCTACAAACCGCGTCTCGTCAACAGAATTGATGCGTTTGATTAAGCGGCACACCTAGTGTGACAGCCTACAAAAACATACATTTTTTAGAATTAAAAAAAAAAAAAACAATTTCATCGATTTTTTTTAAATTTTTCAGAGTGTATTTATACATATTTAAAGAACACGCAATGAAAGTTAAAAAAAGGAAATATTTTTTGATTTATACTAGATCTTCCACGGCACCATAAAAAGTGTTCCACTGCTGCAGAGATTCCGGTCTTTTCCGTGAATGAAACCTAAAAATAAAAAAAATCTCATAAAACAAGAAAATATCCTCCATTTAATGACCTGTTCAAAAATTGACATAATGACGCAGTTTAAGAAAAAATTGAGTTTAATCCCAAATTTTGGTCGTTTTAAGCTTGCCAAATTCGATATTTGTTCAGATCAAAAAACCGATAAATGTTGTTTCGAGTAAAACGCGTTTAAAATTAAACTGATCAAGCTGATTGAACTGAGCGGCTACACTTAAAATCACTGTAACTCAAAAACTAATCAAGAAATCGGTTTTAAATTTTAGTATGATATTTTTAAGGTTACCGCAAAAGGTTCAAGTCTTTTGATACGAGTCTATTATTGGCCTGATTCATACCCAAACTTAAACGAAAATGCGTTAAGTTGATCAATAAGAGATGTTGAAATTCTCAAATCTTCAAGCACTGTTTCCTAAACATTTTCAAAGTTAACGTTATTAAAAAGAACTGTAGACGACTCGCACGAGGCAAGTTTTCGATGATCTCACGACCTTCACTAAATGTTTTGTGCCGCTTGCTTTTGTGATGAGTCCTGAAAACAGTTCTGCAACATTTTAACGATTCTGTAGGCGTGATTCTACTTAAAACACAAAATTTCCAGCATGCTCATTGTTCGATTCATGGTCAAAATCGCTAGACAAGGTTGTACCAAAGAAGGAAACATTTTATATGTCAATTCGGTTTGCGAGCGCAGTTTAAAATGACAATTTCTTTGTTATACCAAAATCCCCAAAATTGGGTACGAGGGTCTATAAATTGTTAAAGCACATAAATTGTGTAACACAGACTTATTTAAATAACACGTTGAATTAAAATTACCAAACATTTTATTTTGTTTAACTTTCGTTATATCTTCTTCGCAGAAATTTTCCAAGTGGGTATCCTCTTCTCGTCGCACATTAATGTTTATGACTTTAATTCGCTTATGGGTGTGTGCATATGAAAACTGTGTCAAATAAATATTTTACTCTATTCCTTGTTTTATGTTGCGAAATTCGTTTTTATATTCTGTAATTTTGTTTTGTTGCTTAATATACCAAACACATGTAAGCATCTGCAATTATCCGTGGAGTATTATTTTTCCGCTCGCTTCTGTTGATAATTTAAAAAAAAAAGAAGAACACTACATGTATATTAAATTTATTTTGTTATAAAGCTGCTGTTTGTCATTCGAAAGGTGTTTGTGGACAAATAAACGTAAACTACATTACCGTTTAAAAGTATGTACTATATATATTATTGTATATTTATATGTGGGCGTAACACGAAAAACAGTAGGACATGCAAAAAAGCATTATTTCATTAAATTTACAAATACAAGAAAAAAATGGAAATTAAAAAAAAAATTGGAAAATTTAATCTGTAATTTTTATAGCGCTTTACACTTTATAATAATATTATCTAAATGTACATAAATCTACATGCATAATTTATTTTAAAAAACTCCCGCTACTTGATTACGCCAATAAACAAATATAAATTTGCAATTAAAATTTTCGCTCCGGCAACTATAGCAGTAGATTACAATAAAGAGCGGTTATAACATGCAACGCACTCCACTAGAAAATTTATGGAGAAATATGCGGTCCAAAAACAAAATAGCGAAAAAAAAAATTCAACAAAATTAATTTCAAAAAAAAATACTACGGAATATTGAAATTCCAAAAGATTTTTCAGAAATGCAAATATTCCATTAATTCGCGCAATGTAAGCGATGTAGCGTCGGTCGAATTCGTTTTTCAATTGTGTTAATTAACTGTAAAAAAAATATATTTTACTCCAAAAAAAACTGGCTGAGCTTGTATAAGGGCTAATCTATAAGCAATTCACACATTTCCAAATTAATTTAATGAAATGCCATTTGGAATAAGCCATAATTTCGACGCCCGCAGACACACGCAAAATGCGCTAATTCAATAAAATATTATATTTCCATTGTTTTACCAGCAATAACTACGAACTTACACACATACGCAAATCCGCATATAAACAGTTAATAATTATTTAGCAAAAGCAATTAAATTAACATAAATTTTTCGTTTTCTGGCTAATTTTACATAATCCATTAATTTTGTTTTGTTGCCCGCAAATGCCGCGATTCACAGAGGTTTGTATTACAGTTAATAAGCTCGCAATTCACACACACACACAAATACAAACACATACTTGTGCATGCTTACATTTTCTGCGGTTAGCAGTTTAATCATTAGCTATACACTGGCCACTGCTAATTTATTGTTCAAATTTGTTGCGATTTGGCTTTCTGCGTGCATACAAAGGGTATGTTGGAGTATGCGTGCCTTTAAATGAACTATTATGTTGGTTTTGCGGCAACATTTGTTGATGTAAGATACTATTTGTGGTCACCAAAATCGCATAAAATTCTAGAAATGTTTTAAATTAAACCATTTTTTCAGATTTTGTTAACTAATATCAAATTCCGGGTTTATTATTAGTTGTACAGGGCGTATACGTTACCTGATGCAAGTTGTGTATTCGCAGCTCAGTTTGACTACTGTTATGCTATTATTTCAATTAAAATTATAGAATATTTTTATAAATAGACATTTTCTATTTCCTCTCATTATGTTTAAGTTTAGTTTATTTTAAAAGTAGGAAATTATTCCTTAAGTGTTTATGTATTAAAAGCGTACTAATTGCTTTTAGTTATAAAATAGTATGTATATATAAAATATTATTTAAAATGTTTTCTTACAATTTTTATAATTTATATTTTCTGTTCTATTATTTTCATTAAACTTATTTACCTGTTTTGTTGTAATTTTCCAATAGGACGACAGCTATAATGAAATCTTAGATGATGAGAGTGGCTCCGGTTTTATGGTATGTGGCTAGATTTTTGTAATTTATTTATTTATAAATTTTTATATTTTGCTTTATTTTTTTATATTTTTATTAATATTTTTTGCTAAGTTCTTAATTTTATTTGTTTATTTCGCTTCTACTTTCATAATTCCCACATTTGTTTTGTATGCCAGGAAGGTGCGAGCGATGATTACGACATTTTAGATGACTCATTCTGGAATGTGAGTATATATACGTGCACTGCTAGTGTATCATAATATTTTATTCTTTGTTTAAACTAATTTTATTAAAAATGTAAATTTTTTAAATGAACTGAAATTCTATGAATATCCTCTTCGTATTTCTTAAATAATTTTTAATTGTTTCCTTAAGTGATGGAATGATTGTTTTATTGGACCTAATATATTCAAATAGCTGGAAACACCTGTCGCAAAAATTTTAGAAAGAAATTCTTTAGAAACCAGTTTAATTTGATGCCTAATTTCAATACAAATCTTAGATAAAGTGATTGCTTATACTTTTAAGTTTGATGTCTGTCTTTCTACTTCTATTTTCTATTGACTTTAACAAAAATTTTTAAATAAAATTCCTAAAGCTTCAGCCACAAAAAACTCGATTAAATCTGCTTAATCTTTCATGATTCTATTTTATGCCTTCATATATTTATTGAATTTTTTTATTTTTTATATTATTAAACAATTGACAAGAGCTATTGAGTTAAAATGGCAACCCTACCGAAACATATTTTAATTACATATAATTTCTATTAAATTTTCTGAGTTTTTTACGCATATTTTAAAAATTGGTTTATTTAATAAATAGCATTGCCGCAGAATTAAAGAATAGGTGGCAACATTCTCAAATATTTACAACCTTAAGCTTTTCAATTTCTGAAAATATTTAAACATCCCTTTTCAAATATATTTTCAATTATAGGCTGCCTAAGCTTCCTCATTTTGATACAATTAATTTGGCTTTTCTTGAGCTTTATTTTTTCTTGACAAAAAATTTGAAACCAGGTGACAGCCCCTGAAGATGCCATTTGCAAAAATCAAAATTTAGAGTATCAAGTCTAATCGATGTATATAGTATGCGATTCTAGTAAATTTTAAAATATTTTTGATTATCTGAATCTATTCTATCTATATTCTCTCTCACAACAAAAGTTAACTGACATTTTTTGGCCAACTCTGTGAACTTCAGCCTGTCACCTGCATGAGTACGGTGTGCAACTGTGCCGAATTCTGAATTACAAACTAATTGCTACGCATGTTCTACGGAAATATGCCACTTGCTCTTATCTCTCTCGTTGCTTGACTTTGTGCCTTTAAAGCGTCACATTTCGCAAAAACTGAAAAATCTGCACACATAACATATGTGTGTGTAAGACATGCGTGTATAAAAGTGAGGTGAGCCCATAGGGACGAAATAAATATGCGTTATTCCACCTGCCATAGAGCAGCTAGGCTAGTCGCATATGCCATGTTGCATGCTTATCACGATTTTCCAATCTAGACAATATTACGCATACAAATTGTCTAAATGTACAAATGTACATGTAGAGATGGACGTACATAACTGTAAATATACAATATATTTAGATAAGAATAAAGATTTTTCTCTATGAATGAGTAAGAAATTTAGAAATTCTATGCAAATATTTATTTTGTTCGACAGTAAAAGCACATTTAAGAAAAAATCCGAAATTTGATGGGTCTGAGGTAAGATATTTAAAAATGAAACTAATTTTTTATAAACTAGGAAATATGTTGTGACGTTTTCCTAATGTTTTTGAAAAGCACAGAACACAATTTTGAGTTTCTTTATTTATTACTTGTAAATGTTAATTGTTCATTATTTCTCAAGCATTTAGCTATTATGTATAACTAAAGAACAGTTGCTTTAAGCGCCAGACTTTTTCCAAATTAAAAAGTAAAGGGTTTTGATGCCCAAATAATAGTATCTGCAACGTTGAAGACTATACTTAATCATTAATAAACAAAGAAATTTTCATTTGGAATTAAACATCAAAACACTGTATCAATTACAATATTTCAAGAATATACAGTAAAACTAAACCAAAAATCCACGGCCTTCTCCGTGAATGGAACGTAAAAAAAAATATCTACTAGAAGATATCAACCACACTTAATGACCTAAGGTTGAGAAAGATCAAAAATTTACAAAATGGGGCCGTTTTTAAAGCATAGTCTGATTTTATCCAAAATATTACTCGTTTTGGCCTGTAAAAAATGATTTTCAACAGACAAAAAACTGGTACGTGATTTTATAGAGAACTTTATATTTACTTGTAAATAGAAAATACCTAAAAAAAATTATAGACTTCGCTACATTTGTGTTTTTTGGAAGGCTGTAATTCAAAAACTACTTGAAAACTCGATTTTTCTTTTAATTTTACACTAGTTGTGCTCCTTATCTTTCCTAATTTCAACAAACTGTTCCTAGAGGGCGGCTTACCAGTACAATTGTAAGGTTAACATGGGGTTCAGTGAATATTTTGTAATATTAAACGAGTACTTTTCATGAATATTAAGGTACAATATATAACAACTCAGTATATGTCTGGGGATGCAAAAAGTACAATATATACAGTATTGTGCAAAAAGAAAGCAAACAACATTCTAAGCAAACCTTTCTTAAAGATGCTTCATACGCTTACTTATTGATAATCAGGATCTGGTTGCTAAAAAAATGTTAAATATTAGTAATACGCTAATTGAAATTTAAAAAAATCGTTTCCAAATATAATCAATATAATATTTTTTTGACCTGTGCTGGTATAAAAATCTTTGACGGAGTCTATTTTCCAGAGAATGTAAGATCACATAAATTCGTAGCAACTTACGTCGAAGCAGGTTGGCTACATTCTTTTTTCTGGAAATTCCCATTTTGCTTCTTCTTTGGAGCAAATTTCTTATTTTTCCTTGCAATAATAAATTTTGATATCCCTACAAAATGTATATCCAATGACCGTTACTATATTTACTTCTCTTCTCACGACTCTCACTAAAAACTACGAGTTTTGTCAACTAAACTCATAAATTACTATTATTTTATTCTTTCTTTTTTCCCACACGAATATTAGTTACACACCATATTCATTTGTATATGCTATTATGAAAGCGACTACAAAAACAAAGCTTTTACATACATATATACATATATTTATACATTAGCTACTAAATACCGACTTATAGACTTATGACCACAACGTGTCTCAATGGTAAACAATTTTCACATACGCATATAACCACATTCCAGCACGTAAATAGATATATATACGAGTATGTATGTATTTGTTTGCGTATGAACCCCTATTCGATTTCCCATTTTGAACATCATGAGCGTCAGAGATAAAAAAGAATGAAGAATGCCCAAGAAGTGGGTGTATAACTGACCACGTTGGTCAATAACGCATACAAGTAATTTTATGCTTTTATGTAGACATGCATACCCAGCAATGAAAGCAAAAGGCTCCGAAGACTTTAACAACTAGTATGAACAACAAACGCAACTAGACGACAAAGTTGTTTCCCTCCATACCACCAATATGCTTTTCTGATGTTTTATTGTACTATTGGTTGTCAATTGTCAGAATTTGGTTAGAAAAATATCAGTTTCAGATTAGTTCTAAACAAGCTCATATGATATATAATGGTCTTGCTCAACTATTATATAGTTTCGAAAAATTATTTTAGCTCATTAATAAACAATTTGATTTTCATTAGTAATGTTTAAAATTCTCATTGAAGCTGTGGTATATTTTTGAACTTTTTATTAAAAATTTTAACAAATTTATCACAAATTATGAGTATATATATACATACTTGTATATACTATTTTTTCAGATAATTCAAGTGGTAAAGTGATCTTTTTTTAGCTACATTTAAGTTGCCTGACCGGGTACAAATGCTTGTATGCCTTGATGAGTATATATGTATGAGTGTAGAAGCTCGGTAAAATACTTGTTTGTAAATGCTTGTGGTTTCTTACTTAACTGCCTGTAGCCGGACAGTAAGGCACGTGGAGTTTTCGCCATAATTTATGCATTTGCAAATAAGAATCATCGAAACTATCCGCTTTGGTACACATAACATTCCCCTTAAGTAGAGATAGGAGAATAATTACACGCTTATGTAGAACAACACAAAGGTCAGTAAAAGTTTAGAAATATTACAGGAGCATAAATGCTCATATGTCGAAGTAATATGTGAGTAAATATTGAAGAGTATTTTATAATTAAATTATTTTGGCTATCTTTTATGAGTGTTTCTAATAAACAGCCCGACAACTTTTCACCAAGAATTATCTTTTGTTATACATTGCCCTAAAATCTTCCTCTCAGTTGACGTACAAATTGCAACTTGAATACAACTTATCGGCAAGTAAGCCAAAATAATTTGCAAATTCCAGCACATTGAATAATTGAAATAAAACACTTTCAACATTTCGAAACTTCTTAAATGTGCGATTAAGTAGCTTAATAAATATTCCGGCCTTCCAAAGTCACCAAGAGCAGACCAAACTGACACTAATTCCCAAACTAATAAGCGTCGATTTGCAAGCAAACTTTTTCGACAGCAAAGACAGTAAATATTCATATATGTATATGGATGTGTGTAAATATGTATGTCGAAAAAGACACAAATCCTAGCAATTTCTATCACTTTTCCAAAGAATTAGTTTCGGAGTGATGACACGCACACGCATAAAAAGTGTTTCGAAACGTTGATTTCTCAGCAGAGTATCATATGTTGAAGTTAGAACCTGCTAAGCAGATAAAGAACAGACAATTACATGCATATATACATAGAATGTATAACTGAATATTTAGCGTCTACTCAAATTACAGTGATGCTGAGCGTGCTTTTATGTTAGCGAGAATACTAAGTAATATATGCAACCGTATATGTGTATATATAAGTATGTGCCTGTACAATGCTCGCCAGCTAAAGCTTGAATGCTGAAACTTATAAACATTTCACTTTGTGCTTGAATATTCTAAAGTGCCTTTAAGCGTGTTATTCTTTAAAAGCGAAGTTTACTTAAAGAGAAAAATTCTACAAAAAATCAAAAAAGTAAATCAAGCATGTTTTTAATCTAAGAAGCAATAACCAATACACATACAAAAAGTTACCAATTCAAAAATTAATATGTGTATTTTCACATTAACTTGCATAAGTCTGCCCATGAGCACCTGCTGCTTCACTTGTCTACAATGAGAAAGTCTAGTCTTGGCAGAAAACTAAATAAGTTGTCAATAGCCGCACAATAGCATACAATGAACAGGGCAAAGGTTACAATAATGTCAATAACAGTGTATGCACATACATACATACATAAGTGTGCCATATGCTGTCCATATTTTCAGGCAACTTTTCTCTGATCTACTTGCTGTGATAGCCATTATGCCTAGGCGCACACGTGTACAAATGCAAACATATCCATTTAAACAACGTGAGTTGGCAAATGGTGACTTGAGTATGACCCACTCAAGCAACATATGTGCTGAAAGTAAATATATAGTCAAATATACATATGTATATAACATAGTAAATATAGTATGAGAATTGTCATTTGTTGCGGCGTAGCTTGCGAACAAATTCTTGTTGTTGTGTTCACCAATAAAATGACTTCATATGTTCAGTTGTCTGTTAATGACATTTACACAAAGGAAAGGTATTGAGGCGTATAACGAGAATCAATTTATCGACGGCCACAGATTCTTTTATAATAGCAGCAGTGACCATTGCACGCGTACACACGTCCATATACACTTGTAATCGTATATACATACGTATGTATTAATTTTATTTTCTTTTGTTACAAAAAAAAAAAAATTTGAACATTATATTTAATTGTTGGCTGCTGTTGTAAAATTATTCAAATGCATTTCAATAAAGAATATTAAGCCCTTTTAAAATAAAGTGCTTCTTCAAACTTTAAAATTAAACAAAATTCAGTTTTATTTAAACATTTTTGTGGTGTTTGGTATTATACAAACTTTTCAGATAAACTGTTGTTGAGCGAAAATTAAAGTTTTGAAGACTTACTATTATAAAAACTCTTAATCGAGCTTTCGTTTAAAAAATTCTAACTGGATTTGAAAAATAATCAGCCTATATATACAACAGATATGGTAAATTTTGATTATTTTAATCTTACAACAGACCATCAAATTAGCGTCATACGCTGTTCTACTTCACTCAGAAGAACTTCCAATACAAAAATACTTTTCTCCTATAGCAATTTAAACAATTTTCGAAGTCAATTGAGAATATATATGATTTTGAACAATTGGTTAATTATCTCGCTTTGGGAGTTTAAATTAGAGAATGTAGAATATCAAAGTATCGTGGTATGCAAAGCGAACATGATATATAAAAAATATTTCATAGTGATAAATGCTGGAACATTGTCTACATTCAGGTATATTTTAGCAAAGTCATACACCATAATGAACGAAAATTTAAATTTTTTCGACAATTTTTATAGATTTTTGAAGTTTGTCATGATTGGCATTTTGGATATCGCTTCTACGCCATACAACGAATTTGAAATGTTAACTAATATACTGGGAAAGGTGAAGTAACAGAATTTAAATATGAGGTATCAAAGAAGTGATAAATAATATTATAATCTTTTTAGTAGTGAGGTCGTGTTTTTATAATAGATTTCTCGAGCAATAAAGCTTAAAATCATAGTTACCTCTTAATATCAGTAAAGTTTTATTTAAGTACCAACAATGATTTAAAATCGCCCATATTTTTGGAAATGTTATTTCACACTAGCTGTACCTTGCGCGCATTGCTGCGTCACCAACTAAATAATTTGTAGGATTAGACAAATATTCAATTAATTTTTTGTAATTTTATTGATTTTGTTCATTTCGAAACACAAAATTGCACTGAATAAGTTCTAGTGGAAGTTGAGTGAAAAAGAAGAAAGCAAACAGGCTATTAAAATATTACCACATTGCAAAACAAAAAAAAAAAAAAACACTGTCAATAATAAGATAATTTCATAGCCACGAATTTTCGCTCGTCGCAACTACAGTGTATTCATACATTCAACAATATTTCGCTCGTGGCAGTTTTTATATAAGTTTTTGGATTGAGTCTCTTTAAGACCATTTGGCCATAACCATTGTCTGTTCAATGTGAGCCGGACATGAGTTTCACAATTTATATTGGAATGGCAGTAGCGCCATCTGTCAAAAATTGGTTGTACATACTCGGTAACCTTCTTTGGTTCATGCGCAGCAACTGCAAATCCATAGTTTAGAACTGTATAAAAGACATAGAGATAAGCATTCCTTTATATATATACCTATATAGACACTCCACTGCAGATATTCAAGTATTTCATTTGAATTAGTATAAACTAAATATATCTCTCAATACCAGACTTTTCTTTACTTTGTAGTCGTTGGTGACTCCAATTGCGTTGGCTTTGCCAACAAAAGTTTATTACAATAAATTAGAAATACAATTTTGATTCAGCAGAAATAGTTACTTTTGCAAAATACAGCCTGTTGCTTTGCATTGCATTCAAAACACAAATGTAAATTGAAACCAAAACAACATAGAAGACTTTAAATATATTTAATTGATTTTCTCTTTCTATGCAAACTCAAATCAAATCGAATTTTACCATATTTAATATGCAAAATTTCGTTAGTCCGTAAACAGTTTTGACCATACAAATACACAACTATGTATATAATACAAGTATATTATGCACGTACTTGTATGTATTTGTATGCCTATGATAAGGAAATAATAAACAAAAGCAAATGCAAATACAAAATTTTTCAAAATAAACACGAAAGCTGAATATGAATATGAAAATTAACTATTGTGCCACTTTGTTCCAAAGAAATTAAAATATTTCGAACTTTTATTTGAATAACTGGATTGCTGTGTATATCAGCTGGGTTCTGTGAATGTGTGCATGCGTATTGAATTCAAAACAGTAATGCAATTAGCAAATAGAATGCTAATGTGTATGTAAGTCGGGGAGAGCATTAAAGCGAGCATCTAAATCTTACGAATGAAAAGAAATATGTTAAAAAATCACTATTTGCATTTGGATGTGGAAAGCAAAACTTTGACTTCGTGAACTCACGTAATTTGAAAGTAAACGTTATGAACACATTGATTGCTTTAAGTTCCGAATCATTTTGGTTATTAAAATACTTGAGTTCATCAGTGTGCTAATTCGTAATATACAGAAGCAAACTAGTTTGCGAAAAAAATAGCAACAAATATTTTCCAGTTTCGTTAAAGCTTTCGGTGGTGAAGGTGCTCAGGGTTAGATTTCGGATTAAATACTCACTTGTGATTATTATTCCACAATCCTTGATTAAAACTTAGAATACTCGCTTTTGACATGACATAATATGAAGAACTTTTAAGCAAAGTTTTATCAACCATAGCGTTGAATCTTTGGTTTAGGTATTGACTTGTAGTGTACTAAGTATAGGATTTGAAGAAACTTAATATTTTCTTGCATAAATTATTTATATAAGTTCAAAAGAAGCCAATTTCATTTCAATCGAATATAATACTTTATTAGAGCAGGCTTAAGACAGTATTTCCCAACATGTTTACCTAATAAGCCCACTCAACAACAACTACCATCATTACTAACTAAACTTTTTTACTGAAATTTTATGGTAGCAGATATAAAAAAAAGCCTGCTTTGAGTCGTTTAGTGGGGTCTTCGTTTGCATATTCTGACAAAACTTACCATAGTAATATATATATTTTTTATACCATCAGACTGTAGAGTTTTCAACAAAATACAAGCTTACCGACTTAAAAATAAAACAGACATTTTGACTTGAGTAGTTTCGAATGAAAATTAGGGTTCTTTTCCGATATTTAGGCAAAACAAAAGTGAAATTATAAAAATATTCTGAATCAAAAAAGTAACAGTATGTGTTTGGAATATAAAGATGTTAATCCTCTCTAAATTTCGAGAAAGAAAACAATGTTTTGTATAAAGAAAAAATTAAAAACTTAGTTATTTGAATTTTTCACATATATTTTGATATTGTTTTAAAAAGGTATAATAACAAAAGTTGCAGATCTGTTTATTACCTAAAACTTTACTATTGAACTTTTTCCCATAGAACTTTTAGTTTTGCCGACAACCGAGATAAACCATTTTTAACCCTTCAAAATTTAATCATCCCACCACCTTGCTTTTGCTGACCTCAGAACGGGATTTTTGATTTTTATTATATTTTCTTTCTTTATAAATGGGTCGCTTTAAAAATTATTGACCTTGGTCTATACAGGAGAATAGTTTTTTTCTCTCACAAAAAATTACGACATTAAAAATATAAACAACAAAAAATGTATCTCAATAAATTCATCAAATTGTTAACTTAAGCTCCAGAAATAAGCAACTGGATTTCATGACTAAGTTTACTTTTCACAGCAAAATAATACTGCTGATAACACATTTTCATACTCGTATTATACTTAGGAATTAATAAACATTAAATCACTTATAGCAGAGCAATTTTGATCACAATAAAAGTTAGGTGAGTTAGACCGATTCTCATTACTATTCCACTAACTCGATTGCCACCATAAGGTATTGCAACATTGAAGCTACAACGATTTATACCCACACATTCACATGCAAAATGTTACATACAGCAACTCTGCCATTATTGTGAGCACCCACTTTGTATTAAACTCAACAGAAAGAAGCAAACGAAAAGCAACAAATAGTAAAGCCAAACAAATACACATGCACAGTGAAACATCGACACACCTACACACATATGGTATACTAAGTGTAATAACAGTTCACCAATGCATATGCATTGAACATTTCTCATGTCATAACTCAACAACTCATTGTTTCCAACAAATTGCAATAAATAAAAATGTTGCACTGTGTTGTATTATGTTGTTTTTTTATTTTTTTATTTATGGCTTATATGGTACATAGTAAACGTTACAGCGCTGCGAGCCATTTTCATGCTACGATTTTACATGTTATTATTGCACTTGCTCTTGCTTTGACTGCTATTTGCCATATTTCCTTATGTTTCCCTTTTTGCACACTTTTCTGTTCATTTGCAAAACCCCTACACACATCACACACACACATACACATTTACTCGTACACACCCACAGTCTGATTGGAAATGTCACAGCTGCGGTCGCATATTTCCACACACATACATACATAAATACGCAGCTCCAATCAAATACACAAAGTGTGGTGACGGTGCGGTCGGGTGATTGGAATGTTTGGGGCGTTAAGCGCGGAAAACAATGTTTGTATGTGTTTATGTGTGTATATGTATAATGTGTGTGTATTCTTACCAATGTTGGCTCTGGAATTTTTATTTGCTCGTAACATATTGATAAGTTGCAAATAAATTTTCATTGTGCATTGGAGTAGCATACAAACGACAACAAAATACAAACGTTGGGAGCAAGCAATAATAAAAGAAGCAGTGAAAACCGAAATAAAATAAAAATGAAGAGGTATGAAAAATGTGTCACATTTTGCATTGTGCTGCCGAGCATAAAATGCATTGTCAATTTATACGTATATATGTATGCACATAAAACATACATTGTTTGTAGTTGTATGGGTATATACAAACAAGCTCATATTTAAGAATGTGGCGTTGAAAAATCAGTTACTAATGCTGGCGGCGGCATTCTTCCGCTCTACAATGGGGCTTTTTTTCATTCCAATAATGCATGTGAGTGTGTATATACTTGTACTGCTCGAAATGATTGATTTTTGTATACAACTGGCATACGAGACGTATTGAGTTTATTCATTGTATTTAAAAATTCCCGCATTAATTTACTAGCAATTGATAATCAGTACAATTACTTGAATCTTTAATGGCATTATGTACATCTACGTATTTATATATATATATATTTTAAGCAGTTTATAACATAATATTTTTAAATTCAAAACTTGTTCAAATTAAAATAAATAGCATTAAGATATTTTAAGTATAACGAAAGTTCCGCTAATTCCCATTTTAATATAAATTGTTTTTAAGTAAATTTGAAATAGTATATCTTATATTATATAATAATGAAAATAAGCATAATCTCTTAAGCAACCTTCTTTTTCATTTATATTGCTTTAAATCAATTCTCGTCACCATTGAGAGAGCTGATTTCCTGCAGACGTCATTAAGTAGTAAAAAAAATTAAAGAAAGAAAATTTATCAAAGTTAAGCATATATTTTGGAACATTCAATAATTTTCGTAATAAAATAATGCATATATGCATGTGTGAAAGTATATATATTAATAACAAATTGTATTTACTTTTAAATTTCCAGGCGACGGACGATGCCAGTGGATTTCCATCACAGACACCACCTCCTTATCCGCACGAAAGACGTAAGTAGCGCACTTTAAAAGAGGACTTTGAAATTTTTAAAGCTTTTATTATAGTAAAATATCTACATAAAATAAAAAAAATTATTTGACAAATAGTTTTAATAATAAATTAAGGTCAAACTGAATTCAAATTAGGCCACATTAATAGATAGTCGTTTAATTCAGTGAGCCACGTATATTTATATTATACAAACAAAAATATATTTATGACCGTAATCCGTAATAGAAATTATAAAGAATAACTTTTAGAAGTAAAGAAGGGCTAAGTTCGAGTGTAACCGATCATTTTATGCTCCTGCAAATTGCTTTAGGTATTGGAAAAATTTCATATCAAAAAATGTTGCGAAAGAATTCAAGATTCATTATTCGACGAAATCATGATTGAACTACGATCAAATATATTATTTTATAAAGTTATTTTATAGGTCGTAGATTCAATTAGTTTTAAAACTATATATTACTTTCCGTCCGCTAACATTATATTAAAATCATTCTCAAATGAGATGTACTTAACATAAACTTAACCGGAGCGGCTAAAGCATTCAATTCCATTCAATAAACCATTGACATAATAAGGTTTGTTAGAATAACGGAAATTATTTTATGTACTATAATAAAATTTCACATATTTTTGCCATTAAACTAAAGTATATCCAATATTATACGATCAGGTGATTAAGCTAAGATATCTTACATATTCACCGATATATACGGTATAATGCCAACCGGAAGTTCGAAATTTTTTATTAGGTATATGAGAGAGTAAGGTGTAGTTTTGAGGCAATTTCACCTAGTTTTAGCATTCTATATATTATTAACAGAAAAAGAGTGAAAAGTTTAATTAAGGTACCTTACATACCATCAACAATATGGTATATAAGGAATAAAGTCGATATTATATCGACAAACATGTATAGAAATAACTGAGTCTCGGTGGACTCAACAACTTGTTCAACAAGCGGACAAAGAAAGCATTAATAGAATATATACAGCACATTTATACTATTCAAATATAGAAGAAATGACATAAGAAGTCGAGTAAGAATACCAACAGGTCACAGTCTAATTGGCAGACATACCAGCAGACTGGAGATAGAATACAACGATTATTGTATGAGCTGCCAAGAGGTTGAAGAATAAGAGACTGTAGAACATCTTTAATGCGAATGAACGTCTTTGTATAAGAACAGAATAGCAACTATTAGTCACGAGTTTCTGGGCGATGTCTCGGAAGCTGCACACTTGAATTGATGCGATAAATCAAAAGTAAAGGGTGGTTCAGAAAGGACATAATAGAGTAAGAGGATTTTAGTTCCGGTGGTTTTATAATGGACCTCCTAAAGACTTAGATGCGTCCTCAGACCCCCCCACCCTTCCTACCTACCGTTCTACCTTTAACAGAGGTAAGATGTATTGTAGTTATATATTCACATTTTAGTACAAAAGCAAGGCTAGAATGATGATAAAGTGATAAGAAGAATAGATTGCTAATAGGATTAAAAATGTTTAAGGCATGGTTTTGCAAATTTGACATATTTTATACCTTGGTATTCGATTTCTACGATCATAAACGTTAAAACACAGTTACAGAAACTTAAATATTAATTTGGCAGCTTTTAATGGCTTTACTTTTATCAGAGAGTTTTTGAGTGTAATCAATTACAGTTTTTAGCGAAATAAATAGTAAAATAAAAAAGAGTTAAATCACAAAAATCAACTAACGCAGTTTTAACGTGTCAATACAAACACTCTGCCTGAGCATAAATTCAATAGTTTATCAAAATTTGCGCAGACACTTGAACGCTGCGATTTGAGTGCAACACTGAACTCTAGCGAACTGTTGACTCTTGAGAAGCGTTTTTCGCACAAACACATTGCATGTTTGCGCTTGCCTGCTATTTACAGCGTACTAAACAAATTAAATAGTGCAATCCAAAATATTGTAAAATCATTTCATGAAAATGAAGTAAACGCAAAAACATTCGCCACTAAAATGGATTTGCAAATAAGTACATATATTTTTGCACATAAATAAATTTTGCGAAAATGCAAACAATATCTGCAGCATACATACTGGCGCTTTTTCTCATTGCCACACATCCACATCGCTAATATTAATATGTACGACGCGGTATGCACAAGTAGATAAAAGTGAATGTGCGCTCTGAGCTTTATAGCACCCGAAGGATGGTTGTGGAAAAAATGCAAAATTTTTTAAACCAACCTGCATATTTATGTAAATTTCACACATATCTACATATCTGTATGCGCCAAGTGTATAGAATAGCAAATGAATTCGTGTATAAAGTGTAACAAGCCACACATGACATAAATTGCTTGTTATTGCGTTTTTCACAAATTTACATTTCAACGAGAGCTAATGCATGACACACAAGTTACATTGTATGTGCACATACAAGTTAATATCTACCGCCAACAAATATGCATCAATGTGTGTGTAGTGCATTTGCATACACATAAATGCAGCGGGAAGCAATGAGAGGCAGTGGTAAAGAGTAACAAAATTTCGCTCCGTACAAATTTACATTTTTTATGCAAAATCGAGAAAAAAAGAAACAAGAGAGGAAATCAAGAAAAAAAAACGGTAATATATTTTCTATAGAGTAAAAACAGAAAATCTTATGCTGGCTGTTGTAAAATGTCGGATAATGCTCAATATACATTGTTATACGTTGAACCTGGTGTCTAAATTTTTTTATAATAATTTTTCCATGAATATTCTTAGGACTTTAATCAATTCAGTTTGGCTTTCCGCACGAATCGCAATTAAAATAGACTAAAATGGGCACACTTGTTTAATTTATGAATTATATGCAATAGGTTGCGTATACGCAGTGTAGCTCTAGTGATTCCCACAATGTATTATACATATTTTACATGTTTGCCTTCTTTATTGCAGCCTATCGCACACCAAAAGGTGAAAAAGGTGAACGTGGCCCAAAAGGACCACCCGGTGATAGTATACGTGGTCCACCGGGACCACCGGGGCCGCCAGGCCCTAAAGGTGAATCGGCAACTTTTCCGCCCTTCGTTGATTTTCCCACCGGCGCCGATGCGGTAAGTAGCCATTAGTGTGTAAATTTAAGTTAATTTTTATTCAGAAGAATATGGAAAGCGATTAGAATTTTTCTTAAAAGTATATAATATATAATACAATATATATGTATTAGCATGTAAGCATTAAGCAATTATTCGAAATCAATCGAATATTCAACACTGTTGTAGAAAACAAGTTTGCTGTATCTATTATCGCCGCTAAGTGGATGCTGGACTCGTTTCCCAGTGGAGGAAATGTCGAATAATAGCTTTTGTTAATGAGAATGGTCTGTCGGAAATAAATATACATTTTTACATGAAAGAATTTCTTTTATAATTTAGAAAACTTATTTTTTAATACTTTTATTTATTATATTTTAGGGCGCACACTTATTGAGAAATTTAAAAAATAATGATAGGGTATACCTTAAAAACATAATAAACTTCTAAATCGATATCTCAACTAATCTTTGAACTATATCCTTCTAAAGTGTAGACGCTCAGTTAAATCAGTTCATTCAACTATATCAATTTTTTAATTTTGCTTGTTCGATTACTCGGCGTTTGTCGCCGCTCACTATGAATTTTCCGCAGGATCTGTATATTGTTCTTCATACAATGACCTACCAGTTTTTTAATCCGATCAAAAACCGAATTTAAGCAAACAAGAAAAGTCCAAAATTTTGTTTAAATTCAAAATTTGTTTTTAAAACGCCGCAATTTTGTGAACTTTTGGTTTTTTCAAACACAGAGAGGGCCTTATTGCAGCAATGGAGGATCTTTATTGTTTAGCCTGTAACTTGAAAGTTATTTAATTTTCAAAAATCTCATCGTGTATTCGTAAAATATTTGTAAATATACCCTTGCATTAAAAAAAAAAAATTTATACCGTAAATTTTTGTTTAATTTCCAAAATTCGCTTTTTTGTAGGTCTTCACACTAAATGTGCCCTTTAAAGTTTTAGTTCACATTATTACTAAATTGTTCAGATAATTAAATTATAATCATTGACAAATCTCAAGTTGTTCTTCCAATTACCTAATTGGATTTTCCTTCGGTAATCAAATACCTTTCCGCACACCTCCTGTCATTAACCCACAAAGCAGTCGGCTGATCAATCACCAATAACAGTATAAATCCGTTATTATGCACTTAGTTGACGTTTAAGCTGGTTACCTGCTGCAACTGTGTAAGCTTATATACATATGTACATATGGGTGTCTGTGCTTATACACATATTTTGTATGTGCTAACTCTATACACGTACATGCGCTTATCTGCCAACGATTTACTCTTTGCCTACGTTAATAAACATTGATCACAAATTTCACATAAATTCCGCAATTATCAGCTGCTACAAGTAATTGTGCAATAATTAGTGCATAATAAACACAATTGCCAATGCACGAACAAAAGCTTCACCCGCTCAAGCACAAGCTACAGCCAGATTTTAGAGAACCACACGCACACACATACATATATACATAGTGCTCGTAAGCCAACTTTGCAACAACAGTGTTAAGCTATTAAGCGCCAGCGACAGCAATATTGAGCATATGTATGTATAAATGCAATGATTATGGTGAGTTGCCTATTATCAGCTGCCAATTGATTTGCTAATGCACACCAACATATATCACGGCACCACCTATACACGTGATCAATATGCATGCGAATGTGTTAGTGGCTGTGTAAATGATGCACTTATAAATGCAAACGAAGTAAACGCAAATTAACTGCAAATGCCACACTAAATCTAGTCTGCTTCGATGAACGGTCTAAGCTGTGTGCATGTGTGTGTGTGTGTTCGTGACTAAAATCCGCTGGCTTACCTATTTATTTACGATTGCAGCATTATGAATGTTTACATGCAGTTGTACATGTGTTTATGTGTGTGTCTGTGTGTGTGGCGGTGTGTAAATGGAAAAACCGATAATTGTCTACTTAGCGGTATTAACGCGATTGTTGAGCGGCTTTAATTTGTTGCATTGCTAACGGAAGCGCTGGCAAACAAACAACAAATGTACGGTTATCCCACGCAGACAGGTTATAGATATTATTAGCAGGTGTGCGCTGTGCACTCACATGGATTTATATTGTTTTGGTGTTAATAAGTGGTAAACCAAATGAGCAAAAACGGCTATTTGTTATTTGTTGGAACGAGAGTTTTGTGGAGAGACGACTAGACAACTGGCAAAAAAAAAAAAAACTGAAAATACGAAAAAAATGTAATTTCCCACAGGCATGAGTTAACTCGTGAAACATATTTTTATTTAGTTTTGCTTTGCTTCTTTCTTATGCATGGAGTGCTAAGTTAGAGAACTAGTCTTTGTGATACCGATACCTAGCGCTTTTGATAAAGAAAATCGCCATATTCGAGAAACAGAGAATCTAATCATGATCCATGAAATCCTATTGCATCGTTCGAAATTGGCTCCTTTTTTTCTTAGAGACCACATTTTTACAAATAAAATAAAATAGTCGAGAAGAATTGATAAAAATGGATGTTTGCTCCATATGTATATACACGTATGAGAAAATAAGGTCTCGAATGCTATTGATTTCAACAGAGCAGAGTAGAACAACTGCTGATGTAAATCTTCGGAATATTGATGAGCTCAACGGCAACAATCGAGCCAAAATCATCGTCTACTGTTAGTGTTGCTCCAGGAAGTTATGAGAAGTGGAGAGAGGTAGCTTGTTAATAAACAAAAACGTTAACATCGGTTGCCAAAGCTAGCATATATTTTACAAATAAGAAAGATTCAATACAAAAACTTGATTTTGAACGATCAATTTGTATGGCAGTATGTGGTATAGTGATTCGATTTGAACAATATCTTTAGAGATTTTAGCGTTGCCTTAGAAAATAATACATGCCAAATTTCGTGAAAATATCAACTCAAATAAAAAAGTTTTCCATACAAGGACTGGATTCTTTGTATGGCAGCTATGTGATATAGTCGTCTGATCTGAGCAATTTTTCCGAAAAATTTCGTGAAGATATCTTGACAAATAAAAAATTTTTCCTTACAAGGACTTGAGTTTGATCGATTAGTGTCTAAAGCAGATATATCCTATAGTGATCCGATATCGACGCATACAACAAATTAGCTCCTTTTTGAGAGAAAATGACATGTGCAAAATTTAAGATGGATATCTCATAAACTGAGGGACTAGTTCGCGTATATACGGACAGGAGGGTGTTACAGGCATAAAAGTCCAAACGTCGACATTAAATGTAGCAAACCCTGTGTGAAATATCATATCCGTATTCCTGTTTATATGTACTAGTTCCTTTAGATATGTGGTATTTTGAGCAGAATTTTCAATTAATGTTGTATACAATATATTTGGTTAGAAAATGGACAACCCAAGGCAAAATTTACCAGCCAATTCATAGCACAGAGGCATTCTAAAAGTACACACCTCGTCTATTTTGAAATAAACTTTTTAAAACTATATCCAATTAAATATTAAACACTAAAAATATTTCGAAACGGTATGTATGTATGCATAGAACAGTCATAAGTAATTATGTTGAATACAACAACAAAAGCTCATCATTATCACCCTTGGCCACAAGTGAAATCATAGCGCTGCAATTGAAGGCAAACAGGAAGTGCAAACGCGTATAAACTACGTAAATTCGAATGCCAATAGAACACGTTTACTGTACAAACAACAACAGCAAATATGGCTGTCCCAAAATGCCAGCGGTCATAAATGCAAGATGGAGGCAGCGTGTGACAAACGGCGCAAATCTGCCAGCACTAACACGTCGGCGTCTAGGGAAATCAGGTATTTATTTCCGTTGTCGCTTTGCACGCCTGAATCATCGTTGTTGCTGCTTTCACTATGTACACATTTACAGTCTGGAATTTGTAGCAATATTGACATATTGACTCGGCTAGAGGGTTGTTCATATATGGCCGATATATTAGTACCTATTTCATAGTTGAGAGTATATAAACTTGGTTATGAATTCGAATCGAAACAATTTAATAAATCTAAGAAGAATTTCTGATCATAAAGATTTTTAGTTTGAGATTTTTGAGTTTGAATAAATTTAAAAAAAAATAAAAATTTTAAATATTAAAATTACTAGTTTGAGATTTCGGACATTTTAAAATACTGAAAACCTAATATTATTTCTTTCCTTCGAAAATATCAAACTATTCCATATATAGGGTGTGCCATCGCTTCTGTCGGTATGTTGGTGAACCAGTTTAGTCTAATTCATTTTGAGAAATGTCGTGTCATCTCTTCAGTATGGTTTTGGTATAAGCAACGGTCTGAATGGTTGCATTTTGGACATGATTGGATATATATATATATATGATCACTTCGTTACAGTTGTACTGACTAGTGGTTTCTATACTATATACCTATTTCTAGTCGCTTCAATCAGTTAATAAGTTTTTAAATTAGTCAATCCTTCTATTCCGGTATAGAAGATACCCCACCCGGTTTGTATACTTATATTTAATATATTGTTCATTAAATGTGTTTACGAGGTAATTATTTCAGGTTGTTTTTAGCTGGTTTTTAAAGGAGACAGCTACGTCTACTCTTACTCAGCTCAGGCAAGATATTATATCTGATTACCGAATTTTAACAATCGCATTTCTTAAATTTTTGCATCTGACAAGAAGCATAAACCAATCTGTAATTGCTCAGAAGTCTGAACAGAGTTTCAAAAATAGTTGAAAACCATATTTGCTTTCAATCGCTATCCACTTTAATTTTGATCAGTTGACTTTTTGATTGCCATACTAATATTATGGTTCACACCAGCCGGTTTCGATGAGTAATATGTACAATCATGCAGTAAAAAAAATTATTTAACAATTTTGTTGATTTTTGCGAAAATTTTATTTCGAAATTTGTGTAAACATAAACAAGTAAATTTCATTATATATATGTAAGTCTGTAAAAATATAAGTCTATAAAAGATTACAAACCAACCAAAAACTGTCAAAAATGCAATCGAATTCAAAATGACTTGAATTGAGTTTCAGCAAAAATATGTATATATATACTATAAATATTTAATAAATATTTATATGCAAGTACCTAAACACATCGATTTTTGCTGATTCTCCAACACATTCGTACATTAGCAAAATAATATTGCAATGCAAAATATATTTGTAAACAAGTTTAATGCAATGGAAAGTGCGATTCATATATGAAATGAATTTTGCACGTATTTATTGGAAATATCTAGACTAATATATATTTCTAATTTATTGGCACAAAGTTCATATATTTAGAAACGAATATTTCCGAATGAATGACGCATGAAATGAATGAATTTCGCAAAGCCTGATGAGCGCTTTTGAGCTCAACGCAGAATTACATTGAAGTCTTTTGCGTGCGGCATGAGCTGTTGCAACGTGCTCAACTTTAGCGGCAAAATGGAATGCCACACACACAAGAGTCAGTAAATTTATTGGTGTAAATGCAACTATACATATATGTATATACCACTGAATGCAATAACCTACGCACAGCGAAATATACATACCATTTCTTTTTCCATTATGCAACGGTGCCGAATATTGCTGATTGTTGTTATTGCTTTTGCAGAATTTTTGGCCGGCGCTTGGCATTAGATAGCTTATAGCCCTAGCCAGTGCGTGCTTGGCCATCACAAGCTTCCACATTAAACTCGCAGACGCATACATTTATGTATATATAGCTCGCACATTCTACAGCATATGTATATGTGTATGCCCATATGTAATGCTCTTTTGCCGCACGCATTTTCGTATTGTGAGTTGTAAATGAGTATTCGCAATTTATGGAAAAGCTGTTTTAGTGCAGAACACACCACACTATGTGGAATTGAAGTGCTGGTTACTATTATTGTCATTGTTGTTGTTGTTGCTGTTGTTGTCGTGAGCCGCCATACGTTCTATAATTTTGAGGCAATTATGGAAATTGAAGCGTTTGCATACAATATGGCATCATTTAGAAGCGAATTGGCGCATAGGATGACAGCAGCGGCAAACGATGCAAGCGGCATGTGGCATGCTACAAATGAACGATGGCAGTGTTGGATGGTAGTTCATAGATAACGGTAACGTGGCAAACGGCATGAGAACAGCGGAAATGTGGCATCGTTTATTCCATTGAAGTTGCCTATAATTTATGTGCAAATGACAAATGCTGCGCCGTTGTATTGTACTTATATACAAACATATATATGTATAAGTGTATACACATAAATATTCCTACTTGTATATGCATTTAAGTGCTCTTGCGAAGTTGATAGTGAGTGTGTAATAAAATTTGTTCTATATACAATACAATATACGCATATAAAAAGCTAAAATAAACCCAGTATTTCTGCATTAAATTGAAGGATTTATGTCTCACAGTTAGAATCATCCGATGTAGGTCAAATGTGTACCGCATTTCGGTAGCTGTTGCCATTTTAAAGGTAATTTAATAATACCACTCAGATAGAAACCCTCATTACTATTGGCAAAAATTGCGACAGTCGATTTTCACAAAGCAAAATCATTTGCCATAGTCAGGAATATGTAATAATCACTTGGTGTCAGGTCTGGACAATAAAGTGGATGCATAAGAACCAAGCACCCGTAACTCCTGGCGAGTCACTATCGACGTATGTGACCTGGCTTGTCCAAATGGAACACAATTCCTCTCCCATTGGCCAAAACTAACGCTTGTGGGCGATGGCTTCTTTCAGATGGCCCAATTCCTGGCAGTAAAGGTCCGAATTAAGAGTTTTATCCATAGTAAATGATTCCCTGTAAATCTCATCACACATATAGCAAAACCTAAATGACAGTCAGTCAATCCTGACTTGGCCACCATTTGCTAAATTAATTACTAAACCTATTTATTGCAAAAATAATGATATTCTTTTTACTTTTATTATAACGGGTGATCCAAGTAAAGTACTTTTTGAATAGCCTTTTTTGACAGATGACGCATGAGTCGTATCAAGCTGTTATGTTATTTTTGTTTAGCATTCTTTGGCATTTCATTATAAATTGTTCAACTTTATTACGAAAATTCACGTTCTGTAGAGAATGTGTTTCGCGCGCTTCGTTCAACTTATGGTCAACATAATCAGCCTACTGGGCGTACTATTCGCAACCCCATCCCCCATCTTGATACCCAGCATTTATTATTCGATAACATTCGCTCGACCTTCCCAAGCGACATCGCTCTATGGGCTCTTGAATATTTCTAAGGAGATGCGACGTTTTCGAGTCAAATTTGGATCAGCGATGAGGCCCATTTCTTAATCAATCGGTATGTAAACAAGCAAAATTACCGCATTTGGGACGAAGAGCAACCTAAGTAGAAATAAGAGCTGCCGTTTTACCCAGAAAAGACAACGGTTTAGTGTGGTTTGTCAGTCAGTCGAATTATCGGTCCATATTTATTCGAAAATGATGCCTTGAAAACGTAACCGTTAATGGCGACCGTTAGCGGGCCATATTAACCGACTATTTGTTAATTGAAATTGAAGCTCGTAATCTCGGCGACATTTGGTTCCAACAAGAGGGCGCCATTTCCCACACATCGTATCAATCAATGGATTTATCGAGAGAACACTTCAGTAAGCAGATAATTTCATGTTTTGGGTCGGTCGATTGGCCACCAACATCGTATGATGTCACACTGTTAGACTTCTTCCTTTGAAGACATGTAAAGTCTAAAATCTATGCGGACAATCGCGCTTCGATTCAGATGTGTCATTCGCCAGTTACCAGTCGAAATGCTCGAACGAGTCATCGAAAATTGGACTCAACGGATGGACCATCTAAGATGTAGCCATGGCCAACATTTGAAATAGATAAACCTCAAGAAAGAAATGCCAAGGAATGTTCTTTCGAATGATAATAAACATTTTTCATTAAATTTGAATTTTTTTGTATTTTCTTTAAAAAAGTAGGGAGTTTCGAAATAGATCACGCTTTACATATGTTAGGTATGTCTTTAATAAAAGTTTGTCGCTAGATATACAAGTATACTCATAAACATATACATATCAAACATTTTTTTTTAAAACTGGTTTACTACAAGGAATGAAAATTCGCATTATTTTTGAGAAAGGTTTTATTAGTACGTCGTCTGCTACTTTTAATATATTTTTCCATCACTTGAATAATGTTTTGTTTTTTTTTGTTTTGGTCTTATCTGTCAAATGAGATCTTTAATAAACAGCTACAGATTTCTATGTATAATCTTTGAATTTAAAAGCACTCAAAAAAAGTTTAACATCGCGAAACCAAAGTTCAGTGGCTAATAGTTGCACCAAAGGCAGTTGAGAACACCTTTGCACTGAAATTTAAAAAAGAAAAGCAAACTTTCTTAAAGAAATTATCATTTTCATCTTTTGGCGCTACATTCCTTGTGAGCTTTAGCCTGCTGCACATGTGACCATGACATCTCGGTCATTGCGATTTCTTTCCAATTTTGTATGACAAGCTTCTTCATGTCTTCCCCTAGTTCGTCAATCCATCTTGATCACGGGGATCAAGGGGAAGACCCTTACTCTAGTGTTGAATGCTGTGGCCACTACAATTTTCTTCTGCGCTCTCTTCTTGTCCATTATGGAGACATGTTCGAGCCATCTTAGTCGCTGCGCGTTGATAGCAGTAATAACATTTGCAACATATATAAGTTGATCTAGCTAATGATTCCACTTTATGCGTCCACTCGTCATTGTCATTTATTGCTCCAAAGATTTTTTTAGGATCTTTCTTACCAAGATTTGCAGCTTAGTTTTGTTCATTTCGAGTAGCCTCCATGATTCTGCTCCGTGGAACAATACAAGTCGAATGATGGTTTTGTATAGGTCCAGTTTACTTTGCCTATTAAGTAGTTTTGATCTGAACAATTTGATAAGGACCTAGCGTATGATTAATTGGCGGTTTGTTTATTTCTTCTTCTGTTGAAATGATGCAGAAACCCAAATATGTTTTCAGTAATATTTTTCGTCATTTTTCATAAAATGTTATTTATTTAGAGATTTTCAAAAGATATTTTTTAGACATTTTGTTTAATTTAAATTTTTAAATCCACTAGAATTAGAAATCTGACTCTCGGTATACTACCTACTCAAGTATGCGCCTCCCGTGAGAAGAGAAAATATTTAAAAATACGCTATATTGTTTCAATACTTCGTAGAACAGAACTTCGCACACCTAAATTTTCTCCTGAACTTTTTATTACTCAACATTTTTATTATTAATAGTAACCGTTGTTAATTTTTATTGCCACACTTCCGCGTCTTAACAATCGCTCATTTATTTATTTGCCTTGCTCACATGCTTACTAACAATTTATAAGCTGACTAACCGTTTGCTCATTTATTTCACTTTTTCTTTCGTTACAGAAATACACTGGCAAATGCACGTGCAACGCGTCTGATATCCTAGAAGCAATCAAAGATAATGAAATATTACGTGAAACAATACGCGGCCCACCCGGACTGCCGGGCAAGGAGGGAAAGACTGGTGCGCCTGGACTCACGGTAAGTGAATGCATAACTGAACACACACACACACACAGATGCAGCAGTGCATACAAACAAACACTAGCAAAGCATTTTCAATTCAGCTGCGCTCGCTGCGGAGCGCCCATGCGGTGAGCGGCAGCAGAATAACTCAATCAATTTCGCGATACGCCGTGTGCAATCGGAAATAAGTGTGAGCTCTCTATAAGCGCGTACACCTAAATAACTGTACATACTTATGTGCTAATGTATGTGCATATTTTTTCACTTAAATGCGCTCATAGGTTTTTTATTTACTTCTGCACAAAGTGGAAATGTGCAATAATGCGCCGCCACTTTCACTCACACATCTGTTTGTATCAACTAGCTATTTATATGTGTTAGTGCAGGCAGGTGTATGTGCTGTACATGTGCTTTTGTGTACAATAACGGTAGCGAACGGAAGGAAATTCATATGAATTTTCGAGAGTGCATTCGTACTCGCTTCGAGTACAGGAAGCCTTGCGCAAATAAATCATTAGCGGTTAATTGATTGGAATGGGAAATGATTGTTGAGTGGCCCCAGTTCGAGAGGAATTGGAGAACCGAAAATAAGTGGTTTGTGTTCACAATTTACAATATCGTATAAATAAACCGTAATGTTTTGTAATTGATTTTAAAAAGTTTTGCTGAAACGATAACGTCATTATGAAGTTGCAATTAACTGAGGAAAAGCAGCATTTCTGAGCAATTATTTGGAGAGTTCAAGGAATAATTTAGAGCTAATCGTGATCTGTATTGAAAAATGTAAAGAAAGTGGAGAAAAGGTGAACTTATGAAGTCAGTATTGTAATATGTGAATAGTCACCGTATGCGACATTTAGCAAAAAACAATATATTCTTCTCTTTTTTCGGAATTGTTATACTCTCATCAATTAACTGTATGAAAAACGGTTTATTTTATTTATTTCTAATTAATGCAACTACTTATAACAGACGATAGAATGGCAGAGAGAAAGAGATAATAAAAAAAATGCTAAATGAATTTGATTCCATATTTAATTGAAAAAAGGGAATATACTAGTATAACTATTTAATAAATTCCAAACATTTAATAAAATACAAACCCTTTTCGATTATAAAAAAAGTAAAAAAATATTCTCTCTTCTAATTTTATTGAAATGTTTGAAAGAAAAGAAAAAACAGCAAAAACATCTGAAGATACGGTCATCATTTGTTAAAGTATAAAGGTGCGCAGAAAGGTGTGCGAGAGATACAGACATACGGAATAATTAGTACCAAACCACATTATAGCTAAAAGCATACACACATCCGTTTGTGTTAAAATATTTCACAAGTTGACAGATGAAATGTGGTGTATTCATTGTTGAAAGGTAGCAAATAATTACACCGTCATGTCTACACTTATCTCATTAAAGTATTTTCAGATATTTGGAACTAAAATTATATGCTCAGGTAAAATAAATTTATTTTAATGATCCGTAGAATGGAAATTCTGTTTAATTTCGGAAACTTCTTTGATCCTTATTTAATTACTTAAAGATCGAGAGATAACTGCCTCACCGATCCGACACTTTACTGTTGAAAAATAGCTATTATGCAATTGAAGATTGTTCTACTGATATCTAATATTTCACCATCACTCCAAAAATATAATATTATGGCACCGCACCATTGACTTTAAGGTATATAGCAACTGTTTCTGCAGCCACTACAACATATTCTGAACTGATAACGATCGTCTTCGGTTATGACATCATTAATCTTTACATGAACACCTACTATTTAAGTTTTTTAACCACTTATTGTAAAGAATAAGAAAGAATAACCTCTTGTTCCTCAGTATCTAAATTAACGCTGATTTGCCCAAAAATATATAGTGGAGGTCAGGCAGCTGCATTTTTAAATAGTGAAAACGACAATTACTAAAGCATAAAAATTTGATTTGCAAGACACCGCTGAGCAACGTGCGGGATTCCCTTGAAATGAAGAATCAAGTGTGTAAGCCACTTTTAGCCATTTACGTTATGTTACTATAGTTCTAGCCACAAATCATGCGAGATATTAAAAGCACAAAAATGATGCCACATACTAACATAACACCGATTATGTAGAAACTCAAATTGTCAGCTTGGCCTGCGGCTAGGTAACGATATGGCCTTGCAGTTTCTTCAAGATAGGAAACTGCGGCATAAGCTCAAGCACAGCTATGATGAGCAGAATCAACAGACATAAAAGTGAAAATGTTTGCGCTTATATATGAATAACTGTAGTCATATATGTATGTGTGTGTGTGTACATCAATGTAAGTGGCGTAGCTACTACTCAGCCAGTTAAAGGCAAGAAAATTTGCTATCTCCTAACAAAGCAAATATTTTTATGCCCTCGGCATCATACACATTTGCCAACAAATTTTCACGCACACACACACAATCACATGTAGTGCACATGTTTGCGCAGAGGCATGCAGTTTGCACATTAGCATACATAAGTACATTCCCACACACATACACATACACATGCATATTATATTTGCCATTGAGAGAGGCGTAACTCACTGTGAAAATGTTTGTTTAGGCCATTGTTGCCACAAGTGCAGCATGCAACTTGCTATTACAAGCTCTTACAATGCTTAGTTGGCAACGACAGCCTTTCCTTGGCGTTGCTTGAAGGCATAGTTAGGAGGCAAAAGAATAGAATATGTATGTGTGTGTGAGAAAGGAAGCAATGTTGGGAAGTAAAATGCAGTAGAATATTTAGAAAGCACTTACAAAAGTAAGAATGCCATTTTTATGCATGGTTGCTGCAATCTTTGTTGCATTTAATAGGATTTTAATGATTTAGTAGACATGACTATAACAGGATGTGCGGCAAGTGATTTGCTAGCTTTGCTGTTGAATATCGCACAAAAGCATTCAAGGGCACTTAAAAATTTCAGATAAGTGATTATATTACGAATAATGGGTCAAAAGTGTACGAAATAAATTAAGTCAGTGTTAATGTTTAAATAGAGAGAATTTATGCCGGAAAAATTTGAAATTCGAAAACACAAGCTGGAAATAATTTATTTTGCTTTGGAAAATCATTCAATAAACAACAATATTAAAGAATATGGCCGCTCAGCTACGGATTCTGTAGGCTGCCATTCTGTGAGCGGACGGCCGAGAAGTATGTGTATAAAATTTATACACAGCTCCTACATCACTTTTGAGTTACCTGAGCTTCCAAAAATTTAAAAACTAATTTGAAAAAATTTAATTAGTGATTGTTATACCATAAATATGGTACATAAATTTCGCCATGAATTTATAAACCCAAAAGAAATGTCGGATCCCATATTAAGTATATATACGAGGTGTGTCCACGGAAAAAGGTGAATTTTGATTTTTCGCTGTGTCCACTCGTTTATCGAGAAGATGTTGATGACGATGCGCATCCTGAAGGTGCGACCACGTCAACAAGCTATCGAATTGCTAATAGGAAAGAGGATGTTGGCATGTTAATCGGCTCATGCCATTCAATTTTCTCTCGCAGCGAAGTTTGTTCCGAAACTGCTAAATTTTCAACAAAATCAATGCCGCATTAGTGTCGCTTTTTTGGCCAAAAACAAAACCATAATCAAGCCTCAACCACCGTATTGACCAGATTTGGCTTCCTGCGACTTTTTTTTATTCCCAAAACTGAAGACACAAATGAAGGGAAAGTGTTTTGCTACAATTGAGCGTGATGGTCTGAGTCGATTTAGCTATTGCCTTCTGTCTGTTTATATATTCACGAACTAGTCCCTCAGTTTTTGAGATATAGACCAGAGTTTTTGGCATACTTCCTTGAACCACTTTTGAATATACCTGGCATACAAACTAAGAGTTCAAAATCAAGTCCTTGTATGGACAACTTTTTTATTTAACAAGATGTCTAAATAAAATTTGGCATAGATTATTTTTTAAGTCTGTAACATACAGTTGTCAAACAAACTCACTGATTAAAATGACGTTACAGATCTTCATAAAAAATCATTTGAAGGTTGTTTATATCAATCTTCATGGGTAGAAAGAGTTGACAAACGATTTTCTAAGACAACGTGAGTTTTGATAATAAATATCAACAATCTTTCAATGATATTCCATATCAGAATAATCCGTCAAAGCATACGCATTTATTATCTTTGTCATTCTGTGTTTCACTTAACTTTATAAAACATTTCATAATTCTAAATGAACACCTTATATCAGTGCAACAGTGTTTTTCTTTTGCATTTGAAAGATGCTAATTTTCTATTAAAAAAATATACTTTGAAATTTTTAAAATCGAATGACATTGCAACAACATAATGCATGAGTCAAATCGAAACTTTACCTACCACACAAATAAAATCAAGAAAGCAACAGCGCTTGTTATTCCAGTCTCTAACATAAATCAGTCTTTGTATGAAATAACTCGATTACAGGTGCGTATGTATATATGTATATGAGTATTCTAAGCTTTATATAGAAGCATAAGCGCAAAAATTGTTCGTGACATAAAGAATATGTGAAGAAAATTTGCTTTGCAAAAGCTGACACAGAAGTTCCATGCACTTTTTTCTTTAGCTAATCTTACTTGCAAGCCAACCTACCACACGCACGTCCATACAGAACTTGTTATATACAAAGGTTGATTTACTTAGCTCACAAATATACAAAAAGAAACAGTTGGAATAGGGTACAGTGGCGGTTTTCTAAGAAAAAACAATGAAGAAGCTTTCTATCGGGATATTTAGTACTTTTAATCTACAGAAATATTTTTTAAACTAATAAAAGCTTGTTGCAGAAATAATTCAATCTTATAAGTAGAGCTAGAGAAAAACTGGTATTTCAGGTATTTTAAAAATAATAAACAAATTTAATATATTGGTTTATTTCGATAAAAAATAATACTAAGAATTTTTTTAAGGTTAAAAAGAGGATGCTGAACAGTAATATATATATTAAATTGAACTCAACAATAGACAACGCATGTAAAAATACAACGAATCAGCCACTGTGCACATGCCATACAAATATTGCATAAATGAACGCGTTTCATATACAAGCATATTTATATTATTTACCTACACCTGCATATATAGCACATAAAAATTTCACAACTACAAATATATGCGAGCTTTTAACGTCACACCGGGCGTATACGCAACCTCGACAATGTCATCTGCTTCTGGCCACCTTATTTTTCTATGCTTTCCCTTCTTCCACTCAAGCATAGCAATCTCATATGCACTGTAGATAACCAACAAGGTGTTAAAATTTACTTTTCAGCCACATGACACATATGATTTGTAGACACTTTCGCCTGTCGGCATAACTTCTATGCTATGCTACGCTGCGTAAGCTTTGTAGCATAGTTGCGCATGCACATACAACTCATGTATGTTATGGACTTGTGTTTGTTGTTTTATCATTTATACTTGAATTAAAAATGTAAATGCTCTGCGATATGAAAAATGTAGTGAGTGGCAATTTTTTGTGTCCTTCATGGGCTTTCGCACAAACTCGTTTATAACTGTCACGTAGTTTCTTCTCACTTGTGTAGCATATAGTTCTTTTAGCTTGTGCATGAAACATTTGGTATTTCTACATTGAAGTATTTCTTTATGATATTAGTGTACAAGTCTAAAGGAAGCTTCTTACTTCAACTGAGCTCTTCTTTCTGTAACTAATTTTTTGTAAAGTAAAAATGTATAGAAATTCAACTACTAAGGAATAAGAAGGCTTACAAACGGAAATTATGTATATGTGCTTTAGGGTGGAGCGAAAAAAAATTTTTTCGCTCTACCCAAATGTGCATATATTAAAAACTAGTGGGGTTCATTACTTAGTAAATCACACACTCACTTTTAAAGTAAATTTCGAGTTAAAATTTGTTTTGGACAAAAAGTATTCTAGAAGCTGTGGAAAGTCCTCTTTTTGGACAATTAAAAGTTATCAACTTAAAAATATTTTTTGTGGTCATTATTGGAGTTTTAAAAAAAGTCTTAAACAACAACCTTAAGCGTTAAAGTAAATTTTGAGTCAAAAACCGTCAAATTCGATAACGAAATTGACTTTAAGAGTTTGTGGGCCGCTCTATGTGTTAAAAAAAATATTCTTTATTTATAATCTACAAATTTTACCCTCAGGCTAAGCAAAAAAAAATTTTTTTTTTTCGCTCTACCCAAATGTGCATATATTAAAAACTAGGGGGGATCATTATTTAGTAAATTTTTTTTGGCAAATTCGATCTTACAAGTATCTTGTTATTCAAACAGCTTCTCTGGCTTGAGATATGTCACTTTTAGAAAATATACTACAATATAGTTGTTGTACTATATATGGGCGCAAACAAGCCCTGAAAAGTGGTCATGAATCCTGCGCAAGAGCTTCTTTTACATCACCATTTAAAACATTAATATATGTTACCTAATTCGCTACGATAAATTATCTTAGAGCACTGAGCTGTATATATTTATATTTCTACTATTTATAAATGCACTTTCTACTGTGAACTTTGCATTATTATACAATATAAATATATGTTTGTGTGGCTGTATTGCTCCGCTTATAAGCTTAAGTGGATGTTATGGCAAGTGCTTGTTGGACATACACAAGTATTTTAAAGATAGTGCCGGTAGCCGCAATATGTCTTACTTACATATATAAACAACAAAAAGAAAAATTGCGTGCCAGCATCCCTCGGCACACTTGAGGCATAGACACTTCAAAGTGAATATGAAATATGATCGTAATAATGTGGACACACAAACACAAGATATATATACATATTTATATGATATATGATTTTCGACTATGCTAATGCCTACATTTACACCAATGGATGCTTTGGTGCATGTGTATATGTACTCATAACTATGTGTATACTAACACTATGTTTTATAGAAAAAGAAATTTGTATGGCTTAGTTTAGTAGAACTTCTGAATAACGTGGCTTCACAAGGAATAAAATGAGGCAGTGTTGCATTTCGTGTAAAATATTTTTGAAAGTCAACCTAAATATATGTTATGATATTTTGTTGTCAGAGCAATCGACATTTAGGAAATCTGCATCTTCACAATTCAAAAGTGAAATGTGAGGCACTTTAGAACCTTCAACTTTACAATCAATAATTCAACATCAATTACTTAACATATAATTATTAATTAATTTAATTTACATTATTTAAGAATTACTTTTATTGTTTTTTAGCATCGCATGGAACGAAGCCTTATGCATTATATTAAACGAAAAGCGGTTGGTCTTCAAAATCAAATATTTTACCTCTGTTTTGTTAGAATTTAGTTAAGAGAATCTGCTAATTGACAAAAATAAATACTTGTAATGCAATATGGAAGCTTATTTCTTAGTAAATGGGCTATATGCGAGAACAATGATACAAGTATTGCGCTAAGTAAATATCTTAGACTAGATATATTGCGTTTATCGATCATTTTCCCCATTCAGTTGCTCGAGTAATGCTTGGATCACCTATTATTTTATATACCTCTTACGCAACAAACATAATAACTTTGAAGGCCTTATAATTTCGGTGTCCGAGTAAAAAGTTATATCATCATATATCATAGCGGGTGTTCTTTTAGACGTGTGGTTTTCAATCAGGCAATATTTTTTTCTGAGCTGATCATTTTGACAGCTGTTAGTTAGTTTATACTCAGTTTGCTACATTTTTTTGTTCAGCGTTGAAGCTCACTTTTGGTTAAGTATATTAATAAACAAAAGTTGTCCCATTTGGAGTGATGATAAGCCACAAGCCATTGTTGAGACACCGGTACATCCACAAAAATTTACTTTTTGGTATGCTATATGGGGAAAGTGTTCATTGGTCCATATTTCGTCAAAAATGAAACCGGCTAAAATCTTAAAGCCAATAAGGAACGCTATTAAACTTAAATTAGACGACCTTTGGCTCCAACAAAACTGCCATACAGCCAACAAAACCATCAATTATTGAAGAAAACTTTTTGGATTTTTTTTGTGGAGATATTAGAAGTGGCTTGTCTACGCAGATAAGACCGAGACGATTGAGGCCTTGGAATAATGTTTAAAACATAATGGCAACTCCTTATCATTATAATAAAGCTAAATGTGCGTTTAATTTCTTCTCAAAAACCACATGTATAACTATTATAACTAACTTTATATTATATTTATTTATTTCATTTAATCGACTATAAGTGGAGTATAAGTATTTTAGAAAACAATATATGCTTGATTTTGAACCTTGTCTAACTCCTAAAAATCATAAGTTGTTTAGCTGACTTGTGATTTTTAAGACCTGCTAACTTTTTATATTTTCATAAGTATTTTGATCCTATAAACACCTGTTAGCTCTGAGACTTATTCAGAAATGACTTCTCTATAGAAATTTATAATCTCTGCTTCTTTTATTCATTGGACCCTAACATGGGTTGCATTCTTCACACATATTTGATTTAATATTTTGGAAGTTCCAAAAAAAAATTATTTTGCAATATTTATTTGTGAGAACCTCAATGAGCTTGGTGATGAATACGCGCACTCTTTATTAAAATTAATAGCTACACGGGTTTTTCTTGAGGAATTATTTGCTTACCATTGGAAGTAAGCGACAATTAGTACCGGAGAACTTCCCATATATTTGCTTCCGTATGGTATGGTAATTGCTAGTAATGCTTTCAGTTATAAAAAATTTATTAAATTTATCTAAAAAAATAGTTACCTTAAATATACGTGTATTCATTAAATTAAAATAGCAATTTATATTGCCAGATATTCTTGTTAAATTCTTAAACCACAGAAGCTAGAATAGAAGATAATTTACATTTATTTGCCAGCACAAGCACTCACAATGCACAAAGCTTATTTTAAAAGGGCATTCGAGCTCATTAATATATACATTTCTATACACGAATTTGGTGCTAACTACTTTTCTTGGCAATTAATGTCAAACAAATTCCTTAAAACAAACTAAATTTATGTAAAGCCATTAACAAAAAATTAAACAACACAAAAGAGGCGTAGCAAAAAGTAAAAAATAAAGAAATTTGCGAGTCTGTCCGCCAAAATAAAAAATCACTTTACGCAATGGAACCTGCAGAACAACACCGATTTGCTTATGAGCTTAGGATACGTCTTATTTATAACTGTTTCTTTTTTACGCACACATCCACCACTCTTTTGTTTTTTGTGAACAATTTTTTTCGCAATTCTGCGTAATTGTTATTTCGCATATCGTTTGTGCGATAAAACTTGGCGAAATACCGGAAATTCCGGTACCGACTTGTCGCAGCCAGCCCATACGCCATTGCTAGCTGTCAGGCTAATCCCTTTACTTAGGGCAATTAATTAAATCCGATAAGGCCAACAACACCAAAACAATAATAGCAAAAACATAAATAACAACATTAAGATTAAAAATAACAACAACAACACGTCATTGTATGGAAAAACGCAGGCAATGCACATGCACAACATTAAGAACGACACGACGAACATTAAGCAACACGCAAAGTAAGGCACAAAATAGATGAAAGTCTAAAACAACAACAAGCAGTCTGTCGAAAGTGACAAAACGGTGTGTGAACAATAGATAGGGTCAAATTCTTCAAAAGTCGTCACTGAAACGCAACTTTATGTATGTACTCGTAAGCATGACGAAGATGCATATATTATAGACGAATTTGGCGAAAAAGGGTTGCGAAATACGCTAAAATAAAAGAAAGAAAACTTTAGCAGCTGCGGGGCCAAAATTTACATAGCGTGCGCTCCTTAAAAGCAAGCAATAAAGGAGTGTCAAATGACTGGACATTTATTTACATTTTTAATGTCACATTCCAGGTAAGGGTCTGCTTGAGCATTTCTTTAATACAGGGTGTGTACGAGTATATGCATTTTCATTATACTTTTTCTTAGTTAGAAGAACAGACATTTTAGGCATCTGAGATGCGCTAAGAGCATTTGATGAATTTGCTATTCGTTTAAAATATTCTTCAGTAGAATATTTCAATATTTCAACAGGCGTAAGGATAAGTAGCTGCATTATAAAATATTGCTCGTTACGTAACTTAGCTAACCTATATTTCTAGACACGTGTATTTCTACTTTTTATATACAACCAATAATGCTACATTTCCAAAGCTGTACTTAAACAATGAATTATAATATTATAATAACAAGCTAATTTTTTTTCTTTCTGTTTCACAGGGTGCTACAGGGAAACCAGGTGAACGCGGTGCCCCCGGTCCGAAAGGTGACCGCGGCGATAGGGGCGATCCTGGCTCCCGTGGTCCCGAGGGTCTGCAAGGCCATAAAGGCGAGCCTGGCGTCGACGGCATGCCCGGCATGCTGGGGCCACCTGGCCCGCCGGGACCGCCTGGCTTGCCTGAAAACTACGATGTAAGTATGCGCTTACATTAATACCTATATTTATATATTTTTATTTTGTATATATAACGCTCAGCTACTGATAGGTTTTGTATTATATGCTATATTTTATATTTAATATTATTCAATTTTTTTTATATAAGAAATATGGTGACTATATTTATTGCGACTCATTTTTTTTATAAGCTGAAAGAGTATATTAAATTTAGCATGAAATGAGTAACACTCAGAAGGAAACGGCGGAGACCTTATAAAGTATATAAATAAATTATCAGCATGATGGGCAGAGTGGATTTAGCAATGTCCGTATATATGCAAAAAGGTCCATCAGTTTTTAAGATATCGATCTGAAATTTTTTACACGTCTTTATCTCATCAAGAGGTTGCTCATTTATCGAAACCACCGTTATCAGATCGTTGTGGCATATAGCTGTCATACATACATTTGACGTGAAATCTTAACGAAATTTTACATTGATTATTGTCTAAAATAACGGTACAATCTGCGGAAAAATTCAGATCAGACTACTATATCATATAGCTGCCATACAAACTGACCAATAAAATCAGGTTTTTTATGGAAACTTTTTTATGTGTGGAGGTTAATATAGTTACAGTGCAACCGAAGTTAACGTTTTTCTTGTCTCCATATTTTCTTCAGTGCTTCTGACTGCTTATTAAACAACTTAATTTGAGCCCTAATTATAGCAATAACACCTGTTCCCATAATATTGTGTTCACAAGTGTTTAAGTTCATACGTAACTGTTATTAGAGGCGTCTATTTAGGCTTGTAATTACAGTGTACAGTAGAGTGTTGATGAGTGTCTCTTAATTGGTTTCGTAAATATATGCTTGGCCGAGTAGTTAAAATTTCACTTTTGTGTTTCTGTTTAACGTTGTTGGAAAGTTTTGTCCCATTTATTATAAATTATGTAATATTTTGGTCAACTATACAAGTCATTAAAGGCACGAAAACTTTTTTAAAATATGTCTTATGCCAATAACGGCTGTGCTTCTAGGCTGACTGCATTAATGTAACCATTTAGCGCTAAATATTGCTTACGATAACCCTTAATGACCGAAAGTTAGCATAAATGTGTAGATATCTTCTACTTCCGTCGCTTACTCTTTCGTATTTTTATTATATATGAGTTTTGAATAGAGTGGAGTCCTCATTAAAGTCTCACTTCATATATATATCGGACAAATATATTTTGCTAGCTCATTATATAATGTTGCAATAGTACTAAGCTGCCTACGCTCGGCTTATTGTCATTGCTGTCTACTTTAATGCAACAACAAATTTATAGTGGTTTAGATAAAGAAAGGCGAACGCGAGAGTAAATACTAGCAGCTAAAGGCAAGCCAAATTGATTTATGAAGTATAATTTGTCACAAATATGTTTGAGCCGACCGTAAAGACTATACTGCTATTACATAAGGAAAATAATAATTTAAACTTTATTCTTAACATAAAATTAGAGCAAAACTCTGAAGAGAATTTTTGTTTTTTTTTTTGTTATTTAAATATTCCACATAAATCTTTAAAATAATAATGTGAGATACTTTTAAAAAATTTATAGTTTGTAAAATAGAATCAAGGCTGACTAGCTTCCTAATTCCTTCGTTATCAATAGTCATTTTGTGACCAGACTAGTATGGACGCCAACCTACAGCAAAATCGCAGGTAACTGCAAAGCTGATGAGCAGACAAGAAAAGGCACCCTAGCCACGCTATTAGTAAAGAGAGAACGGATTGGGGATTTGGCCTCTTCGTGTTAGTTCTACTATTAGTTACCTAGACTTCGCGCGAGCTCAAGCTCTTTGCCCTCAGTAAAGTTAGCCACTCCCTACTTTTCGGAGTTCCAACAGATCATTGCCCAATCGTCGTCTATGCTGTAAGGTAACAATATTATCAGATAACAGCATTAGAAGTTGCTTGAAAAAAGACGAGGTAGAAATATCTCATCACTTCTTTCTTGATTATTCCGCCTTTACGAAGCATTGATTAAACACTATCGAGCTCTCCCCTCAGATATTACTTGAGCTGAGGCGATAGAAATTAAGCGCCCTAGCAGAGAACGGACTCAGGAGACAGAAGCTTTATTTTATAGCTTCACAAAGGATTACATAATGCCATTTTCTGACTCTATAAAATAGAAATCGAGTTTAGCTTTATGACTTATTTTATTGAAAAACTTCACTTCGTGAAATCGGCGAAACGAGCGCGAGTTCAAACTGAAAGCATACAGCTTCTCCTTTATCAGCTTAAATCCATTGCAGAGACCAATGGAAATATATATATTCACAAACATTTGCATTTAACAGTTTCGAAGTATTCTAAACACCTTGTACGACATGGCGTATACGTAACCACGAAGAATTTGTATCCACTTTACTCGTGTAATTTGCCAAGCAGCTGCTTATGAGCTATATAATCATGTAAACGGACCACAAAGCGTGACTATGCGAAAGCATGTGCCTTTTACTGAAATTGTGTGGGCACGCAATAATGGGGACGTCTACGGGTCTCCGCTTTACAATTAATATTATATTATACTGTTAGAACTTCTCTCAACCAGTTGTTTGGGTGGAACAGGCATGCGAGCTTTTATTCAGGCGTTACTGGTTGTAGATCAATGGAACAATTTAAATACTTAGAACGTAAAATATCTCAATTATCTTCAATTTATATATATTATATAAATATATATTCAAGAATGACATTTTTAGTTTTACTAAGTGAGTAGTACACAATTAGTCCACTTTTGATAACACACACATTTTTCTACCACATAAGGGTACACCTAATGCCAGCACAACTGCAAAGCCTCACAACAAGCGTTGCTTAAATATTAAACGTTTGCGGTGTTGTATTGTGTAGAGGAGTGTTTTTCAGTGGCTTTCACGTTTAAATTGGTGGTTTTAGGCAATTATTGTTATCAACATGATTGCATGTTACCAGCGCGGCTACAGCTAAGCAACGGCATAACTAACTGCGCAACATGGGAGCAGCTACCACAAGGTAAAAAAAAAATACAACAACAAAGACACAAGCTTAAAGTGACCGCGAGCAGACAACAAAAGCGTAATTTCCTTTGCTTTGGTTGCCTTAAAGCAGACATGCACAGTATACTTTGAGGCGTTGCCCGTTGTTTTAGAGTGAACGCATTTAACTAACTTTGCATAAGCAAACAGGGCGCCAAACATTTACTTTCAATTTAAATTTGTCAGTTCTTTGCACACGCCGCGTTGCCAATGGCATTAAGCAAAGGGCCACAGCAACTTCAAGCGACTTCACGCGGTGTAAAGTACCGCTTTTTTAATTTTATTTATTTGTTTATTCACTTCTTTGCTTTGTTATGGCTCAACAAGCTTATCGCTTGGGATGTTGTTTACGAAATTGCTGTTGTTACCTTTCCGCTGTGCTTACTTTGCCGCACTGCTGCAGGCGACTTAACGATTCTCGCGCTAAACTGAGCTGGCACAAGATTTCGTGCCGCGCAAAGATTGCCGTAAATAGTAAAAAATATACTCAGCTATTTGCTTTTCCACCCATAAAATAAGGTTTTTAGCGCTTTTCCCAACACTTTTTCTTTAAAATATAAAAATTTGCAACAGCAACTTGAGTTCTATTTAATTTTCGTTCAAACCTTTCCTGTCCATTTTAATAATTTTTGTCCCTTGTCAAAGCCGCCGCAATGAGGTCAGCACACCGCTGTCAGTTCATTTCAAAACAACAAAAAAAGTCGCTGTGTCAAGCCTTTATTTTACTACCGGCGGTTGAGTCCACAGCGTTTGTTGTTTTATTTCTTGTGTATGCAAGGCACCAAACGAAAAAAAAATCTCGCTCACTTTTTCTTTGGCTTATAGCAAGTTAATTGTGTGGCAGCGCAAAATTTGTTCAGGGTTTTTCTCGTTTTTTTTTATTGCTGCACGCTCTTAATTCGCTTTTAAAGAAAAATTGCCTATTGTGCTAATTTCATTATATCGCTGTTACCGTCACATCCCATTTCACCTGCTGCCTTCATTAACTCCGCAGGACATGCATATGCGTGTGTGTGGGTATGTATAGGTACTCGGCTTGCTATCTCTGGCCGCCATCAGCCGTTAGGCGAACAAACTGTATCAGACGGGTGGTAAACGAAATGAGGCGACATGCAAACTGCCGTCCGCAGAGTTAATTTTTTATGACTGAGGCAACTGCTGATAAAGCAAAGAATAAAATAGAGAGTAATGAGCATATTTTTATAAAAGGTGCCACTATAAATTAATAGAATGTTTATTATAATTAAAGGTTTCTTGGAAGTCAACATACTTTAAGAACATATTTGCAGCCGTAAAGTCAAATGCGCAAAAATTAATTAATAAATTAATAAGGAATTAATTATCACCACTCTAGAAATCAGAGCATTGATATTTGAGCATAATGCAAAACAGAGTTGCCATCTGCCAAAAATTTTAGTTTTAAAATATCAAATAATAATGTTTTATATAAAGTTTAAAAAAACACTTCTGAAAATATTTCGATTTAGTTTTATTTTCGACTTATATCGGAACAGAGTTGCCATCTAGCCAAAAGTGAAAAATAAATAGCAACTGAACTAAAAAAGGCTAAGGCGATTAAGCACAGTTTCTCTAAGGCGGTAAATTAGACATATTTTAAAACAGAGTTGCCATCTTACGAAAAATAAAACCGATAATATTAAGAATCCTACAAAAACAGTGACAGTCATTTGACTGTCATATGACAGTCACAGCTAAAAAAATTTTGTCAGCGCGCAGAACAAAGTTTCTATCATTTTCTTGTGCAAAAACTGATGTAAACAAACGTATGTGTGTGAGTTTTCATTTCTCTTTAACACATGGGTATTCGGAATTGATTCACTATATATCTATGGTGCTCGCTCTCATGTCTTTTTCAGAGTCATTGCTGACCATAAATCCATCATAGCTGCAATTTGTCAGTGATGACTGTAAAGCTATCACAAGTGAAAAATTGTTTTGCGCAGTAGATAATATAATTTTTATTGCTTTAATAAATTCAAAACATGAATATTCATAAATGTTTTGGACTTTAAAAATGCCTAAATAAAAATAAAAATTAATTAAAAATATAACTTTATTTTAAACTTAATTTTAACTTACGTATGTTATATTTGAAAACCCCCTAGTTATTTCTTTATTTTTATTAAAACAAATATTGTTATTGCACAGAAGCACTTTTGGTTTATCGCACGAAATAACAGCTACACAAGTATTTCACAACTTCTCGAAACTTCTATGGAAATGTATTCTGTCTCTTTTCGACGCATACAGAATTTGCTTTTGGAAAAAATTGTAAATCTTGACAGTCATTTTACTGTTAATTTGACTATCAGTACCGACATAATAACTGTGAGTGTATAGGTGAACCCATCAGCAGTTTCTTGTAGGAAAATGAATATAACTAATAAGGCTTTAAAAACATTATATCATATATAAAGCATTCGATTACATAAAGTAATCGATTTTTTTCAGTCATATTTTGAAACACAGTTGCCACCTTTTGAGAGAGGAAGGCATGTGAAAGGGGTTAGTTTAATTATGCTCTCCAACTCAAAAATTATTTTCAAAACAAAAACTGTACTTTCAATACTTTATATTTAGGTAAAGGCTGTCTAATCATAGCAACTTTCAAAACTAGAATGCAGAATATGTTCTAAAGCTATACGAGGTTGCCTTTTATATTTCAGGATTCGAGAAGAAAAACAAATATTAATCATCGAAAATCACTTTATTGTTTTTCAAAATATTCTCTAGTAGGTTCTGTATACTCTTCCATGCATCAACCGCCTCTTCAGGTGTCGAAAAACGTTGACCACTTTGTTTATTTTTTACGTACAGAATAAAAAGAAGTCATTCGGTGCCAAGACAGGTCTATATCATGACTCATCAAATCGCTGTTTTGTGTGCTCAAAAATGCAGTTCTTTTAGTTGATGTGTGAGAGCTCATACTCGCTTCGGCGGTTGGTTTTCCTGATTTGTTGAAATACAATTGGCAAACAAATAGTTGTTATAGTGTTATGGTTGCGGCACGTACAGTCTTTCTAAAAAAACAGGAAACCATTTGCAGGAAAGTGCTTCCTGCGCAAACAACTTTTGTTGTATACGACTCATCTGGAAACATCTATACAGTCGACTGGTGTTTATTTTCAAGCTCATACACGTAAATCCACAATTCATCACCTGTCAGAATTTCGTAGACCTTGAATTTATGCTGACCCCACTAATGCCTATAGTTGTCTCTATCTAACGATGGGGCACGTGCCGATCTTGATATATCAGTTTGCGCTCGGTATCAGTAGTTTCCGGAACAACAGCTGATTTTAGACGACCTTCACACAATTCGCCTGGTGCTTGATGTAGTTTCATCTTTAAAACTGCATTCAGTTCTTCGATACAGTGTTGCTGAGTTAATCCACCCCAAAAGTAATAAAAAATAATCACTAGAAAATGTTTGCGATTTGATTCCATTTTTTGAGATGAATATTTTAAGTAACTGTAAACAGCACAATTAGCGATCGTATGTCGAAACACTCTGAGTGTATATACCATCAAAAATGTTAAACTTTACGTTAAAGTTGTGAGTTGCCAGATTGCAACACTAAGGTGGCCAAATCCCGAAATATAAAAAGGAACCTACGTAATAGCAAAAATGCTGTTGGCAGCTTCATACAGGTTTTGGTGTAATAACTTTTCGGATTTGACATACTGGTAGCCAATACGTCATCGCTCATGGCATCACATTGTCTCTACTTCCTTAAATCGAAACACCGAATTACTCGCTTAGGTTTTTATGACCTCTTATGAAAAATAAAACCTTTTTTTTAATCAGAAATGGAGTTAATTATGAAATATACATTACTGATCATACCACTACAACTCCACATTTTACATTTATAATTTATTAATTGAAATTACTCACTACTCAAAATTATTTATTTCCTACAGCGTACTTGCGTTATTAGTGGCGCACCTAAGCTGCGGCACAGCTCAGCCTCAAACTCTCTATTGAAAATGATTTTTGTATCTCGGGGTCAGCGAGCCAACGAAATCACTCAGTCAAAATTTTTTTTAAATATACATCTGCTGCATGAATGCATGAATTAGCCACCTTCGCATCGACCACATTGCCACAGCGGGTCAGTGCACTTCTTTTCGTAGATGCAAAGTCATTTCGCAAGCAACTTTTCCCACTAAAATGATTGTGGATGCAGCTGTTGCGCAGATACTGCAAAGAAGGAAGGAAGAAGTGCGCAAAAAGAAAGCTTAATGAGCCTATTTTTTGTTTTCAAAAAATGAATGAACAAGGTTTTGACTTCCGCTTAATTGTAAGAATTTAAGTGTTGCAACAGCGGTTCATTTCAGAAGTGTAATTATGTAAGACAATATTCATTGCATTATCGCCGTTTTCGCATAACTGTTCTTCTTCGTAGTATTTCAGTTTGGGCTTATTTTGGTTATGATAACGAGATTTTGGGTTGAAACATATGAAACGTAAGGAGAATTGGTTTTACCTATTGCACAAAAATTTCAACTTACTTCATTTAAAAACTTAAGAATATTTAACAAGGAAATGAAATTTTATCAAAAAAACGTCGCATGTACTATCTGATCAAATTTGACCCGGATTATTCCATTTAAACTGCAGGCGCAAACCGAATTGAACAATTTTTTTTAATATTTAGTTACAAATTTTTTTTTTGTTGCTATGAATTTCTCATATCTGCATATGTCGATTAATGTGTTTTTGCCAGAAGTTTTTTTACGGCCCGAAAAGGGTTTCTGGTTCTGGTCTGATCTGAATTTTACCATAGAAAAAAAATTGAGCAAGGAGTTTGCTTAAAATTTTGTGTTTCCAACGTCGTGGCTACAGAATCGTTGAAGATATTGCAGGAGTGTTTTGGTTTTGTGTTCACTTTATTACGATAACAAGTATTTGAAGGTCACAAAGCTTTCAGTGAAGGTCGAAAAATTCTTCTCGTGCAAATCGACCATCAGCCTCTTTTAATGACAATAACAACGAAAGAGTTAAGGAAACAGTGCTTGAAAATCATTGTGTTAGCATCAGAGAGATAGAAAAAAATCTCCAAATTTCTTACGGATCGACTCAACACATTTCGGTTAATGTTTTGGGTATAAAGCGGATCAATGCTAGACTCGTACCAAAAAACCAATACTTTTGGTAAAACGACATGGATTTGAGGTCGCAAAAGTGATGTTATGAATATCTAGCGATTGACAGTTCAAAAATGCTGAATAATTATAATCTCTTAATATTAATAAAAATAATAATTCATTTGAATATAGAATATTAGTTGAGAACTTTAAATGTTAAAATGATAGTTGCAAATATTAAAATATAGAATTTTAAGCAGTTAGGTATTGTGCCTGAAAACCTGGAATACCTTTTACAAAAAACATTTGCAAATACATATATTATATATGTAATCTGCTTACCTCCCGCAGCCCTGCTAAACAGCTATTACTAGCAACTTTTCACACCCCTTTTCTCTGCAAAATTTTTGGCTTCCACTTGACTGAATTTTACTTACTTTTATTTCACATTTCCTTCATTCTCTTCGCATTACATTTTAATGCTTAGCCTAATTTTTAGTGGAAAATTCTTCTGCCACAGCTAATAAAAAACGGAAATTGTCGAATTGCTAATAAGTACATGCATTTAAGGTAAGGCGCTACGAGTGTTTAGGCGGCCTGACAGATAAGCGTGTTGGACAGCAAGACAAAAGCGGTACGCTGAAAAGGGTGCGGTAAATATTTAAAAATGTGTTTCTAGCCAAAAAGGGGAGGCCGAGTGGTCTAAGGTAATATGAAATTCGCTCGAGGAGTCTATGCAGGAAGAGCACATTCAAACCAAGCAACCTAAAAGTCGGAAAAAACAAAGCAGAAAAAGTCGATTTGAGCAGAGAAAAAGAATAAATAAATAAAATAAAATTGCTTTAAATTCATTACCGTAGGAAAGTGTTGAAGCAGAAAAAACGTGTACGCGTTACCGAAAATATTTCCCAAAAGGATTTCCTTCCGTTGGTGCAGCACCGCGCAGCTATTACTCTGCGCCAGCTGATAGCGCTTGCAACGTTTTGTGGCATGACGCTTATTTTACTTTTTCTGTTTTCTTTGTTTCCTCGCTTGTCTGTCGCAAATTTCCTGTGCTCGATTTTTTTGTTTTTAATTTTTTTTTTGTATTGCTTGCTTTGAAGAATTTTCCTTAATTTGTAAGCTTTCACCCTGAAATGTTACAGATTGATGCACAGCGAAAGGGGGAGCTGCTGCTAAGTTGTTGCTGGTAAACACAAGCTTAAGGGTAACGGATACAGATGCTTGCAAATGCACACTATCGCATTTGCATAATGTTGTATAAGTATATATATGTGTGTGTGTACAAGCAAAGTGTTCGTGCAACTAGAGCATCAGTTACTGCCACACAGCTGCACATTCAATGTTGCTAATTTATTTTTTGCACGGTCATTGATTTTGTTTCGAGAGATTTTCGATAATTTTCTTTTCATTTAATATGATTTGATTTTCTCACTCTCCAAATGCCGTTTTCGCTTTCCAGCTCACGTATTTAGCGTAACTTTGTTAGTTGCCGTGGGTGTGTTCGGAGAATAAAAGACGAACTCCCCGTTAGATAATGAGCGGGTTCAATGCTCTGACCGTGGCTGCCAAGCAGGGTGTGCCGTTGGCTCTCTTCGTCATTTGCATGGAGCGATTTTGTTGGTTGATTAGTATGCGGCCGCCCAGAAAATTGATAGTCAAGCGCGTCTTTGTCGCGATTTGTTCTGTCTTACCATTAACGTTTTTTGTACGCTCTCTCGTGTTGTTGTTGGTTTTGCGTTTTCGGGTCGATTGCGTTAAAAGTGTTTTCATTGACATGTCATTTGCATTTTTATTGAAAGGAAATTTCCATTTTCATTGCAATGTCAGTGACAATGACATTGTAATTGTAGAATGTAATTTAAATTGTTGTTTTATTGTGCTTAATGAGAAGTAGCGTGGAATTATGCAAAGTCAGAAAAAAGGTCAGCTCTTCCTTTGGTGTTTTTTAATAGTTTCAATTGCTGTTGTTGTACTCGCAAAATAAAAAGTAGAGCAATTTGTGAGATTATAAATTTGATTTCCATTTTAATGTTGCAATATTTATTGTATTTAATGGCGTGGATGAAGAAAGGAATAAATTTAGCTGTCGAAAAATATATAGAAAAATTTAGTATTACATTTTTAATAATTGAAATTCTTACTCACAGCCTTTTCTTTTAAAAAATATACTTGTATATTTTTGGCGTCTCGTAATGGCACTTATGTGTAAAAATATTATTTTAATTTTTGTAACATCAGTCGAATTTAGACTATCTGTGTCAGTCATAACATGATTCTGTCATTATTGCTGTCAAAATTGGTCTCATTGTTTCAAAAATGCATCACTGGTGATATGTCGAGTTTAATCGGATCAGTAATTATATGCACCTGAGAATAATGTTATCATTTTTTGCAACAACAGACGAGTTCATGCTGTTTACCACATTAATGTCAAAATTCTGTCACCATTAGTGTCAAACTCAATCTTGTTTTTCAAAAATTCAGTCTTGCGAATAATTTTCAACATTTTACGCTCATTGACATATTATTATGTGCAGTTTTCACTTTGACAAATTCAATGGCAGCCGCAGTTAAGCCACTGGAAATAACTGGTATGCTATGGTGTGCGTCGTCTAGTGGTTCATCTCCGTAAATACATGCAGGGCTTTCCATTTTCCCGTATTGTACAGGTATTTTTGAAAACTCCCGCGATCGGAAAGCGTCTCCATATCTTTTATATGGTTGGCGGTTCATCTTCCTTTATGCTCCTTTGTCCAACAATCTTGCCAAAATTCAAGTGTTTGCTTTTTAAAGCACTAAACATATATTTTTGTCAAAAAAGTTAAAACCAATATGATAATATTTATAAAAACTAATTTTAAAATGAAATATAAAGATTATTTTAACAATATATAATAAAACAAAAATATAAAAAACAATTTTATCGAGTACATTAAGATATTCAGTGAGCATTTTACACGTTAAAATTAAGTATTTTTTATATAACGTAGTAGATATTGTGACAGCTTCGACATATTATTAAAAACTAAAAGCACCCGCTACTCGCTTGCATGCGCCTGTGGCTATTTCAAACGATGGAGACCAGGCGCACACCTGTTGTCAGAGTCGAATTGTGACAGAGCAGCACTCAAGATGAGGATATGTTGCCCTACACCTGCTACAATTTATACAAATTAACAATTATATATTTATTTTCGTGTTTGTGTTTGTAAAGACAAACCATTTTAGACCTTAGATTTTTATTATAACTAGTTGAGCGTTATATATACAAATATCTACATAATAAATAAATGATAAATATTTTTTAAAAACGCCCATATATACTTATATGTATATGTTATAGTTTCTTTGCTTTTTTTTTATCACTTAACTGTATTAAGTTAAACTGAATCTTGCTTTTTTTTAAATGAATTATTTTCATAAACACATTTCTAAAAGCATTTAAATCTTTTTTGAACTTTCATAAAAATATCCTATCAAAAATAACGTATTAACAGATTAATTGGAACCCGACGAGGACTTTCAAGGTATAAAAAAATTTAACAAATATTTATGTATGGTAAAAGTATGGAATAAAAATGAGTAAAAAATATGTTTAGAAAACCCAAATCAGGTATAAGCGAAGTTTCACGTTATTTAAATAGAAAAATAAAATGGTCTGCTTCAGAAGCACTTTTCCTAAAATAACGAAACAGCGAAAGTACAACCAATCCCCAACCACTTTTATTTCAAAACAACAAAAGTTAGTACGACTGACTTCCTGCCAACAACATCATTTGCATACAGCAGCTGCAAAGACAAAAGCCATAAAAATACACAACAAATATGGCTAACTTTTAAAACAAAAAATGCATATGTAAAAAAATTTTATACTGGGCTTTAAATTTGGTACACTGTGCGGGAAAACAGTTACAGCAAACGAAAATCTTTCAGAAAATAAAGATTACTTCTCATTACAATTAAAAGTTAATAAAATAAAATTTTTAAATACAAAATGTTTTAAAACACTTCGATGTTTTTAATGAGAAATTTCTATTTATATAAACAAGTATATTTCGTAAAAATTTAATTGTGAATACTTTATTTTAGTTAAAAGCTCAATGCTAATAGATTTGCAGGAAACTTAAAAGCTAAAAAACTTGTCATCGAATTGTTTCCAAAATGTTTTTTGTTTAATTAAAAAAACAAACTTTTATACTTTATTTGTATAAATATTTTTACGGCATACTGTGCGAAGTTTATTTCCATTTAATACTGTTCACTTTCATATGTAATATAAATGCACATACGCACAGACGCAGTAAGCTTTTCATATGCGCGTCAAAAAGTTATGAGAAATACTCTTTAGTACATATGCATTTGTACTTGTAAAACAAACTTTTGTACTTTTGCTGCCGTGGCAAAAATATCACTCATACGTCATGTACGCGCAGAATGGTAGAACATTTGCGGTGTCAGCGTATGCGGATGGCGAAATGGCAGGCAGCCATAACTGTGGCTTGTGGCTGTTGAGCGGAAATGCCAAGCAGGATGCATTTTTATATGTATGTATCGCAGATACACATATGCATATGTATGTATGTATATATGCATGATTATATACCTATAAATGTGACGATGTGTGGCAGGAAGTGAGATTGCTAGCTGCAGTTAAATATTTTTGCCACTGTTGTTATTAATAATACCATTGTCGTTGCCGTTGTTGTGGTTTTGTTGTTGTTGTTATTTCATGCAACTCGCAACAGCATGCAACATCATTATTATTATTATTTTTACATATGCGCACTCCCCAACACACAAACACACAGCCATTAAATTACCAAAAAAAAAACACAAAATCCCAAGCAACAACTATATGCTTATTGCGACGGCTGCTGCGATTTACTTTTTTATATGCTTTCTTGTTTTCCCTCTGCTTTATTGCGGTTGCTGCCAAAGCAAATTAACCCTGTCTGTTGCATCGTGATTGCGCACATTTGATCTGCCATTTACCAAGTCATTATTGAAGTTTTTTTGCTGGCTGGTTCGAAATTTGAATTCTATATGCGTGTTTTTGTTTATTTGTTTGGTTTTTTTATACAGCGGCTTTAGGGGTTACTAGGAGGATTGAAATAAATAAAAATAGTGTTGATGTTGGGCATTTTAATAAGCATAGATTTTTAGAAACTGATCTTAAAGAGAGTAAACCGTACGACAAGAAGCAAACATTTTTAATATTTTTCATTTTAATACTTAAAAATCGTATTTTAATTAACAGTATTTTAGTTACTTACTTTTCTTACGTCTTACTTTCGTTAAAATTTAATTAATTTTTACTTTCATTTTAATTTTAATTTTCATTTGCATTTCACTTTTAATTTTAGTTTTAATTTTAGTTTTAATTTTAATTTTAATTTTAATTTTAATTTTAATTTTAATTTTAATTTTAATTTTAATTTTAATTTTAATTTTAATTTTAATTTTAATTTTAATTTTAATTTTAATTTTAATTTTAATTTTAATTTTAATTTAAGTTTTGATTTTAATTTTTATTTTAATTTCAGTTTAAATTATTAGCTATAATTTTCAAAAATTAATAATAATAACAATAAAATATATGTTTTATTGACGTATGATTTTTTTTTTTAATATTTCGTAACTATTTGCTTAAACAAATGCTAAGCTGAGCTAAAATTATTTGAGGAAGACTGGCTAGCAATGCTCGTAAATAGTTTAATGTTGTTCATTTATTAAATTTTTTTGTCAAAACTATATCCATTATTTATTTTAAAAAAATATTGAATTACCCTGAGATTTCTCTTTAAGAGATTAGGTAAAGCCAAATAGAGAGCCGGCCAGTTAAAACCGGGCTCTCGGCAGATGGATTTAAAATACTTAGACGTTTTGTGTAATCTCAAAAGAAATAGCTTTTATTTCAACCAAAATATATTGTAGTTATTATTTTTAAAGTAATAACGGATGGAAATATTTTTCAGGACATTCATGCTTAAGCTCTTGTGTCTATATTAAGCTTCAGGTTATATAAAACTTCCGTTGAGAATTTGGAAAAAATATAAAAAATGCTGATTTAAATGAATGTATGATTTAAACTCTCTAACTTTTTCATACATTGTCGATACGAAAAAAAGTTTAACAAAAATGTATTTTTTTTCATTCTTAATTTATCAAGCTCATCTCAATTGCCACTCAAATTACAACCACAGTATCGCACTCGTGGTAATACATTAAAAGCCCTTTAGCGTCTAGTTATCGCCTCAGACAAAGAACCATGCGCTCGTTAGTGTCCACTAAAATTAAGAGAAAATCAAACCAAAATGGCAGACGCAAATTGGCGACAGTTGGGCTCAACACACAAAAGCTTACATTTTACGAGCCCACGCACACATCTCCACTGGGAATGTGAAACTTACTTTTTCCAACAACAAACACCTGCTTATAGAAAAACAAAAAAGCAAAAGTAAAAACCAAAAATTCCCAAATCTCTCAACACATTTTCCAGCGTAGACACATTCACATTAGTCCCAGCTTTGAAGCTTAAAATTAAGCGGCATTCCCTTGTCGACAGGCGCGTACTGTGAGCAGTAAAAGCACATATGTCTGTGTATATGTATGTAACATATATGCTGGATCTGTGTATTAGTGTAGTTTGTTCGCTTGGCAGGCTAACAAATGAAGGACTAAGGGTTAAACACATTAGCAGTGATAGGCGGCTAAAGCGGTAACACAACAAAATCAACAACAACTAGTCTTATAGAAAACGTGCGTTAATAGTAAAATGAGATTTTTTTTAATGCAACATCATTAATCAAAAGGTGCTTATCACTTAGCTACAAAGGATAGCAACAACAACAAAAGAAAAAGTACTAATAACAACAGCATATACCAAAGATAAGCTCAAAAGCAACGAAATTGTGGGTCAAAGCCACATAGGAATATGAGGGAACAGAAAACTCATTGGTGTTTCTATACTAATATAGGCCAAAAGAGAAAAACACAAAAAGAAGCAATTTCCATTTTGAACTACGTATTCGAACACCTGTTGTCTGGCAAAACTTTACTAATATATTTCTTCAAATTTTTCTACTTTGCCCACAAACACATACACCCGACATACTTGCCAAAAACCATACAACAAACACAGGAATCCTTAATGGGCAATTCAATGCGTCCGATGCGTAGCTCTTCGCCGGGACCGAAGGGTCCACCAGGTGATAAAGGTGATGCCGGAGCGGCGGGCGAACGTGGTCAGCAAGGTCAAAAAGGTGAACGTGGCGATCCGGGAATGACTGGCGAGAAAGGTGATAGGGTAAGTAGAATAATATATGCTCAAATTCGTCTCTACTTGACTAACATGTGTGTTTGTGAATGAGTGATGAAGTGAATGGCTCATATGTGTGCTGAAAATCAATGTAAGGGCTGTATATATGGTACATATCGATTATTGTTTGTGTGTCTAAATTATTATCTATGGTGCATAAACGTGTGTGTATTTCAATATTGACTGTTGATACAATTAGCAACTCATTATATATATAGCATATATATATATACCTATTTTCTACATGTATATGATTGAATGAAAATGGTTTCGAAACCTCAAATCATTCTTATGAATTTATTAGTTAATTGACTTCAGCAAAATCATTACTCTTACCGATTATTAACTCAAAATAAAACACTTTTCAAATTACCTTTAACTTAAAGTTACTTTTTACTTAGAAAGAAAGAGCGGGGCGCTGAAAATAACATCTGTCCCAGCACGGGTCAGTTTGGATCAGATGATATTCATATTAGAAATGAATAAAGTTCACGATTGTTTTAATTAATAGATAGAACGCATATCTCTATGGACCTTCTGATACACCGAAACTGTTCACGATGCTCTATTTATTTTTCCAATATACCTTCTGAGTATTATATAATAATATAATATTTAATACAATAGTAATATATTTTTTTATTCAAAAAAATCTCCCTTAACTTCAATACACTTGTTCTAATGATCCTCCAATAATTTTATGCCATTTCTATAATGACTTTCCGGAAGCTCTGCAAAATACCCGTCTACGGCTGTAATAGCTTGTTCATTCGACGCAAAACGATTTCCATGAAAAAATTGTTGCTGGTTTCTGAAGTGGTAGTAGTAGCTGAGAGCCAAATCTGGTGAATATCGTGGATGCGCAAGCGATTCGTACTTTAACACGTTGAATTTTGTCATTGTTAAAACACCATAACCGTCTTTGTTGATTCCTGTGATTTCACCTATTTTGGAGCTAAACAACCAGCTTCAGTCCACTGTAAACGTTCTTGTTTCAATTAAAGATCATGGTGGTAGATCCAACTCTCATCCGTAGTTATAAAACGACGCACGAAATCAGTTTATTCTGCTTAAAACGCCCCAAATTATGCAGATAAATTTATTTTCGATCCAGTTTTTGTTAAATTGTTAACGTGTGCTAACTTTCCAAACAGCTTTTTCGTATGTATGTAATTCTCCATGTAAAATAAGTACTTCATTTGTCTCAGATGCCTATAGCATTAGCAAATTCACGCTCAGTCTAACTTGGATCTTCACTAACACTATTATGAACTTGCTCAATGATTTCTGGGGTAGTTACGGTTTTTGGTCGTCCTTCGTGTGGATTGTCTTCAAGCCTAGTACGGTCATGTTTAAATTCACCAGCCCGAAATTCAACGGTGCGGTTTGAAAGTGAGGACTCCTTTTACATTTCTAACAATTGTTCATAAATTTCCTTTGCTTTTAAACCATTAAAAAGAAAGAATCTAATTACTGCGCGATATTCAATTTTTTTCATATTCAAAAAAATACTCTGACACGTACCACTTCGAATGGCTTGTAAACAAAAAATTAATTGACATTATGACTTGTAACTTTACATGTATTTTCACGACAGATTTTGAAGCTATTTTTTAGTGAAACCTACTCACTTCTCAATCAACCTGTATTTCTATTATCATTGCAATAGTAAAAGTAAACCGTCGTAGCAGTTGTAGAGCTTACCTCATAATTATTTTTAATGAAAAATCTTTTTTTTTTGTGAAAATTTTTATCAAAATCGCAACAAAACAAACATTTATTGCACGTCAATCATTATTTAATTTAATATTGAAAAATTCGCAAAATTAGTCATAAAACGCCTAGGTATATGGTGCATAACCTTGGAGTTACGAGGGTTTCCGTTCAATGAGTTGACCATAAATTTTCACTTCCTGCAAAGCATATTTATATCTCAATCTCGACAGCCGTTCCTATGCGTGCGCTCGTAGATAGATACATACATATTTCGAAAAGGTGAATTTTGCTACTTGCCATAACAAAAGTAAGCACTATTTCTCAGTTTGACGGCAGCTGGAAAATAAAAATGTTATCACATCAATAGCTGACTAGAAATGGTAAAACAGCTAGCGCAACGAAATCGAGCTGAACATCTGCTGCATCAGCTGCTTTTATTGTTGCTGCTTTCATGCTTTCTTCACAGCGCGTACGCTCTTCTTTTCAATTTCACACTTAATTTGATAAGCGTTCTATACGTGTGTTACGCTCCACTAGCACTAGAAAGCAGTTATCCGCCTCCTACTTTTCAACCTATGTGCTGACTCCTCACACACACCCGCATGTATGTATGTATGTGGTGTTGTTGCTATGCGTAGATAACATCTCTGCCATGAATGACGATTCGTTCTGCTACACTGCGCACCGGACTCTTTAGTGATTTTTTCTGCCATCTCATGGCTACGTAACCGTTATCTGTGCGTTTGTGTGCAGGCATTTCAGACTTCGCTGTTTGTCTGATTGCTACTTTCCTCTTCATTACCTGATAATATTTTCACTACAGCTTTTTTTTCTCAGGTTTGAGTGTTTGTTGTTGCGTATTTTCACATTTTCTGCAGTGTGGCCTTGTTGGTGCGAACTTTTGTACGTCCTGCATGCATAATCACCCAATAAGCGTGTAAAAAGTTACTTTTCCGCCTGTCTTAGTTTGCCAGTAGCGGTGGCAAAACACCGTGTTGCTGGCAGAAAAAAACAACTGTACACGTAACTTTACGCATTCACTAAGTGGACTTTGCACTTTTATTTGCTTTCCCTTACTTTCATTTTCGTTTTTTGTGTATTTTCTTTTTACTTTCACTTTTGCTTGGTTTCTCAGGCGCTTTAATAATTCCAAATAATATTTTTATGTCAAATAAAGGCAACGTCAGCATTTTCGGCATATGATGGTATACTGTGTAAGCATGCTAATCGAAACAGGGTGTTGTGAAGTAGAGAAACTACTTTTTTTCAGAAAGTTTTTGTTTTCTTTACTATCAGTTAATTCTTGTGTAAATATAACAAAAGTTTATTTTAGAAGACTCATATATTAAATTATTTTCGAAACTGGTCTTAAACTGAACTGATACTTAATAATTTTCCGAGTTTATATGTATACCTATATTTATATTTCCTCTCCAAGTAGTTATTGCGGTTGTTATTTTCTAGAAATTTGGTATCAACTTAATGAATTTATATAATACTCCTTTGATTTATGAGCGAATGCTGAATATTTGACAGCAACATTACCATATGAGTCAAGAAATATTACCTACGTGAAATAACTTAAACATAACAATATATAATATAACACAACACAACTGAACATAATAAGTCATGACACAAATTTTGGTTTAATGTAATTTAACCAAACCTAATAAAACAAATCATAGCTTTACTTAACATAACATAACATAACTTAACTAAGTTTAACTTAATTTAACATAACATAAACATAACTAAACTAAACCTAACATAACATAACATTACACCGCTTAACTTAACTTAACTTACTTAACATAACTTAGCTTAATATGACATACACAATAACTTAACTTAACACAACATATGACATAACTTAATTGCACCTGACATAGCATAACTTAACATAAGTAACACAGCATAACTTAACATTTTATTATTATTATACCCAACACCCTGTACCTTTCCACAAAATAAATCCATTTGCTCTTTACGTGTCAATGCGCCGTTTGTCTATGCGCTGGTATAACCATAAATGCATGTGTTTGTGAATATAAGTGTTCATCCACGTATTACTTCAATTATGTAGAGTGCGTGTGCTATTATCCCAATGCGCTTTTCATTTTAACTTTTACTGCCTTTTAACGTTTCGTTTACTTTGCTATTTTTGTATTATGCTGTTTTGCTTTTATTTTAGCAGCAGCTACAATACATTTCTGGTTTAACTCGCCCTTCTGTGGCATATAACTGTCATTTTGTGGCCTAGTATTATCTCACAACTGGCGCTGATTGCTGGCAGGTGTGTAGGCTTTTCACACGTTTTCTTCAAGGACACACAAAACTCTCTCTTGTGTTTGCTGTTGTTGTTGAGTTATTTTATTAATGTGACCCTGGCTTTGTGGCCTTATGCTGCAGATATTTCAACGTGACGTTTTTCTGCAACTTTTTGTTTGCAAAATATTTCCCCAGAAAGTAGAAATCGCTTTAACCTCGCTTTGGCTTTAGCTGTCTGCCTGTGCCGCTGCTATTATCGCCTCTCTTGTGGTTAGAGCGCCAGTCATTTTGGCTCAAGCATGACGATGATAATCATTGCTGTTCTGCTAGCAACTGGCGCTAAATGGGCGTGTGTGTGTAGGTGTGTCCGTTAGCTACTACGTGGTTTTTCCTACACTTTGAGAAGTGTGTGCATAATATTTTTAATGTATTTTCACGCCTTCGTTCCATTTGCAGTTTTCGTTCGCTTCTTTTTTCCGAACTTCTGTGGACTCTAGGCTAAATATGTTTGGTAGTCACAATTACACGCAAGTGCTGCTTCCTTATCAACAAAGCAATTTTTTGTGCTGCCCACAGCTTGTAACTGCTGTTGTGTTGATAAAAATGTTTGCTCTCTTTGCGATATTCCTAACTTTTTCTCACGCTGCTGTCCTCCCACTAGTTATAACTGCCGTTTATTTATGTTTACTGAGTTCTAAATATTCCAGCCCCTGACAGCTCTACTTCACTGCGGCGTTTAAGACTAAGATTTATTTGACCTTTGTCACATGATTTATTTTTATTTATTTCAATTTTTTTCGAAAGTTGAAAGTTTAATTCGCTACTTTGTTTTTATTATATCTCTTTATCTGTTTTTATTTTTTTCTCCGCAATAACGAGGGTTCGAGGAGAAGATTTCCAAATAAAGTGCGCATTAAGTTATTGTCCGTCGTTTACGCCTAACTTTGTTGAGCATTTAAATTGAAATTTAAATATTTTATTGCGGCAATTTGCAGACACAAAACCGAATTTTGAGAGAGTGTCGACGATGCAGTTTATAGTTAGTTGTAGTTTGAATTTGCTGATGACAATTTAGTGTACTTGAATATAAAAATGAAAAAGGTAAAATATGTAGTAAAGTTGTGGCCATGATTTATGAATTAAAATTAGTGCATGCGTGCAACTTTAGACTATCCACAAATGTTCTAAGAAAATAAATTTAAAAGCGAAGTCTCAACTTTTTACCTTAAACTTTAACCAACTCCATTCAGGCTATTTTATTGGCATTAAGAACATAGAGGAACATAGACCAATGCTGAGAGTAAAGAGAATGCTACAGGTTTTTGGAGCGCCCCGGAGGCTTTATAAAATATACAATTTTCTTATTAATCTTGCTTCCTTGAGTATACAGCATATACACCAGGGAAAGATTAAACTGATTTATACCCGGAAGTTTTAAAATACAACCTCACTAATATTTTATGTGATACAATAAGATCACATCAGACAAAAGAACCTAGGACAACTGCAAATAGCGGACGGACTGGTTTTAGTATAAGCAATTGCCTACATTTCTTCGGATGAAACTTTTAATTGAAATATCTCTCAGTAACCTGCTATATGATAGTATAATATATCTATATAAATATATACGGGTATATATTTCAACACAAGTTAGCTACCATGTTTTGGTATTAAGTTAAAAATTATTGGTATTTCCCATCTGAAATCTCTAAAAATATTTACCGAGAGATGGTGTTGCCATCGAGTTATTAATACGAACCGCATGGCACAAATTGCCAATAGGAATAAAAATACTAGACCGATAAAAAGTTTCGGAGATATAAGCGTATATATGAGAATTTTTTACCTTAGTGTAATCGATTCCCAAAACTTTAAACTCGTGTTTCCCGAAACGTTGTTTCCAGAGTTCTCCGTAACGACTTAAAATTTTCTTAGATATTTTCATCAAGTAATAATCGAAGGAATAATTTTTTTTAAATAAATTTGATTTTTAAGCCACTTTGAAGTTTGAATTTAGCTGAATCAAACGACTTTTATCGGGAACGATTACCCCAAGACTTTTGTTTGAAGAAAAAACAGCACTCATATTATGAATGACTTGTTTTGGAACATTCAATATTGTTTTTCGCTTTAAGCTTGAGCAAGAGAATTTAGTAAAATATTTAGTTAACTAAAAGGGATGCACAAATTTCAGTCACAGATATGTAATCATTAGAAATTGAACTAAAACATGTAATGCAGCCTAATATTCAGAAATGCTATTGCACACTGTAATTATTTCTAAAAAGAAACAATGCTTTCGTCCTTTCGATATAATTAATCTTTGTTCCACATTTAAGTTCCAAGTTTAGTGTGTTTTTTACACACCATATTGACTGAAAAGATATATGGTTAATTAACTTAATTTAGTTTCATACAAAAGAAACAATTTTTTAATAATAAATAAAATACAATTCGTTAACAAATTTAGGTAGGCAGCTAGAGGGGAAGTCTGACGACGCACCTAGGCCTGTAGGATGCTCACAGTGAAAATACCAGGATTAACAACCCGTTTAATTTGTCATGTCCTCTCTGAAACACGTTGTGTTCTTGATGAGTCGCATCAATTCAAGCGTGCAGCTTTAAAGGCATCGCCAAGAAACACGGGACCGATAGTTGTGATTATTTTTCTATGCAAAGACATGCACTCGTATAGAAGATGTTCTACAGTCGCTTCTTCTTCTAACTCTTGGTAGCCTCTACAATAACCGTTGTATGTTATCTCCAGTCTGTGGCCAATTAGACAGTGACATTATAGCAATCCTACTCGAATTCTTGCATCATTATATTAAAAATATTGCTGAATATAAGGTTGAAAATATTTTACATACCTAAAAAAATTCATTGAGTAGTCTAAATTAGCAGAATGTGACTGACTTTCTAACATATATTTTATTATCATATGACGAAGATATACACTGAGCAAACCCTTTAAACAATAATTAGTTGCCAGTATATAGTTACATATTCCCGATTATAGAAACTTAATACATGAAATAAGCATATGAATAAATATCAATAATGCACGAGAAAGCACACTTAAAGTGTTACTAAACAATGCCAACCCTTTCTCCATTTTTGCTCACAATCACTCGTCCGTTTATATAAATAGGAACATAATTGACGTCTGGCGTTTAGCGAGCCTTCTCATGCATAAACCAAAGTTTTCATATTACACATATCATTAGCATGAGGTCTACAACCAGCAAATGTGCCAGCATGATACAACGGATTGCTAACAACAACAATAATGCCAACAATAAGCATGGAGCATTGTAAGAAAAGCCAAACATTTCAAAATAATTGACATTCATTTGTGCGCCTAAAGACCGCTGTAATAGGCAACATTAATGCAAAACTCATGTCAGTCGTTTATTAAAATTTCAGTGGAACAACAAATTTCGCGCACTACTGCATATTTCATAGCGCATTTCATCAAACCGTCAGCCACGTCAATGTCGATTGCACTCGCACACACTACTCGTACCACTACACACATGTCTGTGTGTGTGTGTGAGTGTTCGCAAATAAACAAGACCCGAACTCGAGTCGAACAAATACATTCATAAAATGTTTACTGTTCTCCTGAATAGTTCAAGCATATGGATCTTAAAGCCTTTTTGGTTTTGTTTTTGCTTTTCGTGTTTTTTTTTTCTTCGTTTTTGCGTTACGCTTTTGCTGTTTGTAAATAAAGTACTTAACGTGTGGCATTTTGGGCTGACTGACTGGCTGCGTGGCGGATTGGTTGGCTGGTTGACAGCTCGAATGAACGGCAGGCATCGGCCGTCGGATTGGTTGAATGGCTCATAGACATGCCTGTCAGCACTTGGCGCGCAAAACTTTTATGAGTTTCCTCATATATGCGAGCAAAGCACAGAGTAAAAGATAGTGGGAAAGAGAGAGGGGTGGCGCATAGTGTAGCCCTTGGGAAAGGAACTTAGTTGCGAAACTATGTTTGTCTGTCTGTCCGTCTGCAGGCGCATGTATGAGCGCATATTCAAAATACTTTATCTAGCCCTCGCGTTGAATGTAGAATGTGCATATGTTTTAGCTGTTGCACACTTCAGTGACATACGTGCGCATATGGGTATAAATAAATATGAATAAACAACAAAAACACGCTCTGGCAAATTCATAAGTTTCGTTGCAAACGCAACAACACACACACAACCGCAGTCATTCGATTCGTCAAACTACGCCAAACGATTGGCGACGGGCGAGACCTGCATTACTTTGCTTGCAAATGCATGTTGGCGCACTAGCACAACAACAACAGAACAACATCAGCGCGCGGTTTGCAAGTCAGCAGAAAGCGCTCGGTGAGCGGCAATTCACTTCATTGCCAACATTAAAGTTTGTTCGTACCTTTTGGTTATGGTTGTTGTAGTTGTTCTTGCAGGTTATAACTGCTGCAAATTGCAGCTCGTCGTACTTGTTTGTGTTGTTGTTGCTGTTGGTATACATATTTTGATGGCAGTTGCATGTAAATTAAAATGGCAATCCAACATTGCCGGTTCGCGTAACGGTAATAACAAACGCACGCTCATACACATATTAAATTTTTGACAGGTACACACACACACAGATGCACATAGAGACACATGCATACAATATGCCAATAACATACACATGTCACGCTCTCATGCATTTATGTTGAAATTTGTTTGTTTATCTGCTGCTGTGTGTTCCTCTGCATGTATATGTATATGTATGTGTGTGTTCGTCTGCATGCTCTTTGGCATGTTAGTGACAAGTTAGAAAATGACATTAAACTTTCGTCGAAAGTAACTAAACTTTAATTTACGGAAATTTGTTGCAAACTTTCCATTGGTGTGCTTCGAAAATGTTTTGCATACATAAAAGTTACTCATACGCCATGACTGTTTTCGGTTAGTTGCTAACAAATTTCTTTTAATGCTTGGCTGCATATTCTGGTCAAATTACTTAGATATAAAGCATAACTTTAACAGTTATGAACGTGTAAGCAGCGCAAGTTGGATATTGCTTTGGGAAATCTATACAAATATATAAAATTTGTTGGTGGTTTACTTTGTCATAGTTCTTAGTACAGTGTATGGTTGTAATATATTAAAGCAGTTTGATGCACATGTTCTTTGTTTCTAAGTTGAACACTGTCAGCATAAGATGAAGTGGTTGTAAAATTATTGCAAAATGTTTTATAATTTTTCGTGTAGCGCACCATTAGCTTGTTCACTTTTAGTACAACTTACATACCAATATCGGACTTAATGAGAATTTCGAGTCAAGGGATGCTTAGGGTCTAAGGTCTGCCAGATGCCTGGTAGACTATAACTTTCTCAAAACTTAGTACTTTTCAGATTGTTAACAGTCTTATAGGGTTTCATAAAAATAATGTTATCTCATCTGATCAAATTTGACTCGGACTGGTCATTTTTTTCGAATTTTTTTAATATTGGTACAACATTTTTCCAACATCTCTTATTGACTGACTCAACACATTATAGTTAATGTTTTGGGTAAGTAACTGTCAATGCTAGACTCGTACCAAAAATCACCAATGATGTTTGACAACTTAGCTGCGGACTCGAAATTCATCAAACGCATCCCTACTGGTGACGAGACGTAGGTTTATGAATATTACGTCGAAACTTCTCAACAATCTAGCGAATGTTGCTCTAAAAATAAGCTAAACCTGAAAAAAGGAAAATTCGCTGAAGGCACTGAAGATCATTCCTGGCGAGGCTTAAAACAAGTGTTAGAAAAATTGGACTAAGCGTTGTCATGCTTGTCTTGGCTCAAGAAAAACCTATTTTAAAGACGATAATAAAGATTTGTCTTAAAAAATAAAAAATGCCAGTCCGGGTCAAATTTGATCCGATAAAATTTTAATTTTTCTCATTTTCGGAAAGCGGTTGCCACCATTTAGGCTGTTTGAAAATGTAAATGTTGAAATATATTCATTTCTTTTCATACTCCTCATGAAATTCAAAATATACGATATATCCAGGAAAGTTTTAATTGTGCTATGTACATTTATTCTGCTGTTACTATCTCTTGAACAACATTATACATAACAAAAAGTAGCCATAAAGTTTCCGAAAATTGTAAATAAAACGAAAAATGTTTATTCTTAATCAATATTTATTTAGTCGCCTTCTAAATATACTCCTTATTTCGCGATACACATATGCCACCTCTTTTTCCAATCATCGAAACATACCTTGTAGACGCTATCCGTGATCGCCTTCACTTCCCTTTGCGAATTTTCTTTTACGGTCTCAATAGAGTCGAAACGGGATCCACGAAATGATAAGATAGTTTTTGGTCTTAAAATCGTGGCACACGATAGTCTTTTTGCAAAAAATTCACCTCTTTTGGAACAAGCCGTGCATTGACGCGTCGCATGCCCAAATTATTGTTCAAAATCACACGAGCTGCTTCACGGCCGATGTTTAGCTTACGTGATATTTTTCTAACACTTGACGCATGACGCTTTTCGAGCCCGTTTTCCTTTAATTTTTTTAATGTTATAGTCAGTACCAGACGTCGAAGGACGACCGGAACGAGGCATGTCTTCGACGGTTTCTCGACCAGCTTTAAAAGCTTTGAACCAGTCGTAGACTTGGGTTTTCGATAGGATAGCTGCACGATAAGCCTTTTCTAACATGCGCAATGATTCCGCACACGAAATTTGGTTAAAAACACAAAATTTGATGCAAATTCTTTGTTCAATATTTTTTTCCATTGTAAAAATCGCAAAACACTACTGAGCTCGACTGATTTCCACAGCTGCTGCAAACAAACTGGTTGACAGATCACGTTTATTTTTGGCATTTTAAGGACAGTATTACCAACTTAACAAAAATAAAAGTGCTGAAAAATATTCAGCGCGTGAAGTTTAAATGACAATTTCCGGAAACTTTTTTGTCCCAATGTACTTTTTGTTTTAAGTAGAGTTTTAACAATTTTTTTTTCTGTATCGCTCTTAATTGGACTTTCTATTATTTGTAAAGCCTCCATCTAAAAACAAAAAATCGTACAAACGTTTGCAATTTGTCTATGAAAGCCATAATTTCTCATCACTCGTCCATTTGCCAGAGTTAGCAAATCTAAACTATCCTTTGCCCCTCACACATTTGCTTTTAAGTACTGGCCGCTGGAATATCAGTTTGTCATAAATTTTTATCAACTGACTTAAGCAAATAAAAATCAAAGCGTAGCTACATTTACAAAGCTTCTCCACACCACCACACCCAGAGATTTACGTCACTATGCTCACTCGTTGCGCTTTCCGCTGTCAATCATCGCACTGCTTGCCATTGTTTAACTCCTGGCTTTGCCATTAAAAACGATTTATGGTTTATTATTGCTTCTGCTTTTTTTGTGGTAATTTTTTCTTTAGTTCACCCTTTTCGCCAATCATTTGTTATGATTTGTGTCAGTCTTCGTGTGTATTTATTTCTATTTAAGCGCTTGTGTGTCGAATGGTGGAAAAAAGTTTGCAGTTTTTATAGCTCTTTGGGGTCACACCACATCGCGAGTGCTCCTCTTGCCAAATACACTCGTTCATCACTTCCAACACTTCGCTTCGCGCTCGTAAACTTTTTCTGTGCCACTTTCAAAGCAATTCAAACTCGATTCGCTGCGTCGCCCTTACGATTTTTTATTTTTTTGTATTGTTCGAGTATTTCATTGTGTTTGTTTCCCTGTATTATATATATATATTTTCGATACTTAAAACTCCATCATTGCAATACACAAATTGCTCCCTTTTTATTTTGCGATTCTATTCCCCACGCGGTGACGCTGAGTGATATTTATTTTATAACTATGAGCAGAAGCTGTGTAAATTTATATTGTGTTTAAGTGGCAATTCACTCGCGTTTCTTTTGTGATTTCAGCATGACTAAATAACGGTGAATATAGAGCAAACACATGAAAGCACTTGTTGTGGTTTAAAATTAGAAAAAGCGGTATGTAGCATCATTAGAATACATAAATATAAATAATCTGTTAATCGATTGAGCGCCTTATGTGGTAATCAGTGGCGTTAGTTAGTTGTAATGTTGAGTATTTGTAACAAAAATATTTCCAAATGGAAATGACACACATTTAATTTTTGAAACGCAATTCATCATTGTTATCATTAGCTCATTGCTAGTCATTATTGTAGTTTTAATCACTCTAGTGATTAAGTACTCATATTTACCCTCATTTAACACAGTTTTAGCTAAAGACTTAAAGTAGTATAGGTATTTTAAACCTTTCTGAAATAACGATTTTGTAGTATTTTAGTTGTAGAACCCCTCCCCATCGTCTCCCATACAACCATTCTTTGGCGATCGGTGTTCTGTTTACTGCCGAAGCTGGTTTTATTTTCAATATCTGATGATTTTATTAATCTTCTTAATTCTTTTCACTGTTGTCAGTCTAAGCTTTTTTATGGACTAACAGTGAGTAGTACAAAAAATTTGACAATCTTAGTCTCTAACATTTAACATGATCGATTAGTCTAAAATTGTTTAAAGGAGCATTTATTGACCACCCCTATAATGTCAGGTTCTCCACTGCTGCAGTGATTCCAGGCTACTTCATGGATGAAACCTTATAAAATAAATTCTCTAGTAGCAAATATTGTCTGCATAATGATTAGCGGTGGAAAAAAATATTGACAAAATGGCGTTTTAAAAAAAAAACAAATTTAATTTAAAATTTTGGTCGTTTTTTCCCGCCAAATTTTCGAACAGATTAAAAAATTGATACTTTCTTGGAAAAATATTAAAATAACAAGTAGAAAAAGTTAATAGTAGTCGCATCATTTGCCAAAGCACATTCTAAAAATATAGTTTTAAGAAAAACGGGTTTAACTGTAAGCTAATGGATCTGATTAAACTGAGCGAATACATTTTAGAAGTCTGCAACTATCTATTTGAGATATCTTTTTAATGTGGTATGTTATAAATGTTACACTAGATGCTCCTTAAGCTATCCTGATACCCACTTAGATGTCATAAATATTCACAAACCTAAGTATAGATCTTTATCTCTTTATCTGTGAGTGTGTTGTTAGAAAATATCGATACAAAACATCTCCTACTTATCGACCCGGAACTCGTTATTTTCACACTCAACTTAAATCATTTCTCATGTTAAATATATGTATCTCAAGTGGTTCTCAGTGGGCGTTATGCAAATAAGTATAAATTTAAAAATAAACTGCCATAGCAAATTCGTTTTGGTTTACTCTAAGAAATTAATTAAAAAATATTAGGAAAGTGTGCGTATTGCCAAGTCTATTATTTGATAAGTAATTTAAATGCTTTTGAAATCGATGCTGTTGAGTTGGCTTAACAAAATTTTGGTTTTGAAATAATATTAGGTAAAGTAAAAAGTTCATTCGGTTTTTTATTGATTTTTCAAAAAATGATAACTTTGTGTACATTTGTCCGATTTAAGTCAAATATGCGCCGTTTTGTTCGTAAACTTGTTGGCAACGAGATGCCAACTTCATTATACCCCCCTCGTAGAAGACTGCGTCCCTATTGCCAAAAAACTTGCAGAGCCAATTTTCACAGGCCTCTCTTGAGGCCAACTTCTCACCATTAAGCGCGTTCGCCATGGACAGGAAAAGATGGTAATCACTTGGTAGCAAATCACTTTTGAGCTACACGTTCGTTTACAGTATCAGGCCCATAAACTAAATTAATGTTTTCAGCTTTGCTGCTTTTTCGCTTTGATGTAAGAAAAATTGTAAAATATAGCGAATTTTCTCTTTGTTGGTGTCCATCTTTGACGTACGCTCACAACGAACTGAGTAAATCAATCGAAAAAGTATGACATAATGCGACACGTAACACTAGTACTATGGACAATAACGCCATCTCTTAGATAAAAACCGAACGAACTTTCTACTTGACCTAATATTTACAAGTGTTTTATCATGATAAAATGCAAAAACGTTATAAATAATTTAAAAAAAGTATAGAGTACCCGAGAAACTACTAATCATGAAAATTTAGTAAGTATCTCTGAACACAATGGTATTGAGGAGAATTAGATAACTGACCAATGTCTAGGAAAGAGGCCGTCACTATGCCGGTAGTTTCGCTGGCACTCTGTGCATTAAGGTAGAGTTTCGAAAGGAAGAAAGATAAAACGATATAGGCACTGGTTACAATTGTCTGTACATCGCCAGAAAGTTTTTCTGGAAAGTTACCGAGAGATAAAAACTATTAGATTGTAGCGGTGTATACCGTCTGCTTAAAATAAAGGTATTATATTCGGTATTAATAGTCGGAGAGTTGGTCGAGGTATCGGAGCAGCTCTTCCTTATTCGGAGGAATACGCAATAAAGTCATCCGTAATTACCACGCTTGTATTACATAAGGTAGTTTGAGTGAGCGGTAAGCACAATACACCAAAGGTCATATTGCATAGCATCCTGTGCCATTTAATCCAATCTAGTTAGCTTCCTTGATTGTTTCTAGTCGTGGCTCCAACAATTATAAAAGTATTTCACAGACTGACTTCGATATAGAGGAGTAAAGACAGTAAACCAAAAGGATTTTTGGCAAGATATCATAAATCCTTCAACTATTTATTTATGACACCTTTATTTTCATTACACATCCAACACAAACCCATAACTCTTATTAACATTCTCCAACAATTTCACGAAACCTTGCAATAAAGTATTGTTTTCTATAACTCAATTTTTTTGCAATTACAGCTTTAAAAATTAATAATAAACATTATAAAAGGATATTATTTTTTCACTTTTTTTATAATTTTTTCACTGCCGCTTAAATACAACACACCCCTTGAGCCTTATGAAATTATTAACAAACGCAATTTCATCTCAAACCCTTTAGATATTCATATTAAATATCTGAGGCTTACAATTCATTCAATATGACCTGCCTCCCCAACCCCCACAACACAACAGCACTGCTTTAGTAAATGAGCGCGCACCTGAGTCATTGCGTTGGGTAAAATGCTTGCAACCTATAAAAATGAGTGATGCGCATAAAATGGCGTTAAATACAAATATTGATATGATCGACGCTTATTTGTGTACAGCAAAAGCTGGCGGTTGTATACGTGTATGTGTGTGCGTGAAGGTAAATGGCACACTTGCTACGCGCTCACATTGAGGTGCTTAGCGGCGAAAGCGCAACTTCAGCGCCGGGCAGAACTGCTGTGTTCGTTATGTGGTTTATTAATAATTCATTAGGCGCTGAAGCCTTCAAAATCAGCGAGGCAAGCGACGATGTCAATGTCGGTAGGTCGACGGGTCGATGGTACATATGTACCATATATGTGAGAGTATAAGAGAGATAAAATGTGAGTTAAAAAGCGGCATATGTATGCACTATTTTATTGGTGTTGTTCTTGTTGTAGTCGTAGGTAGATTCATGCGGCGGTGTGGTGAGCAAATCAACCACAGTTACAAGCGGCGTAAAACAAGCCAAACAAGCTTTCAACTTGGTAAACGGATCATGGGATGGATGGAGTGATGCATAGCTGACGAGATTCGACTACCTTCGTATGCACAACCACACATACGCGTACACCTTTGTACATACTCTTTGTGTGCACGCCAACATGCCAACGCAAATGTGTGTGTGTGTGTATGTGAATGTGCATATAAATGAGTTGCCAAGAGCATGTGCGGATTTATGGCAACTCATTTTGAATCATGACGCTTGGCTGTTATGTGCTATACTGCCCCACACCACCTCATCCATGACTACCACAATCAGCAGTCAGCGCTCTAAGTGCTTCGCTTGGCTGTTGGTGTGCGCATATATGCAGATTTCAGCACATCGGCAGTACGTGTACCCGAGTGCGTGTGATTTTTTCATGTGAATGTCCGCGGTTGTTGAAAATTTTTATTGCTGGAAAAAATGTATGCCTTTCTTTGGCGTTCGAGCACGCCGCTCGTCACTCGCCGTGCCCCTGCAATTTGAGCATAAATTTATTTGTGTTATATCCTGGCCGAAGCGGCGTGTTTGGGATGATTTGATTTAAGCAAGTGGAAAATTGAATTTGAAAATTAGGTTACAGCGCAAGTTACGCACATCGGCAGCGGGCGCGGGAGCAGGGATGCATGCGCGATTGTGGCTATTCTAACGCTGAAATGTAGGGTCAAGTGCGTGTGTTTTTGTTGCATTATGAATGAATGTGCGTGTGCGTGCGTGTGTGTGCGGTAAGTTAAGTGATCACAATAACACATTTCAAAAGCATCGATTTGCATTAGTGTTAGGCGGATTAGTTAGTATGTGCGAGTTACAGCTGTGTTGTTTTTATGTTGCCATCAATTTGTGGAAGTCCATTTTTATTTGTTGTGATACTAAGCACGCAATTAAACTATCATTTTGCATAACATTATAATTAAATCGAGCTCACTTATTAATTATGTAATAATATGAGAAATAACACATTTACGATTTTCTGCTTCCAGGGCCATGCGGGCGTACATGGCGGTACTGGGCAAAAGGGTGAACCAGGCCAACCCGGTGTGCCGGGTATGGCTGGAGCACCCGGCGCACCTGGCCTCAAAGGTGATCGTGGTCTGCCCGGTGAATTGGGCCCCATCGGACCACCCGGTCCACCAGGTGAAGTTATTTATGCAGACAATTCGTTGAATGGCACATCGAGCAGCGCGGCGGGTGGACAATGTCAATGTCCAGCGGGTCCACCTGGACCGCCGGGTACACGCGGGCCGCAGGGCTATGAGGGGCCACCCGGTTTGAACGGCGAGCCTGGTCCAGCTGGGTCGAACGGTTTGACCGGCCTGCCTGGCTCCAAAGGTGAGAAGGGCGAAAAAGGTGTGCGGGGCCTGAGCGGCCCGAAAGGCGATCGCGGACCCGAAGGCCCGCCAGGGCAGGCCTTTTTCGCTGGCGGCTACGAAGGCATGGCTATGAACGGCACCAAGGGGGAGAAAGGAGAGAAGGGTATGCGTGGACGACGCGGCAAACCGGGCCAAGCTGGATCGATCGGACCGCCGGGCAAACCTGGTCCAATGGGCGATATTGGACATTCGGTAAGTTAAAATTAAAAAACACAAGCAATTTTATTTACGCTCATCATGTAGGTTTCGAAAACGATATGCCAATAATAGAGTTTCGATTGAGTGCAAAGCTTTCATATTAAAGTAGCATTGCTCTTCGCTCTTTACCCTAGAAACCTCAACAATAAACACCAAGCTACGAATTAAAAGCAAACAAAGCGCAAAAATGTTGCTCATCCGCCCTGTAGCACGTGGCAAATTTGCATTCAAACAACCGATAGGGTGCATAATATTACTTCGCCTTTCATATTTAACTAAAGTGCTTTGAATATACTCAAAGTAGTGCAGTGTGTTCTCAGTTTCGCTGCCACATTAAGTCCAGGCAGTCGCAATTCTGAAAGTGAGGAGACGGCGAATGCCAGAACAATTGCAGCCACACTTTTATTCGCCAAAGCACTTTTATGCGATTCGGTGGCACAGTTATACACTGCTCCAATTCAAAATTTCCTTTGCAGCTGCTGCATTTATTTCTCTTTACATTTGGCTTTCGCTTTTGCGACGCCGTATCGTTTTGACCTTACGCTGCGCATATCTTGCACGAACTTCGCCACTGTAAATCCACAACCGTTTATTCTGCTTTTGAGAGCTTTTGCAACTTTGTTTGAAGTTTCTTGCCAGCATTTGCATTTATTTCAGTCAAAAATAGAACAATTTGCGGCAATTTGTATCGGAACTTGTAAAACGGTTTATTCACTTTGTTGACACGTTTCAAATGTTGGCGATAAATTCGCAAAGTAAATGGGTCGTAAGCACTCACCTGAATCCAAATTAAAGCAAGTGATTTTCTAGTGATTTAATTTTTGATTAACTTAAGGATAATTATAATGATGTTAAATACTTAAAATAAATTTATAAAAAATTCTTGATTTCAGGGTCGACCCGGGCTACCTGGCCCCAAAGGTGATTCAGGTATCAAAGGACAGAAGGGCGAAACTGGCGGACGTGAAGGAGTAAGTATATTGAATTATAAGAAAATATAATTAGTAGAGCTGGATCGTAGAGCATAATATCTCATATTCAAAAAACAAATAATTCTAATATAACAACAGATGATGATCGACGCAAAAATACTAATTTTCTACAAAATGAAAAAGAATGAGTTCGAAAAAAATTTGCTTTTTATTAAAAAAATTAATTTTAAGAGCGGCTTAAAAATCAAAATTATTATTGTATTAAAAAACTAGTTCGTTCATTTATTATACCACTAATATATCTAATAAATACATGTGAAAGTTTCAAGCTGATCGGTGCAGCTATTTGGCGAATCGACTTAAAATTTTCGGAGACTCATTTGAAATATATGTACATTCGATATACATACGAGTACATGCAAATAAAAAAATCGATTTTTCGAGATTCGCAAGTGGACATAACTCCTTAGGAACCATTTTTGACGTCCACAAAAACTCTTTTGCAGAAAACTTCTGATATTTTCCTCTAATGATTTTAGAGAAGCTATTAACAACTTAACTCTTACCATAATACTTTTTTCAAACATACAAAGAAGCATACCTGCCAACAAAATCACCATTTTCCAAGCCAATGCAATCATCAACTACTTTGTGACTTAATTTATGCAATTAGGGTTAGCACTTAAAGCAGAAAAGTATGCATACAATAAAAGCAAAAACAAAGGAAAATTCTCACCATCCATTTATGTGAGTGAAACTTTAGCCGTAAACAAAATTTTGCAATATAAACAACCGCGCTGTAGTAGAGAGAGGCTACAAAGCTTCAAAAATGACGAAGAGCCAGCAAGGGAGCGCCAACAGCCACACAACCATAAGCAAAATAACCAAAAGTGTGCGATGGAAGCAAACTTAAGAAATGACTTTGGCGCTAATGTTGACCCCAATGAATGCAGCCAAACCCATTGCGCTTACATACTTACAGTGAATGCCTAAAATACTGCGGATATCAGTCCGCCCCACTCTGAGCAAACCAACGAGTCCACGGGTACATTTTTTTTTTTTGGTAGCAAATAAAATGTTGCAGGCGGGCAGCTGGCAGCTGCGACAGCACTGCGGTGCATGAGTTTGGTGACATCAGCGCACATTTTCGAAAGTTGCAGGTTCACTCCCTATTTTTACTGCACTAAGGAGTTTATTGCAACCAAACGAGTATATAAGTATGGCGAATTGTAATGAGAATTATTCCACGAAATTCGGCCCATATATATAGACTACTGTTAGCATCACACGAGCTAATTTCACCGCTAATACAAGGGGTGTCGCCTCAAAGCACAACGGTGCAGAATTCATTGATCGACAAAGCGTTGAGCGGCACTTAAGCCCAAATGAAAATAAAAAAATTGGCTCTTTCAAATAAAATTCCCCCAACGCAATAATATAATTTATATATAATAAACCTCATAGACAGACAGAGAGACAAAATTATTCACCTAATTTTCGTATATTCGGATATTCGTATGAAATAAGTACGTAAAAAGTCTGTATGTGTCAAGTTATTTGTGGTGTATAATAATACTTAAACAGCCATAGGAAAATAATACTAACGTAGTACACAGCTCGTTTTTGTGGATTTGATTATAAAAGTTTTGAAAATATTACTCTTCTTTATGATTTGAAGATCTTAAAGAACAAATTTCAATAGAAATTTACGCCACATTATTTAAAGAAAAATAAAGAAATAGAATAAAAGGATGAAAATGCTCGTTTGTTAGAGCGAAACCCCAATACTTGTTAGGGATCTTATGACCTGTGCATAACCAAAAATTATATACTAGACCAATAGATTGTATTAATGCAACCAATTGCTAAAGCAGCAACCTATATTGTTTGTACGACTTTTACATTGTTTAAAATAATTACATTTTTTAATAAAATTAATTTTCAGAAAACAGCACGCTGATGTCTAGCACCATTTATTGAGGAACCTGTTGATTGATTCCTCTTCAAATTACTACTAGAGTAGATCAGTTACGGTTACGAGGCTGATCCTCCTTACCAAATTCATTTTGACAAGTTAAAGCCCGTTCAAATGCAATTTTTACTTTTCGCCTTAGGGCATTTTCGATGGTCTTTACACTGGTCGCTTAAAACTTCCCAATCTATGGATAAGTACACTTAGTAGTCGAAGGGAACTGCTTGACATAAAAAAGAAAATCCTGAATGGAACAGTTTTAGATTTCTTTTCTTTTGACTGAAGTTAAATGTATCATCCCGTCTCACTTATCGAAGCAGCTTAGAACCTTACGGCTAAAATTGTAGATAAAAATTTTAACCAAACTAAACTTTTTGCCGCATTGTCCGCATGTCATGGTTTTGATTCTAATTTCTGCAGATTTGCCTTATTTGACTCACTTTTTAACATAAGAAAGTTGTATTGATTTCTAATAGAAAAAAAATCGTAGAAATTTATTATAACGTAAATTTAAATAGCTGAGCAGTGTAAGATATCGAAGCTTAAAGACTCACTTGCCTTTCATGACTCGGCTATCAATGGATTGTGCCTCTCACGTCGGTTGGGCGGGACGAGGGTAATCGGTATAATTAAAATTTCAGGAGAGATTCCTTTAGGACAGCTGGTGCGTTCAAGCCCATTTGCTAGATAGACTAAAATACCTTAATGTTTGGACGAAGCATTTTTGAGGGCATTACAAAGTTTTTAAGGTGGCTAATAGCAATTCCAAAAATTCACCGAAAGTATATTGAAATTGTTTCAACCTCAGACTGGCGAAAACTGTACTGTGGCCCTTCTTCATGAAACTTTGGCTACTTGCGTTCGGCAAAATGTTTAGCATCATCGCCTGTACCTAAGCCAACTGAACAGTGTCTAGCTAGAACTCCCAAAACAAATTATTTCAAAAGTATTTTCCATTCCTCTCTGAGCCAGAATGTTTGCACGGCCGCACAAGTTATTATCATTGACCAGCACCTAACAAACTCACGTGAAAACCATAGTTGAGAGTTTTTGAGCTTTCATGCCTTAAGTTCTTCAATATTGGTCTGTAAAAATTTTAATAACCAAATCTACTTCTAATAATATTTTGTATACAATACTTACTATAATTATCACAAATGATTATTACGTTTAAACATTCGCGCCAACGAATAATATACACAATACGAGTACTGAATCACCGTTGAAATTTAACCCATGCAGCAGAGAACCACAAACGAAAAGGCGATTTCGGACGCAGTATGCAACGCAGACAAATTCAGCAGGGCTTTTGCTCACCAGCCCCTGTTCGCTGCCTTTATCTCACCGCATGTCTGCGCGCTTTGCGCTTTTAACTATACCGACCCATTTAGAGCTACCTCCATCTACACTCCTCCTTTCATAGCAGGGAGCTGGTGACGGCAGTGAGCGGCAAGCGAGAACATCATATTAATTAGAGCAACTAAAGTAGTTTTCCACTTTGCGCCTCAACCCTTCAACGCGACTAAGCCACGACCGCACCTTTCGCCATGCGCCATGCGCCAAATGCAAAACTCTCCCCGCTACAACCGTTTCACAGAAGACGCTCGTGACGCATTTCACTGCTTTGTGTGACGTTTGTGCATTTAAATATCTGAGTCTCAGTGACAAAATTGCTTCATTGTGCGCTTTTGTTCGACAACGCTGAGAGCGAGCGCGGCATTCAAAAGGGGGAATGCCGTAATAAACTTGTTGGTCTTGTATTTGTTATTGTTGCATTTGCTTATAAACTATTAAACTATTCAACTCTTTTTAAGTCTTCTACTTCTTTTCCCTGCCTCAGTTTCTAGCGTTCTTAGTCTGCAGCGTTTGATGTCCTAGCAATTTTGACTTTTGCCGCTGCTTTTGATCTTATTTTTGCTTTTGGTTTTACTTTTACTTTTGTTTTTGTTCTCGCCTTTGTTGATCTGCACAAAACAGTGCATTTTAGAGATAGCATTCGCCAGGTATTCCGACTTTAGCTTAGTTACTTTTGTCTTATGTGTATTTAACAGCAGGTTGCTAAGTTTATTATTCATCAACTTAATGTTTGTATAAACTTGATTTAAGTGCTTGAAAGCAGGTCAGCGACCAAACTAAATGGTGCGCTGCTGTAATTGCATGTAGATATGTATGAATCCACTTCTACGTGCATACTTGTCAATAAGAAGCTTTCCATATTCTACTTGAAAGGGCTATAAACAAGGGGTGTGCTTTGTTGGTATACCAGCTTTACGTGTAGATTTTCCCTACCTGGATGACAGAATTAAAAGCGGAGAGTATTTTTGCTTTTACAGCATCTCTTGATGGAGGTGTTAGGAAATATTATTATATGAAAATAGTTATATTAAAATTTAATTATGATTGTCTTCAAGCTACCTCATCAGCAAAAACGACAAATTAAGTTTCAATAAATGAAAAAGATCGCTAGGTGTTATTAAATATAATTCCTTTGATGTTATGTGTTTACAAGTTGTGCCAGGAAATACTTCTGCATTCTGTCTCTACTGTTCACTGTGTGGTAATTCCTTAAAAATTTTGAGTTCCCCTTTTAATGAATTTTTGTCAATAGGAGTCCAAAAACTTCACACACACAACAAACACTTTATTGTTAAGGGAGTTTGCCCGACTTTTAACTTTACGATTCTAGGACAGGATAGAAAATTTATGCCTAATAAGAGAGAGATGGGGATAAGGGATCCTTATGACGTATTCGAGTTAAAAAGTAGCAAAAGGATACGAAGATCTGGTTTAACATTGTTGAAAATTCAAAATTTTTTATCAATATATAAGCAAGTTGAGAATTAATTCCTCAATACTTTTGATCGAAAATTACAAAATATTGATAAAACCACACGTCATAGCAGCAATGACTTCGAAATTTAAAAACAAAAATCCAAATAGTAATTGTTGAATTGCATATCATTAAGCACAAGAAAAAACGTTAACTTCGGCTGCACCAAAGCTATAATACCCTTCATAAACCCTTTATTTTAGATAATAGACAGCTATATGCTATATTTGTATAATCTGAACAGTTTCCTTGGAAATTGTAACGCTTCCTTGAAAAGTAATCTCTGCCAAATTTTGCGAAGATACCTTGTCAATTAAAAAAGTTTTCCATACAAGGACTTGAGTTTGATCGGTCAGTTTGTATGGCAGCTATATGCTATAGTGGTACGATATCGGCGGTTCCGATAAATGAGCAGTTTCTTTTAGAGAAAACGACGTGTGCAAAATTTCAAGTTGATATCTCAAAAACTGAGGGACTATTGCAGGTATATAAAGACGGACAAACGGACTTGGCTAAATCGACTCATTTCATCACGCTTTATATATATACTTTGTTGGATATCCGACGTTTCCTTTGGGGTATTGCAAACATCGTGCCCCACTTAATATACCCTCTTCAGGGTATAATTACAATATATTGGTATGGCTTTAGCTCGATACTGTTTTGTAGTTATACAGCCAGGTGTTTTACGAATTATTTTCATTTCCTCAAGCATATACCTTGTGATACGAAGTTAGTGGAACCTAATAAAGCTCTGTAGCTTGACTCAGTCGAGGTACTCATTCATATTGCAGAAAACTTTTACTAACCTTCTGATCAAATATCACATGCACTGACAAAGAAAAACTACATTTTCACGTACTTTAATATAAATTTTTATATATATTATATCGCCTTCAAAACAGGCTCCTGAGCCAATCTACATAATTTCCCATACACTTGTTATAAACCTCTACTAGGCCTTAAGTGCCTTCGGTGAATTTCGGTTTTCTCGGTTTCGGCTAATTTTTGGAGCGCTATTCGCTAGACTGTAAGGCAGTATCGACATCATATTCATAAACGTTTGATGAATGTAGGGTCTTCAGCTACCTTGTCAAGCTAAATATTTGCATTTTCTCGAGAATTCACTTTGAGCTATGAAGTGAAGAGGCCCCAAAAGAGTTCTGAAGCTAGGTCCAACCGAAGCTAAATGAGAGAAAAATTGCTGCCATATTTACTAGATAATTTGCTTTTTCAAGAAAACTAGGTTTATTGGCTCCAAAATGTAGTCAAAGTCATTCGCTCCAACTGTGATGAAAGCACTAATACTTTCATATAAAGCTTTTAAAACATTTAAGTGCAAATATAAATTTTATATAATTGAACTATATTTTCCGCTATAGCAAGCTTTTAACATAATTTTTCGTTCATTTTGCTCTTGACTTTATGAAGATGTATCTACCTTTAATGCTCTCAGCAAATAAATATTGGCAAAAGTAATGTGTGAAAATATTTGACCAATAGAAATTGCATTTAAAATGCAACAAATCTACAAAATAAATACTAACAGCATTAAGAATGAATAAAGTAGATGAGCCTGCTAACTAAAACAGAACTAATAAAAACAAAAACAACAATTAAATATTCAAATAATATTAGGTTAACTTACTTTGCAATTTATTTCAAATTTTCCAACACTTAAATTCGAAATTCGGGCGAAATTCACAATAACTTCGCAGCTCACAAGCGTGAGTGTACGTGTGTGTATGTGTTAGGGAAGGCAACACACAATACATATTGATTGCAATACACACACGCGCACTTTTTATTTTTGCAAACACTGAGAATTGTGCAACGCGCAAATGCACTTAAATCAAACTACAATTTCCCCACAGGCCGTAAATGCCCACAAGCCATAGGACCAGCACGACTCGTATACGCATATGCATTATGGCCCATGGACGCACTTAATAACTCAGCGCCAGGCAAAAAAAAAACGACAGCAAAACAATAAAAAACAAAAACAAAGCACAGCAATTGCAATGCTCAGGCAATAACAAAGCAAACGCTACAAAAATAACAAGAATGCGTCGCTAGGATACTGTACTCTAGTAGCGACAAGCGCTCGGCCAGCATGCGATGCCGAGCGGCGGCAGTAAAACGCACAACTTCATCAAAAAATAATAACCGCAACGAATCGCTTGGCAATTCACAGGCAATTCACAGCAAAGTTTCAAATTACTCAACAGCGGCAGCCATGTGCCGTTACAGTTGCCACACCATACATTGTAAGCGGCGAGAGGAGGGGGCCTGTAACTAGTTGTCGCTCTCATTCTATTGTTCGGTTATTTACTTAATGCTGCCCGAGCGCTCGCACAAATTGCAACATTGTGAATAGGATGTGTTTATGCTGTCAGTGATGGCAATGATGATGGAATTCTTGGTGATAATAGCTAGTGTTGTACACGTCCAGCAGACAGAGCATACAACAGGACACTTTAGGCCACAGTAGTGGCACTAACTTGGACCATTATTATTGTCAATTAGTTTGTAACAAACAATGTACATTTTATGTGCCGAGCTTTGAGGCGAAACGTAACTGTTTGGATGCGTGTGTGTGTGTGTGCAGCCCTACGTAGATGTTGTTCACTTAAAAGCTTATACGATTGTTGCTATGTATGTGTGTATGCATGTATGAATGCGTATACAACAGACTGCCGCCGAAACAGCGTCCTAGAGCAACTGCAAGCAGAAGCAAGAGGCTCCTATTATGATGTATGTGTGTATGTGTATAGGCGAAAACAATAAGCAAACAATGTAGCAATAAAGCTAGTGCAAACGACAGCTACATTGCGTCACTCCATAAAATAATCTTCATAAAAGTGCCATCATTATGCACAGACACACAAACACACAGATATGGCTGGTAGCTAGGCAGTTATACTTTAAGGCAAATAACACACACAACCACATACACAGTCGCGCGTCTAGACACAGGGATTGAGATAATATTAGAATAGTAGACAAGCGTGCTTAACATAGCGAATTCTGTTGAGACCCCATTTATGTGGCATAAAACTTGATATTATAGTCGTGCCTGCAACTAAGTGTGCACAATTTATTGCCTAATATGCACAATTAGTGTATAAAAGTGTATAAAAACTACATAAAAATATCTGAAGTTGAACAGAAGGGCAATCATATTTCATAATAATAGTTGTCCAATATAATTTTTTTTTAATTTATTACAAATGAATCCTCTAAAATCTTCTCTTCTCTTCAAACACAGTCCAAAGGCGATAAAGGTGATCGCGGTCAGGATGGACGTGACGGCCTGCCCGGACCACCTGGCTTGCCAGCAGCAGCCGGCGAAGGTGTACAATACATACCGATGCCTGGCCCGCCAGGACCGCCAGGCGCACCCGGTCAACCCGGCATGCCCGGTTTATCAATAACCGGCGCGAAAGGTGAGCCCGGCATGGATTCACGCAGTTTCTACGGTGATGCGTCTTACTATGGACGACCGGGTATGTTATGATTTTTCGCGTTTTTATTTTATTTTATATATTTTTTTATTTTATAAGAAGTATTTTTGAGAAATATTTGTGAGTTGAAACTTGGTAAAGTTAAAACTAAGTAAAGTAAAGCCGTAGTTATATTGAACTAGTTAATTATGTAAAATCCGCTGTATATATTATATTATATACTTATTTTTTGACTAGGCTTATTTTTATTCAATTACAATTTTTGAACATACTGCGTTAAATCCAATGCCATATTTGTTGTTTATTATTGTACCTAACCATGTATATATTACTTAACAACTTACTTCTACCTTTAATCCCATAACTTTGCAAAAATAATGCCTTTTGCCAATAACTAACGCTTGGCATAACAAAAATCCTGAACGCCTTATAGCCAGTGGACGCTCCTCTCTCGATGAAATCAAAGCTTTGCGTGAACTACAAGACTTGAGAGATCGTCCAGACAGCACATCTGGTAAAATATTATCTAATTTATGTCGTAATTTGTTCCAAAAACGCAACTTTTTGCATAGTTTTTCTTTGCAAGTTTTTGTTTTTCACTTTTTGCGTACAACTTTGAATGAATATTGAATTTTCAAAATAGTTTAAAATTTATTTTTCTTTTTATTCGAATTAAAATTCAATAAATATTTCATAATAAATATTTTCATAAATATCACATGATAAACTTGAAATTATAAGTAGCATGGAAACTTATTTTTTATTTAAAAATAAAAAAAAATAAAAAGCAATTAGTAAGTCTTCACAAAATAAATACACCAGATATAATATAGTAATTCATATCGTTAGACGTGGCGAATAAGTAATTTTTGGTATAGATATTTTCAAAGCAATTGATATTTCTATAACCAGGCGCTTTCATTGCAATATTATTCCTAATGGTGACAGTGATAAATAAAATTAACGCAAACTCTAATGTTTTGATGAATATATGCGTATCAATATTCTTGAATACTTGCTATACAAATTTCTTGCAATTTTTGAAGGAAACAAGAAGAAGCAGAAAAGTTAACTTCGGATACATCGAAGCTGAAACATCCTTAAAAAATTCAAAAGATTTTTACAAGAACTTCATTTTCATCGATCAGTTTGTATGATAACTATATGATATAGTGATCCGATGAGATCACTTTCTTCGGCGATTGGACCACTCACTTCAGTAATAACTCATGCCAAATTTAATGAAAATATCTCGTCAAATGAAAAATGCTTCCATACCATCGCCTTATCCCGATCGTAAAGTTTGTATGGCAGCTATATATATATATATATATATATATAGTAGTCCGATATCAGTGCTTCCTATAAATGAGCAGCTTCTTGGAGGGAGCATAACGTGTGCAAAGTTTTATGAAAAATCGATACCTCAAAAACTGGGGGACTACAGACACAAATATATTACTATTCTGAGACTGTCAAATCTGAAACGAATGTTGTTCAAAAGTTTAGCTTAAGTGATAAATCTTTCCTTTATTCGTCTCTATTTAGTTTACAAAACATAAATTTTTTGTTCAAAAAAACACTTCGAAAAGTGTTTATAAAATTTTTTAAAGCTTAGCTTAAAATGCTGGAAGCAATTTTTGTGTAAAAATGAAATTTTGTAACCACAGTTATTCAGACTTTTTGCTGCAAATAATTAATATCTGTAATTATAAATAATATGCATTTTATGTTATCATATTATACACTTTTTAACAAACCCGCAATGAGAGGAAAAATCTCACATTAATATTGCCATCCATACCTTACTCTTTTCAAAAGTAATGCATGTGTATTAAGTTGATCCAGCCAATTACAATTTTAACAATAAATAAACATATCATGAAATTTAATTCATGCTTCCACCGATTATGTGCAGTTTAAGTTATGCCTCATTTAAATATTTTCTTTTTCGTATATGGTAAACATAACATATGTACATTAATATAGTATGTAAGTGAGAGATATTGTACACATACACATAATAGGTAGATACCTATAACCCTAAAAAAATTTCGCTTTAAAAATACAGAGAGTGCATTTCCAGATTCAAATTTTAATGCTTTCAGTAAGTTATGTGTCGCAAGGGCGATAGCTTCTTAACGGAAGGAGAAAAATAATTAAAAATACAAACTTTCCACAAATAACCTTCCTCCAACTTTAACCTTTACCTTACATAAATATAATTCATAATTTTTTTCCGAGCACATTTTTCTGAAGTTATCCATAAACTCCAAACCTGTTTACGAAATTTAAATACTTGTGTGTTGTCAGATTTATTCCTGTATAAGATAGATCAGCCATTAAAATTTATGAAAAGCCCATGATCTGAAACTGATGTCGTCATAGAAAAAAGCTATCAAGAAATAATTGGATTCAGCGGCTGGCATTTTTTGGCTGGTTCACCAAAGCCTTTTTTCTTAACTAAAAATTTGCTTTGATTCGTTTCAACAATAAATTTAATAATTACATTTGCCTAATTAGCGCAATGGATATTGAATATCATTTGATAGACATTTGGTTTTGAAATAATCGTTGTGTTGTATATTAAATATATTATCATCTATCTTCAGATCAAATTAATTTTTAAAACAAAAATATCATCTTTACCGAAGCCTACCTTGCTCGAATAGAAAATATCGAGAAAACTTTTTACAATGCAAATAATTTTAATAATTTTCAAATATATAAAATTACCATAACAAACCCCTTACAGTACCTGGTAATAAACTTAGTTAGATCATATATGGAAAATCTCAACACGATGTGGTTCAGAATTGATTCATGTCTCGAAAAAATGTAACACAATCGCCGTTTGCACTTTCAAATAACCACACAAAAACATTGCGCGCAGAAGAGTATGCAAGACTTTCCACTAATTAAATAATCAGCCTATAATACAGCACAAATAAATTCCATTAGCCTTTTATTATAACGTGCTGTATTTAAAAGATTACGATACGCCATTCATTCATTCCCAGACAATATTTCAATAAATTGGCTTGGCTTTAAGCCTGATCGACTCGAATATTTAATTGTAGACAATATTAAAATTTAATTGGTTTTCAAAATACCCCGATTGAACTCTCCGAAACACATTTAATTCAATTATTTCACATTAAAACAAACAATGAAATTTGCATTAAGGTCATTGTGCAAGTGGCTGTAATACTATATGCAGAAACGGTTGTTGTACAAATATAAATATGAGTGTACAAGCAACTTATGCTATTATTTATTTAACAGTAAATATTAAAAATATTCGTATACAATAACAGAATGAAATGCAATTGTTAAGTGAAATCTCCACAGCAATTATTTGTGCATTGAACTCTCAATGCTATCCTCAATGCTATTATCAATGCGTGTATGACGTCACAGTTTCAGCAGAATATGTTTGTGCACAACAAACAAACAACAATAAAAAATGCGCACTGTTATCAACCAGCAGAAGAGTAAAGAGTAAAAGCGGAAACGAAATGTTTATAGGAAGAAGGGAAAATAGTTTCTCTCAGTTTTTTTTCTGCAGCATGCGCAAGGAAATGCACAAAGTTTATTGATGATTGTTCGCTTTGATTAAATTTCGCTTTTCTTATTGCCCAACAACATTAGCAACATCATTATCAGCATCATCAACCATAATAATGTGATGGTTGTTGCAGCGTCATCAGCATTGTATACACTCAGTCATCGTGAAGTCATTACATTAATGAGTAAATTACATTTGCCACATTCGCTTTCGCAGCGGAACTTCTTCACTGTCGGTTGCTTCAGCGTCGGTTTTTATGTCTATTCTCCCTTGTTTTCTTCCGCACTTTGTGTTCTTTCCACTTTTTGCTTAAAATATTAATGTTATTGTTGTTACACTTCCGCGCCGCTGCACGCTTACAATCACCACAACTACAACAACGAAGATCCACAGCCGATTGGCTGTAAAATAACTGTTGGTTTATGCTTTTGCCTTCCGTTGCTTCATTTGGAATCAAAGTTATGCATAAATTAAATGCGTTTTCAAAAGCAAAAATTATGCAACTCTGAGATGACAACAATTTTGTTAAGCAAAAATGTAAAAATATGAGAACAAATATTAAAATGCATAAGTATTAGTATATTAAAAATGAACTTTATATATTTATAGACTTAAATATTATATACATGATAATAGCGTGCATCAAAAAAACTTCCAAATTTTATTTCAACTCTTACCCTCACAAAAACTTCTATTTTATTTAAGAAAAAAAAAAGCTTGACCAATCTCCATGGCTCAACCCTAAGGCTCGCTATTTTTATTTAAAATTTTGGTGTAGTAATGAACATAGGGGAATAATTATTACTTAAAATAGGATTTGCACCTACTTAAGGCAATTTTTTACCAAATCACATTTTATATTTTTAAAGTTAAGTCGTCTAACTTAACTAAACTCTAAAGATTGTGATCATCTCAACAAAAATAATGATTACAATAATATAAAAATATCAAAATTTTTAATATGGAGCAAACCCGCGCTGCAGATTCAGGTTATGCCCTAACAAGATGGATCCAACGTAACCAAGCCTTTTATTTTCAGTTTAAACCGTGCCTAAATCACTTTACTTTTCCCATATATTTTATATGAAATTTTTTGATGCTTTACAACAAGTACAATCCAATACAAAATTTTCCACTCTACAAAAAAGGTCTTAATAAATTTTTTCATTGAAAAATTGCTATAAAAGTTATTCGCAGTTAAAGTTTTGCATCAAATGCGCTGTAGTATTCATCTAGTACACCATGGCGTCTGGGCAACACTTATGCATACGAGTATATACTTTTTGGCACTAGTTATTGCTTTTATTGTATTTTCTTTTAGATAGTAATACTATAAGGTTACAAGTTGAAACTTCTTTTATAGCAATCAGTATTATACTTTTTGTTTACTTGCGTAGTTTTCTCTTGCTTATATCTCATTAGAGCACTTAAAGTGTTGCCACATTATTTATTATATTGTATATTATTCTTACTTCACAACATGTTTACATTGGAGAGCAAATTTTGTAATGATTTTTATTCGCTCGATTAATTATTAACTATTTTACATTCTCTTGTTATTTTTAAAATTTTTTGCAACTTGCCACTTTAAACTATTTGTTGTTCTAAATGAATTAACAGGCCCGCCCGGTCCTCCTGGTCCACCAGGCCCACCCAGCCATTCGCGTCATGACGATGAAGAGACACCATATTTTTCGGCATCTTCCTGGAATATGCGCATCGTACCAGGTGCGGTGACGTTTCCGAATATTGATGAAATGACAAAGGTGAGTGGTCTGATTAGGAAAAAAAACTGTAGGTTTGTGTATGATTTTCCTAAACAAATGCAAATGTTTAATACCGTTGTCTAAATTTTCTCAATTTCACAAAATTACGCAAGCAAAAATGTTTACTTTTATTTTTTACTCTTACGTCAAACATTTGTATACTTTTTCAAATACTCATTAAAACATATAATTTTAATCCTCAAGAGTAATCATCTATGGCAAATAAGAACTCATTCCACAAACGTTAAAAGCGCCAAGAAACCGTTCGTTTAACTTTTTGATAACATAAATTCTGAAAGCGCGCCGCATACTCACACACAGCTTTATTAGCTCGTAAAAAATCGTTCATTAGCGCTGAGTAATTAATTTTTTTTTAACAATTTATAGTAACTTTCGTGCGCCGAGCGTTTGTAATTAAAATGTGCCTATGATTACAATTTATTTCCATGCCTATTTGCGTGTTCGTCATTTTGTCTGTGCGACAGATGTGCTTTCCCATGTCGCAATTGCGAAAAAACCGCACACTATCATAAATACATATGTTGCACATGGCGCTTTGTTTGCAAAAGAATAAAATATTTTTTTCTTTTTCCTGTTTTTTGCTTTAGAAATCAGCCATGAATCCGCCAGGCACACTAGCCTACATCACGGAGGAGGAAGCGCTGCTGGTGCGCGTCAACAAGGGTTGGCAATATATTGCGGTAAGTGTGCGTGTCGACATGACATTGTTGCATTTCATATTTTCCCAATTTTTCGGCGCTTTTTTGCGTACCACATAAATGTCGGTAGCGCCGTGAAAAGTTGTCGTCGAAAAAACAAACAATATGTTGTACCAGAAAGTGTAGACAAAAACGGTAACGTGCAAATTTGTGCAAGTGTGTCAGCAGAGTAATGTGTGGCACAATTATACATTTATGCCACATCGGCGCCTATGATGCGACTTTTATATATATATATATATTTTTTTTTTTACGCCAGTTTTTTGAGTTATTATTTGTGTGGCACAGTTTTTGTTAATATCTTGCTTTTGTTGTTTGCTCAATCACAGTTATGGAGGAAACATCTGCTTCGATTATCATTATTATTCTATTTTTTTGCGCTGTCACTCATTAATGAAGTGGTGCATGCAAATGCAAATTAAAACTACTCAAATTTTTTATATATTTTTTAATATTTTTTTTTTATATTTTTTGTTTTTTGGCGAGCTAAGAGCATATATAATATTAAATTATCAACCATTTGAAGTCGTCTCAAATGTGCAGCGCTTTACTCAGAAAATAATATATTTTTTACAAGATGCGACTGCACTCGAGTTTAAGGTTTTGTATTTTAATTTATTTTTTCTTTTAAACGTTCTCTTTAAGGAGCTTTAGAAATCTCAGTTTATATTAGTTTTGTCTCTAAATACTTAGAGCACCGCTCTGTCAGAAAATAATATATTTCTATCAACATGCATTGTGAACTCGAGTTTAATGGTTAGTGTTTAACCCTTAAAGGGTCTTAATGAGAGTCGTTTAAAAAGTTTTGAGTTTGTTTGTCATCTGAAAATGTTTAGACCATTAGTGCCATTTCGAAATATTCAGAGCACTACTTTTGTCATAAAGTAATATATTTCTTCTAACATGCAGCTTAAACTCAAGTTTGAAGTTCCGGGCTAAACACTTAAATGCTCTCATTAATATGTTTGAGAAACTTAGAGCTAATTTTAGAGTGAGTATGTTTATAATTAAACATTAATACGGCATTAAATTTGATGGCGGTGGAGTTTTCATAATTATTCATATTTTCGATTAATACATTACCACAAACAGTATACTTCTCTGACGATTTCAATAAAAATTAAATTACTTAAAATCAAAATTTGTATCAGATGTATGTATGTAAGTTTGTCAAGCGCACCCTAAAACATTTAAGAATAGAAGATAAATAAATCCAATTGATTGTACGTTTTCAATACTAATTAAGTAATCACTGTTCATTTAAATTACAGTAATTTAATTAAATTTCCATGTGAGTCTTACCAGAAATCTCTTGTTTTATTAACTGAAACTAACTAAACCGGAGATGCGTAATAAAAATAAAGTATGCAAAGAAAAGAAAGCATTGCTGCAAGATACCAGCTAACACCCTACAAGTAGTATACACTCATTCTCACGCCCACACATACTCGTAGCCAACCAAGTGTAGAGGAAATGACGACAATTTAAAGAAAACATATTAAATAAAAATTGCTCCCAGCGGCAGCATTACTTTATTGACAATTCAGATGATTTTGACATGACAAGAACGACAAGCGCAGGCAGCAATACCGTAATAACAAACAAAATCAAAAGCAACAAGCAACAAAAAATACCGAGCACAATGTGTAGAAATAAAGCAGGCATTGAAATGACTGTAAAAATCTGTAAAATGGAAATTCGAAAATAAAAGAAAACACCCAATCTTGAACATGTTTTAGGCGCGCTACACCCACCCGGTAACCACTTACGAACACACAGACGCATGCACACACAAACACGAAGCCATTTGAGAGTCTTCATGCAGCCCGCCAATCGAGCGAAATTGCTAGTAGCACACGCTTGTTGACTTGTTGTATCGATAAAATGAACAGCCATGCGCTGCCACAGCCAGCAGCAGCTATAACGGCAACAACACCAATGATAACAACAAGCCGAAGATTGACGCCGGCATAACGGTTGCTGTGATTGCTTGAAGATTTTTATTTGCTTATCGACTACTCACTTGACAAAATGAGCACCAGCGCAGCGCAGTCGAAACGTTCGAAGAGGCACAGCGCCGAGCTTTAACAGCTTAGAACGCACTGTGCAACAACAACGAAATAACAACAACACAAACACGATATAAAAAGAACTGGCAAAGACCTTTTGCGCTTCACTCTTGTTTGGAGGAAATATAAATTGACAAACATTGTAGTTTGTTGGTGTACAACATTTTCGGCAACAAACAAATTTGAATGTGCAAAGAAATGAAAAACGAAATCGTAACAACAAAAAAGGTAAAGGAGTGAAGCTGTATGCGAATAAAGTGCATGACTTAAAAGCGGCAACAAATTTCCCATTTTAGTATCTTTACATTCAATTTCCTCTACTCGAAAATGAAAATAGGAAAAAACTGCAGCAATAGCCTTAATCCTAAAGACGTTGCGTCCTTCACAACTTGCATTCATGAGTGTGTGTATGTGTGTGGCTGTGTCGAAAAAGTTTATATTTTCAATCATCTCGCCTTTATCCTTGACGCGCAATCTCTGGCAAATCTCAGTAAACGGCCTTTTGACTCGTATTTGCTCGTTTCGGCTTAGCTTGACTATTGCTTATTGCATAGTAAAGTTGACATTTGTTACTTAAGTGTCGATGTTGTTTGTGAACGTCCTTGCACCCGGTAAATACCAATTCATACCAGTTTCACACTTTTTACTATTTGTTCTGTGTGTCAGTTCAGCTCCGCACGTTTTCAATAAGTTCACAAACAGTTATAATGCCAGCAACACTTTGTACACACACAAATGTCTACACATATTGTACTCATATACTCACATCTATTGTATGACACTTGAATGCAGAGTACTTGAGAGGTAGCTGAGAACGAGTTTACTACTAAGGATTCGCAACTTGTGCTACAATAAACTACAACTACAACTAAATAATCAATCAACTGCAATAAGATGGCGAAGCCTTGCAGTTGTAAAAGCAGGAGTGCTTAGAAAATGCTAAAAGATGTGAGTGCAATAAGTGTATACCCTGTACGAAAAACCATTACAAACACAAAATGTTTCTTCCAGTTGCGCTCGTAAGCGTGCTAACTTCCTTTATTTCTGAGATGAGAAAGCTGTGCAAACTAATTTTTAAGAAATGAGAATATTTGTTGGATAATATTTTGTTCATATGCTACCAAAAGTTCAAGTTTAAGGACGGTTTTAGTGTTTCACGATAGGCACTACCCATAAATATGGAGTTTTTTGAACAAGATAATGTCTTTTAATTGATTTTCATTATTTTGCTATGCTGTACTTAAACTTTAACCTTAACTTAAACTTAAACTTAAACTTAAACCTTAACTTAAACTTAAACCTTAACTTAAAGTAAAACTTAAACTTAAACTTAAACTTAACCTTAAACTTAAACTTAAACTTAAACTTAAACTTAAACTTAAACTTAAACTTAAACTTAAACTTAAACTTAAACTTAAACTTAAACTTAAACTTAAACTTAAACTTAAACTTAAACTTAAACTTAAACTTAAACTAAAACTTAAACTTAAACTTAAACCTTAACTTAAACTTAAACTTTAGCTTTAAGAGATAAAAAGAACAAACCCTGGAAATCGATTATATTGTATATGGTAATTCTTCCTTCAGTAGAAAAAAATTATGCCACAATGTTGACTAAAATTTAATGCAAATATAGGACCGTCTTTTCTTTAAAATAATCTTCTAAAACTAAAAACCACAGTATTGAATTCATCAAGTATCAAATTGATTCCGCAATTTAGACTCCATCCCATTTCGTTGTTCACGAGAAACCTTATCCCTTTCATCCGTCTACCTCGACGTATGAGTAACATGCGCCGCAAAATTAGTAGAACCATCAACAACAGTAACACAAATAACACATGCATACTCTTACATTATTATTTGGCTGCTTTGTGCTGATTTACTGAACGGCTGAGTGACATACTGGCTCAGGGTCTTGCACACAGCCTGCCTAACTGACTAACGGCTTGAGCTACTACAGCCGGCGTCTTTGCTCTCGTCATGTTGTGTGAGTGACAACAACCCGCAAGTAGCTGTGCATAAGAATCACAATGCGCTTTCATTTATTCCTATTGCTGTCATTCTATTTCCATGCTACATGCTTTCCGCCTGCCATTCTTTCTTGCATTCGCTTTCTACTCTGAGTACGCTTCACTATACTGTTTCGCTTCGCTTGCGATTCCATATTCGATTTCCGGTTTGTTGATTTATCCAATCGTTGAGTCGTCAGCGTTTCACTTCAGTTGCGGTACAACAGCAACAACAACAACTGTGCCACCAAACTTAAACACATTTGTCTCAAGCTGCGCAATACTTGCTATCGGCATTGCCCTCGTATGCTCTGCATATTTTCAATGTGCCTTTATGTATGTACACGTCTGTAATAGCTTTCAATAAGCTACTTGCTTCCACACTTCATATACTTTTCAGCCCCCTTTCTCACAGTTTTTCTATTGTTGCTCTGCCGAGCAGCCCCTAAACCGAGACCTGTTTGCTTGATCTCCTTTAAGCTATGCCAAAAAGTTCAAATTGTTTGCCGTGATAAGCGTGTACGCTCGTGCGTGGCCTTGTTTTTCATGTGGCTTGCTTGGTTTGTTCGACGCTTGTGTATGTGTGCATTCGTATATATGTGTGTGTGAGTATTCTTGCGCGCATATCAAGGAAACTACGACGGAAATTATTTTTAACGCAGCAATTTTCCACTTCATTTGCTTCATATTTGTAAGATCTTTGGAGGCAATTGCTTCTCTTTAATTTTATCAATGGATTTTACCATTCTTTCTTGCCAACTACGAGCTCGTCTGATTTCAGTGCCATTGATAATCGAAAACAATTTGAATTTTCCTTACATTTAGTTTGTTAAAAATGCATTATGAATTTAACAAGATAACCTCTATGTATCTAAATTTCTTCTAAATAATTCATGCTAAGCAATATTTATTCAATTAATTCTTTGATCTTCCCTTATTGATACAATAAGCACAGAAGCGTGGCATAAATAATTTAATTTGAGTACTTGCAATGGCTTTTGTAGTTGCCTCAAACCAAAAATATGTAGTCCATTGAAATTCTAGAGTGTTAAGACAGCTATAAAGCATTTAAAATGTATTTTTATTTCTAGTACCTAGAAGCAAAATACCACCTGATCACGTATTTCTATACAAATCTTTATTATCGCCTTCAAAATATTCCATATACGGTTATAAGCCTCGACTGGGATGGCCTTCAATGTCTTCAGCAAAAATTGGGTCGGTCTATAAGAGATGTTGAGATCCTCTGATATCTCTTTTACACCAAAACGACGATTTTAAAGCACTATTTCATTAACTTTTTCGTTGCTATCTTCATTAAAAGGTTTTATTATGGACGACGTGACGGATGTTTTCGATGACTTCACGACCTCCACTGAATGGCTCTGCAACATTTTCAACGATTCCGTTGGAAACAAAAAATTTCAAGCGAAGTAGTTGTTAATTTTTTTTCATAGAAATGATCGGCAGACAAACTTTTCAAGTCATAAATAAACACCTGCCAAACACACACTAATATGTACATTAAACTTCACATAAACATAAAAAAGTCATAACAATCTAGAAACATTTTGTTATCAAATAATTTATTTCTGAAATATCTTACAGAACATTATACTTTTACAAACCTCAGTCAAGGCAAAAATTTATTTCTTTTGTCAATTTTTTTTAGCTCGTAATTGATTTATAGTTGATGATTTTTAAGGAAGGTACATATTTCAGTATTGGAATACCAGCAAATGGTGTCTAGCTTATATTTTCTGTATTATAAATATTGTAATTATTATTTAGTAACAATAATAGCACTCAAGCCTATATATTATCCTACTTATTCGATTATAGAAGAGCTATAAACTTTTAATGAGTTTTGTAACTCTCTGTTAAACACTCATTTCCTTACACACACAATCTCTTTCGCGCGCTCCCTCTCGCTCACATACACAACCGCGCTCCATAAATACACAAATACCAATTTTATAAATGCAAAAATAGACTTCTGAGACTAGACTGGCAGCACCTTAAGGCGCTATATTACGTGCCTGACCCTTTTTGCCAGCAACAACAACAACAAATAAGGCATTCATAGGTAGCGTCATAATGAAAGTCTTAAAAAGTTATGAGCATCTTTTTATGACAATTTAGCGGTTAATCTTAATGGCTACCTAATGTGTAGTCGCAAAAACCTGCCCGAACAGTAAGTAACACTACACTCACACACACATATGTATATGTCTATATAGCCATGTGATATCTAAGAGTCAGCACGTGCTTAACCCATGGACATGCGGTACACTAGCCAAGACACAAATGTCATTTTAGCTAAATTTAAAGCAAAAAAATACATTAACACAGCCACATCTAGTACACGAGCCGCTCATTCTTCACAAATACGAAACATTACAATAACTAAAAGAATATAGCAAACAGGGAGTGTGTGCGGTTATGTAAACGTGTAGCAACTAGAATTGCTTGGCTACTCAAATAAATTGGATGACAACTTGTAAAAATGCAAATTGTGCCCTAAGTTTTGTTGCTTCCACTGTCCAATATCAACAATGTGCGTAGAATACACAAAAATAAATGCTTTCTTGCGACTCGGAGAGCACAGGAAATTATTGAAAAACATTTTTGGCCTTAGGTTGTTAGTAAATGCTTTGCTGCTTTACTCAATTGTAGCTGCAACTGTGTAAGGAGCAGCAGGCGAGCAAGTGTGCGTGGGCGTGTGTAAGTAAATAAACAAAGAAATAAACAAGCAACTAGAAAAACAAGCAAACTTTCATTTCCGTGGCATTTGCTATTCAAAACACATTCGTTACTTAGGCCGCACCGTTTACCTATTCAAGAGCACTGTTGAGACGAACTGTGGAGAATCTGCGTATAATTTTCTCAAATTGCAAGTGATTTTCTGAGAAAGCTTCAACATCCACTTAAAAAGAAAGAAGAGCAATTATGAAAAAAATTTAATCGAAAGTACAATATTAAATTGTACCCACTTGAAAATTCCAGAATAAATCTATTGCAACTTTTTATACCCTGAACAGAGTATATTAAGTTTGCCACGAAGTTTGTAACATCCAGAACGAGACCCATTAAATGTATACATAAATGACCAAAGTGGCGAGCTGAGTCGATTTAGCCGTGTCCGGCTGTCTGACCGTCTGTCTATAAATACACAAACTTAACCCTCGGTTTTAGGAGATATCGATTTGAGATTTTGCACACGTCCTTTTCTCTACTGCTCATTTGTTAGAACCGATGTCGGACTACTATAGCATATAGCTGCCATACAAACTGAAGGATAAAAATCAAGTTCTTGTATGAAAAACTTTTTTATTTGGCAAGGTATCTTGACAAAATTTAACACGAATAATTCTGGAAGACAAACATACAATATCCGAAGAAATTATTCAAATCAAATCACTATAGCATATAGCTGCCATGCAAACTGACCAATCATATTCAAGTTCTAGTAAGAAAACTTGAACCTGTGAAGAGTCTTATAGCTTCGGTGCAACCGAAGTTATAGTTTTTTCGGGTTTTGGTAAAACAATATACAAATAAAATAGATCTCGTTAACATGTGAGGGAGCATTGAAAGTCTCACTCTAAATATGGGATTCTAGGTTAGGTCATCCTACTCGGTTCAAACTTCTAAGTCTACATACACTTTTAAGTCGTAGGAAAATGCTTGGTTTAACATTCTTAGTGAGAATCCTGAATGAAACAATTTGCAATTCTTTTCTCTTATCTACGATTAAGTATAATATTCCAGCTCGCTTATTGAGGCAGTTCGGACTCTTATTGTTAAAATGTTGCAGATCAAATTTTGAACTAAACGAACCTTTCCGTTGCATATGACAACCTAAATTCTCGTTCCTCCACATTTGATTAACCTGACTCGCCCCTCAACATTAAAAAGGGTATTTCGGTTGTACAAGTAAAGTCGTAAAGAATTTTTAAAACGTAATTTTAAATCTTGGCTGTTGAAATTTTTGTTTCTGGAGCTGCGAATTGCGCATCTCACGTAGGTTGGGCGTGATTAGGGTAATCGTTACTCGCATAAAGAGGGCTAGTAGAAAATGTATACCTAATCAATCCACTTTTGCATATTTATAGCACTGAAGCCACTGTAAGCAGCCCAAATATACACAAACACTGAGCAGTTAGTCCGTTTTTCTATAATCCATATTTTGGTTCATAAAAACTAAGCAATGCTTACAAATTAAAGAGCACTTTAAAAACTACTAACGTCTTGTCATTCGCCAACAAATAATGTCGCTAAAAATATAACTTTAATAACATTAAATGGAAAATACCAACCGGCAAAATTTGCATAACAAAAAGCCATCACAAAAAAACCCAACGTAAAAATTCACACCAACACAAAGCAGAGGCACCACCGACAGCCTGCAACAATCAGGCGAATATGCACAGAATTTCCACACAAAAACTAAGTAAAAACAAAAATTGACAGCGCAAATTTACACAGTGACAACCGGCAACCAGCAGCGAGTAGCGAGTGCCGCTTGGCAAAGGCACTGGCAGTTTAACTGACGCTTCAACTTTTTCTAGGCTAAGTAGCCTAATTAGATGCACCGCACGGGTTAACTGTTCTGAGTTATTATTATTATTTTTTTTTTCAACAACTCGGTTTGTATATTCTGTATATTTTTTATGGTTTTAGTTTTATTTTGCACTTTGCTTTGCTGTTTAATTTTGAATAGTAATTAAAACTTTTGTCATCATTTCAATGCAACCGAAAACTTTAGCACACACACATACTAATAATGCCGCAGATTTTAACGGTTTATCTACAGCTATACCAAACTGTACACTCGCTTTTACACTACTAGTATATAGACACTTATATATGGTATTTAGGTGTATAGCCACAATAGATATGTAGACATCAAGCTGCTTTGGCAACTCAATAAAGCTCTTTTTGGCTATTTACCACACCACTCCAACTATTTTGCTGCCGAAAATTATGCTACACGTTTTGTCAATATTTGCACAAAGTTCAACGAGTCCTTCATGCTTCCACATGCTGTTTACTTGGTAGCATAGCCATAAAGTTTCCACGCACCACAGCACTGCTACTTGCATTGTGCTATTACTGCTTGCGCGTGTATGTGAGTGAGCAGGTAGTGTGATGAACCGCTCGGCTTGGCAAAAGCTCAGGTTACATTAGCGGTTAAGCTTTTCACGAAAATTCTGACATTATTTTTAACATTTCCATTGCCAGATTTTCTTTTGTGTACTTGCGATTTCAAAACTTTGGCTAAAGTAATTCTGGGAAATCCCGATAAGATTTTCTGACAGCAAGGAGGTAATTGTGCCCAGGTGGGACTACGGAAGAAAACCTTATTTTAAGATTTGTGAAGTGACGACAAATATTATAGGTTTTATTGGAGATTTAAAGAAAAAAATGAATGTATTGTGCATACGCCTAAATGTAGGTAATGTTTACCAAATTGTACCTTATTAATTATAATATAAATGACGCTATATTGGAAATGGTATTAGTAACTACAAGAAAAACAGCAGTAAAGCCTTGTCGTATATCATAATTAAGTATTTTTCTTAAAAAAATGGATTTCTACATACAAGCGAAGCAATTCCTTTTTACGCACATGTTCTTTGTGCGCAACTTCTTACACGTTTATAGCTCAACACCATGCAACCGTGAGACACAAATCGCATTAAAAACATTAGAAAATAGAGCTTAACAATAAAGAACGGAAACTTGTTGGCTTGAAAAAAATGCAAAAAAAAATGCACTGACAAAAAATGAAATTTTTAAAAGTGCTAAAGAGATGATGGCCGAGCTTGATGCTATGCATACATGCAAACATATGCATACACACATACGTACACACATGTGTATAAATAACACAGATGCATGCAGCTGACCCAAATTGAGTTGTTGCCCAGTTGAGTGCATGCAGTTTCACCAGCTTCACTTTAAACACTCGCACACATACACACACAAATCAATTTACTCATATGTGTGCATAAATTTGCATGTCACACGGTCACATGGATCTTACCACCGCAATTAAGTACTTTCGCATACTGTTTGCTTAAAAAAGAAAGCAGCATAAAAAAGTCAAAAGAGCAGTGACCTCAATTTGTTGATGATGATGAGGATGATGGCGATGCCTGCATTTACCATAAAAAGCATTTGCATTAAGTTGTTTTTGTCTTCATATTTAGCTATGGAAATTTAGTTATAAAAGTGTTGACCAATGAATTTATAGTCTAAAAGTTTGATAAATATAAGTTTCGAATATTGTTGCAAAATGTAATATTTTTTATAAATTGAAGTAGATTAAGGGGTTATATCCAGTTACAAGTCAGAAAAAACATGGTTTTTGTTTTTATTAACAAAATTTAATGTAGTGGTCTCCAGTACGACCTCCTAAAAGTTATATAAGGCGGAAAATTTTTTTGCTTAAAATTATGTTTCCAAAAACCAAAAAAAAATGTATTATAACAAAATATGAATACGAGTACAGATACAGGTACAAGTTCGTAAAAACAAAAGTCGTTTCTTAAAAATCAAATTATTATCAATAATAATATTCCTTCGAACATTATCTGACAAATACATCTAAGAAGGTCGTGTGAAAAATTCAAGTCAATGGACCAAGCCGATTACACTAAGTTAATTTGTCGGATAAATTTCCTATTTTCGGAGAATATTTTTCAATACATAAGCAAAAAATTAATTTTTTGAAGTTCAGAAGTGAATATAATCCCCTATGGCAGAATATTGTAAGGAACTTCATAAATATAAGATTGTAATTTTAATTGAAAACAGAATTTTGTACGTAAAAGCTAGCACAAGCATAAATGTATAAACAATAATAAAAAATAAATAAAGAATATTCTTTTTTCTTAATTTTTTTAATTAGTGATAATAATAGTTCCAAACCAAAATGAAAATGTACTCATACAAATCCATACAACAATATTAGCTTTGAGAAATTATCCACCAGATAGACTTTACATGTATTAAACTATAATTTATTAACATAATTTAAGCTACAAGTAACCAATGGCAATATGAAACACTAACAAAACCCATGCAAGCTTGTTGCTCAGAACTTTTATTAGTTTTTCTGCCTGCCAGGCAATCAAGGCATGATTGTGCCGTCTCCATGTTTCAGACTCTAATACGCAATTGATGATACACCAAATTGAAGTATTATAATTTAAGTTGCCCACTTTAAAAAAGTACATGCTATCCAACTTAAATAAGTCATATTGTGGGTGTATGTGTGTGTGGGCACTTACATAAGCTTTTGCAGAGCAGTACGATGGCGTATACGCAACATGTCATCCGGCTAATGGCTGGTAGTGATGATGTTACCGGCTTTGTTACTATAACAAGCAAACACAGAGCGGCAAACGTGCGCTTTTCAAGTATATTCATGCTGCATACTTCACGTAATTGGGTCAAATTGTGAAGTTAGACAAGCGCCGTAGAAGAAAGCGTATAAGCACTAAGCCAAGCAGAGTGGTCGAAGTAGCAGCAGCAGCAACAGTGTAAGCGAAAACAATGTGAAAGCGTAGAGAGAAGTGATGGAGAATGACGAAGATGGGAATGAGTGGAATCAATCAGGCACATGGCTGCTTATTGCTATGCCTTGGTGGCAGCGTAAATGGCATGTACTCAAGTTTTAAATTGAAATCGTTGTAAAGTGAAAAACAATATCGTAACGACGTAATGCGTGTGTAGGTTTATGGTTGCGTGCTACATTGAAACGAAAATGTTCCAGCGAGCTCGTATAGAAAGCGCTGATAAAGTGTTTTCGAAAGAAGCTAAAATAAAATTGTAATTCCAAAAGGGGTTTTTCGGAACTACTTTACAACTGCGCACGTTCTACTCTTATTCTAGAGTCGCCTGAGTACTGATTCCGCGAAATATGTGTTTCATTTTCAAATAATTTGCTTAAAAGAAATGAAATTCTATACAACTGTGTGTTTTGCAAGGAAACAATCAAAAACGTAAACTTTGGCTGCACCAAAGCAGAAAAAAATCTTTATCTTAATTTTTTACCGTTCAGTTTGTATGGCAGCTGTATGCTATAGCCTTTAGTCAAGTAAACAAGTTTTCTATACAAAGATTTGGTTTTTATCTATCAGTTTGTATGGCAGCTACATGTTATAGTGGCCCCATATCGGCGGTTTCGACAAATAAGCAGCTTCTTGTGAAGAAAATGACCCGTTCAAAATGTCAGACGCATAACTCAAAAACTGATTTGTAATGAAGCAATTTTTCAACATACTTTGAGGCGCTAGTTTCCTAAGAGAAACATTATTAAATATTAAATATTTTCCCTTTTCAAAAACCACAAAGAGTTGCATGATTAAGTTTCATTTCGAAGGCGAAATGCCCAAAATGTCATCAAAAAGTAATTAATAACGGCAAACCAAATAACACAATTCACATGTAATGTATAGAAAAATATCGTGATGAACGATTCAGCCCTACATTAGTAAATTACTCTGTTGATGCATGTAGATATGTATGAAAGATAGTGCTTAGAAAGTAATTATATGTAGTAAATTCAACGCTAGCAACTACTAAAGACACTTATAAGGTTGTAAGCATAGAAGCGCAAGTTTTTCCAAACACTTAGATAATATTTTTCACAGTACTCTGAAGAAAACCATTAAATTTTAATTAATCATAAAGTTTTTGAGCCGTACACAAAGGAAATAGATTCGTAGCGTGAAAATTCAACACAAAGCAGAAGATAGTAAAATTATGTTTGTGTAGTGTTAAGTCCTTTTTCTTATACACGCTATATATTATATGTAAATCTTGGGCAAGTTAGGCACCATTTTATTTTCTGAACACACAAAATACTTTGCTGCGAGGTATCAGGTCACACATATTTTTCATTAACTGAAAATTATTTAAATAAATGCTCGTCATTCAACGTGTGACGTGAGTTGAGTACAGGTGATGCCGAAAATCATTTATTATCTGAAACCTTACACATATTCTTCTAAACAAAGATAAGATTTTGTAAAACATTGTGTGTATATGTTGTGTTTACTGCTCTTTCTGCCACCTGAAGTTTTACAGAGTTTTCTGCATGCTTGATAACGATTAAGCTGTCAAGACGATGAATGTGCGAGCATATATGTTTTTATATGTATGGTATATATACATATTTTATGTATAAAGAGGAATAATGGCAGAATATAGAATAAATATTTCTTATTATTTCTCAAAGTGGTTTTTTGGAACATTATAATTCAGTCGGGTTAACAAACACGGATTGGATCCAAGTTTTCATCCGGTCGGGGACTCTCGCTTCGCCAGCATTGTTGAAAATTATATCGAGAGAGTTTTTTGTCGTCACGCCAACTCTTATAACTTAACTTGCCATGGGCAGACAAACTTTCTCTTGATCCTGAAGTACTTTGAAAAAGTAACCGATTACTCTTTAAAGTTTAAGTTCAATGTTAGAAAGCTTCTAAGTACTCTTCTTAAACATTTTTGATGCGAAGTCTCAAATGTACTTATATAGGGTTTTGAATGAAAATACTTCCATATTTATTGTGTTTTTGGTATAAATATCTATGTCTATGTACTCAAGTGATTTATCATTTGCAGCATGGCACTCCATCATATCTAATATGTTACACAGCTTAATAGATTGTAAAAATAAATTTATAGAAAAAATACATAAACGCTTCTTAAGTATATACATATGTACGAGTATGTATAAGCATGAAGCGTGAACATGAATAAACATCAGAAGTAATTTGCACAAACAAAAGACTCAACTTAAACGGCAAAATTATTGCATACCTCAGTACACACACATGTACGTATATTGGTGTACATGCAAGCGCTTGTATATGTGACGCAGCTAAACATATAACAACAACGATTAATCATTTGAACAATTACAAGCGGGAACCAAAAACAGTAGAAATCATGAACAACAACAGTTCCAGCGCTGTGCCGCCGCCAACACAATATCTCAAATGCGCCTAGGTGGCAACGTGTGCGTGTATTATCCGCTGCTGTTGTCCAGTATTTGTGTTTGTAATAAACCATTTTTTTTTTGGTCCTCTTTCCCTATTCAGACATGCATTTGTGTATTTTAGTTAAATATTGTACTAAAGCAGCAACTCACATTTAATTCCAATTGGCTGTTGCATTTTAACCAACCCTCAACCAAAATACACGCACACATACATGCATATGTTCCGTTGAGTAATTTAGCATTGCTGTACAACAACGTCACAGTAACCGCACAGTAATAACAGCTAAAATATAATTTATATGACTTTATCTGGTGCAGTTAAAGTAAGCGCTTTGCTCATAATAAAATTTATATCCCAAACCATGAACGCAGAGGTTGCATTATAATAATAATTTTTTTTTTAATAATTATTATGCAAAAACAACGGCCGAATGCTAGTTACCCAGTGAAAAAAATAAAATTGAAATTTTAAGCTGTCGGGTAACAGCCTATGCTGATGATGTGATTCTAAATGAAAATTCCTGAATACCGTCTATGAGCTCACCGAAGGGTACCTAAACGTGATATCCAACTGAACGAATAGAAGCGTCCTAGCCGTCAACCCAAGTAAAACCGAAATGGTTTTATTTACTAGGAGGTATAAGATATGTTGATATGGTGAAATAGTTTGGGCTTATCCTTAATAGAAAGCTTTCTTAGGGGCCAAACATCGAGGAGAGAGTTAAGAAGGCATCGGTCGCCTTATATTGCTGCAGGGGAGCTATAAGGGAAAGGTGGGGACTCTCACCAAAGGTGGTGTTCTGGCTCTACGAAACCGTAGACAAGCCAATATTATTCTATGGTGTTTGTATGGTGGAGGGCGTTCGAAAGAACTACTCTAAAAAGCTTGCGCGGGTCCAAAGAGAGGCGTTCATCGGAATCTCTGGTGCACTGCGAACCACACCAACAATAGCTCTTAATGATATTTTAAACATTGCACCTGTGGACATTGCTGGCAGGTGCATTGTTGCGAAGTGTGCTAAAAGGCTCAGAGAAGCTGGGCTTATGAAGAAGTCCGAACAAGGACACGCCGAAATTCTTTCTTCCTTCAGCACCATTCCTGAAAATTCGAATCACTGCGCCACTGCGGCCACTTGGGGCAGCTTCTTCTCTGCTCATATCCCGACGAGGGAGATGTGGATGGGAAGAAGCCGCAGGAGAAGAGGGGCAATGAGTTTTTTACGGATGGGTCGAAGTTATAAGGGAATGTTGCAGGGTGGATTTTCTGTAAAAAGCTCTCCGTCAATCGTAGCTTCAGGCTACCGGACTACTGTAGAGTTTTTCAGGCGGAACAGGCTTCGATCAAGGTTGCGGTAGAAGTACTGCTACGAAGTGTAACCTCGTTAAGGGAGGTGAGCATGCGTTTTGGCAGCAGAGCGGCAATACTAGCCCTGAGTGCGCGAACCGTGCAATCAAAGCTAGTCAAGGAATGTATGTCCTCACTAGAGTTAGCATCAAGCTACTTCGAGATCAGGCTAGTTTGAGTGACTGATCACAGAGGAATCGCTGGCAACTGCAAAGCCGATCGACCATCTAACCTAACCTAAACTTACCACATTGCGAGCAAAGGCTCATAACTAAAGTGAAAAACTATATGATAGAATATTGAAGAGTGTAAATCTCTTATCATCTGAAACTACTGGGTGTTCCATATCTAAAAAGTGACTTAGAAATAAGATCATCCAGCCTTTCTTTAAAAAATGCAAAGCTATAAATAAATCGCTCGAAAAGTCTAACTTTATACACATCCATTTAATATCGTGAACAGGGTATATTAAAATAGACACGATAAAAGTTCGGAGACCTTGTGATCGATCAAAACCAAGTCCTTACAATGAAAACTTTTTTATTTGACTTGATATCTCCGAGCAAGGTATTCTGAATAGATCACTATAGCAAATAACTGCCAAACAAACTTTTATGATATGCACCTGAAAAGGGTATTATAACTTCGGTGAGGCCGTAAAGTTAATGTTTTTTTTTTATTCACAATAGCCACTTATAGTCTGATTGTATGGAAGATTATATCACCGATTCGGAATTATATATTATTATAAATTATTTAATACATTTTCGGTTTAAACCTTTGAAGCTAGATTTTGAGCACAGTTAGGGCAATAAAGCGGATTATGAAAAACATTAATTTATATTATAAAGTAAAAGTTTAAAATATTTGTAGTTATTATTTATTTAAAAGCTTAAAAAGTCTTAAAATATTTTCATAATCAAGTTTATGTTCTTACGAAGAAGAAATAACACCTTAACTCCTCGATCTCGACTACTGCATTACTTGTCGTATAATGGTAGTGATCGGTAAGAGACAAACAGTATTTGTTTAAGAATAAGCTGGTGTAGGAAAAGGAGTTTTTCCACTGCTGCTTTATAGTGGAGCTTTACTATCAAAAGATTTGAAAAAAGCTCGAATTTAAAATTCTGGTTTTAGTCGTGGAAAGTATGATTCTTTCTACTGGGTATATTGTGTGAATCTGTGTTTTTTTTTTTGTAATTTTTACTTGTTGCGATTATACGGTACATATGTATAAGTATGGTAGATATGCATACAAATGTATATACCGTAAGTCAATTTTTGTTTCTGTTTATGTTTATACACTCGCAACGAATTTATTTGGCAAATTTTTATCTTTTTCTCTCCCACACTAACAGACGCTGACTCACATTTTAGTACTGAATTATTAAAATCTATGCACATTTAATCCCTAATTTATTATTGCATAATTTTTGAAACGCGTGTGTGCCACCATATAAACAATAAATTGTATATGTACATGTGTATATTAGTTTAACCAAGCAAGCAGATAAACATTATTCAGCATTAAACACGCGACGTGCGACGCTCAAGCGCATACACAAATTTAGCTATGAAGCGTTTGAGACGCATTTACATATTTTATAAATGAATTTATTAATATTTTGTATTTTGCGAAATGTTATTTTGACTCTCTCTCGCTCTCTTTCTCTCTGTGTCTCTTTCAGCTTGGCACTTTGGTGCCCATTGCTACACCCGCCCCACCGACTACAGTAGCACCGCCAGTGCGCGTTGATATACAATCATCGAACCTGCTCAATAATCTGCCGCCGTTATTAAATACGCCAACGGTAAGTGGAAACTTAAATTATCCTTTTATAATATAATAAGTACAGTAATCAATACTAGTATATAACTACATGTTTTGGTTTGAAGTGCTAATAGTTTTGTTGATAATATAAAAACGTATATGTATATTACAATGAGACACTAGCAAAGAATGCAAAGCATGAATAAGATTTGTGCTACACGACACATGATACTCTCATTAATTTTTTAATAGCAAAAAGCTTAGTAATTTTTTTTTTTATACGAAATGTGAAACTTATTCTGTGACTTAATTATAAAATGTCAACACACTACGCTACTGTACATAACCTCACTTACATATTCGCACCATACCCTCCTACTACTCACCCATGCTTGCCACTACACCACCACTTAAAGTAATGCATTACACCGAAAAATTGACCAATGATTACTTGTGCCATGCACACAACTCACCATAATCATTTGCAATCAGAAATTATTTTTATAATTTTTTATTATTTTTTTTTTTTATCTTATATTATATTATTTGTATTTTTTTATATATTTTTTGATATTGCTTTTCATAATTTACATCCCCTGCAATTAAACTGCAACCTTCTGCAAAGAGTCGTCTGCCTTTTCATTGCAAACTACTTACTTTGTTTATTCTCTTACCTTTCTCATGTCTTCCTCTTTCGAGTCTGTGCAAAATTTATTTGGCATTTACTGTTTTTATTCACTTCGCTTCTAAATGAAAATAAGTTTGCAGGAAAGACTAAAAGTTCTGCTTGAAATTCGCTAAGTCGATTTGAAAATTTCTCTTCTCTTTTACACATTTTTAGTTTGTTTTGTAAATATATATTTAAACTTATCTCTGCGTACTTTATGTGTACAAAAGCTGTTGTTTGAAAAAATCTTTTAAAAGGCTTTATTACTTAATTTCTTTTTTTTTCATCTTCGCTTTGTTTCTCATTTTAATGTTTTTGTTGGTAATTCTTAAATAGCAGTTTTTTATGAAAAATACTTTATCTTGATATAATTTTAGCTCAAAAAGTGAATGCGTCTTGGTTTTTATTATCCATTTTAATAAAATTATACAATAAAAAAAAAATCTGTATGAGTATTTAAGAATTGAAAATATAATTTCTTTACTTTTTAAGCACTAAAAGATTGGTTTGTGTTTTATATACATTTGGGTCGTTAAAGAAAAAAAGGAAATAATAAGATTTAGAAAAAAATTATAAACTGCTTAATGTAGCCTTCATTGGTTCTTTCTTTTACAACTGAAATGAATGGAGAAAGTATGAGCGTAAACTTTAGATTTTTAGTGTTTTAAAAAAAGCTAACCTACTCTTTTTACTGAGCTAAACTAGTAAGCAATTACCACCAAATCTTCTCAGAAAAAGAAAATGCCACAAACTGATATTTCAAACAGAAAAGCAGTTTTTTTCGTATAACTCTTCAAACAGCACGCTTATCCTCTGGAAAGAAACTCATAAAAACCAAACGAGCAGCTCACAATATTAATTCTGTTAAAAAGGTAAAAGCGTTAGTATGCTAATCAAATGTCAGTTTGACAAACATTTAATTCAAATATTAGGAATACACTTTTCCCCACTTTAGGTCAAATTTAAACGATAGAGTAAATACGAAACTATTGAATTAACTGGCTAATAGCTGAACTTTTGAATACATTTTGAATATTTCTCTACTAGAAGCAAACATTGCATATTATCACGAAATATTTATATTGTCAATGATTTCAATATTCCCCTCTCAACGCTACATTTGCCACATAAAAATGTGTCTCCGAAGCGATTACTTACAGCGCTCTATCGCACCGCAAACATTTTTCTATTAATCCTATTTCAAGATTGAAAATTGCTTCTCCGGTGGAAAAACATGCATTTACCTATCGACATGTCAAGGGTCATGCTACTAAATTACCCTTAAGTATGACAAAGGCAGTCAACTTTGACTATGTGCTAATTAAATTTTCCAAATCCCATGCATACCAGCATACACACACAGATATGTCGATAAGCTGCGCCTTCCTCATACACAGGCATAATCAAATCCATACTAATTTATTTTAATAGGTCAAAAGGTTAAACCGCAAATGAGAGAATTGAATGGACGTAGCATAAAACGTAATGTGACAACAATAAAAAATCTGAGTTAAAAAAGAGGAAAACCTTTGGGAAAAAAACGAATTGAATATTGTCAACAGTGGCGCAGTGTATAAATGCATGTGCACTTGTATGTGTAAGTGTGCATAGCAGCACATGAGTATATACAGCGAATACAGGTGAAAGCTGAACCCACAGGTGTAGTAAAGGGCACAAGTAGCTGGTTTTCAGAATGAGTTGGAGGGAAGAAATCCGTTGAAATTGCCACTTAAGCATTTCCACTTGTCAAACCTCAGAGCGCTTTGCTACTAATGGGTTATAAGCCATATCGAATACTAAAGGAAGTGAAAATACTGTATTTATTTCACTTTATAAAAAATAAAGTTATAATTAGAAGCAATAAATTATGCACAAATAAATTGGATTATTTTTAGCGAAAGCTCTAATACGTAATAGCTCTAACAATTACTTAACTTTATTGAGTAGATAATTATTCATCGTTGAACTACTGACTGTTAAAAGAAATTCATTATTTGAGAGTTATCAGAATCCGAATATATAATTAAATATATTTCTCGGTTTTAGAAAAAATAGTTATTGGTAGCCTTCTTATCCGAAAATTAAGTAATAAGATGATATTAACGAGCTCCTAAATTTCTATTTTTTATCTTGAAATGCAGAAAAAAAGCGAATGAGAAGAAATCAAAAAAAAAGTTATAGAATATTCTTGTTAAACAGCAACTCTTTTATACCAATTATCTACCAAATTACTATGTTCGGAATTCGGTGCGTATGTGCACACATACATTTCCACCCAGGCACTCAAGGGGGACACAATTTGCATAGATCGTCTAAGAAAAAAGATGCTGACGGCGAAACTGATATGAGAAGAAGCAATATGTTAGAAGTGAAACCAAAAGCTAAGCTGTTGCACTAGAATTCTAGGTACTCATAAGATATACTCGTATATATGTATATACTATGTATAAGGCCATGTACTGAAGGTAGACGTAGAAAGAGTCATGGAAATGTGCCCAATCGAGGTCACAAGTGGGTATAAATGCTAAATCTCATAGGTGCGAAGGCAAGAATTGAGCAACAGAAAACTATTAGCTTTTTTCTATACACCCATACATACATACATACGTATTGCCGCTCATTTCCGAAGTAGTCAAATGCAGCGGAGAGTTGAGGTTGTCCTCATATAGTAACATTGTTAAGTGGGTAAAAATGGTGTTGAAACCAAATTGAAACTTGTTTGCGCTCAATTTGAGTTCAGGTAATTTAATTCAATGCAAAATTTATTCACCTCAAATGTTTGGCTAGAGACAAGACAAACACACGCACCCGGAGGTATGCACAAGTATGCTCATGTGTGTGTTGCATATAAATCCAATCAAGCCACTTACATAGCTATTGTCAATGTTTCACCTACACTGCTGCACAAACACTTGCCGCTCGTGTCTAACAAAACCATTATCCTTTGCTGTGGCTTCTCTTCTTTACCCAATCAAGCCATCAACTGTACTTGGCTTGCTTTTTCATCAGCTTTCACTGGTGAAGCTGAGTAGTTTTTTTCGGACGATTTTTTTTTTAGAATCTTTCTTTGCTTTTGCGTTTATCTTTTCTTCGCATTAAAATTTTATGAGCATGAGTATCGTTAGATTTCTCTCACTGCTCACTCAAATCACCTTTTTAATTTATTAATGCTGGATCAACCTTTTGTGTGCTTGTTTCTTCACTTAAATCGAAAGTTGAGCTCGTAGACTTTCTTTTAACTTCCTTAGTACTTTCTTTAAGGGGTTCAAGTAAAGGTGAAAATACATTAAAATCAATAGCTATTAAATTAAATTGTTGTATGTGTGTCTTACTTGAGCATTTTTGTTGAGTTTAGAAAATTCAAAGCTTAACCATTCTTATAGTATTTTATAAGCATAGGGAAGACTTTTTTCTTAGTTTTCATTATTATTTTCCAATACCAAGTTTTACCGAAAAATGCTTTGACAAAATTATCAAAAACTCATAGCGGTTCGTCTGATGCAAGCTCTCGGGTTTCTAATGAAATTTTTCTAATAGGAATTTTCCGAATTTGGATTATGTTTTGTTACAAATTTAATTAGTAAATGTAGAGTTTTGTGAAATTCATTAACAACTTCATTGGAAATACTACCTGATGCATTTGTACACTATTACAGTATGCAACAAAACAAAAAGTAAACAACAACAGCAACAAAACCAAGCATATATATATAAAACATACCAGAAATAAATTCTAAAACACGCAAATCAACTCAAAACTACGAGAAACTCACATTTTTCACAACACAATGAACTCGAGTCACATTTTAAACGTACAACAACAATTAGCATAATTTTTAATTAAACACTTTGAATGCTAACATGAGTTGGCAATATTGAAAGAAGAAAATTTGATATTAAAAATTTTTATACTAACTATATTCTCTGCTATATTCCACGGCCAATGCAGTTTACAACGGCGCCAGAGTATGAAACGGTAAATATGAACTACGTGAGATGAATGCAATATATTTAAAAAAAATATTAAAAAGTTATATTTGCTAACTTTGTTGCTTTTTAAGCAGTAGTAATTGCTGTTGTTGTTTATTTTTGTTGCAATTGCTGCTTATTTTGCATGTTGTTGTGGCGCTAGACAGTATTTTATCATATATAAAGCACATATATGCTTTAATAAAACGTATTTTTCAGCAACAGCATCTTGAAATGCAATCAAATAAATTTCATGCAGACTCATACATACAAACAATTTATTATTTTTAACACAAATCATATATATGTAACATTTTTGTTGCCATAAAATAATGCGAATTTAGTACACAGCAGCTTGCTTGCCAGTGACTAATAATTTTTTCAGCCATTTTTTGTGTATATTTGAGACACCATGTCGTATGAGTAACATATAATTTTACTTGCCATATGGTTATCGCACGTTGTCATTTCCCCTCTGATACACGCACGCATATACAGCCGATGGTACATGTTACCAACACCTATACACGTTAGTTTCCGTTAACTGCATATCCTTTAATGGAAATTCACGGACACGCCTACACATGCTGCACCTGCACCTGTTTAAAAGGTCGAACGTTATGTCAATGGAATTTTTATTTTCATTGCATTCTCAGCTTTCGCATGCATCTGCTTTTATACATTTCATGTAATGTCATTTTCCGTTGATTTTATTTAATTCCTGTTATGGCCTTTTTATGCATTTGTTACAGCCAATGACTGCGATTTTTATGCTTTTTATTATGCGTTGTTTTTGTAGCGTTGTACGCTTTCGCATTTTTCTGCAGCTGCAGATGTTCGCATGTCATATATGTATTTGTATGTATATGTATAGTTATAGGTATACATATGTGTACATTTTTGGTATTTCACTTGGCGCTCTTTAGTTAAACGCTCGTGTCGATTGTCACTCAACGGTATTAAGCAATAAATGCTGTGCGAATCAAATTAAGAATTTTTTTGTTTTGTTTTACTGCATGCAAAATTTTGTTACCGCTGGTGGAGGGATGTTATCGATGATGCTGGTGACATAAAAAGCTCTATTTATTTTAAATGATGCTTCCGAGAGAGATTTAATGGCGCAAGTAGTGTGAAGTATGGTATTGGGAAATTTATGACCCTATTTCGATTCTCTTGGAATTTCACTTTAAAAGTATTGCAAAAATATCTAAGGAAAGTGACAATAATGTAAAAACTTTATTGCGATAGTAAAGATCCTCAGGTAAAAAAAGCCTTCTAAAGTCACAAACAAGTTAGATGATCTAATGTATATTGCTCCAGAGGTGCAGTTGATTTGATAGCACGAATCGAATTTGAGGCTTACATGAGAAAATAAAATGAGAAAATAAATTGCAGAAATATTGAAAGAAAAGAGCTGTATATTTCAGCGTATCTAAATAGTCCCCAATTCAAAAGTAAATTTTGTAGCATATTTAATAGAATTAAATATTTTTCAACTTGCACTGTACCAAAAAATTTCTCCATTGCTGCCGTGACTTCGTCCGTGTCTATGAATTTAGCCAAAAAAAAAAGATATTCTCACTAGAAGATATTGTCCGTATTAAAAGATATTATTGTCGAAAAACATTTTTTTTTAATTTACAGAATGTCGGAATATAAAAATGGTAGACTTTAACACAAAATGTTGGTTTTTATCAAATCAAGAACTTGTAGGTCAATGCGTGAAGAATGTGCAGAACTCGATAGTGGTCGGATCATTTACCGTTGAGTGATCAATGCATCATCGAAATATGCTGTTTCGAGAAAAACGCGTTTACAAATAAACTGGTTAAGCTAATTGAGCTAAGTGAATATAATTTTGAAGCTCTTAACTCATATAATACGAGAATGTAAAATAATAATTTAAGTTTATAGTATGGTATTTTTCAAATCATATACTATAAATATATGCAAAAACAAGAAAAAACGTTAACTTAGGTTGCACCAAAGCTATAATACCCTTCACAAATACAAAATATTCTTCACAAGAATTTGGTTTCGATTGTTCAGTTTGTATGGCAGCTATATGCTATAGTGGTCCGATGTCGGCTGTTCCGACAATGAGCAGCATTTTACTGAGGAAAGGACAAGTTTCAGAACGATAGCTTAAAAAACAAAGGGACTAGTTCGTATATATACAGACAAACGGACATGGCTAAATGCACTCAGCTCATCATGCTGCCCATTTATGTATATATATTTTAGGGTCTCCGATGTTTCCTTCTGGGAGTTACAAACTTCGTGGCAAACTTAATATATATATACCCTGTTCAGGTTACTAAAATATATTGAGAATAAAAATTTTTTTTAATTTTACACTAAGTCTGCCGCTTAAATAATATAAAAGTCTATAATTAGCCTTTAAATTCTAAATATTCTAAGACGTCTTAAGAATTAAGCAGCCATAGCCGTTATAAAATTAACAATATGCACATACACACATACACATTTACTCATTTACAACAACAAACGTGGAATGCGAGAAAGTCAAATCACGTCGCAATGACATTTGCACACAAGCGCTAACAATCTATTACTTACACAAACACATAAAAAATGTGCGCCTTCGCTGAAATTTTAATGCGTTCAAAAGTGCGTGAACATCATCTATGTACCAAGTATGCCGTTATTTTACACTTATAATAACGCATTATAGCAATACAGTTGTTTTTCAGCACACTTCACTTTTATGCTGTTTGCTTCGCGCCACACAATTTTTACAATTTTCCTACGGATTTACAAAGCCAAAGCGTAAATTTTCGTATAAAACGATATTCTATGCGTGCAACTTGATGGCGTTACGTATACGCCGTGTAGGTTTGCGATTTTAACTGTCATCGTAAATAAAATGAGTAGACATTTTAAGTTTATTTCTTTATGCGCTCACAAACATATGCATGCGCGTGTAACGTTGTGTTTACAGTGCTACTATGTGTATGTATGTGTGTGTGTAGTACAGAGGCCGCGCTACATGCTGTCATTATTTTTAGCTCCACTCACAACAGATTCATTTTGTATTTTCCATTCCATTGTAATGCAAGGTATCGCCACTAAAAATAATATGTAAATAAAATATATATTTGCTGTGAATCGCATGTCACTGTCGCAATCGTGTTAAGTATTCACGCACGCGCTTTGACACCTAGCCTTGTTGTAATGTTTCGGATCAAAAAAGAAAAATTGTGGAAAAAATGAGAGTCATTCACTGGCATATTTCACCACACGCATAACGCACACACTTTGTGCATTTCAAAAGATTCGTAATGTAAGGTCATAACGTCAGCGCATTTATATTGTTTGTTAGACTACATTATTTTGAAGCGCATGTGCTTAAGCTTATAAGTACGAAAGGTGTCTAGAGGTGCTAAATATGTGGCATGAAAGCCACATGTCAATGGTTAGTAAAGTCACAAAAAACCTTAAATCGTAAAAGTTTTACGCTATTTAAGCTCAGAAGTTTTCTATTGCTTACTGAGATCTAGTTTTTGTGAACCAAAAGAACTTTTTATGTTAATTTATTTATTTATTTTTTATGCCCTGAAACAAACACTTTGTACCACCAAAAAAGAAACATCGGAGACCCTATCAAATATATATAACGAGCTGAGTCGATTTAGCCATGTCCGTCTGTCTGTATTCGCACGAACTAGTCCCTAGTTTCTTAGATATCGATCAGATATTTTGCACACGTCCATTTCTTCTTAAAAGGCTGCACATTTGTCGGAACCGCCGCAAATTATCCTTTGAGGAAACGGTGCAACCTCTAAAAAACTTGTTCAGATCGAGTTACTATTGCATATAGCTACCATACAAACTGGCCGTACAGAGTTCTTGTAAGAAATATTTTATATTTGTGAAGGATATTATAACTTCGGTTGCATCATTTCCTTTTTTTTATCTTAATCCATTTGCAACTGCGATCGTATATTTATTTTCGGTACTCAGCAATTTAATTGTGCGCCAACCTGCCGTTAACATCCAAAAAATTGACAATTTCAATAAAGATGGCATGTGACATATTTCACTATATTCATCGCATATAAATCAAATATTTCAGCTATATGCTACCGAAGCGCTGCACACGCTCACACGCTACAGGTACTACATATATTATACTCTTGCAACATATTGCTACAGAGTATAATAGTTTTACACGGTTGTTTGTACCACCTAGAACTAATGATGAAGAGATGAGTTGAAATCCGGTTGACTGTCTGTCCGTCCATCCGTCCGTCTGTGTAAGCTGTAACTTAAGTAAAAATTGGGATATCTTGGAGAGACTTGGTATACATCTTTCTTATCACCGTCGGACAGCTGCTATTGTAGATGGGCGTAATCGGACGTGTAATGCCTTTAAAATATACCACCCTATGACCAAAAATTGTTCAAATCGAACGAAAACTGGTCAAGCCCCAGGTACCAGTACCCAGTACATATTGTTGACTTTTATATCGAAAATATCGGTTAATTTGTTAGATATATAATTTAAGAGAAATTTAGAGAAAATGCTTTTCAGATGATAGTATGTCTGAGTGTGAAAAATGGGTTGAATCAGGTCAATAATTCCCCTAATATACGTAATATAAAGATTTTTGGACTCCCGGATGACTATACCGCATATATAAGTCAATATGTGAGTTATCTCAAAAAAATAAGGGAGTGTATTTCCATATAACAGTTATCCTTCTGCCTAAAATAAGTAAAATCTTGTGAAAACTTGCTCTTGCCCCCAAATAATTAATCACAGAATTTTCAAACATCCGGTTGATTTTAATCCATTAATGTTGGAGAGGATATTTGAGGTACTTTAATGAAACTCAGGGAGCATTTTATTCTGTTAATATTATGTTGTGTTGCCAAAAATATAGCAAATCGGGTCAATATGACCCCTACTCCCATATATCAAACATAAGGCTTTCAAACTTCCGGTTGGGCTTATGCCATATATATCAGTCAATATGTAAGATATTTATCTTAGCAAAACTTAAAGGCTAATATTGGATATACTAAAGTTTCAAGTATAATATTTTATATCTATATATATTCTATTATATACATATATATATAACTATAGTTTAATGGCGAAAATATGAGAATTTAGTCTCCGAATTACCTCAACTCCCCAATACTTCATATATTGATTTTCGTTATTCTAACAAAATTTTTGCCTGTTGTTCAATACGTGAGTCTTATATTTATAAAATTGGTTGGTAATATGATCTCAAGCATACCTCAGCAATGTAAACATTAACTTAATCAGCCCATCTCTTTCCCTCTCCCCAAAATAGCCTGTATAATAGTTTTCGACTTTCCACCTGACAAAATCTGGATAATGACAATAATTAAATGAACAAGTTTTCTTAAAAATTGTGTGGAAAGATGAATGAAATTGGTCTCGGCATTGATTCAAACCTTATATCCCTGACATAATGAATTGCTGATGTTTTCTGATCAACTTATTTCATTAAATATAGCTTCTTCAGTTGAGTTTACCAGTATATCCCATATATCTCATTTAAAGATGATTTTAATACCACTTTAGCTAACTTAATAAAATACCAAATTTTATTGTAATCCATTTACAATTTCATCGAATAATGAATATTGAATTTTTCGCAACATTTTTTAATATAAAGCTTTCCTAATACCTGAAGGTATTTTTCCTGCTTTGATCCTTGCAAGTTGCAAGAGTATAAAATGTTCGGTTAAACCCGAACTTAGCTCTCTCTTAATTGTTTAATATAAGGTTTTGTCAGCACCTGAATTTTCCGTTCTTTGGTTCTTGAAAGTTGAAAAAGTTTAAAAAGTTCGGTTATATTCGAACATAGCCCTTCCTTTTTGTTATATTAACACATATACGAATATGCTTGCTTACTCATAAATATGTACGTAAGGCCAATAAATAAATATTTATACAAGTGGCGATGGAGTTATTTAACCGTTTGGCTATCTTTGAGGCACTAACGCCCACACACACCTGGAGGGGGCGTACATGACGTATACGCAACATATTCGGCATTTGTCTTCGAGCGAGTTGGGGGTACGAAATAATCAGTTATTTTCGCAATAATCCCGCACTACAAGCTTTTGCTGCATGTCATAAGCATTTGTTATTTATTTTCTTCTTTCTTATTTCATTTCTCTGCCACTTGCCGTTGGGATACCTGCAAATGTTATTTCTGGCAGTTCAAGTTAGATTGATTAGTAGCCCTCGAGAGATGACATGTTATTTATGTAGCAAGATAAAAATAATATTTACACAAGCCTGTTGGATACTTGGCAACATATTATTTCATAACTCAGCAGCTTACCAATTGACAAATCGCTTTCAATTATTACATAAGCTTATGCTACATGCGTCGGAATGTATGTGAACGTTTTTGCATTGTATTCGCTTTTATTCAATATGCCCTTATGTTTTCTGCAATGCGTAATGACGCGAAAATAATGACCATATTTATTTACATATTTACTTATACATTTAAATAATTCGTGTCACAAACTGACAGCAAATTAAATGCGTAAACAAGATTTTAATTACAACAATTGCACTTCTGATTGATTACGTAAATGTGAAAATTAACCAAAAGCGCATATGAGGGCGAGTGTGAGTGAATGTATATGTGAGTATTGAAGGATATTTCAGGTTACTGGACAACAAATTAAATTATTGTTTCTGTGGAATTCTTAAATTTTTGCATTTAAATGAAAATATTGCTGTATTTTTGTAGGAATTTTCCAAGCTCTAGTTTGAAGTAGTGCAACACGTTGCGACAGTATAAATATTTAAGTAAAAAATTCACAATTTGTGTATATAAAAAAATTTTCTAAACCAATTTTTCATTTTTGCTTCAGTATAATATTAATTATCTGGCAACATAGAGTGATAGAATTTGAATAATGGGCGTTGGATACCCTAAATACATATTACTGTTCTATATTTAGACATGATCTATCAATATCACCTCAGTACTCAGAGAAATTAAAAAGAAACATATGATGAAAGAGAGTACATTTTATAATTAATCCAAGGAATATCCAATATTTCTGGAAATCTTCATATTTCTTTAATGTCAGTAATACAAGATATTGGAAATATCCCTGGCTCTGGTTTCCATGCTTTATTAAAAATTTTTGTTAAATTTCTACATATATTTTGACCGATTACCAATAGTTAATCCTGCAAAAAATGTGTCAATATCAGGAAAGTTAATAAAGTTGGGAGAACGATTTCTTCAACTAAGAGCTGAGAATATAATTGGATATACTATATTTTAATTCAAAATATATGTGAAATTATATTATACCACATATAGCCTACATTGGCCTAGACCTTGGTCGTAATCTTATACTCGTATATTTTATATCATCAATTGCGATCTTCTGGTCGACGTTTTTCACATAAACTCAACATATTAAATTTTGTCTCTTCGATACACCCGAACTTAGCCCCTCCTTAGTTTAATTTGAAATAACTTAAGGCAGAAAAATGTTCCTCACAGCCAGATACCTTTTTCGGAGGTCTTCCTGGAGATCGGCCTTGGGATCAACGGAATCCAAAAATTTTTAAAATCAATTGCTAATTATTAAAGTACATTAAATCCTGCAAATAAACATTTTTTTTTTATTTATTAACGAAAATTGTGTTAAAAAATTTACATGCAAAGGCGTTTTTTCTGACTTGCAAGAGGATATAAACCTTTAAGCTGGCAATGTATGAAGATATTTTCCTTGATTCTCAAACTCAGTTTACATCAACTGAATAAGAGTGTTATTCAGCATTGGTTGTGAATTATCTTATGTAATGAAATTTTAAAAATGCTTTTGTTTTCATTTCTAGACAAAAAGTCATATCAAAGCAAGAAAACTGATATGCTAGCTACGTCCCACTCTAGCTAAAAGCGAAAAAATGTCTATGTTTTATTCTTGCTCAAACTTATGAATATGCGATCACAATGAACTCTACTGGTAGCTTTAAGAAAAAACAGTTGCGTCTCCCAAAAATCAAAATCGGTCATTTACTCAGTGAGAAGGTTGCGTGTCTGCAATCAACTATCGGTATAAGGCATTCCTAACCATGTTGCAGCTTACATCCGGCATTACAAATTTTATGAATAAACGAAATGTTTTTGCAGAAATAAAGAATAGCAGATGTCTAATATAACACGCTTTTGTAAGAAAATATACTTAGAGCTCAATTACCTTGAAATTTTTTTAAACATTCGTGCAAGCAATATTATTACTGCCCGAATCATATTGTGTTTTTAATTTCAATGAGTTTTTGTGCACCTGTAATTTTTCTCTTTATTCGAAACTGAGCATGAATATCTAATTACTGTTTAGGGGATTCCGATAAATCAATCAGCTTCAAGAAGGCAAGAAAATTTCCGAAAAATTGTTATTAAATCGCTTTCACAAATTACTACAGCAAAAACGGCTTTTCGATACATACACATACATTTAAAATCTGTAAGCTCTCTGTGAAAAAACAGATATAAGATTTTCAGTGTTTCGTAGAGTTCTGGAGTTAGGAATACATAGACACTTTTTACGAAAACACTAAAAATATACATGAATTCATGTAATCATAAATTTTATTCTATTGAAAAATAAATATGAATTATTAGAGCACAAGCGCAGAAAATCTAGCAAAGCTTTTATAACGAAAGTATTATCTGCTTTTGCATTTATATTTTTGTCAAACACAAACGTTACACCTATTACTTTCAAGCCTTTTCTGGGAAAACATGATTACGTTTACACAAAGCAACTTAAAGAACAGAAAGGTTTTCCAAAGCACTACAAAGCATAAGGCGATTTAAAACCAGCATTGTTTTCAAAACACTGCAATTTTTATTTTATTTACACTGTGCTATAAAATATATTCCATGACTTTACTTAAAACATACAAACACATAAATCACGCTGCTTAATAATACTTTAAAAAACTCTACACATTTTTACATCAAAGCTTTTTTATAACACTGCTTTATTTATAACTCTGCTTTATTTTTAACTCTGCTTTATCTACAACTGTGCTTTATTTATAACTTTGCTTTTTTTAACACTTTGAAAACTTTATATTTTGCCATGTTTTGAATGTGTGGCTTTTTACATTTTCATCATAATTGTTGCTCCCTCAAATAGTTTAAACGTTGCGCAATTTGTTTTTGTAGTTTTTGATATATTTCCAAAAAACAAAAGTAAAATGAAATTTGCTTATTTAAATGAAAGCTAACTACAATTATCTAATAATGAAATTCTTCTCTTTTCAAAATGAAACGAAACAACCGCAAATTCATTTAAAAATAATTAACAATCAATTTAAATGCTACGCTCTCGGGTGCTTCGGGTCGCTCTGCGGTGCATTTATTTATGTACATATTTAAATCGCAAAATAACAATATCATAACCGCGCAAAAATCGACATTCCCTGCTGACCGCACAGTGGTATCCACGCATGGTGAGTTCGAAAAGTTAATCCCATATTAAAAAAAAACTTAAAAAAAAAACAAAAAAAAACACAACAACATAAAAACAGGCCGACTACAATCAAAGTTTAAAATACATATCATCACTTAGCAAATTTAACTGCATTTTATGATTTATATACCACTTTTTCGCCAGACATATTTTTTATTCATCTTAAAGTTTTTTTGTTGTGATTTGCATACATAAAAGTTGCAGATTAATTTAATTGCGTTTTGTTTTTATTTTCCGCGCGTTGGCATAGTTTTAATTGCTTGACAAATGAGCATAATTATGTGGAGCGCGGTTTTGGTTCACACATACGCCATTTTCTAGCAGACAATTAACTGAAAAATTAACAAACACACATATTTATCTTTAATACTTAATTTTTTTTGTATTTAAAATTTTATTTTATATCTCATGCAGTCCATATAAATTCAATTAAAAAATGATAAAGCAAATAATACATTGTCACACCACTACGGGCGCACACACGGGCATACGCGCGTACTCCGGTGTGTGCGCAAGTGTAAATATGCAAATGAACATGTCAACAAGCAGTTAAACATGCATAGTCACTTAGTCCACTCAACTATGCACACACATTATAAATGATGCACTGTTGGCTAAATAATTGATTGGCAAAAGGTGGAAAAAAACAACCAAGCCAATGAATTTACCCGCGCCAACATTAGCGTTATGTGATTTCAAGCGCAAGGCACTTGTGCGTTATTCAAGCGAATTTAGCAATCCAACACTTATTTTTACAAAAAAATATATTTTTTTTATTAAATGTTTAACAACTAACCCTCCCTCTACCGTTATTTACTTTGAACAGCTTCGCGTTGCGGCACTCAACGAGCCATACGTCGGCGATTTGCAGGGCATACGCGGCGCTGACTTCGCTTGCTATCGTCAGGGGCGTCGTGCCGGTTTATTGGGCACCTTCAAAGCCTTCCTGTCGTCCAGGTAAATATATACAGTTATTATGTCAAATTTGTTTATTATTGTTACAAACACTCATGTAACGGTTTGTATGTGTCCTTTGCGGCAACGTTGCATTTTAATTGAATCAACGCGCAATTTAACTAGAAGAATTGCTAACATTGCATTGGCGAGCCGCAAAATCGAATAAAATATTTTATGTGGAATTTATTTGATTAGATCACTAGTAAAATTAATTCAGCATATTAAGCAAATATTGGTTTGCCTTTTTCTGTTAATACAAGAGTAATTACGTTGATTTAATACCGAAATAATATGTGCGTTTGTCCATGAAAAAAAGTCTTTTGGTAATTTATATATTAAAATACCATGTACTGTCAAAATCATAATGGAGTCACATAAACCCTTTTCTTGTTCTGGATCTTCGTCTTTTGTTACCCGAGAGGCATCTAAAAATTAATAGAAAACGTTTAATAAAATTAATATCAGCTAAGCTCTTTATCCTTCAGGAGCTTACATGCGTCTTCAACCTAAAAAAAATTCACATATCCTCTGTAATGAGAAAAATTCTTTTAGCATTCACCATTTTGTCACATTTTAAAGACAGCTTATGAGTAGAGGAGAGAACACACTTAAATGTCCAATTGCGGCTGTAAACCAGCAATACATGGTTTACTACAAGCGTCATTCAATCAAAATGAAGTAAAGATATTAAACAATAATAGTGAAATACGATAACGGTAAGTGAATAACGATTGCATGCCAAAAGCCTGGCATTGTTCTGATTAACCACAATTCCTTTCCTGTTGTCCTAAAGCTGACCGCTTCTGGGCAAGATTGGCTATTACAATATCAGAACTATAAATACTGTTTACAATTGCAGCCGCGTGATTTGCGTTTTCGTCTTTATCAAAGAAAAAACATAAAATATGGTATATTTTCTGTTTGCCGGTGTCAAGCAAACCTAAAACTGTCTGAGAAGTTTTTTTAGCACAAAATCTAAGCTTACCATGGAAAGCATCTGATGAGCCAACTTTAGAGGCATACAAATATAATATTAAGCGATCAATAGGCCATGGAGAGATATGCTAACTATCTTGTCTAATTTTTTTATAACTTACAATATAATATTGTTTATACATTGATGATAAATGATAAAAAATCTGACGACACCAGCACAGGTAGTGAGTGAGACAAAACTGAAAGTTTGTAATACCTCACTCCAGGACAGTGCTATGCAAAGGAAAATCAACCTACTGCTTAGCTTCACTGAAACCAATTGCGAGCCGTTACGAATTAGAGTATTTTCTTTTATTTACTTAACATGTCATATACTTCTGGTACTTTATCTCCTTAAAATGCCGCTTCTAATTCATAAACGATTTGCTACCAAGTCAAAATTGATAATTCTTATAAATTTACTGCCTCATTCCCTACCAAAAGTATTTTCATAACTTAAAAATTTATTAATAGGTATTATAACTAAACAAGAGATTTAATGTCAACACTCCAATATCAGCAGCGGGCTTGAAAGTCATCATAAATTTATTTTCAGCACCGGAAGCACACATTTGCCTTTTATTCAAGCAAATTGTAGCTGCCATCAACATGAGCACAGCGGAAACAAATATACTAATTGACAATAACTTAGTAAACAAATAAACAAAAAGCAAAAACAGAATTTGAAAATAAAAAACTTGATAGAACTGGCCAAAACAATTTACAAGTTGAGCAGTGTTTACAAGTACCCTCATTATTTTCAATTACAACGCTTTCCACATCCGACTACGATTATGGCAGGAAAGAAAGCGAAATGCATAAAAATAAACTTGTGTGCATGTATGTATGTGTTTGCCTACTATTGTGACCATGTCTTACAATGCTTGAGATGTATAAAGAAGCAATGCTATGGCCAGCTGCTAACAACCAGTAGCGCTGGGCCAACAGGTGCGCCGGACGATGACTGAACTAAAAAGTGAATTTCATTGCAGTGTTTACACTAATGATGTGCATGAGTATTAGTGTGTTAGACAAGCCGTGCCTTGTGGACTCTCTGACGTTGCCACAGCACAAGTGATGCTTACTTTTGCTTTTACTTTCACTTTCTTTGCGTTGCTTCATATTTTGCTAAACTTCAGTTAGCTTCTTCCCAGACTCACCAACAATAACCAGCGCCTACCCACTCACCTATATTTAAAATTAGCTTCTACGCTTGTACACTCGTGCTTGTAGCAGCTGGCAGCTGGCTACTGGGGTGGCAACGGCTATTCAAGCATACAGCTAAGCGGCCAAGGACAAGCATGACCTACAGCAGCGAAATAGCGCTGCAAATAGAACAAGTAGACGCTGCTGCCATACAAAAGTAAGCACTTTCATGTTTTGCGTCTACTCGATCTCATTTGCTCTTGCCACACCAGCAACTGACGGTCGTTGGCTACATACTCGTAGTCATGTCTTGTACTGTACTGCCGCTCCTCAGCTCACCTCTCCTCATATCTGCAGCTTGTTAACTTGGTTTATTAAAATTTTTAACCTAAATACTGAGCGTACAACAACAAGTGCAAACAAATTTCGCTACGCATTCCACAACTAGCGACCGAGACACATTAAATATACGACGCCCTGCTTATGATAATTTCTTAAAATTAAACGCTTCGTACGCATTGTTACTGCCGCTACCGCCCAACCATTGTTGTTTTAGTCGAGCGTCAGCAGTGCGCTGTTTTACATAATTTAGTGTAAATTCAACAAAGCCAGTCAGCAATAAATGCATACATGTACTGAATATCCGTAAGGACCGCATTTACCTCTACAAACACACACATACACACTGGCATGCAGCAGCTATGCTTGCGCCAACAACAACTATTTCAAATATTTGGGTCAAGTTGAACAGTAAATGTTACATACATTATGCAGTACCTTCTACAATTGCAGCGGCACACCTCACCGCGTCGCTCCGAACGGTTGCCAGCTACTGGTGTTGGTACACCAGCGCGTATGCGCAACTACTGGCCGGATGCGTAGACAATTTAATGCGAGAGTTGCGTTCACAGGCACATACATGCTCAAGTATATGTTAAATATAAAATGTATTTATTAGGGTGGTTCTTAAATGTAAAAGGACATTTTTGACAGCATATTTATAAGCCTCGCTGTTGATGATATACTCGAGGATAATTCATATATTTTGATCCTGTTCGGTTATGCTAGACACAATAAAAATTAATATGTATTCACCCATAGATATATAATTAATATTTTTGAATTGAATAAATAATATTTGGGATACTAATTAGAGAAATTTAAACTGCATCCTTATGTCAGACGCCTGAAACTCATGCAAACCAACCAATATGAATATAGTTTTAGATGGCGTGAACAAATAAATAGTAAATTTAGCAGCGAATTCACACCCTAATGCTCATACATTAACGCTAGAGCATCTCCTTTCTCCTTCGCATTTCAGTTTGTTGTACTCGCATATCTTTGCACCAAAGTCAGCGCGCTTTCCTTCGGCTATACTGACTAACTACACCAGCTGCAACAAACACGAAACGATAACTACATATTTAGCCTGCAGTTACAACACTGCATAACATGCTTGCACCTAGTTCCATATATATACACATACATTTATATGGTATTCCGGCAGCTTCAGCTTCTACGACATGTTGTCTTCCGCTAACTACGTAACTTATAGATATACGCAACGGTTTGGCGCTTTCCTGTCACTCAGCGCATACTTCGACGCACTTGTCACTTGATCGCTGCAGCGTTTGGCTGCATTTCACACACACACACAGATATATACAGTAACATAGACATGGGTTCATTTATTTAATGCACTTCGCAGTCGGTCTTCTTACTGCTTCGTCTATCTTGGCACTATATCCGCAGCCACACTTGTATGCGTGTGTGTGTGTGTTTGTAGTTGTTTCTTTAAGTGCCGCATGTTGGCTGTTGCATAAACTCACCTTTTAATTAGTAGCAAACACGTTACTGCTATTCCTCGAGCTGCCACCTGCATTTGATGACAATCCTCTTTCAACTCGCCGCCAGCACATTTGCAACGGCACTCGCTCATTTGACGTACATCTCCATAGCAGCGCGCATTTTTGCCGGGGCGCTTAGTAGTTTGGCACAGCGTCGTTACCTGCAACAGCGACAACTCGACTTTACTCCTCTCTTTGACACTTGAAAATAATTGCTGCAACTGCGCGTATCTCTTATGATCTGGCATTTAATTAAAACAAACAAGTGTTTCGCTGATTTCGCAAGTTGTGTGCTGTCAACATCTTCTTGTTATTTGTGTTTTTTTGTTTTTGGATGCGTGCAACATTTGCACATCGATTTATACAAATGCGACTATTGAAATTATTATCTTGTAATATATGTAAGAAATATAATAATATAGCTGTATTTTGAACATGTGGTAATATTTTTTTAAAACCTTCAAGATTTTGAGTGCAATTATTGTCTTTAAATTCCGCTATACCCTTTACAAGTTTACAACTCATATATAAAAAAACTGAACTTAAATATACTTTTCTACCAGACGGTATAAACTCCCGAATACATCATCTTCCATGTTGGGGAGCTCTCGACTTCACCCTGTCGAAATGGTGCAACAGTTGGACAGCATCCTTAATAGAAAGCAATAATGGAGGCCCAATATTAAGAAAAGTGTGAAGAAGGCATCGGTTGCCTTAATTTCTTGTAAAGGAGCCAATGAGGAGATGGTAGAATCTCTTACCCAAAGTTGTGATTTGGCTTTACGAAATCGTAATTTTACGGCGAATTAGTGCGGCACTGGCGATCGCAATTAATGTCACTCTAAATACGACGAACTAAGTTTGAAACATCTCGGTTTGTCAAATCTGCTACGAAACAAGTGAATTGGCTAGAATATTAACCGCCAAAAAAATGTCTGGCAGGATCAAGGCGCTTTGTCGACATGCGACATTCTTATAGAACTATGTTACTCGTTGCAGTTTTAAACATCACAACGAACAGACGGCTCTCGCTTCTCAAGTGGTGTTATTCGTGACCTCATGAAGATCAGCCTGTTTACCTAAGCTAACCTAGCGTAATATTTGAAATAACGTATTTACTAGGCAGAGTTAATATATATAACACACAATCTATGTATCTCGCATGCTAATGAGCTTGCAAAGCAAGAGACTCTTGTCTCAGTATCTTCACGCTGGTACCTTTCACGGTATACTGATAGACGAGTTAAGGTTGACGTACGCAATATAATCATCAGTACATGGGAAGTCTCAAAGTCCTTCTGGATAGGAGTAAATGAAAAGAGATCCAGTCAGCTCCTCGCCTTCAACATGGCTGGCCTTTCCATATTTGTAGATGTTTATAGCGGGCCATTTTCCAATGCTAAAAAGAATACTGAATATCATTTAACGAAATTTTTTGAGAGATACAAGTACATATGGTAACCGCTGCTTCATTTCCAAAATTGACATAGAACCACCAATACTCAATACCATAATACCTCGAGGCAAACAAATTGGAGTCGAAGTTAATTACATAAGAAGAAGACTTATCTCAATCTTTAGGAGGCTTAAAGCATTGGGTCAAACTGTGATCTCCATTTTGAATATTTCTCTCGAAGCATAAGCTAATCTCCCGTAATCCTCCTTCTTGCCCAAGTCTTCATTAGTATTGTTTTTCATTTACTTGAATTGAAGTATACAATGTAACCTCTATTATTGTTTGTGCTTATAATAGTCTCTTTAAAAGCCAAAAGTGTAGATGAAACTCACTTGGATCATAACATATCTTTCTATTAATAATTTCAATACTTTTTATAAGAAACGAAACTTTCAGGAACATATTTTTATATATAAATAAGATCTCATTCTAAATTTATTCTAATACGAACTGATTGAACTTGTAAATATTATATAAAGATGCCGTTAAATTGAAATGTTAAAAAAAAAGATTAGAGATGCTTAGAAAATGTTCAAAAATACAGCTGAATTTTAAAATTCTTTAGTTCTTTCAATTGAAAAATTGTTTGATCCCAAGTTTTGTATATAAATAATGTATGTAAGAGCAGATATTTAATTAATTCGGAAATTACAAAGAGTCCACGCACTTTTCCTTTCAAGTTGGGCGGAATTTATAAGCGAGCACAGCCACGCGCACAAAATTTCTAACGGTCATAAACAATCAGCAAAAAGCAATCAAACGCCAGCCGATGAATAAATTGCATTCTTTTATTTATTTGTTCGATTTTTTCAACAATTTTTATTTTGTTTTTTTTTTTTGTTTTTGTAAGTTCCAACTAAACGTGAATTACACGCTGGCTTACAACTCCACACAAACACTTCAAAGAGACATAAAAGTCTGCTATGGCAATTACAACTTAAGCTCGCACATAAAGCAGAAAACAGACGTCGCAAGGAGTAGTAAGCAGGTCAGGGCGGGCATTGGTTACACAAGTCGGATTATGTGGCATCGTAAATCTTCTAAACATATGAACGAACGCAGGCGATGGCGAAGCGACAGCGACAGCGAAAGCGAAAGCTGCTGCCACATTTGTGAACGAATGAATGCGGTTAAGTAATAAAAAGTGCGAAGGAGTGACAGGGCGGAAAAGCGACAGAGGGCACGACCAACGAGAGTGCAGTTCAAATGGTTTAAATGGCAATGAGAATGACAAAAGCAGTGGCATGCCACCAAGCTTTAAATTATGGCTAAACAATTTTCATAAACCACAAGTCGAGGTGAAAGTAAAAGTGAAAGAGGCACAATGATGAAAGCCCAATAAATATGCGACCCCACCCACACGAAGCAGCCAAGTGAGGAGCGCGGTGTGAGCAATCGGCAGAAAAAGTACGACCAAAATTAATGGCCTACCGGGACACAAACAAACTTTATTTTTGTGGCACTTGTATCAACAGCGTTGCGCGACTAGCATGTGGCATGTAGCAAGGTGTAAAGGCATACAAAGCACTTGTGAGCATGACAGCTTGTAACGGTATATCGTAGCGCACAGAGAAAACAAAAGCCTTATCATCGTTTGATCAAATTAAAATAATTGCGCTTAAGCACCTGAAATTATGCTACAGTTTGTGTTGCTTTTGTTGCAGCTATTGTCTTCTTTATTTCCGCGCACATTTGAAGGGCACATACATACACAAACTTACAAAGCGCTTTTCTGCTGGTGCTTATCGCAATCGCACTGCACACACACACACCTAGAGAGCTTCCTATGGGTTCCGTTGCTGCTGCTCCAGCTGACGCTGATGCTGACAGATGCTCAAACAAATGAAAACAAAGAATGAGTAGCATATTTGAAGGCGCGTGTTAAACGTGAAAGTAAAAGCCACAACACCAACAACAACAACAATATGTATCTGCCACTTATCTTAAATGTCATGGTGCTTTTGATTTTGATTTAAAGTGTAAAAAGATGTCACTTACATACATACGTACATATGTATAACGGAATGAATTATTCGCTTTAAATTTGCTGCAGTACTACTTAAGGAAATAATGCTTTAAAAATCTCATCAGATTTATTCATTAACTCGGTGAAGCGTCTTGAAAAGCCAAAGCTTGAGAAATCTTACGCGAAAATTTACTATTTTTGAGCTACAGGCAATCTCCGACGGCGCTAAAACAAAAGCGGACCGTTCAATACTGCAGTGATTCCGATCTTCTCCATGGATTCAGCAGTACAAATTCTTTACTACAAGATATTGCCCTTTATAAGCTGCAGTCGAAAAACATCAAAAATTTACAAAAATTTTAAAAAAAAGTTGAATTTTATCCAAAATTTTTGTAGTGCCAAAATTCAAGTTTTGTTCAAATTAAAAGCTAGTAGGTTATTATTATGGAGAAAATGCTGAAAAAAATTAATAGTGTTTGGATCATTTGCTTCCAAATAATCGCTCAAGCACATTTAAGCACAAAAACGAGTATAAAGATGAGCTGATGGAGCTGATTGAACCGAGCGCCATTATTTTTTTTTATTTTTATTTACTATGGGTACGCCTTGAAATAGTAGTCCAGAAAACTCAAAGTGTCCTAAAATATTTTGCAAAAACATCTTGTCACAAAATACACCAAAGCTCGTCAAATGCAAAAGTTCAAATATCAAAATAAAATGACTAATCTAAATTTAAAAACTCAGAAACATTTCTAAGTGTTTCTAATAAATAAGATTACACTATGCAATCTTCGAAATGTCTACACCCCAACCCATACGATGAAATATAAAAACTTCATATTTAATACAATTTCACATAACCTTATTAAAAATAAAATAATTTTCATAACTTATATATTTATATTGTTGTATCTTTTTTTTTTTGTCTTTCTACGCAGAGTGCAAAATCTTGACTCGATTGTACGTGTCGCAGACCGCGATCTACCGGTAGTGAATACCAGAGGTGACGTCCTCTTCAACTCGTGGAAGGGCATCTTCAACGGCCAAGGTGGCTTCTTCTCGCAAGCGCCGCGCATATACAGTTTTAGCGGCAAAAATGTTCTCACGGAGCCATTGTGGTAAGTAAACAACCAGCACAATACAGACACATCCACAAAGCCTATTTATATATTTTTCCACACTTTTTCATTACCTTTTTTTATATTTCCACTCACGTTGAATTGAGGTTGAGATTATTCGTTTTTCCCATCCGCCCCAGCCAACAGCGGCGTCTGCGGCTTTGTGCATGTCGGACGAAAAATCCACATAATTACATTATGTAAAGGCAAAGCGTGCTCGACGCGACTTCGCGTTGGGCGTCTATTTATTGTGTGCAAGTCAGGTCAGCGACATTAACGGCGGCGATGCCGGCATGTGCTCAGGTGGCAGATAACCAGCTTAGCCATATACTGTCGCCGGATTTAGTGGCATCATTCAACGTGCCGCGGCATAAATAAGCTGAGAATGCGAAGTGCAGATTTTTCTATTAAAATGTGGTCTAATATAAAATTATGCGTTCATTTAGATGTGAATCCATATATGTATGTATATGTAGAAGATATGTTTGCACATTTCTGGAAAAATAATAATGAAACGTTTAACGATATTACCGTTGAAATTTATAGCTAATCAATTTTGAGCGTTAGTAAAAATAAATATAAATTCTGATATTGGGATGTACATATATTAGCTTACTAAAAAAGGCAATAAGCTTTTATTAGCTTGAAGGCAAAATAAACTAATTAACTATCGCATACGTTTTATTGATAGTTGGTATTGATAAAATGCGTTAGAAAATTATATCCGGGAATAATGCAATCTCAGTAATAATATAATATATAATAATATCTGTTTGAGTGTTATGTAAGCCCTAAAAGCTGTGTTTAGATCCCCTACTTGATGTGAAAAGCATCGCAATGATTGCAAATGATTTTCGAAATCCAAAATATAAAAATTTCACATATTCGGTGAGTTCTGGGATGCCATGTGTGACATATAATATGAAAACAATCCAATGTCGAGTTAAGACCTTTAACCAAATTATTTGTGATACAGACCACAAAACCTTCATCAAAACGATACAAAATTTTCACTGCAAATCCAGCGGGTTTTTGATAAAGCCAATGATATAACGACGACTTTTTTGTACCTGATTAATTTCTTGCTGGCCACAATGATGCCAAGATTAAGACTACATCTGTAAACCGTAATAATGAAGGCTAACCTACTTGTGTTACCATCCTGAATTAGGTATATAGTTTGGGGTTATGCGTGAATCTGTTCTCTTGATAAATTGTTGAAATAAGTTCACTTGCAAAGCTAATGAACCGAGGGGTAAAAAGGTGAAGCCCCCTTAAAGCGATTTTTTTCTAAAAATCGCTTATGCGAGAATTGTTCTACGGATAATTCTGAACCATTTTGCGTAAGAGAATATGGGTCTAAAACCGGTTTCGAGCAAGCAATTTTTTAGGTGAAATTTAATTTTTCAGGATTATAAAAATTTCTTCGTCAGTTTTTAAGATATCCAAATGAAATTTCATACATAGCTGCATTCTGAGATTCTATTGATCATTTGTCATGGGCCAATACCCAATTATTCATTTAAGTTAAAGACTGATCTGTAGAACATTTCCTGCAAATGCAATTTTTCGATTTTTCTGGCTCCCTGTAAAACAATCCGCTCTAGACCCCCTCTCTACAGGAATGTTTCTAATATTTTATAAATTTAATGAATTATCTTCGTAATTACCACTTCAATGTTTTTAAAAAATAAGTCAAATACGACGTAGCGTGTTATTACTTATCAAAACTGTATTAAAATTGCTTACTCGTTGATGTTGGTTAGAATAAATTTGTTCGATTTTGAAAACCAATAATGTATAAATCAGTTCATAAATAGAGTTTCAGCCAACAATATTTTTTCAGATTAAAAAGAAATATATGAATATAGGGTGAGCAAGACTTGCTTGCTAATATGTAGACAGAAACATCTCATTCAAACATGTATTTATCAATATAATTAATGAAAAAATGGGTCTTTTGAAATCAGTTGACTATTATGATTAAGTTTTTGAATATGCAATTTGAAATCCTCCAATTTTCGATTATTTGGAACTTAAAAGTGAGCTTTTCGAGCTTTGGCGGCAGCGAATACGTCGATAATGGTCTAGAAATACCACTTCTTGGCTAATTTTGCCTCTAGGCTGTAGCTGGTCCTGAAATAATGCCCTGTCACGAGCATGATCAATGAAAATTTTTAATTCTTGCTAAAGCACTAAACGAAATTTCTCACTAGAAAAAAAAAGTGTAAAACGGAACATTTTTCTGCAGCATAGAAATGAGAACGATTCGTTTATGTTACTCACTTCGGCGAATCTTCCCAACATTCCATAGATAACGCTGTCAAGTATGACGAAGAAAGTATATATATAATATAATAATAGAAAAAAAATGCTGACCTTCAGACATAAATATTGAAATATCAGTTATTATTAAATCTAAAAATTCAGACTTAACCTCAACTATGTCACTAAAAGTTGCACTTGTGACTGCAAAAATGAAATATTGAATTACTATATAATAAAGTCATAAAATACTATATGTGCAATACTAAATATTTATTTAATTTCTGCATAAATCTAAAAATAATAAAGCAAGTATACACTATAATGCATAAGGCAACAACCAGAGCACTCAACTACATACAGACATATACACAGAAACAGTAAAAGAAATGTGTTTTCTAATTTTTCCTACACTTGACATACTTCTTTTAAACTCAAGTCAAAGAAAAAATAATAACAAAATCACGAAAAGGAAATAAATAACAAAAGCTAACAACAGCAAAAACTCGAATATGTAATTACAGCAACAGCATATGCAACAAATTGAAGTTAAGTGATTACAAAATGTAATTGTTTTGTACCTACAGCAGCAGCCATCAAACCACAAAGTGACAAATTGTATTTACAGAGTATGCCGTTACCACACGCCGCCATACGTATACATATAGGTATATATATATATATGGTATGTGTGGTATGGAAGAGTGAGCGAACACACACAAGAGCAAATTGTTACATTTAATGCTGGCGACAGAGTTAAGCTTATAAAATTTTGTGGTGTTAGATGTTGCTGGATAGTGCCTGGCAACATTTAATCCCTAAGCGGCAAGCGCTTACGCTCATTGATAAGTAAGCAAATACAGCTAGACATAAAAAACTATGTGTATATGTGTGTGTGTGTGTGTATATGCATTTGTTGAGGCACGTTTAATGGATGCATATAATTGAAATACAAATCTAAAATGATTCTAAGACTTCTCTGTGGAAGCCAATATGCCAGCAGAACTGAGTTTGTGCTAAATAATATATTTTATAGCTGTGCGTATAGGTGAACATATGTGGCTTTGCTATTGCATATAAATATATGAATAGATGCATTGTTGTTGGTGCTCAAATAAATACTCAACTTACCAACACAAACATGTCAAGGCTGAAGCACACACAAGTGCAACTACAGTTATTGTAACGGCAAGTGATGGAATTTCATAAATGCCGTGTCTAGGAATTGCAGGCTGGCTACAAATTGAAATTTACCACACTCCAAATAAATGATATTTAAGAACACACACACACTTCTGCCTTTGTTATACACACACATGCACATATGTGGCATTCTTATTAATTTATGAGCAGCATTTGGTAGTATGTAGCTGAGTATGCTTTTGTGGCATTGTCTAGAGTTCATATTGCGACGTCGTCAGCTTGCAGAAATTTGTGTAAATTTTGCGATATTGGTTACTTGCACGCACTTGCATCCACATCCATCATTTGCAGTTGCAAGTAATTTATAGTTAACGAACTATTTTGGTTATTTAGCATTTATTGCATACAGCAATTTAGGTAAACATGCTTTATAATGCTGTAACGATGTTTATTTGATTTCCAAGCTGCTTTCTTAAAAACAAAAGATTTCGAGAAATTAAAGAAAGCAAAAAATTAAAAGAAATATTCGACCAGCAACTAGCAAAATTATAAGTGACATTACAATATTTCATATTATACAGGCACATATAAAGAAGGGTGTGTATATTATGAAAACGATAGACTCAGAAACTATTTGACCGATCATGGGTATGTATTTTTTCATGGAGAAGGCGATTATGCTATCTCCATTATCGCAACTCGCCACCTGAAACTTGATTTTTACTTATGAGGTCTTACTGGATTTATGAACATACGAAAAACGCTTCCTAAGTACAGTAATGATGATAAAATAAAAAATTAATTAATATACAGAAGTATTCCAAAATATGATAAACTCCGAAACGGCTAGACCAATTTCAACTAAATTTTTGAACGATCGTCAAGATGGCCCAGCGAGTGATTTTGTAAAGTTTGGTGGTGAATGGAAAATGAAAATTTTGTTTTTAATGTTTATGACATTTTGAGCATTTACTAACTGCACCCAAATACAAAATTACCTAAAATGCCAGACAATTTCAACACTTTCGTACACGGACAAAATTAATTAATTGTCCGTATTTTCGCAGACGCACCAAATAATTACTTAAATAATAACTGGATCGGTAATCGAGCTATATAGACAGCAAAAGATGCCGAAATAAATTTTGATAATAACATTTTACTAAATTAAACAGCTTACTCAATATAATTTAATTATATCTTAGCCACAGCAAGGCGTAGCCGGAGTCTTCTAGTAGTATATAATTCTAGAATTTAAAACCGATTAAATTCGTGGGGCATCTTTTCGAAATTTTAAATTGTTTGTTCATCAGATATCAAGATTTAACTCACGTATATAAGTGTAGTTCTGCAGTTTTTGAGATATCGATCTACCCAAGAAGCTGTAGCTGCCATAGAAACTGATTGATCAAGATCAAGTTAATGTATGGAAATTTATCTTTCCAAAAGATTATTGTCCCAGATTATTGTCCAAATCATATTTGACAAAAAATCTTCACAAAATTCCGCTTAGATTGTTTTCTAAGCCAACGCTACAATCTTCCATCATATTGATCAGGTTAAACAACCATAACACATCGCTGTCATAGAAGTACAAACTGACAGCTCAATATCAAATTCTGGTATGTCATTTTATTTGACACGATATCTTCACAATCCCTGATATTTCGAGATAAGATCTTTGTCGCATATAAATACGTTTTTATACACATTTATGCTATAATTAAACCTGTAAAGGGTCTTATAGTATCGACCGTGAGGGGGAGTATAGTAGCCGAAGTTAACTTGGTTTTTAAATATTATTTGAAAGTACGAGGTGTTCAAAGGAAAAGTTGAATTCTGAACTTTTTTGAAAAGTACTTATTAATTCATCAATATCTTTTTTGTTCCCTTTAAAGTAATACGGTTTTGTTTTTGGCCAACACTAATGATACTAATGCGACATTGCTTTTGCTCAAAATTTCGGAACAAACTTCTCTGCCACACGTTTCATGCCCAAAACATTTGAGAAAATGTAATGACATGAGCCGATTGATATGCCAACATCCTCTGCAACTTCTTTAATAGTGATTCAACGATTTTCAAGAACAATTTTTTTTCACTGTATTTTCTTTGCTTGCTAGCAAACATTTGATAAATATTCTTTGATCCATTTTTTTTTAAAAGTCAAAAATCGAAGAGCACACAAAAACGTGACTATCATTTTCTGTTGTCAAAAACAAACCACTAATCGAAGTTGGCTGCTAATGCAAGCACATGATCAACATATGTGTCCGATTATAACAAAAACCAAATATCGATAATCGAATGTTACTTTTGAGTATGCGCAAACAGTTGTGCCGAAATATCGCTATAACGTCTGAGTTGCTCGAAAATTAATGGAAAATATAGCAAGAAGAGCTCATTTTACTTTAGTAGAGTTCAAATAAATTGTAAAGGTCTAGTTTTAATTTTAAAAAATACCGCATTACCCTAAAAGTACGATAATTGGAAACAAAATTAACAAAATTTTCACGAAAAATGTACACTTTAGTACTTCTCTTGGATTATCTCGTCTATCGAAAAGCCTTGCCCACAACCAAGTACTGTATTCGATACTATATTGTGTGCATTATTTATACTTTTATTTATCATTATATCTGTCATAAGTGCTTATATAGGTATGTAGGCAGGAGAATCTAGAGTATAGACTAGTCAGTTAAGATTTTCTTATATCTTCCGAAACTATAAAAAACTTCTCCAACAAAATTCTTCATTATCGTGAAATTGCACGAATTTGTTAAAATAAAATACTTTCATTTAACAAACGAAGCAAATAACGAAAAGTTGCAGTGTAATTTTTTTTTATTCCAAGAACCTAAAGTAATTACCACATTGTTCAAGTGTACACAGCTATAGCAAGAGACCAGCGATGGACACACCGAAAAGGACTAACGAAAAACGATAGAAATGACAGGAACTGCAAATTCAAAGATGTTACGAAAAATGTTTCGCATTTCATTTCTGCTAATGACCGTGGACATTTACAATGAGGATAACGCACACAATGGCAGCAGCACGCCATCTCTACATCCCCGCACTCATTTTGTCACTACCTCTCCCACTGTTTCTACCGCCGAATGCCGCGCACACAAAGTAAATTCCAACTAAACGACTGCGAAGAAACTATAAATGACAGCAAAACTGAGAGGGACAAAAGTGTAACAAGTCACTATTTCGGTTCTGAAGCTCTGAAGCATGTGATGGGGACCTTTTATATAAAGATTTTTGTGCAAACTTTTGCAATACTCGCACTAAATAGTACCGTGTGCAAAGCATAACAGTTCGAGACTCGGCTACAAAGGTCAAATGTAGCAAGCGCTGCATTGCGCTCTTCGTGTATACGAAAATGTTGACACAAAAAGTTTGTTCATTAATTACTTTCCAAATTAATTTTGACATTTTAAGTTGAGTTTCATCCTCGTTGTGACGGTACAGACGTTCACTTGTATTTATGCGCTGTTATGCTGGAGTTATTCGGTTAAAATAATTGATATTGGAGTGCGAAGGCAGTCAATTTGAGAAATTGCAGGAAAACAAATGCCGCAAAGCAAAAGCAATTTTATTTTGTAGAAAGAAGATTCAAATAGTATATATTACTATTTAGATGCTTGAGAACTTTCTGTAATAGAATAATTCAAATTTTTATATTTCTAAAACATATTTTTCAAAACTAGAGAACTTTTTTTTGACCATACATTACACATGCATGAGCACAAAAGCCTCGCGTTTCTATAAATTTCCTCGGCCATATGCATACAAGTATAGGAACATTTCGAACCCGCATCAAAAAGACTTAAAACTTGCCCAACTTGTTTTATTATTCCGACAGTTGAAGCTTAATAATTGAAACTTTATTGATCGACTTGTCTGCCCAGTCCATTTAACTGAGGTACTAAAATACTTCACAGGTAAATGTGACTGACTTTTAGGGACATTCATTAAATGTACCGCTATTTTTTTTGTCACACAATCATGTTTTAACTTTCTCATGTCCCACATTTCAACTTATGTTTCATCCTAACTTTGAAGCTCAGCTGACCAAAAGCTGAGTCCACTATGCTGATTGGAGCGACAAAAGGTACGAAATGTTATGGCCTGAACTGTGACACCAGCTCGTAACGAATTTTTAATAAAGCCTCTGTCGTAAGAGTTGAATGGGGTCAGAGAAGTTGACAGACAATTGTTAAGCCACATGAACAGTTGACAATATGAACTGTAAAAAATTAATAAAAACATGAAAAAAACGATATTTTCGACTTCACCGAAGCCATAATACCCTACTCAGGTGCGTTGCTTACCTCATTATAAAGTATAAAAAGATATTTATCGTAATTTTGATTAGTCAACTTGTATGACAACTATATGCTATAGTGGCCCGATCTCAACAATTTGTTCAGAGATTGTATATTATGTGATAAATTTTATAAATATTTCTTATCAAATAAAAAAGTTTCCCTTACAAAGCTTTAATTTTGAACGATGATTCGTATGACAGCTTTTTGCTATAGTGATCCGATATCGGCTGTTCTGACAAATGAACAGCTTCTTATAGAGAAAAGGATGTGTGCACAATTTCAAATCGCTATCTCAAAAACTGAGGGACTAGTTCCCGTGCATATAGACAACAGGCAGCAGTCACGTTGATCATATATATACCCTAAAGATTATCTGATCTGTGTGTTTCAAACCTCGTGTTCAGAGTATTATTAAGTGGGCCGAGAAGTAGCATATACATACATCTATATATGTTCGTATAATAGTTTTGTAATTGCCATTGAAGGAAAGAAAGTCATCCTAAAGCTATGCTAAAAAAACGAGCTTGTGTCTAAAAAATATTTTTGAAACTGTTTTAGGGAGCACAAGTAGGTTAGTATCCATTACCGGTTCAAAAATATTTTGGAATTATTCTCACTACCGGGCTGTTTAATATTTAGCAATACTTAAATTCTATCAGAAGATATAACGTGTTTTTGATACATAATTATTATATGGGGTTTTTTGTTGGCTAGCAAAAATATACATAAAAATTTAAACATTTAATTTTTATTATAAATTTGTATTCACTTAGTATAGAACAATACCCAAACGATTAATATTTATATAGAATTTATGGGATTTGTTATTTTCTTGTGCTGTAACTGCTAATATTATGACCTTTTTCTCTTTTAAATCAACTACTTCACCCTAAATGTATGCTACATTTTATATTTGTTTTGAAAGACTTCACTATAATAATAATAATAAAAGTCTTGCATACATTAAGGCGCATTAACAAACAATTTTACACAATTTATTTTCAACATTTAAACAAAATTGTTTTTTTTTTACTATTATTTGTTAATTAAATTAGCCAAAATTTAAATCGAAAATAAGATTAAGCTATAAGCACATATAAATTGGCAACTCGATAATGTCTGATTATATAACTGTTTAATGTAGTGTAGACGAAACTATAATATTCACTCTGCAGTAAATTTCTTCATTTACCAAAACCTGCATTATCTCTAACCAAACTATGAAAATTCCGACAACCGCACATTCATGTGCATTTAAACCAAACTCATACACACAACAAGTCATATTTACATAATTAAATGCAAATATTATAGCTAAAATGCGTTTTTGGAAAACTCATTCACAACACAAATTGAAAAGCCAAAATATATGAGTTATCAAATGAATTCATGGAAGCTTTATCAAATATAGCAGTTTTAGCCCGACATGTTTTGACCCCTCAATTTCGTTTAAATGCATAAACTCACACTTACACACACACACTAAGCCATAGATGTGATATTTGACAACCATCTTGTCACATAAATTGGGTGTTGTTTTCCGTATTCTTCTTGAGAATCTCTTCATCTTTCCGGTTATTAAATTTTCATATGCAAATTTTGCGTGCGCATTCTACAGAGCGCCGGCACACGCACACCAACACTGCCACGCACCTACAATCCGCTCAACTCACCCACACTTAAAGATTCGACTTTGCATAAAAGCTTACACTTCCGCCGCTGCTGCTGCTTCCATACCCATTTAATTTTTACGTATTCTATTTATGTGCAAACACATTCACTTGCATATAAATTCGCTCATCTGCATATAGCACATACTTGTATGTGTATGTGTGTGAACTGAGATACCCGAAAATATAAATACCCAACTAAGTGTGAGTTTTCCAACTTGAATTTTACTCAAAAACATGCATACCTACAAATATTTTATTTTGCCTGCAACGCTATCACTTAAGTTGTGCGTGTGTGTGTGTATGCGTGCACATATTGCATGTTGCGTGCACACTTCCTTATAATTGTTGTCATTTCAGTTAAATTACGCATGTTAAAGTTTATTTGAAATTCTTATTCACTTATATAAGTCGAATGCCTCAGTTGCCACAGACAATTGTGCCTACTCCAATAGTCCCTTTTCCCTTTGAATAACCAGCCTTAATCTACAACAACAACCAAAAGTGTCGACCAACTTGTTCCACTAGCTCTACATTTAACAAAAGTTTATTTTCCAAAAAGAAAAATTCGTTTACATAATTGAATAAATTTTTTACGACTCATGTCATACACAATGGTCACTGAGATAGGCATATGAGGGATTGTAATCGCTTGAAGGAGACACCTCTGCCTATACGTAACATGTGCGCCACTGTACAGACTGCTTTGTCTACCACAAGCATACATATATGTATATAGTATCTGTATGTATAAAACTTTTCATTACTTTGTTTCCACTGGCACACACACACACTCACACGCTTAAAATTGTGTTTATGTGCTCACACGCAATTATACATTTCCAAAAGTTATATGCCTGTGCATATCCTTTTGGCTTTTCGTTTGCTTATTTTGCTTTCTTCTGCCCGACCTTTGTTCCTATGTGTTTGTCAAGTTTGTTTTTGTCAGCAAGATATTTAGTTTTATAGCTCCAATGAGAGCAGTTTCGTGACTCATTTAACATGCAGTTAGTTTTTTTTTTTTTGTTTGTTTGGAATATTTGAATGTTTTAAATTAAAATTAGAGCCTACGTATTTTAAGTTTTCAAGTTTTTTTATAAAAATTTTGGGACTCTGAGTACTTAATATTTTATATTACTTTATTCGAAGAGAATATATATTATACAATTAAGATGCTTTATATTTTGTTGTCAAATTCTGCTGTTGTTAGCTTTGTGACCTCATTTAAGCGGAAATATTGTACTGAAAACTGGTTTTCTCAAATAGTATGTTTCGAGCAGTTTAGTTTCAAAATAGTAAGCTCCTAGAAATATTCCAGAAGCACAAAATTTTAAATTCTAATTAAATAAGAATATTGAATACACTAAACCAAAAAATCGACTATTTGCCTCTTAATTTCGAAATTTAGCTTATTGAAACAATCATTATTAATTTAGTAAGTGATAACTGAAACAATTTGAAATACAGGTGGTTGAAAAGTGTCTGCTCTCACCAAAAAATAGCACTACTATCACCAAATTTTATTTTCCGAAGTTGGTAAATCTGTCGTGAGAACACATGCAAAGTTAAAAGTCATTCTGTCAATTAATTTTTTGTTTACAAGCCATTTGAAATTGACGTGTCAGGTTATTTTTTGGAATATGAAAAAAATGGATTCTTTCTTTTGAAAGGTGTAAAAGCAAAGAAAATTGATGAACAATTGTTAGAAGTATATAAGGAGTCCTTACCTTCAAAACGCACTGTTCAATTTTGGGCTGGTGAACTTAAACATGGTCATACTAGGCTTGAAGATGATCCACGCGAAGGACGACCAAAAACAGCAACCACACCAGAAATCATTGAGCAAGCCCATAATATTGTTAAGGAAGTTCCAAGTTTGACTAAGCGCAAATTTGCTAATGCTATAGTCAACGAGTACTTGATATTTTACATGAAGAATTACATATGAAAATGCTGTTTGGAAAGTTAGTGCCACACACGTTAGCAATTTAACAAAAACTGGATCGAAAACAAATTTCTCAGCATTATTTGGAGCGTTTGTAGCAGAATAAAACCGAATTCACAAAGGTGTTTTAACAATGACGAAATTCAACGAATTAAAGTACGCATTGCTTGAGCATCCACCGTATTCACCAGATTTGGCTCCCAGCGCCTACTACCTCTTCAGAAACCTGCAACAATTCCTTCGTGGAAAGCGTTTTTCTAGACGTTTTAAAAATTTGAAAAGTTCCAGCACAAAGACAGTTGGTGTTACTTTAAAACAATATGTAACTTCTCAAATCCCTTCTGTCTTGAAAAAAAAATATAAAATTTAAATTTTTACTCAACAATTAATCGTTCCATAACTTCACTATAAGCTTGCGGTATAAATAAATTCTACTTTCAACTATTATACGATCCGTGTGCGATTTTAACGTCTTAAAAAAGTGCAAAGTCTGTACTAATTCGTCAATGTATCCTTTAAAACTCAACCAACTGACTGATAGGACTTTCCAACTGAATGTGTTTATCCCTATTTATGAAACACTCTTCCACGCTCCAAAACATATTCACTCAAAAATACTTAAACACGGCTCATTACACTGAACTCTGGGAAAATCAGCAGGGATCTTAGAGTGTTTAGAGTATCGACTGCTCAAGTCAGTCACACTTGTGTTACATATCACCTTCTCGACTTGAGGTTTATCCTTTTCCTCAGTCATAATCACTACAGTGCACTTCAGCCTCCTCGGCACGGCATCTGGCAGCACAGATGCCACAGCCATTAAGAGCTTTAACACCAACTTACGAACACAGCACTTTGTTCTTGTGGCTGTTGGTGTTGTTGTTGCTCGTTTGCGGCACATTCGTCGTAATGAACTGTGTAAACACGCTACACTTGATTTTTCTCAACATACTCAACTCAACTCAGCATATGAGCATTTTATGATTCTTTCCTTTTACCGGAGCATTTTTATGCACCTTTTACGCTCCTACACACATACACATATGTATGTGTGTGTGTGTGAGTGGTTCGTGTGTGCGGCAGCTGCCTCTTGGGCACGTTTTCTTGTAAATGGCATATTCTGCACTTGTGCGGGCACACCGAGCAGAGATAGAGATGTGTGTATGTGAGTGTATGTGTTTGGTTTTGTTCTTCGCTGGTGCGACTCCTTGTTTTTAGATATGCATGAATGCACGCTCTTTTGAGAATTCCGCTAAGCACCCATAAGCGTGTATCCTCGCTGACCTATAAATGCATCTGCTGTTGAAGGAGCGCACGAATGAGCGAGCGAACGAACGAATGAATGAATGGCTGTACGCTTCGTTGACTTGGCTTGTGTCTTCGCGAGCAAGCTCAGTGAAGCGCTTCCGCCTTGTTGCATCCACATCTACATATATGTGTGTGAGTTCGTATGCAATATGTAACTACTACACATATATGTGTTTTGTATGCGGTTTCATTTAGCGTCTAGCGCTAACATTTAACTATCACCAGCAGGCTCCTACGCTTCTCTGCATCTGCCAGCGGTTTGCCATAAGAGGCAAAGCATCACACTTGTCGTGAGGCAGCGGTGAAAGTCCTTCTGTGCTTTGCCGCCAGAGTGATGAGGCGCTTGCATCGTACGCTCTTTATGAAACATTTCATATTTGTGGTAAAGTGAGTGCGTATTTTTATTTTTTCTTATTAACATCGTAAACTAATGACTTTTGCTATGTGCTGTTTTAGCGATCTGGATTTGTTTGTGTGCTTTAAATGTTAATTTGCAAATATTTTTTCTAACAAGTGATTTTTTAGCCTCTGCTTGCCGATACCAAACTAGTTTTCTATGATTAAACAACAAGTTCATTTTATGATGAAGAAATATAGATAAATTTATTTAAATTAGTTGAGACCCGTATATAAACACCAAAAACAATATCAACCTTCAAATCCAAGCTGTTAAGTCCATTATTTTTACATTAAATTGAAGATTTCATTTAGAACAGTTAGAGTGATACGATTTAGGCCAAATAGGCACCGTTTTGTTCCATAACTTCTTGTCACTTTGAAGCTTATTTCATAATGCCATTCTCATGCAAACCCTCGTTCCTATGGAAAAAAAGGGACAACCGATTTTCACAAGCTTCTCTTGAGGCGAATTTTTTTCCAAAGTCAAATCATTAGCCATAGACAGAAACAGGTGATAATCATTTGGTGCTAGGTACGAACTATAAGATCAATTGTTGACAGTATACGGTCCGAAATAGAAGTTTGGCTGTAGAAAAGTAGCTCATAGTAGATGATTTCCGGCCCATCTCTCAAAACACGTAGCAAAACCTTTCTGACGACGCTGAGCCGCCATTTGACTACGACCTTATGCACTTAACGTTGTAAATGAGTGATCCACTTTACATCACCATTAACTATTCGCTTCAGAAATTGGTCGACTTTGCTGCGATTTTCGTAGAGATTTGGATATGGGTCGCTTGTGTTATCTCCAATAGTACCCATACATAGAACTTCTTTTGGTACGCAGCCATACTTTAATGGTTCTAACGGTTTTTTATGGTGTACCAGTATCAGAACCATGGTCCAGATTTGATGCATGCTCAAACATTTAGTATTGTTGCACAAAATTGTATGAAAAGTTTCTTAGCTCGAAATCTTATCTTTCTAACGCCATTTTGTGCACTTGTGCAACGTGAGATACTGATTACGATAAGTATCTATTAGAAAAATAATGGATTTTTCCTATAATACTAATTAATTTAGACTAAGTGATTGATCCGCTATAATGGGTTCAAACTCTATAAGGAGAAAAATGCAGTACCAAAGGGTGGTAGCAAAGTAGGAGGTAGACCTTCCTTGCATTGGTAAACACACTTGGTGAAGGATTTGTTTTTCAACAATGGTCAAGATATGGTGTAATTTTAATTGAGAATTTCAGAGTGTAGCCATTGTAAGTCAATGCTTCAGTGCATCTCGAAATTTCATTAATTCACCATAACCTAAAAGTACATAATACAATGCATTTCAGCCATAAATACCACATAGCATCATTGTGGCCAAAATAATTATAACTACTGGTAGCTTTGGTATATACTTTAATACTTGGTTGCACAAGTGCATGAAGCAGCTCTACAAAATCATTGAAATCATTACAAAAGCTTGCGGTAGCTTTTGAAGTATCATTTACCAACGTCGAGACGAATTGGAAAATTTAGTAGTGCTTGAATATAAGCATTCATGAGAAAACTAACGGCGCATAAAAGGGTCTTCCATTAGCATAAGTCGCCTATGGCAGACAAGACAATATGATCAGTTACAGGAATTAGCAGCTCGTCTTACTGCCTTTTTCTGCGAACAATCCGTCCTCTAGAGACACCCTTTACAAGTAGACTGACTAGTAAGTAACTAAGCATTACTACTATTAGTACATAGACGTACATTAATTGTATATGTATGTATGTATTTTCAATTACAAGACGCAATGTTATCAAAATATCTTAATGACCTGGGTGACACTGGTCTCTGCACGCTGAACATGTGCCTCAGCAGCAACATACACTCACACACATTATTGCGCTCACAAACACTAAGGCAGAATTCTACACAAAGCACTTGCAGCATCAAAGGTCACATGCTTTGTCAGTCACATGGGTTGTTTACAGAACTTGTAGATATTTAAATATCACAAAATCCCGGAATAATTTATCCAGATACTATTGAGGTACACTACCGCACCATAAAGGAAAGAGATATCTTTTGCAATATAGGTACATGCGGTTGTCTGAGTTAATAATTTCATTGAACTGTAAACATCTTGAATACATCCACACATACAAGCAAACACATATCTCTATAACGATATGAACCTCCCATTAAACCTTCATATTAGCTTATATGCTAGTGACTTAATATGGTGTACGTTCAAGTTCCATTTCATATCACGAAAGTATATATATCTGAATATATACGTACAGTTATCCGTGAAAGCCATAAACATATTATTAATATATGGCATTCAACATTTTGCATTATTTATTAGAGGCGCAAATGCACAGTTACAAACTGCCTTATAGATACAACGCAAATGAATATGTGTGTAGGTATGTATGTATATACATATGAGTGTATGAGTATACGTTTGTGTGAGCTCGTGTAAATTCATTAAAGTAATATCTTGATGCCCGAGTAACCAAGTGGCGAAGCAAACATACTCATTTTGTCAATTTTGCCCAACTTAAGCTTATCATTCACTCTAAATACATGTAAACGCATATAAATATTTTAGGCAGAGTAGTTATAAGCCGTAGAGTATGTTACCTTCGAAATTACATAATTGAATTATTTACAATTTCTAAGTTGTAATTGACTAAGAGGAAATGTATATAAGTATAACATGTATGATTCTGATCAATATTTATTTGAGCTCAAAAAGAAAATTACTAAAAATGTTTATTAAAGTATAGTTTTGGGCGTCAATATAATACTATCTGATCAAATGTGATTCGGACTGGTCAGTGTGAAGTCGGAAAATAGAAGAGGAGTGGGTGAAAAATATCTCGATCTCGAATTTATCTTGATTTCCGACAAAACTACGAGTCTTGTGGAAAAAAGTCATATGGAAAAGTTGTAGGCAATGAAAAGATCAACAACTGGTTTATTCACATATTTTTCGCATAATCTCAAAATTTATGTGAAAAATAGAATTATAAAATTTTTGGTGTTTTATTTTAGCTTTTAGTACAAAAAAAATTGTTTTGCACGAACTTTGGGTTAAACTAGCCTTTTTATGTCCCAAACTGTAATTTTTTGACTTAAGTCATTTATTTCATAAAATGTATACATTATGTACTGTGGTAAGTTTTCTCAGAAAATGCAAAAAAGACCCCACTAAAAGATGCTAACTTGCTTTTTTATTTTCTCTACCTGTTAAACTTTGTTAGAAAAAAAACTTTTTCAAAAAAAAATTACACGACGATGCTAAGGCGGCAGGTTACTGAATAAGTTGGACGTTGGGCAATCTCCTGTTTTCAGCCGTGGAAATGTTTTTTGGCATAGGGTGAGCTTCAAATGCTCCAAAAATTAGATTTTCTAATTTCGAGTTTCTGACTTATTAAACTTGATACCCATTCCCTTCTGTATCATCGCGCTTTGATGAGATAATGGTCAAAACACTTCACTTCTTAAGGAAAACTGGGCAACTATATGGTGCCGAAATCAATCGTCTTAGCAGATTTATTGTGGACTCACGATGTATGGACTTGTACATAAAGGTTTATTCCATTTTCAAGAAGTGTTCGCACAGGACATGGTTTTTATACAGATGAGTTCGTACGAAATAATAAGACTGACAGTTAGTTGTGAATCATGCACAAATACCAAAAGATATAATGAAGAAACAAATTCTGCGTTTGAAAAGGAGACTTTACCTTCAACGGAAATAGACCCTGGCCTTTAAATACAAAACTGAATACAGTAAAATGTATATTTGATCGCACCGTTATATTAAATTATATTCAGAAAGATGTATAAATTTACAGAGTTAATATTATTGTCTAGTGGAGTCTAATTTATTTTCAATTTCACCAAAATATAATTTTACTAATACATGCCCACTTGCGCACGTCCCAGTTATTGCATAAATATTTAATTCCTTTCACTTTAACTTTTCGTAATGCGTTTTTTTCATTAACAGGCCACAAAAGCACGTTTGGCACGGTTCACTACCCAACGGTGAGCGTTCCATTGACACATATTGCGACGCTTGGCATTCGAGTTCCATAGATAAATTCGGTTATGCAAGCAATTTGCTGGGGAACAAACTGCTCGACCAGGAGCGACAAACTTGCGATAGCAAATTAATTGTGCTCTGCGTGGAGGCGTTGTCGCAGGACAGAAGGCGAAAGCGCGATCTCAGCGACAGGTAAGCAACGTCCACACCCACACACCTTCGTTAATGCTTAAATGCTTTTGAGCGCACGTATGAGTATATATATGCGTGTAGGTATAAGCACATATGTGTATTGTTAGCGCTGTAGTTGCTACACCATTGGGAGTGTGTAAAACGAAATTGCGTTTGGGGATTAACGCAGCGAAATCACCAAAATGACAATAGCATACAATCAGCGCAACATACATACACATACGGCCCATGGGTGAAGGCAAATGTATAGAATTTGCACTTACTACGTATACAACTATGTGTGTGTCTGTATATAGCTATGCCTGATGATGATCTTTGGATATAGTGTATGCGTTTTGTTGTGTGTTTGACTTGTAATGAATTGGAAATATTTGAATTCGCGCTCATTCGAACAGCTATCGGTAGAACAATGCTTACATTTGCATGTATGTATGTGCGCATATTTCACAATTACAAATGACATACATATATAAGCACATTGAATATACCATGTTTATGAAAGAGTGAATGCAATTCGCTGGAGGAATATATTAATTCGTATAGGTTTGAAAATGAAAGATACTCCCGCACATATAAATTGGTATATGAATACATATGCACCTACTATATAAATACATATGTATTTATATACATATATCCCTTTAATTGTGCCATATTCCTTTGTGTCGAAAACAACTAACAAATGTGAAAATATAAATGACTAGAATTCGGATATCCGTTCAAGCGCTTAAAATTTCAAATCGTTAACATGTCAATTAAAATAAACAATTATGGAACCAAAAAACCGCTAACTTCGGTTGCATCGATGCTATAATAGCCTACACAAACAAAATTATCAAAAAATTTATTCTAATCGGTCAATTTGTATGACAGCTATATACTATAGTAATCCAATCCGAACAATTTATTCGGAGATTATACCGTTGCCTTGAGCAATAAATTGTGCCAAATTTTGATATCTTGACAAATAAAAAAGTTTTCCATACAAGCACTTTTTTTTGATCGGTCAGTTTATATGGCAGTTCTATGCTATAGTTCAGTTCTATGCTACAGTTCCGACAAATGAGCAGCTTCTTGGAATGAAAAGGGCGTAGGTGTCTGGTAGTTCTCGTATATACAGACAGACAGATAAACAGACTGGCGCGACTAAATCGATTCTTCTCGTCATGCTGATCATTTATATACATATATACTTCACAGGGTCTCCGACCTTTCCTGGGCGTTACAAATATCGTGGCAAACTTAATGTACCATATGCAGGGTATAAATTTAATGAACGCTTTGCGGAAGCGAAGACTTTTCGCATACTAGTTAGAATAAAAAATTTAAAAATGAAAATGAATATAAATATAAATATGAATATGAATTTGAATTTCAAAATTAATATATGTATAAGTATAAATACGAGTATAAGTAAGGGTGTGAGTATGAGTATAAGTGTGAGTATAACTTGAACATGTGTATGAGTGTTAGTGTGAACATGTATATGAATATAAATAAAATATATATTTGAGTTTTATATGAATGTGAGTATAAATTTGAATAAATATGAATATTATAATATAAATACAATATATATTTAAATAGGAATATATGTTGAAATTAGTATACAAAATATATTTATAGAAACGAATGTTATGTCTGCTCTTAAATTATAAAATTTTCAATAATTATACATCTAAATCTTTCAACGAAAAACTCACATCACTCTATTATTTCAGCGAACCCGAATTCCATACGGCGGAGGCATACGCGCGTCATCTGCAAGAGGTGCTAACTTGAAAAATTGACTCACGCACACATACGTCGAAGCAGCGCGCCCGAAAGGCGCAGCGGTTGCGGCGACAACATTTACAACACCATCACCAACGCAACCAGTGAAAATGTGAAAGCAAATCGAGCAACTAAATTTGAATTTTAAAAATTGAAAAAGATCGAAAGCCAAATCACTAACTACTTACAAACGAGTATATGATTCATTTTTATTTCAACAACACTACGAAAAAGCATTTCATCTAATTATTAAGTAAATTACGAAATTTATTTCTGTTAACAAGAAATTGTGAAAATTTATATTGTATTTAAAGTTGATTGGTACCGCTAGCAACTAATTGCACACATACAAACATATATATATTTATATATGTATAAGCCCATCTATGTGTGTGAGATTACGTCATTGCATGTACTATAAACACATACAAACGTATTCATGTAGTTACATACATACATACATTCATACATAGAGTTAAAACATCATAATGCTGGTTATTATATTTATTTTCTCTTCTGTGTAACTACTTTAGTCATGTAAGTGTAAACGAAAACTGAAATTGTAATTGTAATTTTCGAATCATAGATTTTTAATGTCTCTTAGTGCATACACACACATACATACACGCATAGACTTGTGGTATGTGTGAAATTGTAAATATTTCAATAGTTATTGTTTTGTATTTATAAAATTCAGAAATATTATATAGCAGTTTAAGAAAAATATAGTCATACATATTATATAATAATTATGTAATGCAGTGTAAGCGAGCAGAGCAGAGAAACTAACAGACTAGCAGAAAAAACGAAAAATGGACCAATTACATAAAAACACGCAGAAGTCTACAAAAGAAATAAAGAAACTTTTATCGCAAAATTCTCAAAATCAGCTGTAGAGCTATTTTTTGAACTAAGTACTTCAAATTTTCCATAATTCAAAAGCTTTAATGGGCACTTTACGATTTAAGCTCATATTTAAAAGCTCTTTTTCTTCCTACTTTTTTTCGTTTAATGCTATAAATAAATGCCATTGTTGTTATTAATAACTACACACTACTACAGGTATTAAAAACCTAAAAAAGATGGTTCTAAATAAATTTATTTATTTTTTAACAAATTTTTGACTTTTTTATGTTTACGTATACTGTGTTTAAAATACAATAATAATTAAAATTAAAACAATTAGAATTATTGATAACAAATAGATTTTGCATACTACTTAAACTTTATTTGGAACTTATCATTACTGTGGAATTAAATCTTTTGCAAAAAAATTTTTTTTTCATTCAAAAAAACAAAAAAAAATTTTTGCATTCTACAATTTTTTTTTTCATTCTACAAATTTTTTTTTTCATTAAAAAGAAAAGGATTTCATTAAAAAAAAATGTTTCCATTCTACAAGTGCAACATTTTTTTTTATTAAAAAAATTATTTATTTATATTATATTATAAATATTTTTTTCATACTACTAATATTTCTTTTATATAATAATTATTTTTTTTCATTAAAAAATATTTTTTGTTTTACAACCCTCGTAAGTGTATGTTTTTCATTAAAAAAAATTTTTTGCTTCTACAAATTTTATTTTCCATTAAAAAATTTATTTCATTAAAAAAAAAATTGTTATTCTACTTATTTTTTAAATAAAATATTTTCTCATTCTACAATACAAATATTTTTGTAACATTCATATATATGTATAATTATTATATTTTTTCATCCTACAAATATTTTTTAAAATTTTTTTTACATAAAATATATGAGAAAATATTTTTTATTTTACAATAAAATTGTAATTTCAACAAAAAACACTATTTTAGAATGCATAAAATTGGCACTATATGTTTATTTGTTTATATTTTTGCTGCAACAAAAGTTTTAACTAACAGTTTAACACCTGCAAAAAAAGATAAAAGAGATAAAAATCAATATTTGACATTTATTTATTGTAAAACATTACGAAACTATTTACATATACATGTGTATATTTGAATTTTTATATATTTTTATTAATATTCCTTTTTATTGATTTATAAAATACTCTCATAGATATGTAAATGTAAATATGACAGGATTTGCCAAGCAGAAAAAATATAATGTAATAACAAATACAAATACAGCCGTTTATTTATGAATTTGTTAAAGAATATTTGCATAGATTTGGTCAGCGATTTGCAATAAAAACCAATCAACAAAATTGTTGTTGCAACATTTCATGAACACAGACATTTTTTGCTATTTGCTATACGAGTATATTTTTGCCAAATATAAAATATATCAATTAATACGCAGCTACATTTGTTGCGAAAAATTAACCAAAAACAACAAAAACAATTTTATATACCTGCATACACACATTGACACACACACACGTACGCATCTAAAATAACTTCCATGCACGCAGCTGCAGCCAACACAGCATATCGAAAATTACATTATCAAAAATTGAAAAGAAATACAATTATTTTAAAGTCCGATAAAAAATATTTATATTTTCAAATGCAGGCAACATACTCATATATACACACGCATACACACATAGACAAAACGAATAGAAGTAAATTCAGATTTGTGTAGCAATAAAAAAATGGCAAAAACATGAGAAGAAGCAAACATGCAAACCAATAAAACTCATGCGAGTTGAAATACATATGTATGTATGTAAAGGAAATTTTTTATACGTGAATTTTTAAAAATAAGTTTTGTAGCATTAATACTAATTATAATGATATTATCAACACGTAGAACTACGCATGTAGCATAAACATATATAAAATAAAACAAAACGTATGCATAAAAATATAATATATAATATATGTATGTAAGTAATTTGGTAATTGTAATTATGAGAGCAAAAACAAACACAAAAACAAAACATACAAAAACAACTGAAAATGAAAATAAAACTAAAACATGTGCAGTGTCTGTTATTACATAATAATACTATTAAATTTTAATAAATACAATTAACGATTCCAAAGTCGATTAAAATGTGACTTTGCGCGAAGGCAATGCTTAGTTAGTAAACATTTGCATTTAATTATGGCATTTTCGTTTTTGTAACTAAATGAGAGAAGTAGAAGAATATTAGTAATTATAAAAGCAGAGCAAACATTAGCAATAAAAACCAATAATTGAAGTAAAGCAAACAAAAACAAAAAACAAGAAAATTATATAAGAATTAATGCTAAACTCAATACTGTAAGCGTAAAGTGAATGAAACAATTTTACATTTAATAGTCACAATAAAAAATCTGCAAAAGAAGAAATTGCATTTTGAAAGCAAGCAAGAGAAAAATTAATGAAGAGCAAATCGTTTAGAATTTCACATTCAAACGAAATACAATAATAACATGATTACAAAATACACTGCATTAACGGTAAATTGTAAATGAAACACACAACTACACTTACAAACACACACATACACACAGACATATAAGCAAACACACGAAAAATCATATCGAAGTGAATGTCGTTAAACCAAATTCTAGTCCTAAGCCAGAAATGCAGCGATATTAAAGTTAATAAAAATGAGAAAGAAATGTATGCAAACAACAGAAAAAACATAAAATGTGACTTTTATTTCGCAGTTGGAAAGCATTACCACTCCATAGTGCATTCGATTTTGAATTAGGGTTATAACCACTTGCAAGTGAGGTAAAAGCGTTTTTATACTCTCGCAACCTGTTGCTACAGAGTATAATAGTTTTGTTCACCTAAAACTAATCGAGTTAGATATAGGGTTATATATATATAAATGATCAGGATGAAGAGACGAGTTGAAATCCGGGTGACTGTCTGTCCGTCCGTGCAAGCTCTAACTTGAGTAAAAATTTAGATATCTTTATGAAACTTGGTAGACATGTTTCTTGGTACCGTGAGACGGTTGGTATTGCAGATGGGCGTAATCGGACCACTGCCACGCCCACAAAACGCCATTAATCAAAAACAAATAACTTGCCATAACTAAGCTCCGCAATAAGATACAAGACTGTTATTTGGTACACAGGATCACATTAGGGAGGGGCATCTGCAGTTAAAACTTTTTTTTTTAAAGTGGGCGTGGTCCCGCCTCTAATAGGTTTAATGTGCATATCTCCTAAACTGCTTATGCTATAATAACAAAATTCTCTAGAAGCAAATGTTTTTAGCATTTCTATTGACGGTGTGAAAATAGTTGAAATCGGGTGGCAACTTCGCCCACTCCCCATATAACGGTACTGTTAAAAACTACTAAAAGCGCGATAAATCAAGCACTAAACACGCCAGAGACATTAAATTTTATCTCTGGGATCGTATGAGATGACTTTATAGGAACCGCGTTCAAAGTTAGACAGTGGGCGTGGCACAGCCCACTTTTAGGTGAAAACCCATATCTTGAGATCTGCTTAACCGATTTCAACCAAATTCGGTGCATAACGTTCTTTTCATGTTTCTATGTCACAGTGCAAAAATGGGCGAAATCGTTTTGAAGAAATTTTCCTCACCCACTCTGAAAATAACGTTTTGAGAAAAAGGCGTTTAAAGTTTTGGGATCCGATTACACTCCGTTGAAAAGTCTTGCCTTTACTCAGAAACATGGCTTCATTTTAATACTTAAAAAACAGTCAAACTCAACTTTTTTCTAAAATCATAAGAAACATTTATTTAAAAAGATGAAAACGTTAAAAATAAGCTTATGGCCCCGCCTATGACCCTAATTAAGGTTTCGTGTAGCCTTTCGATAATAACACTGGGAAACAGTAGTTTTGTTTCATGAAGTTTCTTACACGATTTTGCATGATTTTGCCATGCTGGATCCAAATCTCGAGCAGCTCTAGTTTTCGATATATGAAATACTACAATTTTAAAAACAAAAAATATTTTGCTCTTACTTAACAATAAAAAACTTTCTTTTATGTGCTTTTCTCGCATTAGTAGAAACATAAGTTTTGTCTTGAATGCCATAACAGTAATCAGCCATCATATTTGCTTTCCAACGACCCTGGTACCGCTCTTCCATAGTGCGAATATTCTGATAACAGCGTTATCCTTGTTCTGCGCTTAAGTCGACTAAATTTTCGGGGAAGCGGTCTAAATAGCAGAAGAGGAAGTGCATCTTGATGCTCATGTTACACCATAGTCTCTGGAAGTATAACATGACCTGCTCAATATGTTGATTGTAGACTAAGGACTTTTTATTTACTAAGAAATTTTTGCACAGCCCAAATAAATTCATTGCATGTAGATTTCTCCTTATCTGCCATACAATCAGTACAATGTTGGTCCTTTATTAGTTCCATGATTTGCGGACCGTCAAAAAACCAACTTTTAATTTTTTCTGTGCTCAATTTCGGAAATATTTTACTGGTATATTTGAAAAATTCCTCAAACTGTTTTATTAGACCTATGTTTATATGAAGAGGGGGTAATCTCAGAGAACGTAAATGAATATACTCTTTTTATTTTTTCTGTGCGTGGGGTAAACCACATTTGGTTTTCATATAGAATTCCTACGGTAAATGCGCGAAAATAAAAATAAATGAAATTGATGAAGTTTCAATTTTATAATCCTACCATTCCCCTCGCATTTGTATTTTGCCCACAAGCTGCCTTCTCACGACGATGCCAAAAATCAGAAATTGAAGAATTTGTCTGATGTTCCCTTCAGAAAGGAGAATTGGCAACATGACCTATTAGCGAGTTAAAATAATATTTATATTTTTTTCATATTATGCACTATTAATGGCATTAAATTATAAAATGTATATAAAATTGCCATCTATATGAAATCCTTTATTACTTCTATATATTCTAATCACAGTCCATATAGTACTTCTCTTCATAGTTTCTCAATTTAGACCATTTAATCTAAAAACGACGCTTTGAAAATGCAGCCCAATCGGTAATCGCAATATTTTAAAAGAGCATAAGTCAACTTTCAATAGCGAACCACTGCAAAAAAGGCAAACGAGACAACATAGCCGATCGACATTGTCGCAAAATTGTCCTTTCAAACAAATTTTGTCAACTCCGCGACAATTCACACAATTTGGCGTCAATATGTATGCGAGCTCGTTTGTATGTATGTAAATATGTATATTTGTTGACAAAGTCGTCATTTGGTTTTTTTCAACAACACAATGTCCGCGCGATTTTTCTGATATATTTTAATTATATCAGGAAGTAAAATATGCTATTAAAGTAATTAATTTATGATATGCTTAGACTCCAATTAATAAAATAAAAAAATTAAATAAAATTTAATAACTTATATGCTCGTATTCGGAATGAGCTTAACTCCTTCACGCTTACGACCTAAGCCACCACAAAAATGGAAACGCGATCACTTAGCCACCGTTTTATCAGAGAATGTTAATGAATTTACGTTGTCTTTCTGAAAGCACCAATGAAGTACAGACACACTCCTCTTCTTGCGCGTCCTCTATCGTTGTCGGCACAAAACTTGTTGTGAAATAAAGCTACCAGAGTTGATAACGAAAAATTATATTTTTTAGAAACCTTATTCCAGCACCTGTTAAGTTTTTATATAATTTAGCAAAGTCACACATCTTTACATATTAATTTTTGTAAGTTGCTGCTGCTTTATTAAAGTCACAAACCGAGAAAGCTTTCGCATGTATTCATTGCAAACGCTAGATGGCGCAGAAGGCACACAAAGATTTATGAACTAACGGTAATAGAAAGCGAGAAAGGCGAAATGCAACCAAATTCAGAGAACGTACAGAGAATCTTCTCTATAAATTTACTATCTCTGCCGAATTGTGAATATTTCCGCAATTTATAAAAAAACAACATATTTAAAAATATTTAATTGTTGCCTAAATTTTGCAATCAAACATTTTGCATTTTAAATCAATGTTCCTTAATAGGTGAAAAATTGATATCATTCAACCTAGCACTATATCAAGTTATGCCGAGTCTTTACTCTATCTATTTTACTGACCAAAATATTGCATTAACACGTACTCTGTTTTTATAAAAGTTTCTTAGACTGTTGAACTGGGGAACTTTATATCATCACTTTTCAACTTCCGAATATGTTTTGCCACAGCCCTCAAACTTCTCGAAAGAGACGACTGGCTCACGGATAAGTTGACGTTGTTGCCTACGCATTTCTGGTTTCAACCGTGTCCCAAGAAGTTCAAAGCTGCCAGAACTCTTACAATTAAAAGCAGTGAAGTCTTTTGATTATCGTGTGAAGCTAGTTTATCAATTAGGCGACGGAAAATTTCACGAGTCAAGCGAAAATATTTAACAAACGCGCATCGAAAATGGATCTCTAGCATTTGTTTAACCTTAACAACAAAAGTAAAATAACTTCCATTTTAACAAATTTATTTCGACAGCTATGCAAAATCGAATGACAACTAATTTTTTTACACAGAATACGAAAATTCGCTAAAATAGTCTATCTTGATTAATTAGCACGATGTTAAATTTATCAAGTGCACAGAGTAGGTGTGGTAATAGATATGTGTATATTACACATTAAAGTCATTCGCAAAGACAGAAATCACTAATTTAAGTATATGAAACAAGTTGATCGATATTATACATTTTAATAAGTCATTTGTTTTTAATTGGCTTATTTTGCCCTAATTTTATCAATTTTAACCGATAAATTTGAGAAGCCGACTAGCGGCTCACTTTAGTATATGGGGGACCTATTGAAAGATTTGGTACGCTTTTTATAAGTTTTTGTTCCTGCCTCCCATTAGGTTAAGCGAATTAAACTCTCTGATAACCTATTAGTGATGATAATAACGATACATACACATACAGTGTAAAGTGGAAAAAAAAGATTTTACGTTCTCATATTCGGTTTATAAGGTCTAGAGAGAGATAAAAATTAATATTTCCAAAAAAGTTAGAATGAGAATTTCGTTAACCAAATTAAGTTCAAATCGGTATATCCAAGTTATCTATTGCACAAAGAAACAGACTATGAGAGAGACATCTGAGAATTAATTACTTTCATCATCCGGTAAGATAGTTATCCCCCAAAACTAAGCCTTTGGCAATAGAAAAACTTGCAGATGCGAGTGATATACAAGTATTTTGCTTAAACTGAGTAAGAAATCTGCACTTCACTTCAAGGGATTCTGTATGTTGTTATAGGGCTCTTCGGTGAAGTTTCAATCAAAACAGCGTGACTAGAAAGGCTCTGCTGCGACTTTCAAAAAAGTGGTAAAGCAAAATGTTGGCTCCGTTGGCTTAAGAATCCCTCAGGCGTTTAGCCATCAAAAATTATCAAATCGAATAAATTTATATATAAATAAAAGCCCATATAAGCTGAACAATTTTATGAATGAAAGCGACTAGCGACTAGCGCCAATCGCAGAACACAAAACATTCCGGATTCATTTTATGCATTTCCCCATTTGAATAAACACCATTCATGCATAGAAAAATATACTTTAGCAGCCGCCGCTGATATCGTGGCCAACAAATTTACGACCTAATAACTTTACTACTAAACACTCATCTACATTTTAAAGGCGATAATTTTGTCAGTCTACGACACGGCTTCTTACACACGTATAATGTCACCACAAAAGAACAGAGCGCATGCGCAGTGCACAAGAGGCAGCTAGCTCGTGTTATGCAACAAGCCACACAACTTGCTTGGTTGCATGACTACATACAGGGTGCGTCTCAAGTGGATGGATTATGGACAGCAATATATATTGTACATATATTTTTTATATTGGCAAACTTTCGAGAAAAAATTATATTTATAATATTCATTATACGAATAATCATTAATTTTACTATGCGACTGTAGAAATATATAATATTTTGACCTTTGTCAAAAATAATTTATTTTTTCTTTAAGAGCTTAGTTTTAATTATCAAAGACCCGAAGAGATCAACGGAATGGAGGCTACTATTCGAAACGCACTAATTCAGCTTCCGTATCAATATTTTTTTTTTTCAGAGTATTTAATATTCAACTTTATAACAAACGAATCGCCCTTTACGCTTCTACTTACTATCTCTACCACACATGTACCTGTTTAGCTGTCTTCGGTAACTAATAAACAGACCTCCACTTAAGTTGGCTGCCTTTCAAGGTGTCCAAACAGGCTATTAAATAAATTTCTGCTCTAACACTTCCACCATAAAATTGTGGGAGAAATGCAACAATAACAATGAACTGCAGCATGACAGCATGACAACGGTATTGATAAGTGCGCAAAGGTGCAAGGTACTCAGAGACTTCGAGGCAGATAAGAGCGCATGCGCATCATCATGGTCGAGGTGGTGTATCGTAAATTGAGGGATTATCAGCGGACAATAATTTGTATTAATGTGGTTTTTATTACACTAGTTCATAGACTACGGGATTATGACAGCGTAGCTGTGTGTCTAGCATTCGCTTGTAAGCACTCTACTCGGAAGTCTGCTATGAAGCAATCATGTAAATAAACTTAGCGATTAGGAACAAACACATTTAGACAATATTAACACATTTATACGAATAATGGTAGTGCCGTATATGATTGGATATACATACATATTTCTATTGGAAATTCCCATTTGAAGTATAAGTATAAAAGTGGTTACGTTTAGTCCTATATTGTCCTTGTAATGAAGTTTATAACATCAAGAAGTATATATTTTAATGATTAGCGTGACGAGCCGAGTCGATTTAGCCATGTCCGTCTATCGGTCTTTTTGAATATACGCCGACGTATCCCTCAGTTTTAGAGATATCAATCTGAAATGGCGCACAGCTCCATGAAGAAGCTCCTCATTTGTCGAAAACGCAGATATTTTTTATTTATTAAGTAACCTTAATTCCACTAGAAGGTTTTTTTTATTAAAAATTGTTTATCTCTCCGATCTTGGAGAGGAATCAGGAGGAATCATTCTAACAATTCAGTAAATCTAGTAAATCTGAAAGCAATGGTTGATCAAATATGACCCGGATTGACAACGTTTTCAGGTAGTTTAATACAAAGCTTCATTATCGCCTTTAAAATAGGCTACTGAGCCAACACAAACATGCCAACGCTTAACTCAATTTTCCATACATTGGTTATAATCCTCGACTGGGAAGGCCTTCAGTACCTTCAGCGAACTTTGGTTTTATCGGTTTCGGGTCACTCCGACGTTATATTCTTAAGTCCACGTCTCGTAACCAGTAACGATGCGTTTGATGAATGTAGAGCCCTCAAATAAGTTGTCAAGCATGTATTTTGCGACCTATACTCGAGGTCGTTTTTGCAAAATATCCAGTTGTTTTGGTACGAGTCTATACAAAAATATTTTGATCCAATCCATAAGTTTCTATAAGATTTTTAAGACTTCCGCAGAGGTGATTCCATTGAAAACACAAAATTTCAAGCAAACTCGTTATTCAATTTCTTTTGTAAGTCACATAATTGGTTAATAATATGCGGAAGAACGCCACTATTCGGCGATAAAATGCGGCTAAACAAAAAAGGAGGATCAAGCCTTAAAAAATACGCTGAGAACTTAAATTTAATACCGACTTGGCATTGCGCAAGAGTTTCTAGGCAAACTAAATTGTAAGCCAAATTAACATAAGTAAATAATTCTTCACTCGGCGATATACTCCGACATCTCACAGGAATTCGTTTCATAGAATTCACGGTTAATCAGCAGCGTTTTAAAATATCAAACCCTTTCATATGATCTATTTGCATTAGCAAATAAAAGCCGGTGTTTTTTTTTTTTGTACCAGAGTGGAATTCAAACAAGCATACTTACATACAAATATTAGTGTGTTTGCATGTATGTACATATGTTTATTTGTTCATAGACGATTGTGAGCATATTGCACATAAATAGAGCAGAACAACTCGGGCAAGCAGACAATTCGTCAGTTTGGTTCGGATTCCTTTTGTTTTACTTTCCCATCAAAAGTCAAATGATTAAATGGAAAATTTAGAAAATGGCATTAAAGCAAAACAGAAAAAACGTCGCACAATGCACTGTGTCAATAGGAAAACACGCATACACACAACAACATGCAACAGCACCACCACACTCATACACACACAAACTCATTGCCAGAGTCACCCACAAGCCAAGTTGTTCATGAAACAAAAAAAAAAAAACAAAGAGAAAAAAAAGAAAAGCAAACATTAGTGGAGCGCGCATACTTACAATGGTACATATACCGTGAGGGGGGGAAATCCCACAGCGGCTGAGGCGTTCGACGCTGCGTCAAGAGCGATTCTTTACGCATTTCTATTTGCGCCGAGCAAACTAAACAGAAGCGACAGCAAGCGTGTGACAGCGAGTCAATGAATTGTCAAATGGGTTAAATGCTTTTCACAAACAGCCCTCACATAATGGGCCCCCAGGCCAGACTGCTTGCTTGTGCGTCGGCTTTCGTTCCGATCGGTTGCAGAGTTCAATGAGTGCACTCAGTGTTGCGATGCGATACTAAGGTGACTAAGGTGAGTGCATATAATCGGTGTTTGTTGGGTAAGCGGTGTACATGCAATATATACAAACTTCCACACATACGTACACATATATATCATATACATATACTAGGAATAGAGAAGGTGAAGTGTGGATGTATTTTGCTGGCACGCGATTAAAATGGTCATCAATTGGTTTCTACAAGTATTCTGCTATATAATAACTGTTTCATCACTAGGTGTATATACATTTACAAATATGTAGATATATATTTACGTAAATACTTCACAGTTTTGAAATGGATTTGGTCAGTTTGCACCAAATCATATATATGCATATATATTTTAGCTTAAATGGTTAGTGAACCTTTAAATTGATTTTCTCCAATATTCAATCGAAATGAGAGCGGAAGTCTTAACGCTTGGCCGACATTATATAATCATTATTTTTTATGCCAATAAATTATAATGGGAACGAAGTGCTGGCAGAGGCGGTGTAAGTAAAATAAATTTTGATTTAAATATATTTGCTCTAAAATAAACTTGCTCGATATGGCTTAGTTCAACCGGATATATATGAGCTGAGTGGATTTAGCCATATCCGTTTGTCTGTCCATCCATCTGTCCGTCCGTCTGTATATACTCGAACTAGTTTCTCAATTATCGGGTTATCGATCTGAAATTTTGCACACATCCACACACATGGTTTTCTCTCCAAGAAGCTATTCATTTGTCGGAAATGCCGATATCGGACCAGCATAGCATATAACTGCCACACAAACTGAATGAGGGAAGTAAAGTTCTTTTATTATTTTGGAATATTTTGTATTTTCCGAAACCTATAACTACAATTCGTTGAAAGCACTGAAGGCCATCCCAGCCGAGCTTAAAACAAATGTTGGAAAAATTAGTTTAAGTGTGAAGATTAAATTATTGATACATTGTAATTATTCCATTAACGTGGTCACGTGACCGTCGAAAATAGAAAAACTGTTGAATTTGTTGATATATACTGATGCTCAGATGAGATCTCTTTATACTCTGGTAACTATGGATTCATAATTTAATAACTTTGCCACAAACTTTATCATATTTTTGTTAGTGTTTATAACTACCTATAATAGAATATAGTGAGCCACAGCTAAATTTAAACATAGTTTAATTGCTAGAAAGTTAAAACTTTACAACCACAATGTAAAAACAAAAGCAGTATACGCAGAAATCAATTATCCTTCCCTTTAAGAATTAGATACTGGCGACTCGCAAGCATTTAAATTGTATCACTTTAAGCAGGTGTCCGCTCTAATGCTAAATTAATTTATTTGAGAGAGCTCAGGCAGAGAGAATACAGCGAGGAAGTAAATCTGCTGACTTGCAATAACTACATACTCTTATGCAATTACTAGTAATAACTAATCTCTAATAATCTTGTTAAATCTTGCTAAAAACTGAAATTTTAGAACATTTCTCATTATTTTTAGAATACAGCAGCTGAAATTATATATGTATATATTTATATAGTGAGACAAAATATCATCTAACCATATGTTCATGTGCTATGGTATATTGAGCAAATCTTAACCCAGAGAAGGCTGGTGATAACCTCCACGACCTTAATATTTGGTAAATAAACAAATTATTTAACTCGTGAACTTAAACCGAATTATCTCCGATTTAGTTGATTTCGAACACTAGAAGTGGAAGATGTTTAGAAGCACGCTAGTTATTTGCTTTTGCCTTTTGAGCTTCTCCCAAGCTGCTGTTTATTCCGAGCGTTATTTTAAGGACCCAGGTTAGTGAGTTTGTAGATATGTTTTTTCGTGAAAAAAACTTTATTGCTATTTTTAAAATTGCAGCGCATCCCGGAAAATGTGTTATTAAAGATAAAGTTTTATCCCCTGGTCAAAGTATTAAGCACCCCGTTATGGCTTGTGCGCAATTCATCTGTGATAATGCACAAGGCATGGCTACGATCGAAGCGTGAGTGATTAGTTTATACATTTCTTATGTTACATAAATACAATATATATTTTAATTACAACTAATTTTATTTCAGCTGTGATCCTGTTAGTGCTTTACCTTCGCCGCTCTCGATGATTAAATACGATCCTCGGGATAAGCCAACATGCACTTGGGGTGATTTCATCAATACGAATGCACCATATCCGGAATGTTGCAAACGGCATTTCTCTTGTGTACTTTGAAATAGTAATAAATGTACCGAAAATGCTACTTATATAAATATAAAAAAATAACTATAAAAATGTAAAAAAAAATATGTTTTTAAATTATAAGAGTGCTTGACAAATATTAATTGGAAAAAAATAAATTTAGTAATGTTAATAAATTATTTAAATGTTGTTTTTGGCACTCTTTTTCAGGTTTTCTGCAACATATCTTCCTTTTGAATGCCATAAAATCCAACAACTTTTGAACATGCTTTGATGTGCCGCTTACATTTAGTAAATTCTGCTAATTATATTTGCTTATAATTATCAAAGAGCAATAAAAATATTACTTATAATGATTAATCACCCACGAGCAATGATTATCTCGTTGATCCAGTATATATCGGTAGCTCAAAACAAACCGCATTCGAATAAAATGTGCACAATTGTAGGGCAACCCAAATCAATCAAGCACACACATACAGCCAAATCACAAAGAACAAAAGTTATACGGCGACAAAGATGAAAAATAAAAATACAATTTTTAAATGCAAAACAATAATTTTATAAAATAAAAAGACGAAATTAATAAATTGTAATCGAAAAATTCAAAACTTCAAAGCTAAAACCCAGCAACCTACCTACATATGTGTGTGTGCCTCCGCAGAATGTCGTTGCCTTTCGCTTTGTGTTGGCGCACAGCCTCCGAGTATAGTATCTGGCTACTGTGTAAGTGTGTATGTGTGCACATGTCTGTGGTCGACTCCAAATGCGACTGATGTGCCATTTGATTGTCGTCGAGATGTCGCCTTTTGAGCCGCGGTTGCACTGCTCCACTGACGCTTATTACCTTGCGGCCGGTGCTGTGGCACGCACACGTGTGTGTAAGCATGTGTGAGCGCTGATCAGTGCAACCATCTCAGCGTGATCAATCACACTCGGCTCATCTGTCAGTTGTTTAATAGACTTCATTATTTATTTTGTGTTGCATTGACAATTCTCAGTTTTTGGACTTTGGATTCGTTATTTGTAGCAAGTAGCCAACCACACGTAACTATTGACAAATATTTAGCGATTTGAAGTGACATATAATATTTTGAAGAGAAAAAATTTAAAACAAATGATTATGGAAAGTCAATTTCTCTTCAACTGATAATCATTTTTTGACAACTCTTCTGCTGAATTTTTGAAAACTACTAAGGAGTATATGTATATTTTTTAGAAGCCACATAACATAGTCACCGTATTATTACATACATGGATATAGATTCATACGTGGATAATGTTCGCGGAATCAGGAGGAAGTAATTTTAAATTTAAGTGGAAATAATAATTTCTCTATATATATATCATTGAGGTAATCAACAGTTTTTTAAAAACTTAAAAATTTTTCACTTTGAAAAACACCTCTTGAATTTCTTGCAAATTATTGAACTATCATATTCTTCATGGATTCCCATATATGGAATTGCTTCTGAAATAGTAGATAAGCTAATTCTTCTCAACTTGGAAATTCAATATCGTATTTAATCTTAATATAATTTCCTCCATTCTCTCCTAAACTAATATATAAAATATATGTGTTGAACCGTTTGGTGGTGAAGCCACGTCCACCATATTCTTTCAATTCCTGAAACAAAATGTCTTAATATATATCTTCATATCCTTGTGATCAAAAAGCTTATAATCTGTATGCAATTTTATACCACAAATGCTAGATTTTGAAGCAATGGACCAAAAAAAATTGTGCACTAAAATATCGGGCGAGCTTCTCTGGAGCTCTGGGTAGCGAGCCAGATTCTTTACAATCTGAGTAAACAATATTTAAGAAGCTAAGGGAGAATCGCCGCAGCCTTGAAGTCCTTCCATAAATTAGTTCTGAAATTAATAATATTCTTAGGTAGAGAACAAAGTTGGCATTTGAAGTGAAGCCGAGCATTTTTGAGAGAGAAAATGTGTCTTTTACGAAGGCAATAGAGATGTTCTCATCTATTGTATATTAATTAATAAATTTTTTAGCACCAAGCGGAAAGAAGTTGCTTAATAAAATTTCCAATTCGTTCTCCAAAAACTATGAAGTATATGAACAAAATTTAAGGCTACTATTCGAAGCGATTAAAAGCTAAAAATTTCACGCTTAAAAGGGTAAATTAACTGACTTACAAATCAACCCTCAAGTAAATGCATATATATAATATGTACTAACATGTCCTCAATCTATGCCTCTACACCGCCATCTAGTGCCCGGTATGCAAATTACATTTTTCTACACACAAAGGAGGAAGGGAGGATGATACGTTCTAAGCGTGCTTACTTTCATAAAACTACAAGCAACTACAAATATCTGTTATTATATGAATTGTAACTGTTTTTGCTCATAAATTATCGAATTCTGTTGGAAAGTAAAACTTGATAGTAGCCAGCACGCACATGCCTTACTAGCAGCAGCGAGAGTGGTTTCCAAGTAAGCAAAAATACCATAAAACAGTAAAGTAATGAGAAGTTGATATATAATCAATGTGAGTTTCTTTACACATTTAAATAAAATTTATTAAATTTTTAGGAAAAAAACTTTCAAGAATAAAGTTTTCTCAATAAGTAAAAAGCCAGTAATTATAATGAATAAGACCAAAAATGTGGTTTGAAATCCAAAATTTTAAAACACGTACAGGTATTTTTGTCATTTTAGTAAATGGGTGGTTTGACCCCTACACCTCTTGACTACAACACTAAAAATCCTACTTTGTTGCGAAATTTTTATTACAATTTTCGGTTCAAGCAACCCAAAATTTTCAAAAATTGCCTCTAACATCACAGTCGCAAAATTATAATAACTTTTGTTTATGGGGTTACTAAGGACGATTCGGTAAACATATATAGTACAAGTAGTTGAAAGAGGACAACTTTGATATATTGCTGCTTTTAACTTTTACCTTAGAAATTAATTTATTTTTATTCGGTTCAAAAAAAAAAAAAAACTCAATTTAGAGCGCGTGTTCATTTAAGTACTTTACACACATTTTTAAATCAACGTAAATTAATAAGGACGATTTACAGAAGACAATGTAGAGACTCTAATAGAAAAATGTTAACATATTTAACCGTCTACAATTAATTTTAGTCAATTCGATTCTCTCTTTCTACTGAAGTTAAACAAAAACAATCAAAAACATTAACTTCGGTTGCACTCGAATTAAAGTTTCTAAAGTAATTTGTTCTAATCGTTCAGTTGGTATGGCAGCTATGTGCCACATTTTTAGTCCGATCAATGTAAATTATCTTATCACGCAGTGAGGTATGCCTCTGAGGTATGTCAATTGAATATATAACATATTTTTAACTTGAGAGGCCCCGAAATATGTCCAATTGGAATTTTGAATTTTTCTTCTAGTTCTTATCTGAAACCGTTTAAATAGTAAAAAAAGGGGGTCTAGTAGCTTTCACCAAGGTGTCATTAAGAGGAGCCGCCTAGTAGTAATATAAGTTTCTTAGGGTTTCTAAGATATCACCTTTGGATCACTTAATACGTAGATAAGCCCCTTAATTTTTATACATTTCAAAACATAATTTTATATATTTGTGTGAAGAAGAACAGAACATATGTAAGTGATACCAGGATGGTGGAATGTTGGAATGCAATCAACAGTCTAAAATAAAGTGGTTCTTAAAAATTAAATTTGAAGTACCTTATAAATATTTAATATATATAAGTACAAAATTATTTTCTAATATAAGGTCTAAGGTTTAGTTGAAAGCTTAAGCCATAACATACCAATGAACGATCATTTTTGTGTTTTTCCATTAAAAAGGATCAAAAATAATCTTGAGGCTTAACGCCTTTTATTTTTCACACTTAAATGAGAAGTTTAGATATGAACATTCAAATATATATAATATTCATATGTTGTAGTAACTTGGATTGGTAGCACTATAAAATTTAGTTTCGCAGTTCGTCTAGTCAGCCGAGGTTAGCGTGACCAAAGTGTGGATGAGAAATAAGCAATTCGTTGGCGCTCCATTAGTTAATGAAACCTTCAACTGTTACCCTAATATGATTTTTCTGCTTTATCTACACTTCTTGAAAGTGTTTGTTTTGTCCATTTAACGACTTTCCTGCTATTTGCAGCGATTATTTTTTGTAATGTCCTAAAAAAGCTAATATGTATGTAGTCATATACATATGTATCTACTTGTATGTAAGCATATACTCCACTACTTTCTCAAATTCTCTATTCATTTCACTTTACCGCATTCTCGATGTGTGGCGCCTACTCTTGCCGTAAAAGTAAATTGTGGCAAATATTTTGTGAGTAAATGTTAATTTGCGGAAAGAAGGGGGGAATTTGTTTGCTTAGCGTTTTGTATTGAAGCATTTATTTTTTGTGATTTCTATCACCGTTTCGAATAGTCAGATAGGTACTTATATATATGTATATATATGTGTGTGTATGTAGTCTCAGGTAGTGGAAAAGTTTTAAAGCTTTTTATTATATTTATTATTATTAGTAAAAATATCTCCACTTTTGTATTGTACATATATCTATGTATATCTATATATTATATATTTATGTAAATATGTGCAGCATATTTTTTGTTGGTACGTGAGTAAACTATATAATACTATCATGTTATTTAATGTCAAAATCGGACCATTTATTGATATCGCTCATATATTTGAACATACATGTATACACTTGCATTTATCTATATAAATATTAACATTCATACACAATACAATCTAATATTTAAGCAAACACTTGCCATAAAAAATAATATTTAAGCGCCAATTAGGCACCAGGAAATTTTCAATGGCTTTTTGTCGGCTTTTTAGTTCACTTCTCTTATTTGAATAACCGAAGACATTATCGTTTTCATAGAAAGAACCATAATAAGTATATAATAAAGTTTATAATATTTACAAGATTTTATTATATATCAGATTTTAATAATTAGATAAAGAAATGCGCCCAAATGTTCATATTTTGCAGACATGTCCCCTTTAATGAGAATGCAGTTTTGTATAATATATTATATAAGTATTGTATATTATTATATAACCCAGCCTACTCAAAGTTAGTTTTATTTAAACTTTATAGTAACTAGTATTTATTTCACGCCCTTTTCTTTTTCACTACGAATCTCTTGTATATGATTCTCACTCGGAATCATAAAAAAATTAGGCAAACATATATTTTATTAAAGAAGTGCTCGTTTCTAGTACGCAAGTCTATACTAAAAAAATATTGATAGGTAAATATATCAATATTTTTTACCGCAAATACAATCTTGCCTTCCATTTTGTAGTAGCCATCATCGATCTGCTATTTCTCTGCTGCAACAACACATTGGAAAGCTAAATGCGATCGAAAAGAATAAAGGGTTACCTCATAAGATTAATATAACTGCTTTCTTCAATGGTATCAAGTTTTGTTTGATAGATTTTAGATACATTTTACTATTGAGAATGGTACGAATACGAAATATGTTATAAGACAAACAATATTTATTTATCATAATTAAGTTGGTATGACAAAATGTTGTAGAAAAGACGCTGCTCAAATTTACCCCTTGGAATGTTATGCTGCGGAAAGAAGAAGGAAAAAATGTAACACTTAGTTTGCTTAAAAATTCACGGCTACAGGCTCATTGAAAATATTACAAAAGTGTTTTGGGAGTCTACTTTATCACAACACAAGTATTTGAGTGGCACAAAGCATTCAGGGAAGCTTGTGAAGTTGTCGAAAAGTTGTCTGATCCGAGTCGTCCATCCATACCTATTAATGGCAATAACATCGAAGTTACAGAAACAGTACTTGAAAATTTTCGTGTTGATATCAGAGAGATAGCAGAAGATCTCAACATTTCTTGTGGCTCAACTCAATACATTTTGTTTTATGTTTTGGATATGAAATATGTCAATGCTAGACTCTTACCAAAAGATCGAATCTTTTGCAAAAACGACATTGAGTAGAATTCGCAAAAGAGATGCTTGACAATGTAACATAGCTGGCGACCCTAAACCCCAAACGCATCATTACTAGTGACGAGACGTCGGTTTAGCGAATGGCGCTCCAAAAATGAGTCGAAACCTAAAAAACCTAAAATTCGCTTAAACAACTGAAGGCTATCTCAGCTGGGGCTTATGCCAAGAATATGGACAATTGGATTAAAATTGGCATGTTTTATTGGCTCAAAGGAGTCTATTTTTATTAATTCTGGTGTTTTTTATTGTCATTCCGATTGGTTTAGATACAAAAACAATCGGATTGCACAAAAAAATTGTTTAAGTTATGTGATGGGCTAACAGAAAATATAAATAAAAATAAATATAAATAAATTGTAGCTATTTTGGATACAAAAATATACTAATTATATTGGGTATAGAAGGCTGAACTTTACTAATTTCGACCACACACACACATTAATATTTAAGGAGGCATTATTTCGACTTTTTCTTTTTTTTGAAAAAAACTTTTCTGGGCGCTTAGACATGGTTTCATTACCCACAAATTACATATGTTTTTATTAGAGATATTTCCCGGAATAATAATTTTCATATTGTATCAAGCCGCATTTTAGAAGCATTTTCAAAAAATCAAAATCATTATACCACACACATGTAACAGATATTCCAAGTAAACTTGACAACTGTCAAGTCAAGTCCCAGCGGCGAGCGGGTCAATTGACGGGTTGATTGGGATTGTGTAACCCGTGAGGACGCACAATTTCTTAAAATAAAATAAAAATAAAAGAAAAGAAGTCAGCAATGTTGTCGTTCACTGTCAACCTTTATTTGCTTACATTACGTCCATTGAGTTAAATGTTAAAATCAAATCGAAGTGATAATAATTACAATCTGGTGTCGCTCTAACGCGTCAGCAATGGACTGCCGTTGCTACCGCCAATGCTGACCTCATCGCCAATGTAGAACCTGTTGCACACGGAATCGAGTGCTTTTATGTATGCGAGTGTGTGTAGAGTGCGCCGCTTAGCAGATGATTAATTACAAATCTGTCGCATGACATTTTTTTTAACTTCGTAAATGCATCGATCTTGCCGCTGTTAAATGCACGAGTATGTCCGATTGTTGTGGTGCATTATTGTTGGCGAGCGGGCACTTCGCTCACGCCAACATGAGCGCGTATGTTATTGTTGATTTTTTATGCAACACAACAACAACAACAAAATGAGTTGATAATACGCGCAGGTCCCGAACCTGGATTCTCTCTATATGTGTGACTATGTAATCAATTTAAGCCAAATTGGCCCAAAATGCGCCGCGGTAGCACACACATATACAATCGAATATGCATACACAGCATGAAATAATTTTTTAACTCTGACTGAAATAAAAAATTAGTAGCGATTGTCGTTGAGATTTCGCTTTAAGTGCATTCTTGATTGATTTCCAAGGCATTTCCCCCGAGATATTCGGCACTCGAAAACACAATAACGAAATTGTGTGAAACAAAAGGTGATGCGACAACGAGAATGTCATATGTTTGCCTGTGGGGTTTCTGTATAATTCGTCGATAAAGGGGACCTACATTACTCTCACTCAGTCTTACAAAAGTTTCGTTTGTTTGTTGTTATTGTCGCTAATAAAGGAGAAATTTTGAAATTCACTTGAGACTTTACGTCCACTGCTCTGTGAATTGAGCGTTGGTTGGACAATTAGCGATTACAATGCAAATTTCTCCCCTTGCAAGACATTTAACTATGCTCTTCTCAGAACTGACATTCAAAAAATCGTAAACTTTTTTAAAGTGTCATAAAATTATAAAGCATTTTTATTGCGCACTTATATTGTAGATTCAGCGCCAGTCAGATTTTATGACGCAACCAATATGGCTTTGGAAGTCCTTGGCGCTTAGGCAAATATTAGACGCATGCGTGGACTTCAAAATAATTATTTTTATTTTTTGCTTCAAATATCTTTAAACTTTTGCTTATTTGTTTGTTTTTTGTTGTAAATATTCTGCATACGTACTCGTAAAACTGTATATTCTGCATTGCATCTCCTTCGGCAAAACGCATAAATTTAGTCATCATCCGTTTGTCACGTCATTTTTCACTCATTCTTGTGCCGTTCGCCGTTCAGACACTAATTTACACACAAGCTTCGCACTTCCAGTTGCACATTTGCATCACATTACATGATAGACTGCATATTAACCCACATAAACATGTCGTGGCGTCAGTGTCACACTGTCAGTTGTTGCACGCCGCCGCCGCCGCCGCAGCAGTCATTCTCTCACACACTCATTCAGTCATTCGCTAGAGACGTCAGTTGTCAACTGTTGCTGCTCTATTGCTCTGTGTAGTTTACGTTCTTTGCATTTGTTACTTGTGTTGTTCTTGTTGTTGTTTTTGTTATTGTACATCTTTGAACGCTTCATTAATTGCTTGTCTGCATGCAAATTGATTTTTTATGCGCATCCTAATGTTAATTGAAATTTATTCCATCTTCCATTGCATTCTTCTCGGTTGCATGACACTGTGTTTAGCAGTTAACAAGTAATATATTATATTAGCGCTGATTAGTGTTGCTAGTAGTATGTTAAGTATATTTATTTACATATTTGAACGGCTTTTCCCCTAACGTCTCGGCTTCCTCCATAGGAGAACTAATTATTTCATAACTTATTGTGACTTTGTCATGACTATTATTTTTCATACTTACAGTTAACCTGATGAGAACCAATTTAGTGGTATTTTCTAAGCAAAATAGTTGTGTTGATATGTACTGAGTAGAGTCTAATGCAATGATTAAATCAATCATCAGTGAAGAACTCTTCAACAACGGATTACGTCATCAAAAGAATGATTCTTGAAAAAGTTGTCTCTGACGTTTCACTATAGCATGCAAAATTGATTCGAATGATTTTACTTTAAGGGATTATATCCACTTGCAAATTTCAAATTATCGCTTTTTTGCATTAATATCGATATTTTTCAAAATATTTTTCAAAAATTTTAAGTCTACCAGGCATATAGTTTCGTACATATGAGCGTATTCGTATGATTCTTTAACTTAGTGTAATCAGCTCCCAAAACTTTTAAAGCTCTTTCGCAAAACGCTGTACTCCAAGTCGGTAAGGAAAATTTCTCAGAAACCGACCAATCCCCCTTCTTAGATAGATTTGGCAGGTAAAGATCAGAGTAATACATTTTTGATACAAATTTCGATTTTTTGAGTCATTGTGAAGTGTAAATTAACCTAAAAAAGGCGTCTCTTTTTGGAAGCCGAAAAAACATCAAAATTTTTTGTATTTTTTTGGCAGAAAAATATTCCTTATGGCTAGACAGCTTTTGGTGGAGAATTGCCGATAGCTAACACACATTTAATTCTGGAAATGTACATTGTTGTGATTTATTTATTAAATTAAACACCTCTTTAAACAAAATTCACAAAAAACGTGTTTTTCCTTAAATACAATTCACCGAAAGTCAGATGACTTCCTCGAAGATTTTTCAGGTAGAATTTTAGTTGTATCAACTGAAAATTAACGAGATATACGGCGCTTAAGAGCACTCTATCTCATTTTCTAAAATAAAATTTATAATGGGTAATGCCAATTGGTTTTTGGTCACAGATGCTTAGCCAGAGCTGAAAGAGCCAGAAGAGAATGCTTTTATGCTCGATAGAGCCGTAGCAAGCTTTTGCAGTTGGCCTGCACACACCATCAAAGATGAACTTCAAGAGAGGAGAAAATGTAAAACGAAAGTGCTGCCAAAAATTACAGCTATTAATTCATAATCTCAAAACCTTTAGGAAGATATATACACAGGTATATTAGAGTGAATCAAAAACTGACCTATCGAATTCATGGGTTATTGTAAACCTATATACAGAGAAAAAAATATCCCTGACGGATAAAATTTTAAAAGTTTTCGAGCATTCTCATAAAAAATGCCATAACTTTTAAACCATTTAGGATAAAAATTTTGTAGGGGATTTTTTTCCAATTCGAAAATTTGTATATTTTAAACCTTCGAAAAGTGAAAAAATCTGAATACATGTAAGTTAAGTGTTATCATTTTACAAGAAAACTTAGATTTAAACAAAATAAAATAGTTAACAAATATCGTTAATAATATCTTTTTTTTTGTTCACCTTAATACATATGGTACAAAAAAAAAACTTATTATCTACATAAAATGGTCTTATGGGTGACACATAGTTCTTAGAATCACATTTCTTTTCTATCCCAAGCATTCTTCAAAAATGTTTATAGTATGTACGAATATTCTCTCTTGTTGACACCAAATTTTGCTGTAGTAATTATAACATTTTAACTCACTTTATTAAGAGCACCAATAAAATTTGTTGATATTTTCGAGAGGAGCAGGAAAAATTATCACTGAGGCAGACCCAGAAAATTCAATATATGGGAGAGTAGTAAAAACGAATAGGCCGGTTTTGGTCGGTTTGCCGAGGTAAAGGAAAAGATATGGGCAGTATGTGAATTGCCAAATGTTAATTTCCAATCTTTTGTAATGCAATGTAACCATGTATCCTCGAAATTCTAAAAGAGAAAAGTTCGATGGCTTTTTAATCAGTAAACTACATATATCCGAACAACGACAATGTAAAAATTAAACTAGAAATATTCAATTTTTTTATTAAACAAGAACATGTGACTTTTTCTGTTCAAATCTTATTAACAATTTCTAGCACATGCTGAATGACTCATAGAAAACAGCAACAATCATATTGACGAACTCATCGCCAACAATAGGTTAACAGCTTTAGAACGAAATGAAAGGAAATTGAACAGCAGATAGTTTCAACACCTCAGCAACTGGCATTTCCATGTTATTCTTCCACTACTTCTATTGTTTATAAACACTCACACACACTCAGGCACAACCTTAAGTGGGCTCTTGAAGCCCGCATGCAAGCAAGCTTGTAAGCAATGCAGCATTGGTAACATGTTAGGTGTGCAACAGCAACAGCAACGCCAACACGAAGCCGGCTGCCAACACTTTGCTGCAGTTTATAGGCCCGCCCGTTAGCTAAATGTTTTCAACGCCAAAATCACCCCACGCCAACATAATCATCACCATCATCAACACCACTGTCATTGCCAACATGCAGTAATGAATTGGGCCAACAGCAAACACACTGCAACAAAAACAACAAGCAATCGATGGCACAAGCCACAAAACGTATAATTGTATATACCTGCTTGTCTGTGTGTGTGTATGTGTGTGTAAAGCAGCATTCTATAATGAGGCATCTGCAAGCAACGCAGCTGACACTTCAAGTGCGCTGAGCGTGGCAAGCAAAGTCGAGCAAAAAACTGTGAACAATAAAAGAAGCAAAAGAAGAATAAGTAAATCGGATTGTTAATAATCGCGCAAGATTTTCGAACATGGCTTCAATGAGTGCAGCTTAATGAGTTGGTAACACTTATGCCCACTTACAACGCGGGGCGGCTGTTGGTGGTTGGCTGGCGGTGAGCGTCGAGCAACGGGTCACAACTGCTGTTGTTGTTTCTATTGTAGCAGTGCTTACTCAGCATGTTCGACAGCCAGACGGAGGCAGCAGTTTTGATGTGCCATACCGTTGTGCGGACTGCTGGTCTCGGAGCCCAAATTTAATATTTGGTGTGGACTTGATATATGTCGGTATATAACCTACGTCTAGCTCAGTTAGCAACGTAAGTGAAGCTTATGTAATTGCTTCTGCGAATTGAGTCGATTGCTGTATTTGCTTTATGATCAGTAAATTTATTTTTTTCTCAAGCATATGACTCTAAACCTATCAATTAAACATGTTTTAAATCATTAAAAAATATATATATATTATCAATGAAAGAAGGCTCAACGTAGTTTTTATTTTTTGTATTTCTTTATACCCTGAACAGGGTATATTAGATTTGTAATAACCAGAGGAAAGCGTCGGAGACCCAATAAAGTACATGTATATATAAATGATCAGCATGACGAGCAAATTCGATTAAGCCATATCTCTGCTTATCTGTCAGTCCGCTGCTCATGGAAAGCTTCTTTTATTTGACGAGATATCTTTACGAAATTTGACATAGATTGTTGTCCAAATCAACGCTACAAACTTCTAACATATTTTTCAAATCGAACTATACTTTACTACTATAGGATATAGCTATCGAACAAACTGACTGATCAAAATCAGATAAAAATCGTATTACACCCTGTGAAGATGCCGAAGTTACGGGTTTTCTTGTTATGAATTTCTTTGGTGTAGTTTGGTTGTGGCCGAATTGCGAACAAGCCATGTTCATGGAATCAGGTAACGTAGTCGGAAAAATTGGTTTCCGCGAAACCTATAAGATTTTTAGTCTAATCGCAACTGAAGCCGTATTTAGAAGAATAGACTTTACTTTTAACATAAAATAATATCAGAAGCTGTGGTTAATGTTAAATAAAATAATGTCTCTCTTCAAAATTCACAGGCAGGCATACTTAACACCGAGATGTAGAACACCAAGGGGCAAAAAGAGGGAACCCTACAGTTTTAATAAATGGGACCTATCGGCTCTCAATACTCAGAAAATAACTTCAAGAATGTCGTGGAGAATTTGAAATGGGCAACCATGTCATAAATAAGGAAGTAAAAGCCATTTTGAAATGACAAAACAAGGTCAATCATATATCTCCGGCGATTTGTAAACGCATTATTCGAAAATTGTCACGCAATGTTGCCTTTCACAGTAGGAATCGATGAAGGTGAACGGAAGTAACTCTTTCCTCCACGAATATAAATATTTGGTTATAGCAGAAGCGTAAAGTTAATGGACAAGGTTGACTTTTCTCTTGGTTGGTCTTTTAGTTATTAAAGAATGTTATCGATTTTTAATTTGGTTTTAGTAGTAATATCTTAAATGGAGGTACTATGGAAGTTACGAACTCCCTTCTTATACACTATGTCTAGGTACACTATTTAAATAAGTTTTTTCTCCAATCATTTATTATAAATCTATTAATTTTCAATAGCAAATTGTGTCCAAAAACTTGATTATTGTGTGAGTATGAAGTAAATACATTTTTACGAGCTTTATGAAGCTTAATTAATGATATGTAGATATGTGTTGCGCATTGCGCACACACTCAATCAATTATTACGCGTATGAATACTAAGCTAGCACACTGTAGGGCTCAATGGCATCATTTCAATATCGCCTCATTTCAATTGAAATGAAATTAATTTTTGATTAATTTTGGTTTTGTAATTCATGCAGTGTGACCGTGTGGCAGGCGCAGCGTGATGTGGCATGCGTTAAAGTAAATATCTATTATGTTTGGATATACATAAATATGTATATGCACTATACGTTTTAGGCAATTTTTTCGGGCAAAAAGCTCAACGCCAGCAACAAAAGCCATATTACCGGCAACAATGCTGACATGATGAAATCTGTTACAACAGTGTTAAGGCTGATGTTGATGATGATGATGGTGCCGAAGCTGCCTGCTACGCATGTATTGTTTAACTTCGTTCGTTGTACTGGTGGCCGGGTTGTTGCCTGCTGTTGGCCTACTGTTGCTGGCGGCAGGAGAAAGTCATGACAACCCACGCTAATTAGGTGATGTGCAGACTTCACCAGTTGAACACTTCGAAAAAGGAGTGAAAATCAGTGCATATAAATCAAAATCATATCTGTACATGTATGCATGCAACAACGCGCTATATATTGCTGATGATTGCATACATATGTATGTATATATGTTTAAGCGTACTTGTAAAACAGTTTAGAAAAAATAATTAATTGTTACTTTGTCTTCTATCGTTTCTTCTGCTCACTTTTATTTATGAGTTGCGGTTATTTAAGTTTATTTTTGCGTATTTTTATTTTGTTTTAGTTGTTTTTGTTAAAACTCACACGCTTCAATTTATGAAGCCCATTGGTATTGCTTATTATTTTGTTGGCAACTGTTGATGATAAATACGTGGGCTGCGATGCCTTTTATTTTCACTCCTTCATTTGTTTTGGGTAGGAGAGCTGTGCACATCCCCCAAATTTAAATGATTGATTGAGTTGCGTATGTATTTATTAAGAAAATTAATTTTTTTCCATTCTTTGTATTTATGAAGAAATTTCATTGATGAAATCATACAGTGTAGGCGCGTAGGCGTCATAACGGTGCAATTGTGGTTTTGTTTCATCAATTAAACATGGCAGAAAAATAAAACTTAAGTATAGTACAATCTAAGGTGGTTTAAAATGGTGTCGTTACGAATTTTCTAAATACAAGGGTGACTCGATAAGAACTTAGCTTGGTCGACCGATGATGACACATTTGCTAAAGACCTCTATCGTGTAGTACATTCTCGGACACAGCAACTGCTCGAACCGGAAAAATGTGAATACTGTTCTATCCGCTGGAAAGGTGATGTCCATTGTTTTTAAGGAGTGATTTGCATCGACTACCTTGAGAAGGGTAAAGTGGTCGCAGGGCTCTATGCGGAGCGAAAGGTGTTTTTCCAACTTGACAACTAACCGGCTTACACCTCCACCATCACCATGCCCAATTCGCTTGCATAAGCACTACTGCCTCTTCCGAAATATTCTTCAGATTTATATTTCCATTCTTGAAAAACTGCCAGGAAATTTGTGTCAAAAACGGACTTTTTCAGACTGGTGAAAGCAGTTGGTGCCTCGTTAAGTAAAGTATACATGTAAATATTAATCATCGAAAATAGCTTTATTGTTTTACAAAATATTCTCCATTAAGATCTATGCACTTGTGCATGCATTTGAACCAATTCTCGAAACACTTCTGCCACTCTGATTGTGGTATCTCCAAAGTATGCGTTCTGAACGCATCAACCACCGTCAACAGGTGTCGACAAACGTTAATCTCATGTTTTTTTGTTTTTACTTTTAGGAATAAAAGAAAGTCGGTGGATGACTCATCAAATCGATATTTTGAGTGCTCGAAAATGCAGTTGTTTCAGTCGATGTGTGAGAGTTCTTATTGTCGTGGTGAAGAGTGAACGGTGTTCGGTGCTTGGTTTTCCGGATTTTTTTTAAAGATAATTGACACAGCTTCAATAGTTTCTGCAACAACAACTGATTTTGAACGAACTTCACAAAATTCGATTTGGAGTGATCTACAAATGCGATTGAATTCACCATACCATTGATAAACACTGGTATATTGTGGAGCTTCATCGTCAAAAATTCAATTGAGTTCATCGATGCACTGTTGTTGAGTTAATTCATGTCGAAAGCTGTAAAAAATAATCGCTTTAAAATGTTCCAAAATTCTCCTGGTTCTTTTGTGGGTTAAGAACTTATATGACAGCCCTTTTCTACTGCACTTAAGCATATTACGTTTAAAGAGAGGAAAGTTGTGCTCAGAATATTAAGTCTCAGGAAAATAAATAATTTTATGAATTTTGATTGATCCTTGTTCAGAAAGAGCTAGCACTAGAGAAATGTGTCTATATTCTAACTGTCGTCTGACTAATAGAAAGAGAGAGTGAGAGGAAGAGAGTGTTCATACCTGAAAGTTGTTGGTGCCTAGTTTTCTTAATGGCTTCTACTTTTCCATGAACTTATTGCATTAAACATATAGCTTTTATAGCAAAAAGTTTTCTTTGTGTAAATGTGTCAATAATGAAATCGAAAGTTTATGTTAATCTAATCCTTCAATTCAAATTTAATAAGCGAAATGTGAGTAAATAAATAATTAAATAAATACAACACGTGTCTCATATAATTACAATATCTTTATAATAAAATCTGTAGCCTTATAAATCCAACCCATGGGAAGTTTAACAATTGCTTCTACACCTTTACTCGAATTGAGATAATAATCAACTTATTGTTTATAATTTTCTTTGAAGTTGCCGATTTAGTATTAATCATAGGTGAAAATCTGAAAGATACACCTAAAAAGTACGTAAAAGGGCTTGACAAGTCTAGGACACTTGAAAAAAAAATCACAAGCTACAAATAAGGTCAATTCCTACGTATGCAAATTTATGACACAATGACTTTCGTAATAATTTTCAACGTAGATATCTGAAAATTTTCCACAAATATATAGATGTATGTATGTAAAAATGCATATTAAAAAGTGTTATAAAAAACATCAGGTGATATTATAGTTTTAAATCACTTCTTTTTATGATAAATAATTATATATATTTTTTTTTAATATATGGGTAGTACACGCCAATATAACTAAATATTATGTTTTGAATGTAAATAATTATGTTAGTATAAACGATCTTCTCTATTATGAACTTCTGTAGAACAAAGTTTCTAATTAATTTCCATAACACTGCAATTTTTATACATTTTTGGTACGTTTGCTTTTCTTTTAACGCATTTCATTATAGCGAATTTTTGCTATAAATAAAGAGAATATCATCGCTACAACTATTATGGTGGCTTGTAATATGACAGAAGCTTAAACAACTTGTTATTGGGAAATCAAAAAGTTTCCAATGCGTCAAGGCTCAAAAATCTCTGAATGTAGACTTTGAGTACAATAAAAATAAATGGATGTCAATCGAAAACTACTCAAAGGGCACACTTAGTGTAACAGCCTACTAAAAAGGCGATGTTTGAGAATAAAAAAAAAATATATAATACTAAAGTATCAATTGTTTTAAAATTTTAAAGTTATATTTGTACATATTTTAAGAATAAACAGTAATATTTTTAATCATTAAATATTCTTAGAGTTACACCCGTGCTATGACGGAGCTAAACAAAGCTCTACACTGCTGAAGTGAATCCAGCCTTCTCCGTGGAAAAAAGCCGAAATTCGAAAACAAAGCAAAATTCTCCAGTAGGAGCGATAGTCAGTACAAAGGCCTTTGGTCGAAAAAAATCGAAAATTGACAAAATGCTGAAGTTTTTAAAAAAAAGTAATATTTACCTAAAATTTTGGTTGAATTTAACTTGCCAAAATTTGATTTTTAATCAAAATAAAAAGCTGTTAGATTATTGTATGTGAAACTATACCCAGAATATACAGAAAAATTGTATAGTGGTCGGATCATTTGTTTGCGAGCAATAGCTTAGAACGCTTTTAAAGATGAATTGACGGATCTGATTGAACTGAGCGCTTACACTTTAGAAGGCTATAACCCAGAAACTATATGAGTTATCGATTTAAGATTTTTTAGTGTGTCACACTAAGTGCACCCTTAAGACAAAAATATTGATAGGATACGCCAAGCGTTTAAGCTTCTGGTATGTTAGTTTTAAAGGTATGTATAATCTATTGTGTTATTTCACCATTAAGTGTGCACCTTAAAATGGCTTTTGAAGCTGAGTTCTCAAAACAGAAAAATTTCAACTCTCGCTGATAACTACACCGTGCGTCCCAAGTGCACCAAAGATGAATTAAAAAATATAGAGCTTGCTTATTTTTCTTCCAACATGACCTCAGTATTAAAGCCAATGGACCTAGGTATTATCATTAACCTAAAATAGTGCTACAGAAAGCAGGTTTTGCAGAATACTTTAACGCAAGTGAAAGTTAATAAGCCTGTTTATTATTTCAAATAAAACCATACACAATACACACATAAAAACACGAACTTTTTAACTTTAAATACTGTGAACCTTCTATATAACGAAGTTTGACCACTTGAGAATCGCTATATGGAAGTTCGACTGTAAAATATACATAAATTTAACGCTGCAGTTAATAATTATAATACAAATAACCGCTTAATTAACGAGGTCACACTCCATTTAAAATGTCAACACACCCATACAAATACTGTAATGGATACATGCAAAATAAATTCCGATGCCGAAATAAATTTGACGCGTCGTTACACGCTAGATGGAATGCGGGCCATCTATTCTAATCCCAAAGTTCTGTGGCGCTCCACAGAGCTGTCCTTCATATTAACACACATTATCTGCCGGGAAATCTACAAATGCAACAACAATATTGGCTTCATATGCAAAAATAAATTTATCAAAAATGCAACTTCATTTGCAGCGGGTGGCATACTGGAAGTGTTGCTGATCATTTCTATATATATTGACTGCACAATTGATTAGTTTCAAAACAAGATATATACACACATATATGCATATACATATATACTTTGGAATGTCTATATGTGAATAAAGGCATATTAGCAGCTTAGTCTGTACCTTTGTGGCTGCGCTTGTATTTGTGTGCTGCACAATTTGCAATTATTTACAGAAATGTCAAATGCAAATTGCATTTTTGCGAGTACACGTAAAAACAACAACAACAAGAACAAGAACAATAACAATATTGTGTACTATATACAAACAAGCATGATGGAGAACAGCGAAATTGACAGCGAAGGTAAAACTGCTGGAAAACATCAACGACACACACACACATACACACAACGATAACAACAATAACAACAACCATAACATAAGAACAAATTAAACAACGAACGCCACAAAGCCAGTAGCAAGTAAATGAGAAAAGCAAACTAATAAAAATTTGTAAGTACATTGTACCTATGTACATATTATAGTATATGGTATATGTATATATGTATGTGCATATGTGTATATGAAATTGTTGGTGTTTGCATGGATGTGTAAACAAATTGATTTGGCCCTGCTGCGCGGCGCGTAACTCCGGTAGCCGACGTGAACAACGTAAGAATAAAGCAGAGAGACACACACGCTTGTGGCTGCCTTAGTATGTGTCGATGCATACCTAGACCTACAGGCATACATATGTATGTACATATATGTACTAGTATCGGTTAAATGTAGTTGCTATATGACAAGAGTAAGACTGCACATTTGTTTGTGTCTGACGTATCTGTCGGATGTGTAAAGTGCGAGTGAACGTGCAACATTTTGAGTAATTTTTTCTGTTATTTTACTTCGTTTTTATGCATTTGGCGTTCGATTCGTTAGCTCGACAACAACAGCAATTTGACAGTTGACAATAAATTGCATACAAGCACGCACATTTAATTACAAATATTCGTAAATGTGAATAGACGCGATTATATATGCAGTACATTTCTAGACATACATACATATGTGCATGTGTGTATATTATAAAAGCCATTACTAGCATGTGTATGCTAGCATTCTATGTGTCCCTCTTTGCTACCCAACTGCTACATTCATTCATCCAATAGCACTAAGTAACTGTTGTTAATTTGTATGCACAAATATATACTATTTGTATAAGTAATATGTACAGTTAGTCAAACTACTAAGCCACCGCTCACGCCACCCCCAACTAATGCGCACCCCACTCTCCACCACCACCAGCACGCTGCATACACAATACATTTCATTTTCGGTATTTTCTTTCATTTTAATTTCATTTCCAAATCCACAACCTTTTTATTTAACTACTTCGCTGTTTTATCGCTGGCCTGTTGTCTGCTAAAAACTTTGCTTTGTATTTATTGCGCACTCGCTCACTCTCTTCGCTCTTTTTGCTCTCGTTCTAGCATAGCTGCGCACTTGTATCGCTACGTCGCCACCACAAAGCCCCAATATTTAGCCAGACATACTAACAACGTGCCAATAGCCAACACACGCACACACACACATGCATGCATGTGTCACGTGTGTATGTGTGTGAGTGTGTGCGTGGCTAAGTTTTACCGCCTCTCTTTGGCATCTTCACCCTTGTTGCATGTGTGCGATTCCGGTCGCTGCGATTGGCTGAGCGCTCGCTCGTGGCCACTCCCTTATTGACTTTTCCGTTGGCTGCGTCTGCTCCGTGTAATTTTTTCTCCATGCATTTCATTCGCTTTGTTTTAGTCGTATTTGTTGTGTTTTTGGTTTTAAATGCTACCATTTTTCTTTCACTTCGGCAATGTGTGCGGTTCAACACAAGCAGCTACGTTCATATATACTTATGATACATATTTATGTATATACATACTTATATGTGTGTATATACCAGCGCTTATTGTAAGTTAATAGCTGGTCCGATATGTAAAATGCTTGTTTTCATGAAAAAGTCAGTTACATTTTTTGTAGCTGTTAATGTACATACAGACAATAAAGTGCTTGCCTGGAGATAGTTAACTCCAAGTGAAAAACTATTAATTTCGCCTTGCATGATTACAAGTAATTTCGGTTTATCGATTTTTCATTTTAAGTTTATATATAATATATTATATATGTGTATAGTTACATATAATCTACTTGTGACAGTCAACTTAAAAAAAAAAGGTTTCTAATGAATATACATAGTCGGAGAGTGAGTAAATTTTAGAACTTAAATACATCGAAAGTATCAAATTAATAGTTTTTTTAAATTGTTATTAAGAAATAGAAAAATAGAACTTTTTCGCAATCAGAAAATTATTTGCACAGCGTGTATATAGATATATATGGTTCAACGAATGACTTTCTAATAGAAACAATCGTATTTGTATATAAAAAATTCTTGAAAAAACTAATATATACTGTATATGCATCCTACACCTATAAGCTTTGCATATCCGTAAAGCTGTCCAATAGTATAAGCCTCCTCTAAACTAATGTTGCTGTGGAAGAATCTTTAGTTTGGATGTACGAAGTACTTTGTTCAAATAATAATGGGGATTTTCGTTCTTTGAAAAAAATATTTATTTATTCATGAATGTTTTTGCATTCAAAATAGTCTTCATTCGCTATTATACACTTATGCCAGCGCATTTTCCAAGCGTCGAAACACTTCTCAAACTCGATTTTTGGGATAGCCTTTAGCTCTTTCGGTTATCTGTTTTTTTTTGGAAATATGAAGCGATGATATTGGCGAATATAGAGGCTGCGGCATCGTTACTATATAGTGTTTTTTCACGAATTTACGAATAATCGAGTTGGTGAGAGCTGTTAACAAGGGAAAATCACCAAGCTTATAAAAACACTTCTTACCTTAGCGGCTGCTACAGACTAAGTACGCAATTAATACAGAAAAAATTTTTATCGCATTTCAGGGGCATGTATATCATTAAAATTTTAAAATTCCCCTTATCTTTTGAGTACACCTCGTACTTTAAAGCTTGGAAAACGAGGTATTGAATCTAAAATTTTGAATTGGCAACAATAAGTCACCAGAATTCTTTCCAATTGGAAGTAAAATGTCTATAAAGACTAAGTAGTAGATACGGATGGAGAAATTGGTAAAAGAAAATATTTGACATTCCTACTGAGATATTCCATTAAAACTAATCTGGTAAAGAAAACCGAACAAGCGAAAAAAATCTGCTTGATTTTGGCGAAGATTTTGGAGATTGGATTCTAAGATCAACCAGATTGTGTTGCTCAAACAAGAAAAAGTCAGTTGCCGTAAACACCAAAATAAGATTGAATTATGAAATCAAAATATTTTTTCTTCGATATGTACTTAATACAAAATTGGCTAGAAGTAGATGATGGTTTTTTTAAAGCAAATAATATGTAAAAATAAGGCGAATACATACTTATATACATATACATATATGTATTTAGATGTGTAAGCGTGATTTTGGAACCATATGTTTCATAACTTAAGGTATAATTTTTAAAATATCCGAAGTTAATGTTTACTTCACAGCCTTCCTCGTGAACCATGATTTATTCTAATTATATACAAATATATATACATATTTTTATAGAATATAGTCCCACCTATGTTTTAGTTTCGAAATTGTGTGTTATTTTCAAGTAAGATTCCACATGGCAGTCATTATGCCTCGGGAGTGCAGTCATTGTTATAGTAACGATTTCATCTTTCAAGCGCTTTCTTCTTTAAAAATGATTATAATGAAGTGTTACACTTAAGTTTTAGTCAGTAAAATTTTGTACTGACTCACAAGTAACTATATGTTTTATGACTTCTCAGCTTTACACTCTCCTTTAGGAAGGAAGAAAGGAGTAAAATTTACGTTAAATATTTATAATGATTATAAATTAAATATATTTATGTATATATTTCATGCATGATTATTTGTATATACTTATTAAAGCAAATTATGTATGTATGTATATTTCGTCTGCCTCAACTACCAATCATTTCGATCTCTTGATAAACGAAGTTCAGCTGTTGTCCAAATATGTAGATAATACTCAAACATTGCTTTCTATATATTTACTGTTGTATATATTATCATACTACGGAATTCTCTTATACACGATGGAAACCAGTTCGCTGCTCTCAAACCAATACTTGGTACTCTCATTCTCTTTTTAAGGCTTAGCGCGCTGATATTTGCACATTTGTCCCACAGTACATCAAAACAAACTCACCTGGTGAGCTGCTCTTTGCAATGTGAATTGGCTTAAAATAGCCATTAGGGTGGTTACTCAGGCTGACTTACAGATGTAGGCTAACTGTGCGGCCGGTAAGAGGCACAATAACTGATCAACGCTCCGAAACTCTGCTACGTTTAAAAATATCGCTTCGTTCTCTGATAATTTGCGTTACTGTTGTTGTCAGGTCACTCTCGCTCTCTACAGTGGATAAAATTAAAATACTCGTATATGTTTCACCTGTATAAAAAATGGAAAAGGTGAGCAACAACAACACACAACAACAACGGCGGACAGCAGAAGCGACCGTTTTGAGTCAACGCGAAGAAGAAGTAACAAAACAATAACAACAACAGCGCGTATGATACGAGCACATACTTTAGTCAGCCAGCCGTGCAGGCGAGTGCATGTGTGTGTATGTAAGCGCGTACATTTATTATATGTGTGTATGTGTGTTGACGGCAGGTAAGCAAAAGGCAACAGCAACACGGCGCTGCGAGGTTCGTCTGCGGCAAAGCACTGCTGTCCAATCAGTCTGAACTCGGTTACCGACAACGATGAAACATACGGCGGCGCTTGAGTGACTTACTATTCGGCTTTAGTTGGACTCGTTGGTTGGTTCTTCTTCGCATTTCGTTCATTTCCTGATCGCGTCGCGTACACCTTCGACGCGCTTTTCTCGCCAATCAACCGACCATCACTCCAAGCACAGGGGCGACAATTGGCCTTACGTACTCACGATATTCCATATTTCAATGAAGTGTTTTTTGTGTGAATTTCGAAATTTTGCATTGCAATTGACATTCCACAAGCGCTTTCGGTGTTTGCAGCGCCTGCAAGCCGTCGCGTTTAAGTAAAAAGAATAATTTTATATTAATTAATTGCAACAACAATTTGCGTAATTTGCATGAATGCCTGCGAAAGTAAAGAAAGTGAGTTATCTGATTGCTGAAGGGGGAAAAAATCGTAAGGAAATAATTACCCAAAGCAAATGCAATGAATTGTGCAAAGTGACAAAGTAAACGCAGGAAGTTGGATGCGAATTTGTGTGTCGTTGTGCTTTTGCGTGGGTGAGCTTGAGCAGGCAGACTCCGAGCCGTCGCTAAACGGCCGCCAAGGAAAAGCAAATATTTTCAACCAAAATAATACTTCGGCGCGTTTGAGTAATTTTTATGAAAAATTATTGAAATTGAAATACACTAATTATGTTGACAGCAACAAAGCGAGACACGAATTTTCCAAAATCCGACGCGCTAAACAGTAATAATTTCTTATAAATAATTGTTTTCCCCACAGCAAATGTGCCTTAATAGTGCTTTACAATCCACAAACGTATGCATGTATGTATGTATTAAATGTGTGTATTAAATTTTTTGACATAACAGCGTTAAGTGATCTGAAGAATACCAAGATTTTTAAAATAAACAAATGTATTTCTAAATGATCAAGTGCCTTTCGGGTATGCGTTTTTAAAACAAATTAATATTTTTTAAATGAAATAAAACGTAGTGGCGACTTTGGTGTTTATATACTTGAAAAATTCAATAAAAATTAAAAATATAAAATAAAATAAATATTACTGATAAATTTGTCAAAGTGGCAGCTTGCTGCTGCGAAGCTCAGAAGCAAACGTAACGGAGTTTATAGAAAAGTGTATTAAATGCATACGGATATTATAATTGGCGATCAATTTGTGCCATCAACAAATTATTGGGTAATGCAGGTGAGTCAAAAATTTAGTAATTTGGAAGTAATTCAAGTTTCAACTAAGTAAACAGAGTTATGGAAAAATATAAATAAATAAATGAAGTACATAAACATTTTTTTATTTAAGTGAAAATTAAATACAAATAAATCACATTAGACTATGCCAAGTGTTAAATTAACATTGAAACAATCGAATAAATAAAATTAAATAAAACATCAAAAATCAAATAAATGTGTATAATGCAAAATATTATATAAAAAACAAAAAATAAAAAATAAAATAAAATTTAAAAAAATTATATTATAAGAAATGAATTAAAAAATAACTACAATGAAAAAATTAATACAAAAATAAAAAAATGCATATAATTAAATAAAACAAAATAAAATTTTAAAAATAATAAAAGTTACAGTAAAATATATATTTCTAAAAATAAAACAAATAAATATAAATGAAAAATAATATAAAAAAGATAAACTAATTTGTATAACATAAAATAAGATTAAAAAAAAAATCATTATAAAATACTATAATGAAGTGTAAGCGTCGTATCGAGTAATATAATTATGACATGCAAATAAAATTATTTCGTGTACTAACTTTTAAGAAGCAAAATTAAAAATAAATTAAACTGAAAATATGTAAAAATAATTTGCAAACATATATTGAAACATGTAAAAAAAAACAAATAAAATAAATTTAAAAGCCTGATTTAGAAAATATGTAAACAAATTTAAATAATAAAAACAAACAGAAAAGAGCACACCAAATAAAAAAAATAGAAAAAAAAATTAATAAAACTATAAAACTTCTATAAATAAATTACTATTTAAATATATAAACTGTTATTTCAACTAATTAATAAACAAATATATTAGATATTGAAAATGTCTAATAAAAAATATAAAACTATTTATAATTAAAAAATTATTAGCAGTAAAAAAAAAAATAATAAAAGCCAAGATAATTTCAATAAACCATTGAAATACAATTAACAATTCGAGGTATTTTAATTGTAGATGCACCGTCGGAAAACGAACATGCATTTGAACTCTAAAAAAACAACAGCAGAAACCTCAGCAAAAGTAAATAGTACCAGCATAGCTTGATTGACTACAGGGTAATCACTTAATTAATCAGTTATAACTGCCAACATAGATAAATATAAGTCGTCACCTAAACTGCAAAATAACATAACATCAGTTTTTAAAAGTTTACTGCAGACGAAAAAAACTGTGTAAAAGGGAAACTACTCAAAAATGTTAATATAGCTTATAACCTGGTTATAACTGATAGCACACGGTTACAATTTTGTGCATATATGTAATATGATGTAGTGAATTGTAATCAATAAAAAACTCAATTTCCTAATTTTTTTGCTACGTCGTTTTATATTTTAAGTGACGATATGTAGTATATACCTGCGTTTAGCACCATTAACAGATTTATTTATTCACCAATTTAATTGGGGTCATAAAGCTGTGTATATTTTTGTTTACATTTTGCTGTTGCTGCAAAAAGTCGATATGGCCTTCGATTAGATGGAACCAGAATTAACCTTAACTTCGGTTGCACCGAAACTATAATACCCTTCACAAATATAAAAGGGGTTCCTTAGAAGAATTTGATTCTGATCGTTCAGCTTGTTTAACAGCAATATGCTATAGTGATTCGATCTGAACCATTTCTTCGAAGATTCCATTTTTGCCTTAAATAAAGATTTATTCCAAATCTCATGGAAATATCTCGTCAAATGAAAAAGTATTCCATGCAAACACTTTATTCCTATCGTTCAGTTTGTATGGCAGCTATATGCTATAGTGGTCCGATATCGGCCGGGACGACAAATGAGCAGCTTCTTGGTGAGAAACGATCATACGCTAAATTTAATTCGATATCTCAAAAACTGAGAGACTAGTTCGCATATATACAGACGAACAGACGGACATGGCTAAATCAACTCAGCTCATCATGCTGATCATTTATGTATTATAAATTTTTTATAGAGTCTCCACGTTTCCTTCTGGGTGTTACAAGCTTCGTGGCAAACTTAATATACCCTGTGCAGGGTATAAAAAGATTTTAGTTAGTTAAAGGTTTTATTTTCCATTTATCGAAAAGTGAATGTACTATTTTATACTTGACATTTTGGTAACAAAAACAATGTGGCGAGTAAATGCTTCTTCTGCCTCTTCTTGTAACAATCATTTTTTTATAACAATAGTGGAATTTTTTGGTTTAAATCAAAATATATGTCAGAGCTGCCGTTAAGATAATTTTGTGATTTTCTCGCCACTATAAAACGATTTCAGTCACACATGCTCTACGTTACGTACGTGATTGGTTTTTTATATCCTATACCCTATATTAAGCTTACCACAAAGTTTGTAACACCCAGAAGGAAACGTCAGAGACCTTATAAAGTACATCAATAAATGATCAGCGTAACGATCTAAGTCGAATGTGAAATATTAATCTGAAACTCTTCACACGTCCTTTTCTCCCAAAGAAGCTACATTATCGAAACCGCCTATATCAATATATATAGCATATATCTGTCATATAAACTGATCGATTAAAATCCTATCTTAACAAAATTTGGCGCAGTTTATTGCTTAAGAGAACACTATGATCTCCGAATATATTGTTCAGATCGGACCACTGTAGTGTATAGCTGTCATATAAACTGATCTTAGTATATAAAAATAAATGTTTTTTCATACCCCACTATGCCATAAGAAATGCTGATTTGAAGGGTATTATTGCTTCGGTGCAGTCGATTTTAACGCTTTTGCTTTTTATTTACTATTTTCGCGGGTATGTGAAGCCGTCGGCAAAACATGAATCAATTTGTAGGTGTCCGCGCGTTATCGCTTGTCAGCGCATATCAACAACTTAAGCGCTGTTGCCAAGCAGGTCCTATTTGTAAACACGTAAGCTGGCACACACACAGATGTCTTCTCCTTTTAATTGTTGAAACGCGTGCGGTGCAATCCTCTTTGCTGCATTTTATACGCAGCGAGTACATACGTAAAGCCAACATGCAAAACCTACGAAAGGAAGGGAGTCTCTTCTTCTGTGTACCAATGTCTATATGCAAGTCTTCGCCCGACCATCGAGCCACAAAGCCAACTTGTTTATTTACACATGTTGCTTGGTGCATTTGCTCGCGAAGTTTCGTGTAAATGTTTACTCGTCCGTCCGTCCGGCCGGCGGATGGACGTTGGCAAGGTATCTACGACTGCAGCCCGTTGCCTTATGCATTTTTTTCTCAATCATCATCTGCAAGGTAGCAAACCGAATGCAGCGTTGAGATCTTTTTTGCGTCTTTTATTCCTTGCTGCGCCATTGTCACACTTGTCATATTAATGCCTCTTTAATGCCAACTGCGATGTTGCAATGCGCGCTCACCTTTGGTTGCTGCTGCTGCCCAACGGACATCCTTTTATTTGCTGCTGTTGTACTGCTGTGTTTATTATTATTTTCTTGTGTCGCTTTGCAAATGAAGCGCGAAAATAGCACAATAAAAAAATTGAAAAGCGAAATGAAATGTTGTAAGTGGTACGCTTGAAGTTCGCGAAAAAAGGTGTAAATTTAAAAGTGTTAATATTTCATTTACTTATCGCGCTTGTTAAGCGGTTTCCTGTGACAAAAGGCACTTAATTATTTATTTAAATATGAATCGTGCGTAAATATGGACTGCTTGCATATATAACAGGCTTCATATATAAACGCTTGTATTTAGAAACTTATATGTTTGTATGTATTATATTTTGCATTTATAAGGCCACGGGACGTCCGCAACTCGCAAATATTGCCAATAATCAATATTTAAAATATATACTCGCATCTTTATACCCTGAACACGGAATATTAAGTTTGCCACGATGTTTGTAACACCTAGAAGGAAACGTCGGAGATACTCTCAAATATTATATATATCCAAATGATCAGCGCGGCAAGTTGAGTGGATCTAGCCATATCCGTCCGTCTGTATATACGCGAACTAGTCCCTCAGTTTTTAAGATATCAATCTGAAATTTTGCACACATCCTTTTCTTTCCGAGAGTCTGCTTCTTTGTCGGAACTGCCGATATCGGAATACTATAGCATATAGCGACCATACAAACTGAACGATCGGAATCAAGTGCTTGTATGGAAAACTTTTTTATTTGATGAGATATCTTCATGAAATTTGGCAGGGATTAATATCTAAGGCAATAATTCAATTCCCGAATAAATTGTTCAGATCGAAAAACTATAGCATACAGCTGTTAAGGAATCTTTTGTATTTGTGAAGGGTATTACTAGTTGTTGGAACCGAAGTTACACTTTTTTTCTGGGGTTTTCTTAAAACTGGTTTTAACAGGAAACTCTTATCAAGAGTTGACGCACAAAATATTTAACTTTCGGCATTTTAATACGAAATTTCTTGGAAATTACTCTTTTATATATTTGTCTCTACGTATTCGAAAATATGCTCCTACAAAGTAAAAGCTTTTTATCGCAGTTTATATTTTTCGAATTTTGAGAAAAATAATATAAGGCAGAGCTAAAAAGTTGATTTGCTCTTCATATTAAAATTGGTTAAGTAAATAAATAATAATAAAAACAAGTGTCTAAGCATAGATTTTCTGTCTTCGCTATAAAATATTGAATTAAGTAGTGCCATTATGAAATCATTGCATTAAGGGGTTACAACTACTTGTGAATTTCAAAAACTCGATTTACCCAAAACTTTTAACGCGTTTTTTTCGAAACGTCAGAGCCAGTGAGGAAAACTCCTCCGAAACTTCTAGGCCGATCGACTTCAAATTTTCACACAAGCTTCTCAGATATATTTGCCCGCTTTTGATCGAAGGAATACAATTTTTGTTAACAAACTTAACTTTTTAAGCGACTCTGGAATGTAAATGTTTTCACAACAAACGACGTATTTTGGGTAGCCGCCATTTTGTCATACATCAAAATTTTGACTATTCCTTGGATCATTACCTGTATTCATCTTTAGTAATAATAACTTTTTTGGTTTTGGATTGGAAATTATTTTAGGGAAACAAATCTTCTTCACCGCCAGACACCTTTGTTTTTAGGTTCTTCAGGAGATCGCCAAATGAATACCAAATTTTACAAAATCAATCACCGATTTTGTGAAAAAGAACTTCACAATTTGCAATAATTTAAGTTCAGCCATGGAAGATATCTAATAAGCTGATTGAATCGGATCATTATGTTAGTATTTAAGCTTTCATGAACTAGACACAAAATTGGAATGGAAGTACTTAGTATGAATGGTATCACTGATGAAATCTATTCGTGTGAAATGTTAATCATTTAAAATAGTTTTTTTGTTGGGAAGAAAATTGTCCATCATTGAGGAGATTCTATGTAGGACAACTCAGAGCTTTAGCGAGGAATCGAAAAATTAGAACATTTCACTAATTCATTTCAACTCACTTATAACAAACAATTTTACTTGTTTACATTATGAATATCGAATTAAAAACTACTACATACTAATAATATCTTTATAATGGAATATCAGCAGTTGTTCGAAAAAAAAAATATTTTTTTCCAATCCGACGCTGAATTGAAACTCTCACATGTGTAAAACAGCAACAACGATATATGCGACTTATTGAGTGCAACTAGATGACTAAGCGGTGGTATTCCCCGAAGGCTCTACGGCATGTGCCACATTTTCCATTCACACACACGTATGCATATGTAAATACGTATGTATGTTTAGTCAATAAAAAAAAGTAAATAGCAAGAGATAAGCCCGTTTTCTCTAGGCGCTCAGAAATAGTACAATCGGTTTGTTAGTAATTTCAATGTTTTCTGTCACATCTCCGCCGGAACACTTCCTTTTCTGTGCCACATCCCGTTTTCTTGCGCGCTTAAAGTTTTACAACCGTTTAACAATTGTTGAACTAATTAAGCATATTGCTGCAAATATTTACTTTGGCTTTTGTTGTTGTTGTTGTTTTTTCGTTGCGCCGCTAAACTACAAAAGCCATTCAATAAACGACAGACAGCCGGAGTCATCACTGCCATCACTGATACACATGTACAAACTTACATGCAAGTGTGTATGGTACAACAACATCATCACCTATTTGCTTTGAGTTACATACATATATACAAGTTGTATGCATGTACGTAGCGGTTCACTTGCCATCTGGCGGACTGTGTGTGTGTTTGTGTGTGTGCCAACTGTCAATACGACAATTGTCATCGTGTGTGGCGCTGATATGACCAATAAGCCGTTTGTGCATTTGCCATTGCCGAGTACCGTTGTTTTGGCGTTCTGAATATGGCTGCGGCTGCCCGCGGGGAAAAAGCTAATGAAGTGTCAATACAAAAAGTTCTTACAAAAGTGTCGCCTATCTACTATCTACATGGAGAATTTCTGTAAATTAAAATGTTGAGATAAGAAAGTTGATGTGCTGTAGCTTTTACAGTGCCGAGCATTTGCTCTCATTGTTGTTGTGCAATGTAAAGGTTCCCACGCCAGACTTTCGTATATATCAATGTGTTTGTATGTATGTATTTACACTTTTTATTCTGTGCATGGAAATTCGCTTGTAGATTGTAGGCTTATAATTTTATGAGGGCTTTCCTGGAATTTTATAGATTTAAAAATGTGTGTGTGATTGCATATATCTAAAAATATATACATCTAGATATGCTTGTGCATTTAAGTTTGAGTACTGTTTGTCTATTTATGATATACATATGTTCACATTCTTCAAATTTTATTGCTCGCTATGTGGGTGGCTTTGAGAGCAACTACTGATATGAAATTTCATAAAAAAACACATGTACACACATGCATACATGTAACATGCGTAATTGCTGTCCACTTGTGAGGAAGTTCTTGTTCTTACGAATTGAATCTAAAATAAATGAATAATAAATTAGTGAGGGCTTAGCTTAGATTAGATTTTTATATATCTAGCCGATGGTAAAAAAAACAAGAAACACGTTGACTTCGGTAGTGGTGTGATTTGATCTGAACAATTTTTCGGAGGTTGCATTATTGCCTAGACCCATGCCCTTGATTCCCATGGCTCAGTTTGTATGACAGCATTTACTTATATGTTATAGTGGTTCGATATCAGCGGTTTCCACAAGAAAGCATCTTCTTGGGGAGAAAAGGATGTGTGCGAAATTTCAAGGTCACGTACATATATACAAGCAGACGGATGAACGAACATGGCAAGATCGACTAATCTCGTCAAGCAGAGCATTTAAATATTTTACAGGGTCTCCGAAGTTTCTTTCTTGATGTTACAAACTTAAAATATCCTGTTTGGGATATAAAAATATTATAGAATTTACTTTTTGAATGCACTGCTTAATCTCTATACATTTACATCACACGACAGAGCTGTCTATAAAATGCAACGGCGGCTCGGAGATGGCGTAAGTACTTGAGGAATTACTCGTATGTCGTAGATTATAGAAAAAAAAACACCTGACAATAATAATAAATAGTCTCTCAATCTCATATTAAGTCATGTGGTCTTCACTCATTGTCATTATCAGACGTCAGTCAATGTAGTTAAGCTCGCACTACATAGAAAGCTAAGAATATCCTTTTTCACAATACAAAAGAGAGTTACAAAAACAATAAAAAGATTTATTGCATTTTCGTTTGAAAAAGATTTTGCGAAGAAAGTTTTTTATGAAATTGCTGACGATTCTGCTAACTCAATGTAATAGTTCAGCTGTTTTTCATCCAAATATACTTAACTGATTATTTTACAAATATGCAGAAATAGTTATCGGAAATATAGAAAACTTGCTTTAGAAGGCTTATAAATGCAGGGCTTATCCACATATGACGGAAGACGCAATGGACTTTTACAAATTCTCGGTTAAAAGTCGGTACATAAAAAGTTCTTAAGTAACTAAATAAAAATGTTTCCAATAAAAACCTCACCTTTTCAATATCTTGTGACACTTTTTCGTCAGTATGTGAAATAAATTCTAAATAAAAAAGTCATAAATTATTAACTGCTTCAATTAAAAATAGCCAACTAATGCTAAATAGGACATTTCAATAGAGCAATCCATAAACACTTGAAATTGTTTGTTAAATTTATATTTACTTGACAACATTTATTACACGGAAGATGCTCCACCACGTGGTGATACTTGTAGTCTATGCAATCCACTCGACCCATAAATTTGTTGTGAAATATCATCTAATTTTACAATAACACATACAAATAAGTTATTTAATTGCATAGTTGTAAATAATATGAAACGAATCGTCTCATTAAGAAATTCTACAAAAAAAAAAAAAATTAACGCTCAACTTTGTGTATTTTGATGTTCCACTTGTCAACTGTGCCAAAAAAGCATATATTTTAGACCATAAACTTTTTGTTACCACCAATAAAACTGCTATCTTATCTTCTATTTGAATACAAATATATTTTTATTAATAAATAAACTTGTTCTGTATATAAAAATTGACGAAATAAGTCTCAGCAGAATTAATGTCCCAAAAGCGTTGCAATTAAATTATTATTTATATATAAAAATGTAAATAAAATTTATGTTACATAAATAAATTGTCGCTCGGTACTTAAAAACGCATACTGTCTCCACCTAGCCCCAAATATTTGTTTCTGAACTTCATTTAATTATATAGTAATAAATTTTAAAGCAAACTCCACCCTTAAAATTGGACTCTTCTTACTTGTGTGGGGGATTCTAGAAATTTGTTGTTGTAAAATACTGAAGACTTAACAAGAATAAATTATATGGTACGATATATATACAAACGTGCGTATATGTCGAAATTTGTGGCTTATCAAACCACATTTTACTATGAATTAGTTGGTATAAAAGAGATAATGACAATTGAGGGAAGTATAAATATATCCTCTTGTACAGAATTCAACCAAGTGTTAACTTTTCGGAAAAAGGGAGTAGATTGAGCTAGCGAGCAAAGCTGTGGCAAATCGAAGGCGTCTGTTATATTAAAATGGTATAACCACTTGCAAGCCAGCAAACATTTTTTTATGAATTTTTTTTGAAGAGGCATTTTATTTAATGGATAAATTAAAATAGTGTATATATGAATTTAATGTGTATATATGAATGAAATGTAAAATTTTGGATTTCTATGAACCTGTAGCTGCTCTTCAGGAGGGCCTCCGAAAAAATGTTGTCTATCGGTGAAGTAGATTTTTCTGCATAAATCTATCTCAAATGCAAAAACCAAAAAATTTATTATTACTATAGATAAATAAAGGTAATGATCGAAGGACTAGTCAAAATAGTTGATATTTAACCAAATGGCGGTTTTTCAAAAGTAAGTGGTTTTTGTCATTTCAGAGTATCTTAAAAAATTAAAATTATTGTAAAAATTGATTTCTTCTAAAAATACCTCAGAAATATATCTAAGAAGGTTGTGTGAAAATGTCAAGTCAATTGGCCTAGCCGTCTGTTAGAAGTTTTCCTTACCGACTCTGAAAGCAGCGTTTCGAGAAAAACGCGTTTAAAGCTAGACAATTCTTACAAATACGCTCATATCTCTGAAAATATTTGCGGGATCAACAACAAATTTGCGAAGAATATTCTCAAATTCATATATGTACATTGGATAAACAACAAAAAAAATTGTTGAAATTCACAAGTGTATATAACCCCTTAAGAACCTATCATTTTTGTAATAATGAAATTAATTTGAATTTACTATTGGTTTTATTTTGATAATATTAAATTTCTGGTATATGCATATATACAAGTATATATAATTTAGTATTTTAGTACGCCATAAATTTAAACAGAAGACATAATCGAGCATCGCTTGACTGCCAATTAGATTCGACAACATCACAGATTTCGTATTTACACTTTATTAATAGCTGTATATTCCTCCAATAGTTGTCCAAACACGCATGCATACATCCGTTTGCACTTGAGCAGCGGTAATTCTTTAATTTTTTGTGCATTTATGTATGGCGATTGCCAACTAATCAGCAATCAGCAATGCAACTATGCTGCTAAGTGCCGCAAACAAGTCATAAAGCATTAAATTGATTGTTTAGCAAATAAGTTTGGATTTTATTTTATACAAATTTATGTATATATGCGTGTATATATGTGTGCATGTGTGTGTGTGTGTGTAAACAACAGAACAATATATAAATGATAATTTATGTATATAATCAGTTAGTAATAATCTAATAACTTTGATTTATAAGCATTTTTTTGCGTTGCCTGCACATGCAACCAACTATTAAGTTACAACAACAACAATAATGACTACTAAAGTATTAAATATTATTAGCGCAAATGCATAAAAAAAAACAATAGGAAAACCAGCTTGTCGTTGCCGCCTTCCATGCCAGTTCCGTGTTCACGCGGTGTCCACCCGCAATCGTTTGCAGGGACGATTTGTTCTGGAGCATTATTTAAGTAGTTCTATTAACGAGCTGTTATGATTTTGTATAATTTAAAAATTTAATTAGCACACTTGCTGATTTTAATTATATTAATATACTGCTATGCTTAAATGACTTCCTTTAACTTGCGCCCAGCCATATTTTTATTTTACTATAAACTTAGTTTCGAAGAGACCTTATATTTAAACGATAATTACGTAATGGATGCCGAGTTGCAGCAGCTGTGATACTATGCGAAGTGTTGTAGTTTATGTGACAGTACATGCTGTCTTTACTAGGGTGATCCCTAAATATAGGAAATCAAGTAAATTTTTCTGTGGCATAATAGAAACCATAAATCATATGGTTTATAAAATTTCGTTTCAATTAGCGGTGATGTGAATGGCGTGGCAATTAATTTCTTTTTGCAGATTAATAAAATCTAATTGATATTCTTTCTCCAACAAATGATTATTCAAATTTACTGAGACCTACTTATGGCAGTAACATATTCATTTCAGTCGATTACTATTGTTAATTAATTTTAGTAAAAAATATAATCGCCAAACATAACCGGAATCATCCAGAAGCTGAGAATGTATGAGTCAATAAAATTTTTAGACTATTGCTCTCTACTACGCGCACCCCAATTCCTCGATTGACAAATAGATATTGCGAGCCGATTCACTTACTAAATAGTAGAGCAAATAATTTCATGTACATCTATTTATATTACTCAGTTCCTTTGATAACAGGTATCCAAGTACATAAATATAATATATAATTGTAAGCAAACAGCATATATATAAGTTTGCTTGAGCAGGAAAAATTTCGTATTATTAATATTGGTATAAATAATTTTTTTAATGTTTAGATATTTACTTTTGTATTTTACCGCTATTATGTTGAAATAATATGTCACGGTTCATTCAACCAGTTCTATGTCTGATCCTCTAAAGAGTCATGTTTTGAGTTATTTACACCTGGCAGCAAAATGTAAATACCGTATTGTTAATTTTAAAGTAGACTATTAAATAAATAATATATTTTCGAATTTAAATTTTCTAATTTTACTAGAAAACGAGTAGTAACTTTAATTTCGGTTGCACAGAAGCTAAAATAGCCTTCACAAATACAAAATATTCTTTACAAAAACGTTGATCGATTAGTTTGTATGACAGTTATTTGCTATAGTGTTCCGAATTGGCCGAGCAGCCTCTTGGTGACAAAAGGACGGGTGCGAAATTTCAGATCGATATCTCAAAAACTGAAGGACTAGTTCGTATACATACAGGCAGAGGGACAGGCGATCGGACAGACAGACGGACATGGCATAATCGACTTAGCTCATCACGCTGATCATATATATACAAGTATATATGTATATATCATATATTTTATGAATTTCTGGAATCTGGAATAGCAGTCCAGCTACATGAAGTAAAAAACGTACCAAATATTCAAGAACATGATTTTTTCAGGTATAGTTTAGATAATAGAAAATAGTATTAGAAAATACCCAAATTTTCTAAAGGTTCCTGATGTCGCAATGTCGTTTTTAATTTTCTATAAGGAAATATTAAGAACACTATGTTCTTCCTTTATTGGCACATAACGGTTTTTGGCGAAAAAAAACGGTCTTATTTTTAATAGCACTTGTGCCAATCAGAAGACATGAGAATTTGATTGAAAGTTAGGGTCTTTTTCCGATATTAAGTCAAAAGAAGGTGAATAACTAAATATTTTAAATCAAAACAATTACAGTGTGTTTGAGACATAAAAAGGTTGTTATTTTATTTTTTTTTAGAAGATAAAATTAAAAAGCAAAAAAGTTGGTTGTTTGAAGTTTTCACATTAATTTTGAGATCTTGTGAAAAAGTTGCAAGTTGTAGATATTTTTAAATTATCTCTTCATTTTCCAATGTGTTTCATCCTTCTATTACGATTACTTTTTTTTCCAAAAATGTCAATTCTGGTCTAATAAAAATATTTTGGAATATAATTGAAAAGTATATTGAAAACTGTATAAATTTCAGTAATTTTCTTCCGGATCAAGGCCAAGATGCCTGCATGTGTAAGTGCTCTTCGATTCGCATATTTATGTACATAATATTTTACATTAAGACTTTCAAGCTCTCTTTCAAATTCTTTACGATTTCGGAGCTGGCACTCGACAAAATTAGCATGCATTAGCATTTTTTATATCATAGATAAATTTTCTTTGCTAACAATAGAGCGAGAATGATAGCAGAAAGAAATATGTATGTTAGAGAAAAGTATATTTAGAAATAATGTTTTGTTCAGCGTGTTTTAAGTTTTTTTGATAATAAATCAGCGCAACAATATTATGAACAAGCATGTCAACTCTTCTGCCTTTAGAATTAGTTTTGAAGTCAACATGTGATACTGCTCAAAACTATCTTCAAAATCATCAAATATCAATAATTTTAAAGCACTCAATAAATAAATATAAAAAAATATTAATAATCAGCATACAAGCATTTCACAATTAACCGTAAAAAATTGCTATTGTATAAATTTCAAGAAAATATTTCTTAAGTAGTAATTGTTTAATTTCAAACAAAATTGAAATCCATTGCCATTACCAAATGCGCTGTGGGTGTATTTTAACACATATCGACACACATCTAAAAATGTATAATACATAAATTAAAATTTGCTAAAAGCGCCACATCAATGCCATCGCTCAAAGCGCAGCAGCAAATTCGCTAAAAAAAAATTTATATTAAAAAAATTTTCAGATATCAAATAGAAAAATTCATATGTCGCTTTTAACTACTTTAAAACATATTTCAGAGCACAAAATCCACAAAACGAAATATGTTTTCAAGTAGTTGGAAGCGATATATGATTTTTTCTATCTGATATGTACCCTGACATGTATATATACATATAGATGTACATAGTATATGTGTGTGCATCATAACAATTACAAATTAACAATTGCTGATTTGCATCCATTGACATGCTTTCAATGGCAATTATTCAAAACCACAAAGAATTAAATTAGGTCATAGGAGGAGAAGATAACAAAAGCGCAAACGCAAACGCAAAGGCAAATGAAAATGAAAATGAAAACAATAAACCACCAGCAAGTGCACAAAAGATACCAGTTTCACTTTTCATTAACACAAGACAATAACAAAAATTACATAAACCTCATTAAATTTAGTTTAAGAAACCCACAATTTTGCATATGAGAAAGAAGTGAAGCAAAAATCGGCGATAAAAGAAGTTCGCAGCCTCTTGAAGGAGAACCCATGCACAGCAGGACACAAATCAATTAAATGCCAATTTCTCAAAAAATTTGCGAAAAAAAGGTGAAAAAAGCGAAAATAACCGTTTGTTTTCAGTTTCATTTCAACAAAAAATAGCATAAAAATCACATACACACTCACAAATAAGCAAAAATATCACAAAGCAATGTGTAGTAGTCTACTTTTAGCCAACTCATTGGACCATGTCAAAGAGCAAGCGCCGTAATACGGCAATGAATGGAGAAAACCCCGCTAGGCAGCGCGCACCAAAACAGCAATAACATGTTTACGTACATACATATATGGAAATTATGCAATATCAATAATACTAAAGCGAAAGAGATCACACATAAAAAATTAAATTGCTCCAAAAATGCTGACAAGGTTGGTCTGCATGCTGCGTGCTGCCACAGCAACATGCGACGCAACAATGTTGCAGACTAATGAAGATCATTTACCGAATATTGCAATGCCAATGAACAACGCTGTTTGAGAATTTACTCGCGTTAGAGGTTGGCCAACGTGTTCAAAGGCAAAACATGAAAAAACAACAACAAGAGCTAAACTAAAAATCACAACAAAAAACTAAACCTCGACAAGAAAGAAATAAAAATTAATATATTACATTAATACTTTTAAATAAATAAAATTAATGCGCACCATAGGTTTAGTTCAACTGCAGCAAAGTCATAAAAACGAGTTAACTGGAATTCATGCGAAAAAATTTGCTACACAAAACTGATATATTTGAAATAAGCCTTTTTTCTATAGCAACAAGAGAAAAAAGATCGTTAAGCTGCCCGCACTGCCATTAATTATATGAAAATCAATCACTCACACTTTCGTTACGGCTAACAGCTATAACAACAACAATGGCAATGTGATACAATGTGAATATTTTCAATATCATGCGCAAGGCAAAGTGATCTTGCAGCATTATTTCGAACGAAAGTTGCACGTGAGCTGACTCGATTTTCAGTTTTCGATAGAAATATGTGTGTTGATTGAGGCTAGTTTGTTCACAACTAAACGTGTCGATTTAATTTTTGACTTGGCAGTGTTTTTTATTGCTTCTAGTTACTGAAAACGTTACCGATGATTTTCGATATTATTCCATATATTTTTTTAAGTTATCTAATCAGCAATAATTTAATTGTTTTTCGTTGTAATTTAAGTACTTTCGACTATTTCGCTTCAGTTCATCATACTTGCCACATGCAACAGATTCTGAGCAGGCTTATACAACATTTGCTTACCTATTTGCTTTGACCTACAGCTTCTTGTAGATAAATATTTGTGATGAAAAGCCTGTTACCCCTACCTGCATCTGTTCTTGTTGACTCGAAAGTATTAATTTAGTAGCATGTTCTTCCAACAGCTCGAATCTCTCACTCGAATTTTAACTAAGCTCCCGCCGAAAGTCTAGTAAACGAGATCTAAGCCGCTGCATCCGATTTATTCATTATTTATTTTATTTATCGCTTTTCATTTGCTATACGTCCATGCCATACAATGTTGCTTTTGTGGCAGTTTAAGTTTACATTTGATTGGATTTAACATTTTATCCACAATTTACGGTCACGTCATCGCTGCCCCAACTATGCATGCATGCAGTAGTCCTCCAGTCGCCAGCTGTTGCGCTACCAGTTGGCGGTGGTGAGCTAAAATAAAAAACAACAACAACTACAAAAATTCCGATATGCTCTAACTGTTGGTGGGTTTTGTTGCTGTCGTCGGTGTTTTGATTTTTTAGGTTTTTCGCCGGCAACGTGATCTGCAAAGCCTCATTTGACGCCGCATTAAGATCAATTATTTCATTTGGAAATCAAATCTGCATGCAATTTCTTGAAGACTTAGTCAGAAAAACACGAAAGTATTTTGCTGTGAATTTACTCTGAATTCGATTCGGATTTTTTGCATTAATTTATTTGATAAATTCTTGAACGCACTCATACAAAGCGGTTGCATTTCAATTTATTGAAGTTACAGACCAAATTTGGCAACTTGGTTTTGACTTTAGAAAAAAAATTATATTAAGACAGTTAAAAAGTAAAAAAAAAAATATAATATAAAAATTTAAATTTTGGTCAATTTAGATAAAATAAAAATATTCGGATACTCAAAAGCCGATTTTAAATATTTTTTTGTCAACCGAAAGATGCATATATGAAATTCAAACAAACTATTTATTTTATTTTTATTTATTATAAAATAAATTATTTAAAATTTATCAAATTTATAATGCTTAATAAATAATTTATCTTGTCTAAGCTTTCTACTTACTTCGCTTCTATCTTTGTCTGTCATACTTAAGGAAAGAGCTATAAATTCGCCTCTTGTTTTAAGTGCGTTTCACTAAAAATTACTCCTTAAATTATAATACTCAAATTGAATTTCTTCCCACATGTGCCCAAATCTGAAGCGGTACATACTGAATACCGTTATTAAGCTTATTAAAATCCCTAACTTCAGAGTGACAAAAATCCATTCAAGTTTATTAGCAGTGAGGTGTATTTAAGTGGAAAAGGTCTTCCACGTACGCACACCAGCCCACATACATTTCTATACATATATATATATGTATATTGTATAAGGGTCGGTAAGCTATACTTGTCGCGAGGCGAGAAAAACAATAATTTGAAGCGCACTTCATTGAATTTTGAACAACTTAGACACACATACCTACACACAAGTTAGATTTGAAGCGATTTGATTATGACAGCACTGTCACTTAGATTAGATAAGTGAAGCGTAAGTGAAAAATTACTTCTTTCATTTTTTATTAATATGGAAATTGATAAAATCTTATATACCACGTCATTTGTGATTGACAAGCATGCCATCTTTAGGTGAATATGAGTAAATATGTATGTACCATATATAATATCATATAAATAGATGAAAAACGCTTTAGCGTTAGGAGCGTTTGTGAGCTCATATATAATGTACATATATGATATATTTTTTAATTTAATATTAAAGAGATTTTTAATTCGTGAACAGGGTCTAAACCCTTGAAATACTTCTTAAATCCGAATTTATTCTTGGATCTGCTTCCATCCTATACTTTTGTGATGGCTTTCCCTTCTCTGTCATTAAAGACTTATTCGAATATAATTTAAAATAACATAAGTCAATTTAGCCACGTTCGTCTGCCATACAAACTGACAGAACAAAATCAGAATAAAGATCTTTTTATACACCTGTGATAATACTTTTCACTTAGCTTCGATGCTTAGGAAAGTGATGTTTTTTCTAGTTCTTACTGACATTAGAATCGCGATGTTCTGAGCAAAACCATATTTATTTCAATTTCTTCCGATAAATTTATGTTGCTAATAGTTGTAAGGTGTCTCCGAACGTTAGTCGGATTTTACGAGAATTTTTTTTTGCCTTGAACTATGCTCGAAGGTTTTTCATGACCTATTTAGCGGAGGTTGAACACAGATCTTGTGCTATCTTATATCATATGGCTGCCATTTAAATTACAGTAGTATCCAGTCCTCGAGACTTATTTGCTCATAAAATTATCAGTAGTATTGCCGAAAATGTTTGTATTGTATATTCAGCAAATTACGAGGGATACTCAAAACAAAGTTAAAAAATATTAACAAAAACACAAACTTGTTTATTATGAAGCACATGTGAACGTAGAATGGCAATCTGATGTTCACGGACACGCTTTCTAAAACTATTACTTAAATAGTAGAGAAGCAATAAAGCGTGTACAGGCGGCCGGATGAAATTGTGAATTATTGTAAAGAGCAATGATTTCTCAAAAATGAAAGAAAATCAAACAAAAAATAGCATGAATAATGCAAATCAGAAACATATATTCATAGTGAAGAAATCCCTCTGCTGATAAAGATGCCACTGCTCTTGCTGCCACCTTTCCTTAAATATATACAGTAAACCAAAAAAGAAAAACTTGTACAGCGAGATGGTTTCTTTTTGCAGTGACTTATCTCCTAAACTATTAAAACTTTTGAGCCATATCCAAAAAAAAAAAAGCCGTCGGATATTTTGCCGTGTTTCTTGATACTCCGAGAAACTGTAAATCGTTAGATTTTTTTTTTATTCACCATTTTTGCTAAAACTACAATCGCACAAATGAAATTCGCTTACCAAATAATACATTTTCACTGTATGCAAATATTACCAGACAAAAATAGCGGTACCTACTTTGTAACTGCATTTAAAGTGTTGCCTACGTAAGTGTACCAGTTTTTCTTTGGCAGCTGAAAGGTGTGATATTTTAATTTTTCGTAATAGTTAATATCAAAATGATTTATTGTTAAAATTTGTAGTAAAACTTACATAAGATTCTTATACTGTTACTCTTAGTTGCAGCTTAAAAGCTGAGATAGTTTAAGAGAAAGGTCCCTTCAAAGTCAAAACATTTCTCTGTACAAGTTTTTTTTTTGATTCACTGTAACTAAATAAATAAAATAAACATTCTGGCGTACGTGCCAAAAAAACTAAACACAGATACCGAAAAGCTGAGCAAAATTGAGCGCAAGGCACAAACATGCATACACATATTTATTGTATTGACTTGGAGCCACCATAAGTGATCGATCAAATGTAACAACAGCAAGCAGTTCAGCAAAAGTCAAGCCGTCCGCCACCGTCGTCACCGCAGTCCACAGCATCAGCGTCACCGGGCAGCCAGCCGCTCTTCGGTTTACCAAGTTAGACAATGGGCGAAAAGCTAGGAGCGTTCAACGCTTGACTAGACCAGATTCATAGGCAAATGACCGGCGTGAATGCGGCGAGCGTTTATGGCGATAGGCTTGTTTGGCTTCTTTACTACCGCTTATTGCCCGCTTCTCTTTTTGTTGCCGCCTTGGCTTAGCGATTTCTATTTTCGATTTTTCGATTTTTTTTATTATTATGGCTTATGTTCATTGATTGGTAATAAAAGTTAAACAAGCAAATCAAATCAAACAAAATCTCAATAGCTGCTGCGGCGATTTGGCTCTGCATATACTACAACATGCTTAGAGAGATATAAATGAATGAAATTGAAAACGCACAACAACAACAACAAGTGTCTAAGCACTCGCTTAAGGTTTGTGTTGTGAATAGAAAGCGTTGATCTGACATTTATAGTACATATGTACATATATACAAATAAACATTTGAGTACTGGTTTAATTTTACTTTCTTCTTGATTCTCCTTCTGCCTTTATAGCACGAGTTTAAAATGGCAATAAAACATGTAATATCTTGTAGTTATTTAAATGGTGTGCCGGTGATAAAATATAAATTGGGCCAGTAGTTTCACAGTAGGTCAATAGTTGTGCAGCAACGTTAAATTGAACTGATTTTAATAAGTGTTTTATTGGCAAAATGGTAATAATAATAAAAATATATTTATTTATAAATAAATATAAAATAACAAAATAAAATGAATAACTATTTTGGACTTATAAAAAGATAAAAAAACAGCTATTTATATATTTTCTACTCTAAATGTCCTTGTAATGAAGATTTATATTCAATTTCACCTTTAAAAATAATATTCTAACAGTTTTTATAATTTTAAGAAGCTCAACTATTGTGACAGCCTAAAAATTGCGCTTTTTGGGGGAGAAAATACGGTATCAATTGTTTTAAAATTATACAGGATATTTTTATGCACATTTTATGAATACACAGCAAAATTCTTGAAGAAAGAAATTAAATATTTTTAGTATAATTGATCTCTGACGGCGCTAAAAACCTCATCTACAATATAAATATTATATTACCAGCAACAAACTACGGTAGAAAAAAGACCAAAAATTGACAAAGTGCCTGCGTTTTCTAAAAAAAAAGTTTAGTTTTTTCAACCAAGCCAAAATTTGATTTTTGATCATATGAAAGGACTGGCAGGTCATTGTGTACAGTAACATATACAGAATATGCAGAAAAAAGTGGGCGGTGATCGTCTGAAGTCGCCGAGTAATCATTCAAGCAAATTCTAAAAATTATGTTTTGAGAAATACGCGTTAAAAGATAAACTCTTAGAGTTGATTGAACTGATCGGCTTCACTTTAGGAGGCAGTAACTTAAAAACTATTTATGATATCGATTTAAAATTTTAGAATGTTTTTTTTTATATCTTTAAACTATGGAAAAACATGTCTTTATAAAAATTTCATACTAAGTGTGCCGCTTAATAAAAGTTCAGTAATCCCTAAATTTAAAAGTTATTCTTAACGAGTATTTACTGTGCATGTTGTTATTTATGTTTGGATTTTTTAGTTTTCTTGCAACAATATTGCTTTAATTTCCTGCTGTGCCCTACTGCGCCGATTAATAGCTGCCTATGGCGCTAATTTCGTTCATCAATGATGTTATTGCTTTGATTGATGCATGCAACAAATTGAATAGATTGCAATTTTACTTAATTTTTGCTATTAATTCAATGGTTGTTGAAAATTATTGAATAAAATATATTTCACGGAATTCAAAAATACATATCTTATTATGTTGCTTTAATTACTTATTTGGTTTAGATTATGCAAAATTGTTATATTATTACTCATTTGCTTTTAATCATTTTGCCTTCAATATATTTTTTGTTTATCATTATATAATCTTTTATTATACATATTTATTTTTCACTTGTATATACTAGTTATAAATATTGTTTTTTTGTTATTTGTAAATTCTGTAAAATAATGCCTTTACTTCCGTTGGCCATCAAAATTTACATGTAAGCCCTCATAATTTTATCAACGCTATCCCGTCCACATTCGAGATATATACATATATGTCTGTATATATCTACATTATCGCTTTTTGTCAGTTATAATAACTTTAGTTTGAGCATCTCGTTCGGCGATCACTCAAATATCTCATGCATGACTTCATTCATCAATTAAATCGGCGTGCTGCACAGCTGAGCTCTCAAAAAGTGCGCATTCAACAAGTTTTGATGTGACCCTCGCAGCAAATACCAGCACACGGCAAAAAAGATATACAGCTTTTAACTTTTACACAAATTAATTGCCCGCAAATCCTGTCGTCCAGCTCAAATATGCTCAGAACTATGCATTTCACAAATGAACATAAAATTTTTACAAAGAAAAATAAAAAACTGAATAATTTGCTTAACAGCAGCGTATGAGGGAGTCAATAGAATAACTTATTATAATAACACAAAAAAATAAAAAATTGGTCACTGCGCACCACGTCAGGCTTGAATGAGCAGCACAGTTGGTCAACTGCGACAGAGATCGAAATAATTATGTTCTTTTTGTATTTTCACTATGAGAGGAAATAACGCGCTTGAACGCAAATCGATTTTCATTGAACTGGGAACTACTGACACCCGCATACGAGTATACGAGAGAACTTCCGATCGCACCGGAAAATTATAATTCACATTTGAAATTCCATTATTAGTGTTTATAGCAGCAACACACTTCTACACAGACATATTTATTTCAATACAAAAGTTTTGCTGAATCAACAAGCAGTCACTATTTTTATGGTCTAACCAAGCAGTTAGCTGGTGAGAAAAGCTATTTTGGCCGCTTGTAATTCAATATCTGCAATAATCGCTGGAATAATAGTCCCTTTTTGAGTAAGAAAGCCACCCTCCATTGTTTGACAACCACCGATGCGGTGCATAAATTATGAAACCTTAATTGCTGTTGATTCCTCTTCGTTTCCTTGTACACACACACGCACGAGTTTATCGATAAGTTTACTCAACGAAATTTTGTTTGATTTTCACACACTTCGTCTAATATATGTATGTGTATATTTATTATATGTACAATAACACAATATATTTGCATAAAGTGAATCAAATTTAAATTAAACAAGTAAGGTAAGTTCAAACATTTTATATTCTTGCAACTTGCAAGGATCCAAGACCGGGAAATTCCTTCAAGTGCTGGCAAAATCATATTACAAAAACATCAATTATTCGATGAAATCGTGAACAAATTGCAATTAAATTTGGTTAATATACTACTTGTGTTGTGTTGCCACAAACTTAGGTTTATTTTTATTGCTATATTTTAGTTCACGTCAGCTAAAGTTATATTAAAAACACCTTCAAATGAGATATATAAGATATAAACCGAACTGAAGAAGCTAAATGTAATATATTGAGATGATGTGGAAAACGTCAACCAGAGGATGAAAATTAGGGATATGAGGTTTAGAACAAGGTATAGAAAAATTCTAATCTAATAATTCAGCGCTAAACCATATCATTTTTAAGAAAACTTGTCTATTAAATTTCATTAAAATATCAGACATTTTGACCAACCTAAACGGTTAAAATGCAGGTGTAAAGACGGAAATCATTTTATGGGGTTTGCATCAGCAACATTTTGCAAGAGTATAATTAAGGGCGAAAGGAGAAAATTAGGTGAGAGGTTTGTTTTTAGAGAAGAACATGTGGCGTTTAGCTTTTTAAGCTTTAATTTGTTTATTTTTTATTTTTATTTTTATATCAGAAAGCAAATGTGATGAAAAACTTTAAAGGTTTAAAAATTTAAAAAGTATATATTATATGTTAAAAGTTTATATTACAACAACCTTTATTATCGATAAGATGATGATATAAGCTATAGTCATTTAAATTAATGTCTGAGTCAAAATTAATTCTGGAAGAACATAGGAGCAATTAATGAAATGTATCTAGTTTAATACAAAAAAAGTTGAAGTTTTTGGTTTTTAAAGAAAAGTCGGTAGAAAATCGTTTTGCAATATCTGAAGGATGCATTAACAAAAAAAAAATTTAAAATTGATCGGTCAGTTTGTATAGCAGCTATATTATATAGTAGTCTGATCTGAACAATAATAATACATGTCGAATTCCGCGAAGATAACTCGTCAAATGAAAAAGTTTTCCATACAAGGCTTTTATTTTGATATAACAATTTATGTGGCGGCTATATGCTACAGTGATCCGATATCGGCCGTTCAAACAAATAAGCAGCTTCTTAGGAAGAAAAGAATGTGGGCAAAATTTCAGATTGCTATATCAAAAGCTGAAGGACTAGTTAGCGTATATACTGACATATGGAGTTCTTTTTGGGTGGTCAAACTTTATGGTAAACTTAATATACCCTGTTCAAGATATAAAAAACTCTTTGGTGTAAAAATCAATAGCATCAATTAATTTTAACTCTGCCCAATTTGACCAAATCGAAACTCAGAAAATTTCTGCATATATTATATAAATATGTATACATACTTTTTGGTATTATATACTTTTTCATTTAAATACCTTATCTGGTAATATGGTAAGGCTCGACAAAATATAAAATACATTTTATCTAGTAATTCCAATAATGAAGATAGACATATATTTCTAAAAAATTTTCAAATGCAATACAATAACAAAAACAATTAACCATTTAAGCCAAGTGTGCAAAAAGCTCCAAGTTTGAAATATATTTTTATTTTCGTATAATAATTTCCAGTTAATTTTCGGAACAGCCTCAAGAAGCAGGTGGCAAATTAGAAAAAAATCTTCAATTACAGCATTCCACCTCTTTTTCGCGACTTTCAATAAAAACCAACGGCATTAAAGTATCAGCAACTGAGTATATGCCTGTATGTGTGTGGGTGTGTGTGTGTATGCGTTACGGTATTTAAATCTGCAGCACTCGCATTTACATGTACGAAATTTATGCAATTACTCATTTCAAATTCGTGAGTAGTTGAGTTGATTTATTAAATGGCAATTCATGCGGTTCAAAAAGGCTACTGCTATCGCGCATAAATCTCAGCGTCTAACAGCAGCCAACATGGCCACAAACTGGTAGCGGCCAATCGAGATGCAAGAGTTGCCAGCAATCATTTATGAGCAGCAATTGCTGCTACTTGCCAACACGCTTAGCCACACACTAGACACACTAGTAGTTGCGTAGTCCATCAGCTATGTGTCACCTTTGACACTGCACAAAACAAAAGCAAAATGCAGAAACAAAAAGTGTGCATAAAGCAATGAAACTTAAGCGAAAATCAAAGATGCCAAACGCCAAAGCGCAACAATTCATTTAATCAGAAATCATTAGAGAACCTTTACAAGCGTGCGCAAAAATGCGGTCACTTTACAAATAAAAGTCCAGCAGTCAGGTTCATACATCCTGCACACACATACGCACACACTTGCAACTGTTTGCCTTTGTTGTAGTTGAGGGTGATGAATTTGTGCGCTGGATGCTGCTGCTTGTTGGTGTGTCTGACAGTGGACCTCCTGCTCGGCGGCCATCACTCAACGCGCACATCAAGTGCCTCTCTGTGTACAAGTATATGTGTGTGTGGAACGTCACATTGAATGCGTTTGAGTAAATGATGGACTGTCAGTCGGTATCGGCCAAGTAGCCGAACTTGTAGTAGCCATACTATTATGACCAACTATGGCTAAAGCGCTACCCCGCTGCCGTTTGTGATTGCCAGCTGACCCAACGCATGACCTGCGCCAAAATTAATCGCATTCGCTCAACACACATGCAACTATATACACATATAACAATGTGCTTGTGCGGCTATATACAGATGATCGCCACCAATAGTTGCTGTTTGAGGCAAATAAGTGGAAATACTTTGAAGTGTGCTTGCTGCCTGTGGAATGTGTGCTTGACACAGCTTTGTGCAATTGAGTAGCCGTATGTCGGCTGCGCTAAAATCCCTTCTCTAAACGGCGGCGCTATTAATCATATCAGCTTTTGTAGTAGGCTTACAGTTGTTGCTGTTGTGCTCGATGGATTGTCGAAAATTAAAGCTTTTGAAAGGAAAGACTTTCAAAGGCATTCTATGGTTGTAGGACTGCTAGTAAATGGAAATATCGAAGATCACAGCAAAACTAATTGCCTCTAAAGTGTTTATGCAAAATAATTTTAAAGCATCGATAAGGTAGCTCTAATAAATTTGATTTAAAAAAATTTCCGCGTTATATAATGGCAATCATGACACTGCAGGCAATGATTAAAGGCTGTTTAATATGTAGAAATATTTATATTTATTTTAAAAGCCGTGCGTCTGCACTCAAGTTGCCTCTACAATATAAAATGTATAATCTTAAGAGTTCTGGTGCAATTTTCACCTAATAACTTTAACTGAACATACTTGTATGAAGTTTACCATAAAGTTTATAATTTCCAGGAGGAAACGACGAAGACTTATAAAGTATATGTGTATATTAACGATCAGCGTGACGAGCTAAGTCACCTTGAATCTGCTTATTTGTTGGAAACGCCGAAATCGAACCACTATAGCACATATCTGACATACAAACTGATCAATCAAAAAGTCCTGGTATGGCAAACTTTTTTATTTGACAAACTATCTTCACGAAATTTAGCATAAAGTCCAAGGCAATGGCATAAACTACGAATAAATTATTCAAATCGAACAACTATGGCATGTACATGCCATACAAGCTGAGAGAATGATCTTGAGCTATAAGGAATACACCAGTGAAGCATATTATAGTTATGAGTGCAGCTGAAGTTAACGTGTTTTCTCGTGTTTACAGGGATTTGTCGCTGACAGTTAATTTGGCAAGTTAAAAATCTGTAGAAAACATATTTAAAATATACACCGCTATTAAAAAATTGTAGCTTTTCGGTTCAATTTACCGAGGCTTCAACAAGGCGATATTCATTTAATTGAACAGTTTGAGAAAGCGATTTAATTTTTTTCTAGTGAAATCCAATAGCTTTTTCTGACTCTTTAAAGGTTGTAAGAACCTCCATTTGTCGCATGTAGTAAAAAATGGCACAAAATTTATAAATGTACTGGCCGATAGATATATAAAAGCGGGTTTGTTTTGAAAATTTTGACATTTCGATATAAGTTATTTGTATAAAACAATTCTCGACTAGTTATTTTCGCCTAGATATTGTCTTATGTTCCGAATAAAAAAATTCCAAAAATTTACAAAATAGCGGTGCTTTAGAAATAACGTTGTTTTTTACCGAAAGTTTTAATCCTTTTGACCCTGCTAAAATTCAATTTTAGATCATATCCAAAAATTTTATGGAGAACTGGCAGAAAAATTTGATAGTGATCGGATCATTTGTCCTCGAGTAATCAATCACTCAACCAAATTTTTAATATGTAGTTTTGAGAAAACCCTTTTACATATAAACTATGGAGCTGATAAAACTGGGCTGTAACTCAGAAACTATTGGAGATATCCGTTTAAAATTTAGCATGATATAATATAATAATAATAAAAAATATATATTTTCTTACTTTCTCTCAACCAACCATTTAAAATACATTTTTATCGTTTTTTCTTTTAGCCAAAAATGAAAATAAATTACAAAATTTATATTTATAGTATATATGCTATATAACATAAAGTAACTCCATAAAATAAGTAACACAAAAACACCATTTTCCAAATATTGGCTGGCTACCTTAAAACACGTACTGTAAGAGAAATAAAATTTTCAAAATGGCGTAGATATTGTCAGAATTCAGTCTCCATGAGTGCAAGTATCGTATAAAAAGTAAATATATAACAATTTTTCTCTTCATTTAAAAGTCATGCGCACTACACAAGATATAATGCTGTATCACAAATGTATATATGTATATGTACTTGCAAACATATTATATAGACATAGACAGGCATTTTTTATGGGGAAATATTTAATAGTTCAAGTATTTACACACACATATAAACAACAAATACATATACTCATAAACCCGCATATATATACATTTACTTATGTTTATACATGCATATACATACGTATATTATAGTGCATATACTACATACATATTTCTATATACAAGTCTATTTATCACATGTTAAACATTTGCATAAAAATATCTAATTTATTTAAATTCATGCCAGCAACAAATAAATAATAAAATGAAAAAGCGCTTCATGGAACCTAAGCGCTTTGCAGTAAAAAACGAAGCAAAAAGTTTATGTCGCATTTAGAGGCGATATGAAAAATAGAAAAATGGCGTGCGAAATGAGACTGAAGCAGCTTCTGTCAGACGTCAACAACAATGCAACGTCAAGGCAATGCCGACATTAATAGCGAGGCAGCATAGCATGCAAAGCGGCAGCAAATCAAATTTCATTTTAAAACATTACGAACAATAAAAACAAAAATAACAACAACAAAATAAAAAAGCTACAATCACAGCAACAACCAGACAGCGTGAAATATAAAATGTGGTAGCAAGCGCAAGCACACAAACAGACACATCTGTATATACACTGCTGTATGACAAAAAAATTAGAAAAAACTACCAACAACAGCAAATGACAGAAAATGTGAACCGCAAAAACAACAATAGCGGAAAAAAACGTAGAAGAAGCGAGACAAAAGTTGTCGAAACAAAAGTCAGCGGTTGGACGGATTCATATGCGCAGAGAATTGTATCTATATATATAAATAGATATGTATATGTATGTATAGCAGATATGTGCATATAATAAAGCGGCGAATATAATTACAAACGCGCGTAAATAACTTTTGTATCTATGCTTATGTGTGTGTATGTATGTCTGTATACCATGAAATACTTTATATTATTCAGACACATATACACATACGCATACATAGAGAGTTGTATGTGGTTGTGGTCGCAAATATTTTGCTAACGGCGAAATACGCATTTGAGAAAAATGAAAAATAAACACAGTAACGAAACAACAACTAACGATAGCAACAACACATATATTGCCAATAACATTGCACAATAAACAGAAAATGACAATGGCAATAACAATAGCAACAAATAGGAAATGTTAGCTATTAGTATTGTTAATTTGTTGTTTTCACTATTGTCATGGTAAATAGTTATTGTTGTTGTTTTTGCTATAATTAATGACGAACAAAGTATACCTTATACATACCCAGAATATGCACACTTATGTAGTTATATACTCTAAAAACACTATACTACGAGTATATACATAACTGTATGTATATTTGCACTTAAGCCAATCAGCAACCAATTACAACAACAAAGAAATCAATGACGCTAGTGGTGGCGCTGCCGATGGCGTTACGAAGACTTTGGGCCTTGCTTTAATAAGCAATGGCGTTATTGTTGTTGCACTTCTACTTTTTTATATTTGTTTTTGCTGCTACTATAAAATATTGTTACATGCTAAAATAAAAACTCTCTCACATTGGTGGTTGTAAATAATTGCTTTGGCTACTTCATTGGTGTGTTGTTTTTGCTGTTCTGCTTCTTTGCGCATGACGAGCGCCCGCAATTTGAGAACGTGCAAATACACATGTGCGCGTAATATATCCATAATATATATACATATATATTGCTAATACATATGTATGTATGTACAATTTTGTATATGCGTAAGATTTTATATTTATATACCTAAGACCAGACGCCCTGTAGGAAAAATGACTCAGAGTGGAAAATTTATTCCTTTACACTGAAAAAATTTAAATGTAGACTAAAGACTGATTTTTGTTACTGCTCACTTCGCGTGCTTGAGAACCAATTGTTAATGTTAGTCAGATTTTTTTTTGTTAAGTGAAATGATGTTGCCAGTATGGATTGGAAATCCAATGAAGATGTTGAATGATGAAATATTGGAGACATCTCCAATCTCTTCAGGCTGTTTGAGGTAGCTTGGGTAAAAAAATTTGAGCCGCTACGTTTATTTAGACATGCACCTTAATACTAAACTTTTCCAGCATTTAATTTTAAAATTTATCTAGGACCTAGGACCATTTGAATATTGAGATTTCCAGCCGGATTATCTCATAACCCCAAAATAATATATATGCCATTTACTACTAACAAAAGTTCGTTTCGATTGTGGCCTGATTCGAGTTTTATTTGCAACTGTTGTTTGAGGTTGCCAAATCGGTAAGGACAGCCGAAATAATAATTGTTTCTGGAAATGTATTAAAAAAGGAACACACAAAACGAGGTGATCGCAGCTTGAAGTAAATATTTATTTTTGAAGAACTGGTCCAGCCTAATTTTTTACTTTCATTCCTCGAAAACCGGCCTTGAGTTGGACCTAGGTTTTAACACTTCAAAAGTCGTCGGGTATAAAATAGATTTGCTTTAAATATTGCATTTTAACACATATAATAAAACTTTTAATACCAAATTAATATTTTTGTTCCCAAAAAATTAACAACAAGAAAAAACGATTATATTTGCACCGAAGGTTAACGTTACCCTTCACAAAAACAATAGGTTCCTTACAGCTTTCCTATGCCAGCTATATGCTCTATAGAGCCGATCTGATAAATTTTTTCGACGATTGCTTTATACAATACTTCATACCTAATTTCGTGAAGATTCTCATCAAATGAAAGCGTTTAACATACTAGCACTTGATTTCGGACGTTCAGTTTGTTTGGCAGATATACATATGTTATTCTTTAGTGGTCCAATATCGACGGTTCTGACAAATAAGCAGCTTCTTAGTAAGAAAAGGACATGTACATGTTATATTTTATAGGGTCTCTGACGATTCCTTCTGGGTTTTACAAACTTCGTGGCGAACTTAATACACCCTGTATAAAATTAAAAATTTTGTCACATGATAATTAAAATGAGTTGACGTTTTGAGACGAAACTCATAATTTGTTGAATATTTGATGCTGAAATATATTTATGTTAAAATTATTTTGAAATCCAAATATCAGGGTTTATATTTATATATTCCGTTACCCGAAAAAATAATTTAGATATAACATACGTTTGCAATATTCGGCTTATCCGGCTAGTTAAAAATCAATATGTAACACCCAGCTCTAATAAATTTATTATTAACCACATACCAATTAGGTTGTAAAATTAATGAAAATATGTAATAATATAAAGTCTCAAAAAAAGTTGTTTGATTATTTTTAAAAAACCTAAAACCTTATTTATTTTAATTATTTTTTATCAAAACTGATTTACAAATAATTCAAAAATTCTAATAAAGCCATATTCATTTTCTTTTAGGTATGTACACGTTAAACGTTTCTTTGAAGCCATCTCTAAAGAATCTACAAGACAACAAAGTTTGTAAATAAACATTTTAAATAAAATACTGCACACAGCTGAGAATTTATACCGTTGCCATTCTTCTGACATGTAGCAATCAAAATGAAAAGGAAAACCAATTTGCTAAAATTAGCAACAATCGATAATTTGAATATACTTGCAACATGCCAATATGAAGATATGTGTGTGCAATCGTTGTTATTTTTTTGCAACTAATATATAGACACCAAATTGGCAACTATAAACAGAGAAGCACAACACCCCCTCAGGGTAATTAACATACGCGCACGATTTTCAAAACCAATAACAGTTGCAATAAAGCATTTACACACACAAAATTTGTGCAGGCAATAACAAGAAAATAATGATAATAAATTAGTAGATATGTGAATTGCAATTCTCTATATGTTGTACGTGTTTGCGGGCACTAGCGCGACCCCAACCCCAGCCATGGCAGCGGTCAGTCAGACGACGAACACACCGTCGACCGTCGTGATGGCCAACAGCGAATTTCAGCAGATTGTTGTAATCCAACAGAAAACAAGTGGAACAAAAAAATTAGAAAATTAAAAAAAAAAAATAAAAATAAAATTCATATGGAACCGTGAAATAAAAAATTAGCGAAATAAAAACAATTGTTTTGAAAAGCAACAAAAACAATAATTTTGAAAACAATAATGTACTGCTAGGCAAAGCCAAAGTGTCAGAATTTAATATAACGGTACATAAGTGGAAGTATAGGTTTTTGGACATAAGTAAAAATAGTTGTTGTTGTTGTGTAGGTTTGTTATTGTTGTGTAGGTTGTTGTTGTAGCAAAAGTTAAGCTGTTTTCAAGATTTAAGCAATCTCCAGCTTCTCCAATAATGAAATTCATATTTTTGGCACTTTCTTTTGTCATACTATTATGATGCAAACAGGTTTGACGCATCGAAAATTGCCAATAAATAATGTAATTTAATTTATTTGCTAACCCAGGCAGCGAAAATAAATTAAATGTGACAGCTGTGTTGGTGAATGGAACGCTTCTACTTTGTATGGAGAAATGCTAGAAGAAACCTGCGAACAACAACTATTTTACGCATACATATATGAATGTATATGTACATATAAATATGCGTAGCCATATACAAGTAAAGCTGAAAATAATGTCAGAGTCATTATGTTGCGTTGACACTCTTTCTTGGTTGAATTTTATGCCGAAAATTTTAATATTTCAAATCGAAAAGCCAACAGCCGACGGGCAAGAGATGACCGACCAACCAACCGAATGGCCAACCGACCGGCTGTCGCTGGCTGTCCAAGCAATAACTGGCTGTGCAGCAAGCCATGAGCCCAACTTCCAGCAAGCGGTGATACTTTTAATGGGGCTGCCAAGCCGGCTGTGCTGGTCAACAAAGGAAAAATACTCTTAAAAATCAATAAAATTATGTAAATTAAATATTGTTGTTTTTTCATTCAGACATCCACTCAAGCGCCACATATGTGTATGTAGTTGTGTGTGTATGCCAATAATGCCAACAGGCACATGAGCGCGCTTAAGCACCTATGTTAATTAAAAGGAAAAAAAGCAACAAAATATATAAAAATAAGAAATTAGGCAAACAAACTTTAATAAAATAAAAAGCAACAATGGAAACCATCAGCCTGTGGCATTTCTTATATGAAATTCATTCACAAAAATCTTAACCAGCTATTGAGGTGTTTAAATAACAACAACAACGTCGTGGCAGCGCCTAGCGGACAAGAATCACAATCAAAACAATAACAACATTAAACAGCAAGCAATCGGTTAAAGAACGATTACCGAGCTATTGATTATTTGTATCCGATTTAATAATATATGCAAATATGCACAAGCACACTACATATGTATGTATGTATATATTCATGCTACGTGTGGCAATCTTGTTAACAACTTACGCATGGGCAACACGCTGTGCGTACGCGCGTTCTCAAAAAACACACGGGCCTATAAAAATAACAACAACAACAACATCTATACGTATAAGCATAAAAAATATAATTGAGGAAAAAAGGTGGCAAACGGGTTGAATCGATACACATTGAGGCCTAGACGTTGCCAGCGAAGCATATTGGCCTTTTGCCGATTCTTTGGCCAGCGTGAGGTGTGGTCATAGCCAATGCTTTGGATGCGCAGACAAACATATGCATGCGTGCGCGTGTGTGTGTGTATGCTTAAGTTCATTGAGTATATTTGTGTTTTATGCAGAAAGAATCAGAATTCACAAATATGCGTAGATGTAAGTGATGAACAGTTAGAAATAATATTTAATAAAATGCCTTCGGAATATGAATGAATAAGCATAAAAGAGAGGCAGTTATAATAATGCTTACGCTTGTGATTGATTACAGACTGACTAACAAATGAAAAGTTCTAAAGCTTAAAATAACGTCAGTTTTATAAGCTTAGGTCAGCATGGGATTTTAAAAAATTCTATAATATATTTTGGCTTAAAGTATACATTAGGAAATCATGTCAATTCGGCTCGCAATCATTGGTAATTTTACAAATTTTTTGTTATTTTTGAAACTTTTTTACTATTTATTTTGCGAAACATTTATGTGTAGCGAATAACACAGCTACAATTTATTAACAAGTCTTACATACGAGTACTCCAATTAGCTTTTATTTTTTTTTCGCATAGGACGAGTTCCTAGAATCACCGTTGTTCATAGAGGCTCACATAGAAAGCTGATCCCTTAGATTGGCCTATTAGCCGCCATTTTTTCTAATTAAAACTTCGGAATAAAATATCTACGCCCAAATACAAATGTAATGACGTCTGAAACAAAGAAATTTTATTCTTGTTTTCCCACTCCCAGAATTAGATGTCAGAGTTATGTATTTTTTCAAGGCTGCAGACTGGCCTAACCGCTTGAAAAATTTGAGGATGTAAGGAAAAATCTAAATTAAGAGAATGTAGTAAATTTCTGATAGCTATATACTAAATTTTTTTATATCATTTATAAAACATAAAGTTCTTTATTTATTTTAGATACGATTATAAAAAGAAATAATAAATTTGCATTTTTTTCGTAGCCATTAAGATTGAAGAAAAAGCTTTAAATGATGGCAAATTTACCACCAGCAAATCGCTATTTTGTTATACACTTCAGAAATCTGTTAAGAATTATTAACTTAGTGTTTTCCTGAATTTTGACGCTCCAGAGAGATTTAACCGCTTTGATAAAAATATTCACTATATTATACCCTGAACAGGGTGCATTGAGTTTTGACAAGACAAGACAAAACATTAAATACCCTATAAAGCATATATATAAATGGCCAGCGTCAGCTGTCTCTATTTAGCCTGGTTCGTTTGTTTGTTCTTATCTGTACTTGCACACGACTAGTCCCTCAGTTTTTTAGATATTAATCTCAAATTTTGCACACGCTCTTTTCTCCCTTTTCACCAACCTGAAAAGTAATACAACTATAAATCAAGCAAAATAAAATAAAATAAAATTAAATTAAATTAAATTAAATAAAATGAAATTAAATTAAATAAAAAATAGAAGATAAACGTTAATCTTTGCGACATACACACACACATTTATATAATAATAACACTGCTACGCCTCGACTGCCTGTCACATTATCTCGTCAAAGTACCGGAGCACGCCTTGCACTAATTACGAGACTACATATTTTGACTGGCCATTCAGCTAAAAGTAATTTAATTAGCTTTGGGCTTATATCGAGCAAAATAAAAAAATATTTACATTATTAAATTCACTATTGAAATGTGCATTAGATAGTGTGTGCATCTCAGTAATTCAGTTGTGAGGCAGAGACCTATTGCCGTACTGTAGCTGTCATATTAGCTTAATTTAATTTTTTGTTTATCTTAGTGTTAATAGATTTGACTTAGCAAATGTGCAGCTAAGCATTCCGATTGTGCATTTCATAGATAAGTACGACATCAGCGCACAAATGTGCATTAAATGAGCTAAATTTCATTTAAATAAAATATTAACTAAGCAAATATAATGCAAGTAAGTATGTGTTCTCTGCTTATTTCGCTTTGGAATAATAGTTTGCTCACTAGTCAAGGTGACACGCATGCAAATGCGCTCAACTAATTTACTTTATATTTAATTATCTTCTTTCTACTTTACTTAAAAGTCGTTGGATATGTTGTTAGTAGTTAGTAGCTAGTAGTTAGTAGACTCGTCGTTGCCATTTTGCCCGGCACTCAAATGACAAATTAATCGTTTAATTAACGGTTTCAAGTGCTTGAACTTAAATGGCAAGACAACTGCGTTCCACTGCATATACATGTATGTATGTATCTGTGTATGTGAGTGCAGTTATGCGCCGGTTACTAGTTGCACGAAAGGCGCTGTCAACACACACACACACTAAACGCTGACGGCCAATGTGAACTACGAGTGAATGTGCGTTTGCCTTATTTTATCTACAAATGTATATATATGTGCTTGCTTCCCTTGCTCTTGCTGGCGTTTTAATTGAGGCTTCATTGCTTTTGACAACTTGAAGTGACAGAAGCCGGCAGCAGTTGCTCGTGCATTGGACTTCGCGGCAGCGGCGATTGTCAAACGCATTCATCCAAAGTCTTGTGCATTCGCATTGGCATTTGCATTGCCATTGGCATGCACCTCAGTAACTATGTGTGTGTATTTTTGTATGCACCCATATATATATACATATATAAATATATATGTGGCGCATGGAGTTTGGGTGTCGATACCATTGATCGAACGAACAAAATAGTGACTCAGCTCGAGCGATTGCAATTTAGTGGCAAGAAATGTGAGCGTTCATGCATGCATCTGTGTGTGTGTGGGTGCGCGGGCGTTGAGCGTACCAACACAATGCAGTACTTAATATATACGTTTAATTAGCTGAGCAGCTAATATGATTAAGGGTGGTGGGGGTGTTAGCAAGCAGACATATACATACATAGTTGTTAATTATATATGCAAATAACTGTATAAAAAGGTGCCAGTAATGGTTATTTGCATAAATAACTTAAGTAATTGGATGAACTAGTTAAGAAGTCGGTGCACATAATTCTGTTTTATAATGAAGAAAACTAATGGAAATTATATATAAAATATTATAAGCTATATAAAGCTCTACACTTGCTTAGTTAATTACTTTTGTTGACAGTGTGAGAGCGGCGCAACATCATTGCATTGTAAAAAAAATGTTTAGGGTAGAATATTGATCTCAGCAAGCTAGTATTAAAAGCAACGAAGTTTTAAACTTTGCATATGTTAAGAATGTTATGAAACTACACAATATGGAAAAGGTTTCCTGAAATATTTTACGTTACGTTTGAAATTACTTGATTATGAAACAAATACATGATAGTTGCATATAAATATTAATCGATTTAATATAAATATTATTAATAATATATTGTTTATTATTAGTATTATTAAAGCAATAAAGAAATGCATATCAATTATTTAGCATGACATTGATTTTATTCTCACATCATTATGGGGCACCTAGTGTGGCATCCTAAGAAAATTGCAATTTTTGAGAATTAAAAAAACTACTAATCAACTTCATTAAAATATGTATAATTTATTTATATATATTTTGAGAGTGCGCAGTGAAATTTTGGATGAAAAAAATTAATATCTGTCGAGTTACACGCGATCTTTAATGGCGCTAAAAAGGGTCCTCCACTGTTGCAGGTATTTCGGGCTTCTTTAATTATAAAACCTAAAAACATGAAAAAAACGTTAACTTCGATTGCACCGAAGCTGTAATAACGTTCACAAATGCAAAAGATTACTTACAAGAACTTGATTTTGATCGGTGCTCCTAGATATACTTAATGCACTTACGCTATTAGCTAAGTATGTCAGATATCAGTGAAGAAGCGATGCACGAACCTATATTGATCAAATTTTGGTGTTTTCTGTGAAAATTTACTATAGTAACTTGTAGAATTTTTTAATACCATCAGAAGTAAAAAAATAATTTCGTAATTAAAGCTTACTGACACTTTAAAAAAATTGGAAATTTTGACTTGGAATTTTTTGATTGAAAATTAGATTTTTTTTCGATATTATTTCAATATAAGGATAAAAAATAAATATTTTAAATAATAAAAAAAATGGAACAAAAGAAGGTAATTTACACCAAATTTCGTAAAAGAAAAACTTTTTTGGTATAAGATAAAAATAAAAGGCCCACACACTTGGTTATTTGAATTTTTAACAAAAATTTTGAGGTTATGTGAAAAAAGTCTATACATAAAAGTTCTAAATCTTTTTAGTATCTAAAACATTGCCAACCCCAATCCTTTTCAAGGTATCAGATCGCTCATAAATTTTTCCTTGAGTGTTATTTATTATATCATTCGTTTTCTATTATGAATTTATATCCCTTTTTATCATTTTCAAAGGCTTCCGCACTAGTATATTTCGAAAAAAACATGACTAAAATTGAAAAAAATTAATTTTTTGTTACATTTTACACTAGATGTGTCTTTAATAATTTAGCAGCCAGTGAGATTCACATGATTCAATAAAAATATTTCAATATTTGAATTTATGAAAAAAAAATTAATTGTTACAGGAAATTTATGGGTTTTGTTGTCAGCATTGGGTATTTTTTTTTTTTTTTGCATAGAAGGACTTTCTAATATTGATCTATATTAAATCAATACAAAACTGAAGTTAAAAATCAAAACAGTGTATGAAAATAAAATTTTATGTGATACGCCAAGTAAAAAAATTACATTGGATGTGAAGAGCGATGATAGATAATTTAAAAAAAAACATGAAAAAATATAAATTTTTTTTTAAATTTTTGGATAATATTAATTATTATTATTTCTTCTGTTTATTAAGAAAAGTTTTTCGAAAATTTATATTTATCAGTCTTTATTTTTATATATTATGTCTAAAGCCTACACCTCTTGCAACACATCGTGTCCTTCATTTATCCCCATTTAGCAATTACTAGACAATAACAAGTTTTTTCTTTATTACGCAATGTTTACGCTTCTTAGCGTGGGTGTCGCCACTTTTCTGCCAAGCGTCATGTTTGCCCACTCAGTGCGATAGCAGGCTCCTATCCGACTAAGCATCGCGAACAGAAAGAGTGTTTAGGTCATTAAAGGTTGTTGTTGCGTAGAAACGGAAACAAACCTCGCATGTCAATATAGGTTCTTTAAACACACTGAAAATTGTAGTTTTCTCATTGTCAACTATAGCTGTTGGTGGCACTTTCGCTTGAACGCTTTACAAGTAGTTGTTTTTATTTTTCATAATCAAGTCGAACATTTTGCCTGAAAAAATACTACATATGAAGAACTCTAAGAAGCAGTTGTTGTTGTAATTGTATAACTTCGATACATTTAAAAGTGACAGAGCGGGTGACAATTACATGACACAACTTGTACGCTGATGAATCGATGATGTTGTGTTGGTGTTGGTGATGTTGGTGGATTATAAGCGATAGATGTTGTAGATATATAACTCTTTACGCGAGCAGGTTCTTGATTTCGTCGATTTACCAATTTTTGTAGTTGGTGGAATCGATTTATTATACAAAAAATTTAGAGCAAATCAAAAAGATTTAACGTCAACTCATATTATAATATTAACTACAACAATATTATAAATTACTAATTATTGCTATGATGCTTGTTTTTTTTTGTATAAATACAAATTATAAGGAAGTAAATTTCATTTTCATATTAAACTATTAAAACTACTGATAATTAAACATTTTAGCCGGTTTTCGAAAGTATAACATTCAAATTTTTTTATTTTTGAGTAAGATAATGCTAGAAAGTGTTGCCAATACGTTTTTAAATAGAAAAACTGTATTAAGTGCGATTAATCGGCGTTTCATTTAGAAAAATTTTGAATTCCGTTGATCTCGTAGCCGATCTCCTGGAGAACCTCCGACAAAATATGTTTGGCGGAGAGGAAGATTATTCTGCTTAAAATTAACTCAAAAACCCAAAAACCCAAGTAATATTGTTATTTTAGATGAATACAGAAATGATCAAAGGGGTAGGAGAAATTTTGATTTTCAGCTGAAGGGCGGCTCCCAAAAACAAGACGATTTTTGAGAAAAAATGTCCACCCTGAGTGGCTTAAAAAATCGAAATTATTATCGAGAATCTTATTTTCATGGTCTCATAAACATTTCAGGTCGATCGATCCAGCCGCTTTGAAGAACCGTCTCCGAAATCAGTGTTTCTAGAAAAATATTTGTTTTCGATATATAAGCAAAAACTCGAATTTTTTGAAATTCACAATTAAATGCATTCCTCCTTTCCATTCCTTTGAAGATTTTTTTTGTAAATTTTATTCAAAATTTATAAAATTTAGAGAGGTTCTATTTTAAATATGCTTTCTATATTCAAGTGCAATTCAATTCCGCTACATAGTGTGATTATTGTTCGTGTTATAGTTGTTATAAATCGACAGCCCAAGTGCACTTGTGTAACCTCACAGCGGGCAAAACATAACACAACAACAAGGAAAATAAAGTAAACGCAAGCATAAGCAAAATCATGTCAATATAACTGTTTTGAGTATTATTGTTGTTGTCAATGCATTTATACAACTACTTGTTTGGTTTGCTACAAGTTGTTATGTTTGCTTTTGCCATTAGCCTATTTATTCCTTTTTCTTGCCACCGCACGCACTCTACAAGGATTTACATTTGCATAGAAATTGTTGTTGTTGACAACAACTTCGCTTTTTTTGCACAACCGTGATGCACAAACAAACAAAAACGGACGCAATGAACGAACGCGCGTCGCACAGCAGTCGCTTGATTAATTGCTGTGCGTTTTCGTCGACATACAGACAAGCCCCTTATTTTGTGTTGTTGCACTGACGTTTGTAGCGCTGACGCTGTCGCATTATAGTATAAGTAACTTTGTTGTTGGAACGGCAGCCAAGCAGCCCAAAAGTCAGTCAGTCGCACCATCAACAGCAGCAGCTTGCCACAGACACATCAGCGACGGCAGTTGCATGCTGCAAGTCGGTGCTTACTGTTGCCTTGTCAGCGCATGCGTTTTAACGTTTACGCTTTTTGTTGTGCGGATTTTTTGTTGTTGTTTCTGTGATTTTTTGCTGGCGAAATGTTAATTAATGAACTCGCATCAAACTGTCACGCGGAAGCAGTAAATGGCAAACGACAACCACTGGCAACAATAACAACAAAGAAGACGATCAATTCAACTCCTTGCACTGGCTTTTTCATGCTTTCCTTGCACTTTTTTTTCGCCTGAACGTTTGCGTGTGGGCAACAGCGCTGGTACAACTGGTAGGCACTACATACAAATGTATGTGTGTACATATTTAATGTGCGAGCAATCGCCTAAACGAGTGCTATTTTTGCTCGCCCATCGCCTCAACCGCCAATTTTCCTCTGCAACTATCGCGCACTTAATTTGATTGCCATATTTTAATGTTTATAATTCTTATAAATTTGTATGCAAAATAGCCGCTGAACACACACATATACACACACAGCTGTTGCTTGCTGCCTCTAATAGATGCTTGCGAACCGCATATGGGGACGCAGACGCACAGTTATGGCGCTGGCAGGCAGAGACGTCGCTTAATCGCTTTTTAAACGCCCACTTCAGAGTCGTAACGATCGTTGCCTTTGTTATTGTTGTTGTTGATTACAAGCATTGTCGGCTTGATTTCAAAACAGCAGCGATATGTTGTTGAACGGCAGTATCAACAGCGACACATTTAAACGCAATAAAACTTGTAATATTTTAATCATTAGAGTAATAATAGTTTTATGTGAGTGATTAGGCGATAGTAAAAGACGGTATTGTGTTACAGAAATACAAAATTCATCGCTGCGTATAGTCTTTTTTTTTTAAAGAGGGTATAAATATTCATTGCGGATTAAAAATTTAGTTCAATATATAGGCTGCAGATTTTGTTGGAATGAAGTAAGTGGAAATATATAAATTTGGTAAAGGAACTAGGACAAAAATCTAATAAAAATCTTCGACAGTCGCCACCTATATATATAAATATTATTAAAAAATTATTTTAGTAAATTATTTATTTGTCATATTTAAATAGTTTAAAAATTTTTTCGCTTTAAAAATTTGTTTGAAGAAAATTATTTAAAGAAATGGATTTCATCAAGCTCCTGAGCAAATAATTTATTTCAACTTTGTGTACGGACAATATGAGCTGGCGAATAAAAATCAAGTAAAAATATAATTAAGTTAATATTTTCATATTTTACAAAAAAAAAACAAATTTGTGTTATTCGTCCTTAATAACAAACCATTATTTAACACTAAACCTACCAGCATTGCATGTATAACTATTCCTACCATGAGCGGTCAAATGACGGATTTTGAAATTACTTATATCTCTTAATATAAAATGAAGAAAATAATTATTTCATAATTAAAAATATAGTTTCTTTTATTTAAAAATAAATCATCTACATTTTATTCCTTATAAACAACACTTTTTACAAATTATAGGCTTCTCAATCGCACATTTGCCGCATACGTACTTTTTACATTTTAGACAGAATTTGTTTGTCTTATTTTTTTTGCAATATCTTATCTGACATGTTTTCCGATCACTTGTTTGTGCACTAATGTTTCTGGCTGCTTTTGCTGGCTCTTCTTCCTTGCCTGGGTGTTGCTCTTTTTGTTATTCGCTTATAAGTTCTTCTCCCAATTGAAATAAAAAGTTTTGCCTTGATATTAGACTTCCCGTTGTTTCTTTATATAATATCCATGCATTTATCCCGGCTAAGTCTAGGATATTGAAAAATACTTGTAGTGGCCATCTCCGAGATTTAGATTTTACAGAGTATTTTCTGGCCATTTGGTCTGTAACATCTACACCGAATTTGGTGTTATTATATAATCTTATTGTCTCGGGTATACAGGCATCATTTTTTTCAATTTTCACCGAATTATGCATTGAGCTAAGAATCAATACCTTTTTATTTTGTTTAGCCTTATAAACTGTCAGAGTACAATTATTTGTTGAATTTGTTCCAAACTTTAGAAATCAAAGCGAATTTATCGGTTTGTAAGCGATGACTTCTTTGATTTCTTTGATCAAACCGAATAAACCTCATAATTTCCGTAAATGCATTTCTGCTCATAGTATTTGAGAAAAATGCTGGTCCCCATTTTTTGTTCCATAGGAGTGAAATATCTAAATTTCTTGCCTCATATGCACCTCGTGCATACAATAATCCGATAAATGCATATAATTTTGCAGTAGATAGATTCCATTTAGTTCCCAACACTCGAAATTCCTCGGCTTCCGTGCAGTTTCTTATATGTTCGATTGTATTATGATCAACAATAAGAGAAAATGCTGTAAAAAATTTATCTTTCATAATAGTTCGTTTAGAATGCCCGGTTGGGCCTGATGTTTCTCTAAAAATATTATGCATCTCTGTTCTTCCAGGATTAGACCCTTCTTTTATTTCTTGCCATTCAGTTCCGTCTATAGCAGTTTCGGTTAGCTCTTCTTCATTCTCACTTTCGGAACTAATTACAAATATCCTTCTCTTTTGTCTTCTACGTATGTTCAAAATGTTTTCTTGGTCACTATCGGTGTCAGAGTCGTTGCCAAATAAATCAAAATCATTTTCCTCTTTGTCATCTTCATTATCAGAAAATTCCCGTTCATCTTCCGAACACTCTTCGTCAATATTATTTATATTCTCTAATAATTTGATATTTATCGAATGCCTTGACATTTTTAGGCTGATATAGATGCACACAAATAATGAAATAAAAACTAAAAAATGTGGTTCGTTGAAAGAGTAATTTATAACATCACTATTTCCACTATTTCTTTGGTACGCTCCAAGTACCATCCAAATCCTTTTACAAACAACTGAACTCAATCTTATGCTAACTTATGCTTATATAGAAAATTAGTATGTAAGAGAACTGACGAAAATAACAAAGTTGTTATTGCATACGGCAAAATGGCCTGACTAAACAACAGTAGAATGGTATGATATGCCAAAGCCAAACGCATCACCTGATAATGGTGATTCCTGTTGTTCTTGTGTGCTTCACAATGGTCTGACCCAAACAACGGTAAAAATGCCGAAGCTAAAGTGCGTCAGCTGATAATGATGATGCCAGATTGCACCTAGAGAATGGTGCTGCCAAATTGTATAGCATAAATCTCTCAAGTTAATGGAACTTATGATGAATCGTTAACAGTATCTATTTTTTAATTTCAGATTTGAGTTTTCGAGAGTATTCTATTACAAAAACATATAAATCGTTCAGTCGGTCAAATGACCGCTCGTGGTAGTTAAAACGGTCTACATAGTTATCTCAAAAATCAAAGAATCGAAAAAGTAGTAAATATTAAAAAAACAATTGTATGCATATTTTAGGAAAAGTCATGAAGTTTAATGGCGGTATAATAACGTGGTGCTTAGAAAATTTTAAAGAAAATTTGAAAACGGTCATTTGACCGCTCGTGGTAGGTTTAGTGTTAAATACTCATATTGGGGTTGACAAATCAATAAAAATAAATTAATTGAATTAATAATATTATTATTGCTATTAAAAATAAATCACAAGAATAATAAAATAATGAAATAAAATATAAAATTTTCTATTAATAAAAACTATTATTAAACATATTTAAATTATTTTATTTATGTGGGTTGCCAACTCAAAAAAAAAACTATTTAAGTTTATAAAAAATAAAAACATAAGTTTTGACATATTAGATGGTATTACGTGAAAATATTTTTAAAATTATAGAATAAGGTTGCCACATAATTCAATTAAATATAAAAATAACGCCAACTTATCCAAATAGAATTATATGTACATGCAATTTTTTATGACTTAATAATTTATATATATTTCAAAAAAATTTCAATTTTTTTTGGAAAATATTTCGTAACAAAATTTTTAAACTTTTGGGTAACTACTATTGTATTGTATTATTAAAATTTTTGTATATTTAGTTTTTTTTTGTGAGTCGAAAAACTTATAGTTTTGAGCTGCGAGAGTAATTTTGTTAACATAAGCCAATAAATTTTGAAACAATGAAGTCATCGCAAAAAATTGTTTCTGAAAAAGAAAACAAAAGTAAAATATATCTTTAAAAACTTATTTCAATTAATAAAAAAATTCTGTGAATATATTTGAATCGAAATTTTTTTATAAAAAACTTATTTATGTTTGTATAACATACACAACAAGCAAGAAACTTCCAACACAATATACAAACAATTTTCGTAACTTTCTTGAGGCGATTTTTTGGCTGTCTCTGTTGTATATATCGAATGTACATATATTTGAGAACATTTTGTTAAAAACTTGAAATTAACACAACATACAGTATCGGATATAGAATTAGCGACTCTTTCACCTACAACTTCAACCCTTTAAACACATTTTTCTAGAGACACTTTTGTCAGAGTCAGCGAGGAAAATGTTTCTGAAAGGAGGGATCGATCGATTTGAAGTTTGTACACGACCTTCTTAAATATATTGTTCAGGTAATGATAAAAAAAAGTATATTTTTGTTAATCATTTCGATTTTTTAAACCATTTTGGATTGAAATTTTTTTTATCAAAAACGAACTTTTTTTACGAAAACAACATATTATCAAAAATCAAAATTTTGACTAATCCTTTGATAATTATCTGTATTCATCGATAGTACAATATCAAAGTTCTTTTGTTTGTGGCATTTGAGATAATTATAAGCAGAAAAATCTTCCTTACCGGCAGAAGCCTTTCTTCGAAGGTATATCCTGGACGAGATCAGAGAAAACACATTTTTCGAAATACAACAACGATTATTAAAGCAAATTAAATTCTGTAAATTATCTTTTTTTATTTATTCATTATAGAAAATGCTTTAAAAAATCAAAATCCCGTTTTTCTGACTTTAACTTCTTAAATTGACTTCCTGCGCTTTATGTGATTCATTTTATCGGCTTTCCCAGTCATAGATTTTATTTACCCATGTGCGAGCACATACTTGTAAGTGTGTGTGCGTCTGTTGAAAGAATGTTTCTCAACACTTAGCGAAACCCACACACGAGTGCACACGGTGCGAATAGAACGACAAAAATGGTCATAAGCAGCACGCCAAAAAAGTGTGCAACAGCGGGTTGCAACATTTATGTTGCAAGTACACAACGAATAATAATGATGTTTTAATCAAAATTGCGCAAAAATCCCACACATTCTACGCAAATGCGGTGAAAAATGTTGCTTGCTTGCGACAAAAAGGATGCTGAGAAAAAAAGTGCATAAGCGCGCGCGCGTGTATGTGTGCGTATGGAAATTGTACAGAAATCATTGTAGTTTTTCACTAGGCAAGCATTGCAGTGCAAACACACGCGTTGCAAATGTCTATTAACCATGCAACATGGCAATTCAATAAAGACCAAGCCAGCCACTGTCCGTACACCACTAGCTGTGCAGCTTCCTACATTTATAACATAGCTTGTGCGCCAGCGCGGTCAAATTTCAATTTCATGTTTGCTTTGTGATTGTATATGTACACGTTGCGGCTATTACTATTATTATTATATTGCGAGTGTAGCGGCAGCCCTGGCAGCCACAGCTCAAAGTGTTTGTCGTGGCTTGGTGCGCAGTCGCATTCGCAGCCAACGCAAGTGGCTAAAAGGGTAACGCAAAATCACACAGTTTTCCATTTCAATAAATGCGCCGCGAGCCAAACTACAGAGCCATATGTGCGCGAGTTTAATATTTTTTTAAATTTTTTTCCAATTTTCCCTTGCTTATATGCGGCGTGCCAAACTAGCCGTTCCGCCACACACAGGCGCAACAGCGCGCGCTCGTGTAATTTGTTCTAAACGCACCAAAGCGTTGGCAGCTGTTGGCGCGTCAACGCAGCCTGCATTGCAAAATGCTTTGCAGTGGTACAATCGGCCGCGCCGCTATGCCATGGAATATGAGTCACTCGGCGCGGCGCGGCTGGCTGACTGTTGCGTTGCACGGTTTTTCGGTGCTTTTGCGCATATTTTTTGGCATTTTAAATGGCCACAGCCACTCTAGTGTTGTGTGTTGTTGTCGTTTTGGCATGCATCATTATGTTGTGGGTTTCAAATGCGGTCGTCGCATGCGACAGTCAGCCCGCATGCAGCACTGCGTACACTTAGAGCAAGCACAAAGATCAGCGAGTTCGTTGCTTAGGTCTATTGATTTTAGCGCAGTTGCGCAGCTGCATGATTGGCTGCTAAGCACGGGTACCGCTGTGTGTCGTGTGTAGGTTCTATTGCGCAATATAATTGTACAATTGCGAAGATATCAACAATAAATGGTTGCTTGCCTTCTGCCGTGTCGCGTTAACTGATAGTAACGCACATACACACACACACAGCATCGCTCATACGCGCGTGTGTGTTTGTGTGCTACATTCGATTGAAATTCAAATTTTCCGATGTGCTTAATTTGTGTATTACTGCGCATGCGCGTGGTTACCAGTCAGTCAGTGGAGCTGTACGCTGGTTATTGTAAACGTATTGTTGTTGTTGTTTGTGTTTTTGGCGATTGCCCATAATTGAAAGCGGAAGTTTGCAATCTGCCAGCGAGCAATTCTCATCTATTCGCTTATTGGCACAAATGTGGCACAGCTGCGCAATTTAGTCAGCCATCGACTTCCCACAGCTTTTCATTGTGGTCTATTTATTTAATGCTTCATTTCATTTTATTTCTTCTAAATGTGCGCATATTTAGTTGAATTACCGTAAAATCATCCACAATTGCCCCAATTAAATCGCCCATTGAACGCTTGCATCGGCACGCGTTCGGTAAGAGCGACTGGCTTGTGTTGCTCCGATGTATGTTTGTGGGCTGAGATTTTCAATAATTCGCGCTCTGATTCGGTCTCCTTCAATTTCCGCTGCTCCAGTGGCATGGCACGTGATGGTCGCTGAGTGCCAGCTGCTCTTGGTAGTATTCTTTTGTCGCCTAATTTGCATTTTTATATATAAAGTTTTTATTTTTGTTGTTGCTTATTTACTTGGCAGGCTTTTTATAGAAAGTGAAGTGCTCGCAATATCAAATACTTGTTATTGTTTATTTTCTTTTAAAAATATAACTTTTATTTTCATTAATTAATGCAACAGTGGTTTTTTCCATTAATCGGTGGTTGATTATGTAATACATACTTTCGCCGCTTGAGTACACGGCAAATAATTCAAGTTTTGACAGTGTTGTTGTAAAAAATTTTATGAATATATAATTTTCAGGATAGGAAGAAAGAAGTATACAACTTAATTTCTTTTATTAAAAAATATTTGAAGATTCAAAATTTTTTTGTTTGTTTTGTAATATCTAAAAATTAATTATTTTCCAAGTTGCATAAGAAATAAGGAAATTATTAAAATAATTGTTCATAACCAATGTGGCTAAATAAAACTATATCAAATTTCCATTTGTAAGAATGGTCTCCAAATTTGCTTTCTTTTGAAAATACTTTTATGAAGGAGATTGGATGCCTTCTAATAACCTGTGTAAAAACAAGAAGAAATGTTAACTTCAGCTTTAACAGAAGCTATAATATCATTTACAAATAGAAAAGTTTCCGTACTAAAACTTGATTTGATCGGTCTGTTTAAATGGCAGCTAAAGCTATAGTGATCCGATCTGAACAATTTCTTCGGAGATTGCATTATTGCATTATATACTATTCCAAATTTCTTGGAGAAATCTCGTGAAATGAAAAATTTTTTAATGCAAGCGTTTGATTCCGATCGTTCAATTTATATAGCTACTATATCCTATAGGATCCAATAACGGCAGTTCCGACAAAAGGGAGCTTTTTGGAGAGAAAAGGACGTGTGCAAAGTTTCAGAACGATATCTTCAAAACTGAGGGACTAGTTTGCATATATACAGACGGACAAACAAACGGACATGGCTAAATCAACTTAGCTGATCAAGCTTATCATTCATATATATATGTATATATATACTTTATAAGATTTTCGATATTTTTCTTCAGGGTGTTACAAACTTCGTGGCAAACTTAATCCACCCTTTCCTGGGTAAAAAAACATGGTCATGGAGATAAAATCCGTCACTAAGCCAGTTTTATTTGTAGCTTTCGTATAGTTATATAATATAATTTTATTTTACAATAATAACAATATTTATGATTTTAAAGATATAATCTAGAAAGCATATACTCCTTATAGTTCTAATTTAAAGATAGTATAATAGTAGGATCTCATGTTATATTCTGATAAAACCTACTTATCAGATCATATAAGTTGTGATCATGGTTATATTGTAATTTTTTTCATGTATGTCGTTTCATTATCAAAGACCTGAAACCAGAAAAACTTATGGCACTGATTATTATACTGCTTTAAAACACAGTTTGAATAAGTTAACAATTTTTCAAGTGCATTCAGTAAAAATATATACTTGTATGTATGTATGTTTAAATTTAAGTTAAAAATTTAGAATTTATTCTGTGTTTTTTTAACTTATCTAACGAGGCTATATATTAAGTATATTTGAAGGACTCATAACATAAATTCATTAATTGCTTTGTAAACAACATAAATACAGTACATTTGTGAGGCCGAGTTCAGACGTGGACCAGAAAATTCTTTAGTGGTGACAAAATCGCACACAAAGTTTGTTGCATTTCAAGGCAGTCTAAGCATTACTTTCAAGTCCACTCATTCAACATGAGCAGCGAAACGAACCCGCTTGCTGGCAAATTTCCCCAATACACTGCATCTGCTTTCATTTTCACCCAATACACAAGAGAGCAGCGTGACTCTTAATGCACGGCGAAATGAAAGCGCTCTTAAAACGGAGAAATGTGTAAAATTATAATTAAAAATCGCGTTTCAGCAGCAAACTTGGCGACGGCGAAAAATGTCGTTAAACAGGAAAACAAAAGCCACCAAAGTTCTTATATAATAACAAAAAACAAAAAAAAAATGAAAAAAAATTATAACAATCAGCAGCACAGTCATAACAACAACACAATGAATGCATCATTATTCCTCTTATTGACCGCAAATTGTCGTCCAGATTGCTCGCATTTTGCCAGTTTGCAGCACTCGGTTGTTGGTGTTGCTGTTGTTGTTGTTATGCGGTTACAAACTGGCAGAAAAGTGGATATTTTTAAATTGCGATTCAGAAGCTGTTGTCGCAATCACTTCCCCACGCCGCTTTAGTATTTATTTTAATTTAACGGTTTCAGCAGAAGACAGGTATGCAGGGAGAACGCAAGCGAGTATGAGAGGCAGGAAGGGTGGTAGGAAAACTTGGCAAGAAATAATAACAATAATCATGTGTAAAAATATTTGAATAATGACTGCAGCGAGAGCGACTAAATTGCCAGCGCCGCCAAACGCAAGCTCATTTGCATGCCAATATATATGTATACTTAAATAAATATATATCTATATATATATGCACGTATACATGCTTTTACATATATGTGTGAAAGTGTGTGAAAAGTATATGTATACTTATATATATATATGTGTATGTATGTATACATATCTGTGTGAATTAAAATATCAGCTTTTTAAACTGAAATTCAATTGTGTCAATTTATAACGAGATATTGTCAGGCGAGAGTACACACAAACACATATATCGCTGTAAAGGCGAACAGGTGTGCGCGCAGGCTCATTTGCATATTGCAGCGAATACTGCGATTATTGGAGTATATTATTTTGTACTACTTGCAGGTTTTTGTATATATAAATAATAATCGATAAAATTACTTAAAAATTAAAGCCTGTTTTTATTTAATTACGCTAGTATTTCCAAAACCCAGCATCTGTTTTGAAAGTAGTGCGTATTTTGGATATCTTTCAACGATAAAATCAAGCTATTTAAATCATTCGTCAGCCTGACACATTAACTAGCACTTGAGTGCCAAATTCACGCATTTAACCACAAAATACATGCCACCATTGTCATTTGCGCAACAAACGTTATTGTTTTTCTCATGCTCGCCACTGTTCGCGCTAATTTAATGTCTTAAAAGCCATGATTTATGTTTATTATACATTTTAATTGAAACTGTATTTAATAAAAATTTTCGCAGCGCGTTCGAAATTGCGCCAATTTTCATCACTCAACGTGGACTTTGGCAATTTCGCCTTTGTAACCGACTGCCCAACTGCCTAGCTGTCTATCATTTCGTTCGCCGTGTGTCCGCATACTTTGCGGGCAGTTGTTGTGTTGTTGCTGTTGCTGTTGTCACTGACTGGTTTCTGGTGTTGCCACTGACAAAATGCTTGATTGCACTTGACGTTTTCATGTTTTTTCCTTTTCGGGTTTTTTATAACTTTTTTTGTTGTTATTTTTTGACTTCTTGCTTGCTAGTTTGACCAACGCTAAATTTAATGTAAATTTATGCACAGCAAAATATGCATGTTCTTTTCGCTTTATATTCATTTATGTGTCATGTGCGTATATTTAGGTATGTGGGCGTGTTATGTGTGCCTAGCAGTAGCATTTGCGTAAAATGATTTTTTAGTTCAGAAAAATATACAGAATTGCATTATTCCAGATTTTTACAAAACCATATGGTCTTTTGGACATTGCTGTAGATCTATGTCAACATATGCGAATTTATAAGTAGCACAGTTGACTCTCATCTTTGAATACAGAAGTTTTTACCTATTTGGAATATAAATTCAAATTGCTTCAAAATTTGCAAATACTTTGCAATACAAAAATGCACGTAATTTTCTTTGGTTAAAATATAATAGTAGACATGGTAGTATATAGTTAATCTTTGTCAGCGCTAAATAAGTATCATTCTTCAATTTAAATTGAATAAACTTAGTTTCTATTATCAACTTTGCATTCATTTAGTTCTCTTAGCGCAGTTAACCGTTAGTTTTACCGTACTCAACACATAGAAAGTTCAATATTGATTATTATCGGGCTTATCCGCTTAAGAATAAATAAGATCGATGGAGCTTCCGAAAATTGAAAGGCAGAATCATATTTCTTTTCATTTCATAGCAGTAGCTTTTTCTGTATCTCAAAACGAATTCCGAACTATAAGCAAAATATTTAAATGAAAGGGGTATAATACATATAAAAACAAAAAAAAAACATTATATCAAATTGTATATTTGTAGCTGTCATAGATTCGCCATTTTAATTCGATGCGTTCTTGTAAAAAAATTTACATGTAAAATCAACAAAAAAGTTAGCGATTTGAATTTGATGTAAAAGCGGATAATAATGTGTTATTTAATGTGGTGAAAAGAATTTCTTCCCCAATGAAAGAAAAATAACTGATGTTGGTGTATTTGGGAGGTTCCACCGTAAATGCTGACAATCTGTTTGAACAAGCTGATTATTCTGCTAAGTCTCCTTGCTATGTTATAAAGGTTGCAACTTTCGCATTATACTTATTTTTTAATTTGCTCCAAATTAGCTTGAAAGCTGACTTGGATCAATTGTATGGTAAACCAACAAAAAACAAAACAAGTTAACTTCGAGTGCGATGAAGCTATAATATCCCTTCACACTTTTCTTTATATTGATTTTGTTAAGTCAGTTCGTATGGCAGCTATATGCTATAAAGTTCCAATCTGAACAATTTGTTCGGATATTGTAGCGTTGCTCTGGACAATAATTCATACCAAATTTTGTGAAGATAACTCGTTAAATAGAAAAGTTTACCATACAAAAATTTGATTTTTATTGTTCAGTTTGTGTGTCTGCTATATCAAATGAGCGGGTTTTTTGGGAGGAAAGAAAGGACGTGTCCAAGGTATTAGATCGATATCTCAAACACTGAGGTACCCGTTCTAGTTGGGCAGACGGACATGGCTAAATCGAAACCGCTCGTTAAATTGATCATTTATATATATAATTATAAGGTCTGCAACATTTTCTTCTGGGTGTTAGAAACTTCATGGCAAACTTCATATACTCTACTCAGGGTATAAATATAGCTTTCTAAAAGTGGCTGCGCTGTAAAAAAATTATCTGTTTTCACAACGTCACTTAATAAGTATAATATATGATTTTTTATTAAGAATATGGAAATGAAGGTGCTCAAAATTTCACTTCCAAAAAATCGATTGTTCAAAGCTTTATTATCTATAGTATTCTATAACTTCTTCATTCAAGCTGAAAAGGGAGCAACTTTTTACGTCAAGCCCAGAAGGAAACAGCTGCCGAAAAGGTGCCTGCCTAACCCTGACTTCATAACAAATAACTACTTAACGAAAGTTGTAAGTGCAGACGTCGAAGGAATCAAAAATATACACGAATGTTAAAGCAAATTATACAAAAGTAACTTTTCGACACCCTCAAACTGGAGTTTAATAAATCAGCTGCTCGTCAATAACTACACAAAACATCAACACCTCAAAACTAGCGAGTTACCATAGGTAACCTATTATTAAAGCATATACATATTTAAATGTATGCTGGCACAGAAATAAATTTGAAAAATGTCGTGTGTAGCAATTGAAAACCTCATAAAAATGCAGTAAGCGGCTGCATGTCTATGTGTGTATGTAAGTATGTATTATATATAGGTATGTGTGAAGAAATGTTATAAAAAGTGATAAAACTACAAAGTCAGCGCACATAAAAGAAGAACGAAAATCTAAAGAGCAACAACAAGAACAAAGATATAAAAATATTGGTTTGGTTTTCGTAATTTTTTTTCTTTCAACACAAAAGTAATGCAGGCACCTCGCTATTAGGCCAAGACAATGTTGAGAGGAAGAACCATATGCCACACTTTTTCTGACATTTCACCTTTTTATGGCTTTTGGTGTTGTGTGTGAGTGTTTCTAAGTCGATTTGTTTATTTCGGTTTTTTTACTTTTCACCAATTTTTTATTATCAAATGTATGCGCACGCGACACAACCGTGCAACAGCACACTGCATCGCGTGCCGGCTGCCACAGGCGCAACGAATAGTGTGAGGAAGAAGCATACAAATAGGAACTATTTTAAGTTGTACGAGCATGCAGTAACAACCATGCAACAACAGCTATAATCATGCCATAAATTTTGCAGAATGGCAGCGGTTAGCATGAACACTTAGGCTGTGCCACAAAGTGAGCCTCAAACGCTCAACGTCAACGGCACAGAAACAAAATTTTAAAACGAGCAAAAAAAAAAAATAGTGTAGAAACACTGCATACACACTGGTAACAAGCTAACACCTACACATCCAAGCTTTGTGGTGGAAGAAGGTAAGTTTGGTTGACGTCATTGTCGGGCTTTCGCTGCTCTTTCATTAGAGGTGCAACATTTCATTAATTTTTTGTTTCGGACAAAAACAACAATTGCCAACGCCATTACCTACTCACATTTTGGGGGTCTTTAGTGCCGTCGCCACCACAAACCATATCCTGCCACACATTTAGCACCTTTTACGCCAATGAAACGTTATCCTGTCGACTTGCTGTATTTATTTTCGCCTGCTTTTTTTCTGTTTTTCGCCCGTGTCATTACTTTGTTCAATGAGTTTTAGAGTTGCTGTTGTCGTTTTTGTTGTTGGTTTAGCGCGTGCACACGTTTATGCGCTGTTTAAACGGTGTTAATAGCATATTCGAGTTAGCAGCAGCCCCAGCGATCGAGACACCGTAGCACGATACAGCACGAGGGGCAGCGGAGTTGTGTGTATTAAAATCATCAAGAAGGATATACACAGCAGAACAATATTTGTTTGCCTGCAAAGTTCGAGTCATGTAGGCACACACACATACAACCACATAGATATGGACGCATATGTTTTTTGGTGCGGAATGAAAAAGTGCGCCCTAAACGCAAAATTTATGTGAACTATAAACAAACGCGTAATGTCCGACCATTAATCGACTCATCCTTTTAGCGGCCGTGAATGACTGTCAGTCAGTCACAAGCGCGCCGCAAGACAGTTGGCCAGCTAGATGCATATACTTGTGTTTAAATCCACATTGGGTCTTATGGACTCTTGGCGGCTGTCGGTAGTCCTTCGCCCTCGGCAATTTTGTATACCCACTCGTTTCGCGGGGTGAGTGAGTGGTCAGTCTAAAAGCAAAAAAAAAAAAACAACAAAAAGAAATGAAAGAATATAAAAGTGTAATAATAAACGGAAGGTAAATCGTACGTGGGCACGCGACCACATAATTTAATTTGAACTGGTGCGACAGAAAATATGGTAGGCAACAGGGAAGGACACACAGTTTGGTGGTGATTACGCGGATAGTCGTGTTGACTAGAGGTCAATTAGGGTAAATTGAAAGTACGTTTATACATAAATATACTTACAGTAACTCACTTATACATACACAGGTACACAAATATCCTTGCTTACTGCTCTTTACGCTTTTTGTGGAACATTTCCGATCTCCTTCACTGATATGTTGCGCATATGACACACGCTTAATGACTTTGTTAACTTGTAACATTGCGTCCTAGCGCTACATATAATGCGTGCGACGTATGATGAAGTGGACATATTTTTGACGTTATCATTAATTAGTGCAGCAGCGGAGAAATTGATAAATTGTTGAGTTGATGTGAATTGAGGTTAAAAGGATGAGCTGCCATATGCGTTCAGGAGGGGTTCGGATATTCGGGAATTACATGCATAAATAAATAAAGGTCTGGGGGTGGAACGTGATAAATGGCGAAGATTTTGATAATATCAATTCTTTCTTTATTAGTTGGTATCCTGGTTGTTGCAGGATTAATAGGCTAACCCTTTCAACTTAGTCAATAAGGTAGAAATTAGCATATATTGAATTTTATGTATGAAAAACGGAATAATTGTATGAAATTTTTTCTCTGCCGGTGTTTTATAGATCTGATTATCAAAAAATTACATTAGACTATCAGCAATCCTCCCCTAAAAGTATTGTCAGATTGAGTTCCAAATAATGCATTGAAAAAGTTGAATTTACATTCAACTTGAAATTTTACAAATTTTTATTTCCCGAAAATCAAAATTAAAAATAATTTTCAAGTTTTCAATTTAAATTACCGAACTGAAAATAAAAAAGTTTATAAATAGTAAATAATAAAAGAAAAAATTGTTTTTAAATTTACATATTTTGCGCTTGCGTGCCTCTCGTTCTACCAAAGCCACACAGAGCCTTCATATTGTTAATTTCGGATTATCCTTTCGAGGTTTCGATAGCCATTTATATATTTTTCTGAAAGTAATGTATGATTTACTTTATTTTCTCTTTGATTCCACAGCAGGAATCCGAATTTTTGAATTAAAAAATTTTGGATTAAAAATAAAAAATTAAATTAATCAAAAATTAAACATTTAAAAACTAAAACTTTAATAAAGATGTAAATTAAAATAATTAAAAATCAATTTTAAATTAATTAAAAGTTAAAATTAAATTTTAACTGAATTGTATTTATAGTTAATTTTAATTAACTACATAAACTTTTTCATTAAAAATTTTAAATTTTAATTAAGTAACTAAAATTTGAAATTTGTAAATACCTAAAAGTTGAATAAAAAATGTGAACTTAAATGAATAAGAGCTTAATTTTAAATTAATTAAAATTGAAAATAAAATTAAAAAAAATTTTTATATAAATAAATTTTTAAGTTTTATTTAAATTTTTAATTAAATTTAAAATTTTAAATTCAAAACTTTTTAACTAAAAAATTGGATTCTTGCTGTCAGGTCAAAAAAAAGAAATTAAGAATTCATACATTATCTAGAAAATCCAGAAAACTAAGAAATAATAAGTAAAACAAATTTATATTTCCAACCACTAGGTGATCCTTAAAAATTCATTAAAAGTGCCAGTTTGAAATACATGCAGCTAGTGCGGATCCTCAATGAACAATTACTCCTCCAAACATATGGTAGTTATTGGAAAATTAAAAAAAAAAAAACGGTTATATCAATTTTTAGTGGGCTATTTCGAAGCGACTCTCTGAGGCAAAGAACAATCAATTGAGAAAAAAATAAACATAATATAGGCTCATCCAAGTTTACTACATATAACACTTTCACATAATACATAAAAAGCATACTCCAGATTAACCGACGCTCTCCCTATTGACCCCCAGCCTTCAACACGTACAAGTCTTAAAATGTATGCGTACCTGTCGACGTTTTTAAGCCTATTTAGGCGACTATTTAAATTAAAATTAATGGATGTAAAGGCATTAGTAAGAAACTAACACTTGCATAACTACAAGTGTCTAAATTTGTGTGTCCAACAGCACGGTTATAAGCTGTGGTCATCCATTTGGAGTTTAACACATGTTCTTTGACACTTTTCTCGCCTATTCGTGAACTTTTAACTCATTCCTACAACTCACATATGCAGATCTCGCTGCAGACTACTGTGAACCTAACACACACACACACACACACACACATATATATATATATATATAAATAGCTATTCAAATGTGTTATCTCTCTTTCCTATTTGGTTACGTGTTAAAGCCATTTAAAATAAAATTTATTACTAAAACTTTAAAATCAGTTGACACCTTTGCTAGTTCGACTATTTCGGCTTTTGAAACGCTGCTTGTTGTATCATGTACGAAGCTCGACTTGCGATAAGATAAACGAGACAGTGAAAATTAATTTTTACATGTGTTAACAAAACTCAGCTGTATTAAGCAAAGATATCGAAAGCACAACAGCAAGCATAAGCTTTAGGAAAAACCTGTATATTTATATAATTCTCTAATTTGTTCAGCGTTTTGAGTGCTTCGTGCTGAACAATAGCTAAATCGCATATAAATATTTATGGGCAAATTTTAATTGATGACTAACATTTCGAAGATATTTCATTGATAAATAGAAAACGTAAACAGAAAACGAGTCAATGGGTGCGATGAGAAAATTTCGCTTCGTAATACAAAAGTAGAAATTAATGGCGTTTAACTGGTTCAGATGCGTGTTTTATCTCATACCATAATAGTGTTTGTTGTTATTATATATGTTACATTTGAGTTGTACTAAATTTGCAGTAGAAAATTGGAAGTAACGAACGGAGGCGATTTTTTTACAGTGAGCAGCTTTTGAGTTCTCAAAAATAAGATGGCCCTTCGGAGCCAGATCCGAAAAATATGGTCGATGCAAAACAGCGCGATACCCTTTTCATCGTTTTTGAATCGTCCGATTGGGAGCTAATGCGGCACACACTTTGCACAGAGCATTCTCATGTCTAAATATTTTTTAACGATTTGTTATTTCTTTTTTGTAATCAAATCACCGAAAATATTTGCATTTCTTCATATAATACTTCTGTACTTTTTAAGGAGCTTCTCAACTCTATTAATATGTATATACTATACTATACTTTTGTTGTAACAAAATTCAGCACTTAACATATCATCAACAACAAAAAAGTTTCGTAAGGCTTCAGTCATCAAGTGCGTTGACGGCAAATAGCAAAAGTAGCGAGACAAATATGTAACAAGCACACACTGATTTGCTGAACAAATGCTTACATGCAGATGCAGAAAATGCAACAAACAAAAAATATTGGTACAAATTTAGAAATCAATGCAAAATATCGAAAAGGTATACACGCAAACAAAAAAAAAAATTAAATGCCCAAAATGTCAACATAACACATACCTGATGCATGCAACAAATTTTTATGCAATGCACTCTCTCAAAGTCATCATGCAACACGCTTTTTCTGATTATGGTTGACTCAGTGGCAAGTTGCGTTCGCCTCGCTAGTCATTAAACCAAAATATTTGGTGTACTTGTTTCGGCGCTACTTAGATAGTTTTGCCATAATTTATGCTTTTATGCAAATATGCACACTGGAATGTACCGTTACACACACTGTTTGCCAAAAATACCAATATTCGTTTTTGGTTGCATATTTTCCCATATAGCCTTCATCATTCTTTCGAGAATTTACTATTTGCCTAACTACTCATTGGAGTTTATACTTTTGCTTTATTTGGCTTTTTGGTTTGAACAATTTTCTCAACTAACCGTTAACAATTCACTTTTGCAATGACTATCATTTTATATGCGAAATATTGGCATGCGCTTTTTAAATCTACATAAACTACAAAAACAATGGCGCTTAAAGTAACAACGGCATTTTGACAACAACGCCAACAATAACAACAATGGTTAGTACAAACATTTGCACAAATTCCCTGTTTTTATGTGCATATCTGTCTGTTGCAAAATATACTCAAGATTGAGCACTTACTTTGCAAATGAATAATGATAGTAAGTAAAAATGCTAATGATGCACTTGGAAAAATGGGTTTTTGAGAGGCGGGAAAATGTGATTTAGTGTGCAGGAAAAACTATCCATAATAAAATAAATAAATTATAAAATTTTTTGTAATAACAAAAATTTTTTTCGCAACACTGTAATTTAAAAATATTTGAATTATGTAATATGTAAATGATAAATAAATATTAAGACAGAATAAAACAAAATAAGAAATAAACAAATAATACGAAATATAAAAAACTAATAATATTATTATATATAACAACTAAATTATAATAAAATTTGTTAAAAGGTATGGATGCTAAGTATTAGCAATATATTAATTATACTTTTAATTTTGATCATTATTTCAAGTTTTCAAAAAAACAAAAATTAACCTAGACCATAATATTTATATTCAGATCATTTAATATCCTTTAACCATTTCTCAATTAACTATTCAAACTTTTTTAATATCTTAAGATAGAGTTGCATTTAATGCATTAAAAAGTTATTGAACATTTAAATAATTTTTAGTTTTTTATCCCTATAATCTTTATCAAAAATTATTTTACAATTTTTAATCCCAAATACTGGATTGTAAAGTTAATAATTATTTTTTAATTCCGAAATCCAGATCGTAGAATAAAAAAATTTTGGTAACTGAGGATTAAAAAATTATCAAAAAAATTGTTTCGAGCTTGCGTTAGAATAACAACAATTCAACAAAAACTCGCATAGCGCCAACACCTCCAATACTTTGCAGCAATGGTCGACAAACTTCCATATTGAAACGATTAGGGTATATTTTGAAAATAAAATTTTTGGTTTAAAAGTTAACACTTTCTGGGATTAAAAATTTAATTTTCCTTTTAAAATATATAAGTAAAATTAGAATTGAACTTTGAAATCTAATTTTTAGTTCAACATTTTTTATTCTAATAATTATTTTTTAAACAAAATTTGGATAAAAATTAAAAAAAATAAACGAATTTTTTTTCACATACCCCAAAGGCTTTCTCACCGTGTTAAATCGCCACTACGCCAAGCATAGGCACCTACACACACATATATACACATACAAATGCGCATACGCAAATGTTTGCTATTTGCAAATAGCTGAATACACTCTTTATTTACACGAGCATACTCGCTAGTTCGAGTGGAGCATTGTAACAACAAAAGATTTACGATCGCTCAAGCCAATAAAATCATTGCGAACGATTTTTAATGCAAATTGTTATGTTCTTATTTATGACTCATACGATTTCATCTATGCTTTTTTTTGCGCACATTTTCACCGCATAGTCAAGCGTAGTGTGCGCATAGCACTGTGAGGCGGCTTTTAATGGCACAGCGCAGCGCTGGTGCTTTACGCCGAGTACGCGCATTTGTAAGTAAAAATACAAAAATAACACAAAAAAATAAATAAAAGACAAATAAAAATAGTGGCATAAATCGCTTCGCATATATTCTTGTGCATATATCAAATTGCCTAGCAGCGCCACGCTCCGCCGTTATGTTGCTTGATGCTGATCGGCTGCTTTGTCAGCTGGCTCTGGCTGTATGGTCAGTTAGATGGATGGATGGCCGTACGGATGGTTGAATCGGTTGAATAGCTTAGACGAATGAGTCGAATTGACTCAGCCGAATGTTGTTGTTGTTATTTTGTGTGATTGCTCACGCTGCTGTTATACTTGTTGTTTTTGTGTTTTTTGTGATTTTGTTATTAATGTGATTTTCGGTTTTTATTATTGGTGTCGCTTGCTGATAATTTTTAGATACCGTTTTATTTTTCAATTCCATATCTCCATAAAGCTAAGGTCGCATTGCCAGTAAATTTTTACGATTTTTAAATTTGATGAGGGTCGAAAAAAGCGCTGAGCCAGCGGTAATTGCGCACACTTTAACGGCGAAAATAAAGGCCGCTGTTTTGATTTGCGAGTATTTTTGGTAAAAAGAAAATATTTTAATGCGATTTTTTTTTTTATTAAATTTTTAGATGCTTAACTTTTAAGGCTTTTTGAATTTTTTTACTATAATTCTTCCATGTAGAAGGGCAGCCGCACGCAAGATGACGGACACTGATAACGTGTGGCGGACTAGTAAAAATTGTTTCAAAGTGATTTTAATGCGAATTCCAATTAGTTGAGTGTGTGTAACGACCCACTGTTTGCTTTGTTTTCAAAATATTTAAATTGTTTGCGTTTGGCTGACTCAGCGCTTGAAAGTATGTATTTTCCAAGAGTGATTTTGTCCACATTTCGACGATTATAAAAATAATATTTTGGATTGCAATTTGGTCTGATATTATTTATTTGTAACATCAAAGTTTGCTATTATAAGTATGCAAAGCACAAAAGACTTAAGCAACAAACTTCTACTAAAAAAAATTTATATGTGACTAAAATACTAAAACTCTGCATGTGGAAAGATAAAACATTGAAAACCAACAGACAATCAGCCATATTCCATATTGATTTTTTTTTAAATAGTCATCATTATTCATCTTCTGCAAAAGTTACCACTCTCATTGATTTTCAACCACTTTTTCTCCAGCTTTCGCTTTCTTCAGGCAGCCCATAAAGCAGATTGCTACATGCACGAATTTATCATATCTACAAATCCAAAATAAGCTCCAAAACCATGGCGGATTTGAATTTTTCTCTTGCGCTCCTTTGTGAAAAGAAGCTTTGAGCCAGGCTTATTAAACAAAAGCGCGCTATTAAAATGTGCTTAGCTCAATGTACACAACAATTGCGGTTATATTTCAATAATAACGAAATGACAAAATTAATGTGCAGAGCTTTCAACCGCAGTAGCCGCAACGAATTTGTTAAGAATGGATATTATTTGAATACTGGAGATATGTATATAATACAATATGTATGCATGTATGAGTTACTCCATAAAATAATGATAAATATGTACAGTATGAAGTATAATATTATAGGTTGTCAATTCGGTTGTGGGTTATATCAGTTGATTTTGATGAACTTGTTTCAAGAGCTTTTGTGGGTTTCATTGCAGTATAGCAAATACATATGATGCTGTGGAGCGGCGTCATAAAATTATCTCAATTTTTTTTTGATCATTTCTAATGTCTAATGTAATACAAGTAATTTGACAGATCTGATCATATCCATTTGGTGGTTGAATGTAGAAGTCGAAAAGTGTCTCGCTGTTACGGAACTTAAGAGGCAAGTGAATTTAAAATAAATGGATTTTTTTATATTTCAAAAGGTTATAGCTTTGGAAATTAAATTTTAAATTTTTTTCTGCATGTTCTCTATATGTTTTTTTTTTTTTATTTCTGAAAATCTAATCTCAAAAGTAAAGGCCTACCACTGTAGATTTTCCGATCTCTTAGAAAGGAAAATTGAACCTTTCGAATGCACAGAACTAATGCTTAGCCCTTGTCATTATATTCGAGAAATCCCACTTTAAATAGTTTCTGATGGGGAGATATCACCGAAAGGTGTCCTCTAATCACCATCGTTCAGGTTTCTTTTTTTTTTAATATTTATGGAAATAGCAGGAAGGAAAGTACTGATTTTGAAGAGATATGTTTTAGCGCGCTTTTTCGCTGAGAAATTTAGCAGTTCATTATTATTTGACGCTTGGTAGTTGCATGTGGTCATAACACAGTCGCACGGTAAGTTTTCTTAATATTCTAAAGGATATATGCCAGCTCCTTCAACTTTTGTAGGTATTTCATTCAATTTTCCTTAGGCTAGTTGAGGTTACAAATTTTACAAATTTAAATAAGAACTAGGAAAATAAATATATAGTATTAATATTACCTGGAGTTTGTTAAAATATACATAAAATGCGGTATCTGAGTTATGGCATACAAGTATATAGCAATTAAAAAGAAATTAATTATGTAAAATTCTGTACTAATCAGAATATTTACCTTTAAGTAAAATATTGCCAAAGTCTGAGCAATTAATTCTTTAACTGGATCATAAGTAAACTAGTTCAAAGCCAAATTTTGACCAGCAAACTATATACAAGCGTTAATAAAAGTGCACAAGAACTGCCGGCATAACGTTAAAAAATTTAGAAACTGATATTCGAATTCAATTAAAAGTCAATAAACCAAATATATAGATATTTAGAAATAAAACTTGAGATATCACACTTGACAACTAAATCTAAGAAAAGCAAAGAACTAGAACAACATTTTGTTTGCATATTAATATACCGAGATTTGCAATAATCGACGGCACATTCGTCAAATCCACGCTCAGCTGAAATGGAAAATCGCCTAAAGTCAATCGATGCGACGATAGGCAAGCGCTCCGTGCATCTAACGAAGCGCTCAAATATTGACACCTCACATTTTCACAGCTTCGAATTTGTATATTTTGCATATACATACCAACGCATAACAACAACATATGAATAAATGGCAGTGCCAGCAAGCCATCGCTGACTCCATCATTATAAAGATGTTTATCTCGCGCCACATTCCGCAACAGCGGTAGCGGCAGCGGCCGCTGCTGCGCGTTTTCATTACAATGAAAACGGAATTGTGCGCAATTTATCAGCGATAAGCGCGACACACATGCACTTGCTTGTTGTTTTTTTGAGTGCTACAATGTGTGCCACCGATTTGGTATGGTGTTCAAAAATATTGGCGCGCGCAATACAAATACATATCGGCGCGCTTGCCTCACAAATGCACTTGAGCGGCCTTAGTGAACTGTTGAAGGTGAGAAAAGGCGTGAAAATGATTAAAACGAGATATGCATGTGTGTGCGTGTGTGTGTGAGCTGCGCGCTAACGCTGCGTAACCGCTTCTACAGCTGCGGCCTGCGCGCTTTCATCAGCGCTGGCTGATTGTAAAGCGTTTTTCTAGGAAAATTGTTGGATTTTTTATGTGCACTTCGATGCGAATGCTGCGTTGTTGACTGTGACACATTTTACACTTGACGCGCGATTACTTTTCGGTGGTCGCACACGTTTGCGCAACCGCTACACGCTCGGATGGTCACTCGGTCGTCCAACAGGCTGGCTAGCTGGCTAGCTGGCTGATTGGTCTGTTGGCCGCATATTTGCATGATTCATGCTCATTGCAGCTCCCGCCATAATAACGAATATGTCTTTCAGCTGCTGAGCGTTGCGTTTGCCAATGGCAAGCGTTTTAATTGCCAGTCGCGCATGCAAAGTGCAACCAACGACGAAATCGCGGTCAATGTGCAAATCGCCATCAGCATCGACATTGCATTGCCAACGCTCCACAATTCCAACAAAAACGAAGAAATACTCCACCAAGTGGTGCGGCCGTTTCGCCAACGCAATTGCCGGCCAGAATATTTGCTTTGCACACACGCGCAATACAAAGTGTGAAACAAGTGTGAGCTAAAAATAAAAGCAAATATGTACAAAGAGTTGTACTTGTATACATATGTGTATGTGCAAAGTTTATTGAGGTAAACAACGAAAGCAAAACATTTATTGCGGACGCACTTTGCGGTCGTTGCATATTGGTGATGCGAACAATTTTCAATTTGCAACATTTATGTTCTTATGTACATATATACACACATGGTACACATCCTTATGCTATTATAACCATAAATGTGTTTGAAGTTGTATGAGTGTGTTTATAATTTTTGTCTAGAAGAAAGAATATTATTTCATTAGTATTACGACTCATTTGAGTCGTACTTTTTTTCAAAAAATATTACTTGTGAAAAATATATTTTTTTTATTATCAGAAATTAGATATATTTTCACAGAAGATACTTATACCAAAAAATAAATAAAAAGTTATAAAAATTGATTACGTCAACTATGAGCTGACTTGAATATTTTTAATTCAATAAAATACCAGTTATTGCACTTTAATAATTATTGAGCTGAAAAGTTACTCAATTTGAGCTAAATACTTACATATGCCAAAAAGTTGTCTGCTCAAATTAAAAATATACTCCTTTTGAGTTGATAAAAACGTGCTTTACATTTCTAATACGCTCCGAAAGCATTTGGCCATGATTTCCTCAGCGAATTTCCTTATGAATTTTTCGGAATAAACATTTGAATTACTCGCATATGTGGAGGGGAGTTAAACATAGTAACATAAAAAGGACTTATTTATGGTTTCGACCTATAGCATTTTTTCGATCACTATCTTCTTGTGCGAATCAGGCTGCTATAATCCTTATACAATAAATAGTTCAAACGACCATCTAATATGCCATCGTTGTGGTCAGAAGAGGATATTTGACTCGTATTGTGCAAGTTTTCTGTGGTCTTTTTCGATAAGGTTGCTTGCCAAAATTATTTTGTGGACATTTTCAAAGACCTTTTAGTGTTGGTGCAGCGAAAAACTCTAAATCCAAAATAACTTATTTTTTATCGTATGTATCAGATTAAAATATTGACTGCCAAACTCTCACTTGATGTTTTTTTATATCGTTTTATGCCAGTACATGTGATTTACACCAGCTATCTGTTCGACACGCTACGGTGCAAGTTTTGGTGAAACAAAGAGTACTAATCATATAAGTAACTTACATCAAGATAACTTAATATATAATGTCGTAGAGTCAAAAAGCTTTTGTTGAGTAAATTTTTATTCTCATGTTTGCCTGTTTTATGAATAATTAACAATTTACAACATAAAATACTAAACATTGCTTTCCGACAAAACAGCGAAATGAAATTTCTATATTGTATATGTATAAATAAATAAATATATGCATATGTACTTAGTCTTAACATCTTATTCCCGTACAATCATACCGGCAAATAGGGTGTTTAACTATTGATTTTTTGCTAAAATATAATATATATAAATGTGGCACACTTTAATAGATAATATATAGTATGCATATATGTATATACACTTGTGGTTTTTGTATTTGGAGCAAGGTTAGATAGTGACCTGTTTACAGTCGAATGAATCATTACTTGTGTTGAATTGAGACATATGAGTAATTTTATATTTCATTTTTCGGAAATGTCGCAGTACTTGTAATTAAGTGCTTGTATTTTTGTATGTGTTTTACATTTAGAAATAAATAAGATGGCAGAAGGTTGTTTATTATTCATATGAAACTATTTTTATGCATAACGGCCATTCTCTAAAATAAAGAGAGCCTCTTTCAAGTAATGCACAATAAAAAGTAACTCATAAATTATGTATATAAATCGAAACCATAGCATAACATGACGCCATTCCTCTTTCATTAGTTTTAGCAGTCTATATTTATCTTTCCTTTTGTTACGGTAGTGTTAGAGATACTCATAGCCATTTCACAAACCATCAGATTCGGCCGCAGGTCTGGCCAATGTGAAAAAAATGCTAGTGGGCCGTCGGCAGAAAATAGAAAATCATTCGACATCTGGATTATGACAACTTACTCGTTCCGAAGTGACTTAAAACTCATAGGAGTCGCCATTTATCAGATAACATCAACATCCATGTATGTACTTATTGTTTTTCCACGTTACGCTAATAACGAAGGATTAAAGAACTTTGGCTCAAAAAATACGAAAGGAACCGAAAATTTATATTTATGAAACGATTACCTGCAAATTCAAAGTATATTATATTATAATCGAATACATACAACTTTGTTCATCAAACATGTACAATATTTCTCAAGTTGCTACAGATGCCACATACATATATGACTCAGGTCTCCTCTTTTACAAATTTTGTAGAACTATTGCTTGATCTCACGATAGTTAGAGAGTAACTGTGTAACGTAAATTTCATTCCTTCAAAACTTGGGTTGATCATTTGATTGATGCATAGATGTGCATCTGTTGCGCTAAAGTTATTCCACAGAGGCCACAGATCGGCTACCTCAATTAACAGCTTACAACGCTTTCCAACGTTTAATTTAAATTCAATGGGTTACGTTGCAGTATATACGGATTGTTTTGTTGCTGTTCTGAGTTAGTTTTTTAATACTAAAATACTAAAAATAAATGCTTGTTAATAATAAAAGTATGAAATTGAAATGTCAAAAAAAAATATGCTACAAAAGGAGCTTGAAAATGCTAGTTCCAAACTACAACAAAAAATTCGAAATATTGTTAAAAAAAAAACGATTTAACAACAGCAAAGCGTTTTTAAGTGCCTTGTTAAAAATATATTCTTTCCATTATTTCGTTCTTCTTTCCACATTTAATGCATTTTTATTAATGACAATAAATATCACCGCTTTGCATATCAATCACACAGAATCGAATAATCAGTAACAACTGAAAAAATACACAACAAAACAAAAGCAAAACGACAATTGAACAGCAACGACAAAAAAGATAAACGTAAATTTGAAAGAAAAAGCAAAAGACAAACTAAAAACTCAAGCTAGCTAACTAAATTTCCACAGGGAGAGAGCTAAACCGAAGATAAACAAACCGAAAAGCACCAAGAGCCGATTGTGAAAACAACAACATAAAATCGACATTTAATTTTATGTTTAAACGCTGAGGCCATCGGCGCATGTTAACGCCTCGCAATATGACAACTTAACTTAAACTTACAACAAACGGGCCATAAAGAATGCCATAACGACAAACCACAACAACAAAAATAAAAAGATCACATATGACTGCTAGTAAGAAAGCAGATATTCAATTTGTGTTCAAACGCAAATTTTTGACAAAAAACTATAAAAACAACACTAATACAACAAACACATAGATCGGCGAATATTTTCAGTTATGAGTGTAAACAGTACGTACGTATGTGCACTGTGTTGTGGTGCTGAAAGCAGAAAATGGGCAATAAAAGTGTGAAGCGCGTACGCGCGCGCAGCAAGTGTTAAAAGCCAAAGAGGCGTACGAAAGAGTCAAGCCATTGCCACGCACTTTTCCGTGTGTCGTCTTTGCTGCTATTTTTACGGACTTTAGTAATAATTTGGCGTTTATGTTTGCTACAAAATTTTTTTAGGAAAACATTACCTTTTTGTCCTAAATATTTGCAGCCTGCGCTCGGCGGCTTTCTTTTTAGCATAACAAATCCTAAGCAAGTAGGAATGCGATTATCGGTTTGACGCTGACATTATGATTATGATTTTTCTAACTTTTTCATTCTTCTGTGAAAGCTTTAAGCTCTTTAGCAGCTTGTAATTGGCGCTTTGGACACAAGTTGATAAACTAAACAGCTTCAATGGTTATAAATTTCGTTGTTGATTTGCAGAAGTTGAGTTGAGCTATAATGATGTGAGTTGAAGTCTCGCTGTTTTGTTTAAAATTCATTCGGAAAGTCAATAAATCCATATGTTGCATGGGCACACACATACGCACACACACGCATGTCACGCGTGTTGTTGCGTGTTTTATCTGGTTGTGTTTGTTGGCTTATAAATTCTTTCGTACCTGTTTTATGTATGTTGACGTCAAGTACCGTTCGATTTTCATCGTCATCGGCGTTTAGAATGCATTGTAGTTCTGCGCTAGGTACTATGCCTGGAAAGTTGACCCATTGAGAAATATTATACAACTCTGAGGCTTTGGTAAATAAAATTTTAGTAAATTTTTTGAAATTTGACTCTGCTAATGTTAGATATGTATTTTTGAAATAAAATAATTTTTCAAGGATTAAACCAATTTATCAATAAAATAAAATACAAATACATTTTCGAGTCCTGAGTATGAGTCAGTCAGTGACGAGTAAAATTTTAAACTAATTTTTCTCGAAACTGAATTTACTAAATCGGTAACGTATGCACTCAAGGGCTATCGATCTAGTAAGTTACGTAAGTTACGTAAGATTTTAATATTGTTATTACACGTTTTATTTTTATGTAAAATATACTATCCAGTTTCGCGACCAAAAATGTTACCTTTTCTTATGTAAATCCACCATTTTGCGAAAATTTTCGATATTTTTTTAAAAATATACGAAGTTTTAACTAAAAATAATAAGAATACATTACTTATTTTGTGAAAAACATGATTTCGTATAATCACCAAAACCCATAGTTGCACCATCGAAAAAGATAATTCCAAAGATTGCCCCAGTAGACACAAATACATTTTATGTTCACACTCAACTACAAATTTTATAAAGTTTAAACCGGGAAGATGTGAATCTCTTTTCCTTATTACCAGAAGAATTGATCAAATAAAGCCTCTGTAAGCTTATAGGCTGACCTAACCCCTTTAAATACTAAATTTCGTCATATAGTTAATATTTACTATAGTACATATTATATGTTTTTTATCAAGAAAAAGTATTCAATTCAAAAAAAAAAAAAAAAAAAAAAACAGACACTAATTTCACTTGTAGCAAACTTTCGACTCGCTGTGGATCTTAACATCGATAATTTGCCGTGCTCAGTAGAGGTACGGTTAATAAATGTAGAGTCTAAATTAAATTAAATTAAAAAATAATATTTGATAACATGAACTTGTTTCATTCTGAAAATATCCTTCCACAAAATGCTTACATTTCCAGTAAGAGATTTTCCTCACTTCCGATACAAAAATTTTCCATCAGCCCTCTCTATTAAATACAAATATACACCTATGTTACCACCATTAATTTATTTATGGCTGAAATCACAGCATAAAATTCTAAATGTTCACGTATGTGTACGCGCTGGCTTCTCATTCTGTATGCCGTACGCAACATTTCCCTACTCACGTGCTGCGCATGCGTATGAGGTCATTTGCGTGCGCGAAACAAGTGCAGACACGACACAATGGACAAAAGTAAAAAAGAACACAGCCACGTTTAGCGACACCAGCGAACCACCAGCAAGTGCCATGTGCACATTCATTCATATGTCTATATGTTTGTTTGTATGTGTAGCTGTGTTTGTCTGTGTTTCTGTGTATGATGTACTTGTCTATGTTGGTAGGCATGTCAGAAAGCCGGTTGTGCTCATTGGCATAAAATTAAGCTAAATTATTTTTTTATATGAATATTATGCAAAAATTCTTTTACGCTGCCGTTAGCTGTTGCGGCTGCGCTCCGGTCACACTTGCCTCAGCGACTGTTATCGCCGCTCTGCACTTTGCTCCATTCTAAGATTTATTCACAAATAAAAACACAGTTTTTTTAATGGCTGCATTGGATTTCTATTAACTTATTTATGTAATTTGTATGCCTCGATAAAAGTGAAATAAATAAATATGTAAATAAAAAATTAATAAATGGTGGCAACTCATTTTTGAGTTGCCGGGCTGCACGATTTCGTGTAAAATCCATTTCGCTGTTGCACACTGTGACTTAACCTGCATTGGCCATGCCACAAAAAGTGGTTATTACTTTTTTGTCTAGTGAATTGAATTGAAAATGAAAATTATTAGCAATTATGCAAAAGTCAAAGAGACAAAACAAATCGTTTATGAATTATTATTTGCAGTGGTTATGCATATTTTCATGATTCGTGTGCTGCAAAGATGCGATTGGTTTGCAATTCGCCACTTTTATTGCATGTATTTTGTTATTGTTTCGTTTCTGAGTAGTAAATTTATTGCTGGTGGTGGTCATTAGTGCTTTTAATTTTGAAAACTGTGGGTTATATATATTTTTAAATACAACTAAGTAATGATTACCTTATATAAGCTGAAGTGGACAATTAATAATTGAGAATATTTTATTAAAAAATGTATTAATTAATTATCCTCTCTTTACTTTAATTAATTTTTGCATATATACGTGCATTTATTAATCAGTTGAATATTATTAGCATATATTATATTCCGATAATAGACAGTTTTGTACCACGATTGGCATTTGTATTACAGACTTAAGCAACGAACTTGCTGAGAATGAAAAATGGAGGCGCTATTATACTCAAGAGATTGCAAAATGCGGCGAAAGCTACTTTTTTCTTGGACATTGGACCAGAGCAATTTTTTTTATAAAATATTTTTTTCGTAGTCGAAATTCGAAAATCGATCATTTTCGCAGTTGGAAAAGCTATAAATTGCAAAGTTTGAAAGTCGATAACTGTCGAAATTCGAAAACGGGTTTATTCAAAAAAATACAGATGTTATTATTTATTTTATGTAACTTACCTCAAAATCATAATTACAATTATTATCTTAAAATTAATGTCTTAACTAATGATAATTTATTACAATAAGCCAAATTTAAGGCTTCGGAGAAATTTCAATTTCGAAATATAGTATTCGAAATAAACTTTGTTCTTTTACTTATAACTCAATCTTTCACAAAATCAATTTCTCCTAATGCCTTACTTAGCGATACACAATAATTTTCATGTCTTCCTATATTTAACACAAAAACAACTGCAATTATCAGCTTGATTCAATTATTTAAATAATTATGTTGATATCTTTATTAAATATTTTCAAATTTTGCAATGAGTCTGAATAGCCAATTTCATCTTCTAATAAAAAATCACATCATAAAGGTTTCAGTTTAAAATAGTTTATTTAAATTTTTCTTTTATTACATAAGACTTAAATATGTATATAATACTTGTTTATTACCAAATCAACATTACAATTACCTCATGCATAAATTTTTTCAAGCAAATTGGTAAAAATTAAATGTAAATAAATAACGGTACCGTACCAATTAGAAATAACCAACGGTAACACAATATATGCCAAAAATATGTCGCCCCCCAAGAAAACAATGTAAATTTATGTGACTTAATGATTTGGTAAATCAATATCCAACCCCGAACAGCCAGCAAAAGGCTAAAAGCTAAGACGTCAAAACCACAGCATAGAATAACAGGCAAATAGACAACAAATTAAGCGCATAGTAGGAAACAGCAATAAATACAAAAAACTTTGAATGCCATAAAATGCAATGTCAAGCGACCCGAAACACACGCATACATATGCACGCTCGAACGACTCATATGTACACATAAACACACATTAAAGTGCGCACTAACCTAGTAGGAAAACAGGAAATCGCAAATCGAGTAGCGCTGTAGATAAATTTATTTTGAAATAGCAGAATTGCTAGTAAATATTCATGAAGCAAACGAAAACAACTTTTCAAAATTTCTTCAAAACAAATATTAAAAATTTTCTCAAACAAATTTTTTTTTTAAATTATTTTAAAACAATTTTAAAAATTTGTAAACAAAAATGTTCAACAATATATGATTTGCGACCGATTTCCACTTAGGTCTGCCTTTTTGCCTCTAATGTCATACACTTATGCTGTTAGCGGTAATAGCAGGCATTTCATATTCAATTTACGAGCTGCGTTAAGCTAAGGCGCATTTAGCTGGCACTCACGTGCACTTTTGTACTGGTATGTGTTTGTGTGTGTGTGTGTGCGTATGGTCGTCAGCTTACCAAAAATATATACAAATTCAGCGGAGACCCGCTACTAATGTCTCAAATATCACAACCATTCAAACGTCACTCCAAATAGCAGAAAGAATTTTTACACTCATGTGACATTTTCTGTCGATTATCATCATTGCCTGGTTATGGCACTGATTAGGCCCAAAGCTGCATACCCGCATACATACACATGTGCATATATAGCTGCTGACTGCCGCAGAGTTGGCTAATAATGTCAATGCGAGCGCTGATTTGATGTTGGTTGCTTTGCTTTGCTGTTGTTGTTGTTGTTGTGTATGCTGTGCGGCTGCACGTTGCCATTGATGGCATTAGCTGATGGGCTGTTGCACTGTTGCAGTCGTCACACAAATGAACTTCCATAAAATTTTTGAGCTTTTCAATTGCATTTATTTTTAAACTGAATGCTGTTACGACAACAACAACAACAACAAAAACAACGCTGCCTTCCTGTCTTGCCAGGCAGAAATGGATGGTAAGTGAAGTTGTAGGATCGTTGACAGACGACTGTTTGACAGTGCGACGCACTGTGGCATTCATTGGAGTTTACGCATGCGCGCGCGCACCACCGAAGTCACCTTAAACGCACAAATGACAGCAATATCTTTTATGCTTGCGATTGTGTCGTGCATCATTTGACCGCGCAGCAGCAGCCTGTGTTGCGGGCGCGTGATATAGTGACTTGGCGCACGAGTGCAAGAGCCGGCTAACAAGTCCGCGCGAGTAGCCGCAATGGCTCGCCAGACATGCGGTGGCTGAGTGACTGAGTGAGTGTATTGAATTTATTAGTTACAAAAATGGTGATAACGATGCCATTAATGCGCGCATTCATATCAGCGCGGCTGGCAAAACAAAATAAAAATTCACAGAAAAATAAAAAATTTAAAAGCTACAAATAATACAACAAAAAAAAATGAAATTTGTATGCTGTTATAAGAAAAATTGCATCATTTTCCATTTCTTTGTTGTGCTCGAGCAGCAAGCGCGCACCGCTTTCCGCATTGCGCCGCGGCGCAGCCCGTTAACCAAGCGCTGCCGTTAGTGTTGATGGGGGTTGATGTCATCAGCAACAACAAGCACTGACATACCGACAGCATACTGCATGCATGTGCTAAAGCAACAACAGCAATTGCAGACAGCTACTTAACGCGCCTGCGCGCACAGGTGAAACGTTTTTCCCAAGCACGTCTGCGCCTGCATTGTTGCTACCAATGCGACTGCATACACATCATCTGCGCTCTCACCTCACCTCACCGCCACGTCACTGCCGCCGCGTACTTTGTGCGCTTGCACGTTCGATCGAATTGCGATTTCTGCGCACGTCTGGCATCTTTCGAATTACTTGATCTGCAATAAGATGTAATGGTATGCCAGCGAGCCACCAGCACCTCGTAGTCAGCGGCTAAGAGCCAACTAACTAGCAGACAACGCATAGTTACACTGACTAAGCAATGAGGCAGCGCGCTGGCGTGCGTGTGTGCTGGTGTTGGTGCGCTCTAGTGGCACACTCGCCCCGTCGACTGAGCGTTTGTGTGTGTGCGAGCGACCGACTGTGTTGGTCGGTCAGTGTTGGTCACTAAGTTGTTTGTGTTGTTCTTGTTGTTTATTATTTTCTCATTTTCTTATTGCAATATAGTTTTATTTGTTGTTGTTGTAGCTTATTATGTATCCGTACGTACGTACTTAAGTTGCACGCCTGTCCGTGGAATGCGGCTAGAGCGAATTTTACGACAGCGGCATCTGTGCAGGGTGTTCATTAGACATACATTCCTAAATGTGCAGACACTTGGCACACACAGACACACTCATAGCTGCAATAAAAACAAACACCGGCGTTCAAAATCAATATGTTTGCTGTTCTTTATGCTTTTGTTGTTGTGTTGCGCTTATTATTTTCACTGCACTTGCGCAGTTATTGGACACATTTTCAAGCGGCAGGGAGATGATGTTGCGCTTGTTTGGCATACTTTCTCAGTTTATTGGTAGTCCGGTGATTTTGCCAAGTCCAAATGTATATTGTAGCATTTTTCCTTCAATTCAGTTTAGGTTGTTGAGCTCTGTTCTCAATTATACAAATTCAAATCTGCGCTGCTTTAGGATAATCGTCCATTTCATTAAGTGATTTTTATTTAGGTCAACATTTTAGAATTGAACCATCCATTAATGGGGTGAAAATTCTTTTAAGCTGGTAAACGAAATCAGTTTGGACTAGGTGGTTGAGTACTTCAAGTAAAAAATTTCGGGTTTACTAAAAGTGTTCAAGGTTGATGCAGCTTTTTTGGAAGAACATTACTTCTAATATTACTAATTTACAATATTTGGCTTTAAGCTTATGGTTTGGTGAAATCTAAATTTAGTAAATTTAGTAAAAATGGAGTTGCATCTAATTTTGACATAACAATAGGTCTGTGTTTTGCTTAAGAGTTTGATCATGTGATTTGTAGTTCCATCATGCAGTAAGAATATTATAGAGCCGAACAAAAGGGTTCAAGCTGTTAAAGATCTAACATAAAACATAAAGAAGAGGAGTTCTTTTTCCCCGTCTAAAGCAAATTCAAAATAACCCGGACTACAATAAATGTATTTTAACACAAAATTTTACCAACTTCGAAATATAAGCCGCCGCTGGGATGGCCTTCAGTGCCTTCAGCGAATTTTGGCTTTTTTGGTTTCGGCTCAATTGTGGAGCGCCATTCACTAAATTGTTAGACAGTTTCGGCGTAATATTCACAACCCCATATATCGTCACCAGTGATGATGTGTTTCATGAAAGTAGGGTTCTCCGCTCCGTTGTCAAGCATCTCTCTTTCGACCTCTACTCGACGAAATTTTTTCTTTCGACGATCTTCAAGCACTGTCTCTTTTTTAACTTATTCGGTATTGTCGTCTTTAACAGAGGTGGATGGAGCTCTTGGTGACTTCACGACCTTCACTGAATGCTGGGTGCCACTAAAGATACTTGTGTTCGTGGTAAAGTAGATCTCCCAAAACACACACGGACAAACAGTTCCCGTCGTAAACAAACACACACTAATTGACATATGAAGATTAAACTTCTCATAGACAAAAACATAGGTTGTACTAATAAACTACTAAATTAATATTTATCGATTCGGCTTGGGCGCGCAGGTAATAAAGACCAGTCCAAGTCAATGAATATGTATAAATACTTTCCAAAGTATTTGTCCCACACATTCCAAAGATATTAAATATTCTAAAGATATAACATATCTGTATCGAAATTCATGTTTTTTTAAGGATTAGAAAGTCTTGTTTTCATAAATAAATTCTCAGTCATAGTAGCACTAATTAGTGAGTGATTTACGAGTATATTACCAATATCGACCTAAAAACTAGTTTCATTGTAGTTTAATTAAAACTATCGGGAATCGCAAAGAGCTTCTATACTTCTTTTCCCAGTACTAATATTGCTCAGTTGGAATTTATTTTTGATAGATATATTTCTTTAGTATTAAAACTCTTTGTAATTTGCAACCAACTGACTATATTTGATGCATCTCATTATCAATAATGCATTATAACGGAATAAACCAAATAAAAAGCAAAAAAAAAATACAAAGATCAAGTAACCAAAATACATAAAATTATTTGCAAAATAATTATTTTTTCCAACATTAAAGACTTGAAAACATTTTTTCTGCACTCTTCAACTCAAAAATATTTCACTTTTGAAGACAATTTTTTTCCGAATATATATTATATAAAATTGCAAACTAAAAAAAAAAAAAATTAAGGACAAATTCAAACTCACGCGGCGGCACATGGTAATCGTAAATTGATGGAAAAGTGCGCTGCGATTTGTAATAAAACAAAAGTCGGCAGCCGCAAACGTGCAGACCATTTACACGTCTCACGAGCAACTTCGGCTTTAAATTAACGGAAAACATTTGCCCAAATAAACTCACTTTTCACAGTGCCCCAAAGGCACGGCAGCAACCTGTTGTACTAAATCATTAAATAATAGCGAAGTGAGCGATGGATTTGTGCCGTTGCGCTCCCCACCACACGCCGCCAGCATAGCGGTCGGCATGCCACCAACAACAGCAGCAGCGGCGACAGAAGTGAGCAATGAACAGCGCAACAAATGTTGCACTTTTGGTTTCTTGTAAAATTTCAGTTTTTCTCATTGATTTTTTTTTCGTTTTGATTAACTGGTGTTATTGCTGTTTATTCTCTTTCCTCTTTGCCTCATTTCAATTTTGTTTTTGTAATTTTTTGCTTGTTAATCCACCAATATTCGCGCCGCTAATCGAAAATGGAAAACTTTGCAGTAAGAGAGTGGGGGGGGGGGAGGGGAAGACGAGCGCTTGCCGTTGCTGTGGATGGACGGACGTTTCGCTCGATTTGGCAGCTGATGTTCGGCTGCAACGTCGGCGGCAGCGTCGACGCGCTGGAAAATCGTGCACGCCATACAATTTATGTAACTTTTTGCACTCCAAACTTAATGACATTATCATCATCATCACCCCGTAAAAGAAAATGGTGTAATGCCAAGTGACCCGAACAAAACTACAAAGCTAACAATGGCCTGAGTTAAGTTGCAGAACTTTTTTCCTACATTTTTTTTCTCTTGATTCATTGTTGCTGCTATTCAATGGAAAGTCAAAGCTGCATAACGGTGCATGGAAAGTGCATAGAAGGTGGAAAGAAGCGGCGCAGCTGAAGTGCACATGTGTGTGTGTTGTTTAGGTGCAAGCAGGAAAACGCACGAGCGTAAGAATTATATGGAAATTAGCGGAAAAAATCAATTTTTTACTATTTTGGTACACATCTACTTTTCAATACACCTTTTTTAAACAAAGTATTGTTTAAAATTTTCGAATGGTTTTTGTTACAACACCATCGACATATCAATAGCGTACTCTAAAATTCAATTCAGCTAAAGTGCGCTATTGGCTATTTTTCATGGTTTTTATTTTTCTTTGTCATTTTTATTTTGTTATTTTTTTTTAAATTTTTTTTGTAGTCACTAGCAGTGCAACGCAGCCAAAGAAGTTTGTTGTTTCCATAGAAACTAAATCGAAAAACGGAGACTCACTTTAACCATAGAATCGTGACGGTGCTGACCCATTGAACCGCAGCACAGCAATGCGTCTTTTTCACTTTGGGCTTTGTCCGCTGTGCCGTTATGCCAACACGCCGCGCTGCCCGTCCGCCCGCACACTCTTTTGTGCGGCTGTTGACTTCTGCGTGCTGCTTCCTTAAAAGAAGATGTTGACGTGAAATGCTCTTATTGTTGTTGTTGTTGTTTTCCTTCAACCAAATACATTAGGTGCAATAAAAATCGATTGAATTTTAGCACGAAATCAAAAGTGCAAACGCGGAAGAAAATTAATGAAGGGAAATATTTGTTGCTGTGCTGGAAAAGGGTTGCATGCTGCACGGCGCGTCAAAAAATTAAGTGCCAATCGCTGATGCGGCTTGAAAAGTAAAGCGTGAAGCTTGTGAAAAATATCTGCAAAGTGTTTAAAACGGCAATTGCAGCGCCTTAACGCTAAAAGTAGGCGTGCAACTGTCGAAGTGCTAAAAATAATTTGTTTTTATATTAAATAAAGCAAAAAAAAATTTGGCAATTTTTGTTGTTACTTTCATTTCTACAACTTCAGCGATAAGCAAATGAGGAGCAACAAAAAGAAAATTAAACCACTTTCATAAACCTTCGAAATTTATTTAGAAGCTTTGGTCCACTATTATATAAATAAATAAAGGCTTGATGCAAATTTTTACGTTGTTCAAAGCAAGTTAATGCTTCTGTGTTTGTTTTTTGTTTTTGTTTTTTTTTCTCCACGACTAACACATCACTCTGCGCCAACAAATGATCAATATATCTTACAACACGAGTCAACTGTCAAGTTTTGCTGTCGTCTCGTATGTGTTACGAGCGCCTTTGTGATCTACAAATACACAAAAGTGTATGTGTGTGTAAGTTGGAATACATTTTCGGTATCTCGGCTATATGTTGAACTCCATGCGCATTGCTTGTTTATTGCCGCGCGCCATTTCCGACTACTTTTTGCCAATTCTTCTGACAAGCTCAAATCTGCAAGAGATTTGTTGCTTCTTTCAATGCTACCGTGCTGCGGCTGCTGCTGTTTACTTCAGCTATGCGCTTGAGCATGCTTTGTGCCTGTTGTTGTCGCGCTGCTGTTCGACTGCTCCACTATTTGCATGCAAATGATCGACTTAATGCGCGCGCCTGCGCGTGGCTTTTATGCAATAGTTTTATTATGCTATTATTTTATTTGTTGTTGCTATTATTATTGTTTTTATTATAGTTGTTGTCTTTGTAGTCTTTCCACGTTTTTGCTCGCCAATGTCTTGTCCATTGTCTTCACTGAGTTGGTGCAGAAATAAATATTCGTTTGCTCAACGAAACTATTCTAAGCTCTGAGTGAGTCAACAACAGCGAGGCGAGTATGTGTGTGTGCATGCGCAGTAGCCGGGACGAATAACAGTAGCGTTTGCGTAGAAGTTCAGTAAGCAAATGTGCGCTTGCACTATGTTGCAAAGTGTTTGGGACAACTGGCGGCGCCGTGTGGCAGACATGCAGCAACGCTTGAGCATTTGCGTTGGACACAATGGCGTGTAAGAATTTATTATGCGGACATCCAGCAGCAGCACCCAGCACCGCCAACAACATCAGCACTGCCAACACCATTGCCACAATGCCCTAAAAGTAGTTATGCGCCAAAAATGGACAATAAAATGAAAATGAAAACGAAAACGAAAACTATTGTTGCAATGCTAGAAATATTAAAATAAACATGCAACTTAACTCAATTCATTTTCTTCGAATTGGTTGGCTTAGTGGCGTTTCGAACGCAATACGCAACAATTTCTGGGTCAGCACGACTTGTTCGGTGTTGAAATCGCAAACGCTGACGCAGCTGCATAAATTTATGCAACAAAACTAATAATCATAAATATGCGCATGTAAATTAATACATACAGGCATATGTGTGTGTGTGTGTGTATGAGCTAGTATACCTGACAACTATACAACTTGTGGCGGCTTAAACTTCTGAGTGTGCCATTTAGAAATATAAACAATTTGTTGTTGTGTCAATCAACTAATTTCTATAGCTTTTTTTTATGGTTGCCCTCTGCAAGCTAAACAATTTGTCACTCGAACAAATTGCCGTTGTTTTTGCCTCGCTGTATTAAATTGATTTCAGAATGCTTTCTTTTGAATGTTTTGCTGGATTTTTATTATATTGTATGGTGCACCTAAGGGAGAGAACCGCAATACGGTAGCTAAAACGCTGATTTCATAAAAATAAAATATTTGCATATATAACACGCTGGGGCTTTATTTAAATGGCATATCCTTAGTGACAGTTTATGCTACTGAATAAAAGTTATCTCCATATAAACGGAGGCTTCCATTGTTTGACCGTACAAAAGACTTAAGCGCGAAACTTGCTTTCTAAAACATATAGTATCACGTTTGAAAATTAATTGAATAAATTGAATTTTGTGAGTTTTCAGACACGAAATTTACATGATTTTAAAAAAATGCACTGATGTTTGAATTTACAATTTTTATTGATTATAAATATTATTTAAATACATATATAATATGAGTTTTATATGAATATTAATACAATGTTATAAGTCTGTAAAAGCAAACTAGTACAAAAAAGTTTTTTAATATTCATGTAAGACATTTTCAAAGTTAAAGTAAATAATGAAAAAAAGCGTTTAATGCCTTAATATTCAGTTTTTATTATAAATTTTAAATTTTGAAAAATCTAGACATAAAAAAGTAGGCACAATTCTATTAAAAAGCGAATAATACTTTAAGTTTCCTTACTTATTTCCATTACAATATAATATTAATTTTTAGAGCCATTTTTGATGTAAAAAAGTCGTGACTGGCTGTATCGATTTTGTTGGTTTTTCATTATCTTACCAAAAAATTAAAATGTTTCATAATAACAGAATTAGAGAGCTTAGAAAATCCTATATGAACTTCTATTGCTAAAATAGTTACATTGAACATAGACTATCAAGTAAGAGAGCGAATGATCTTCAAATAATCCCATGATAATTTTAAACTTTAATTTTTTTATACATTTCTTTTAAAACCATTTTCTGTTCAAAAATTTCTTTAACATCACTATAATTTTGTTTTGAAGAATTTTGTACTATTTTATAACTGCCTACATAATATTTTTAAGTGTAATTCGTATTTATCAGCAGTTATTATTTACAAATATATTTTTCCAAACTAAGAATATATTTTGATATGATGGTTTGGTTGTCCTTGGCGTGGAACTAAGAGAATATAAACCAGTTTGCCTACTACAATTCGTAATAAAAGCTATGTTTGCAGGACGTGAATTGATTTAATTGCTGAATAATTATTTTATACTTTAGTTTAAAATACGGCAATATAGGAATAAATTTACATATTCTTTATGATCAAAAATTTACCAAACTTCACAAGTTCAAAAAATGTGAATTTTAAAGCTTGAAGTGATGCCAGACATCATCACTTATAATTTAATTTCATTTAGTTTTTAATAGTAGTATGGATTTTTTTTTTAAGAATTAGTATAATATTTTTAAGTAAAAATTTCTACACTAAATATTATTCCAATTATTCTCAGTAATAATGCGTTAAATTATATAAATCACCTCCACAATATGATAATATTGATAATTTGTTATCTTCTGACATATTTGTGCTTTTTCACCTGTGCAAAAATGCTTTGTTTAATAAAATACAAGAAGGTGTGTTATTATAGTTCTAAGATCGAAGACAACTTATATCAGAAATGATGGTGTTTATATTATATTAGATAACTATTTGAAGTTCTTAAAAACTGAAATAACAGACTCAACTTATTAAAGTTATCAAACACGCATCACCAAGCCCACCACAACCCCCACCACCACCATCAAACAGGCAACAAAAGCTCTGAAGCCTTTTCAAATTACATTTCGCAGAAATCGCATGCCATATATAAGTATCAAAAACGCTACTCTAAAATGAAAAATAATTATTTCGCTGCAGTCATGCGTACATCTGAAATCTGCTTTATTGGAATTTCAGCCTCCTTATACATGCCTCTAATTGATTTTATTTATTATATATAAGATACACTTTAGTGATATCTGGGTCGACAAGAATTTGCAAACTTCAATAATTTATCTCGCACAACATTTACACAACTATGTTTCGGAAAATTGCATCTCGAACTCATTTTCATTTGCGTTAATTACTTGAATCTATGTCACAAATGTCAAGAAATGCATTAAAGACATAAACATTTTAATTAATATTGTACAGCGAGATAATCAAATGGAGTTCCCAACGCCATAGTGGCAACGGAAATGCACGTCCGTGCGCACAGAAACGAGGCAACTCCAAGATACCATAGTGCTACAGCGCAACGGCTATCATTGCGCTACTTGATTGCTGACAAAATACGGCAACACTTGGAGGCACACCAACCGGCATGTGTGCATGTGTCGGTGAATGTGCACAGCTTTGCAGTTGCGCTTGATTCTTTTCTCTCGACTTCTAGCTCCGTTTATGCCGCACGCCACGCGTTTAGGCGACCATAAAGAATTTTCAAACAGAACAGATAAGAATGAGAATTTACAACGAAGCGCGCTTTGGAAATCATTTAAAATTAACAACAACAATATAATCATAAATGAATATTACAACAATAACAATAAAAATAAAGTAAAGAATATAAAATTAAATGAGTAAGAAATGAAAGCGGCACCACCACCGTGGCAGAGATGCATGTATGCAAGGCTTGCAGAGCGCTGACACGAAGGCAACAGCAAAAGCAACAACGCCAAATGAAGAGCTCATAATTTACAGCGCGTGGCACATTTGTATACAAATATGTATTTTAAGCGCGTGTGTGTGGTTGTGTAGCGGATGCTGCTGCTGCATATGCACACAATCCTACTGTTATAATGAACTAGTTGCTTTTGTTGTTGTTGCGCTAACACCACTCTTGTGTTATGATTATAGTTATTGCCACTGCGCGCATAGAGATACAAGCCATGTTGGCTGCCACATGAGCGCTTACCACATGAGCATCGTTACGATCGGCGGCGCGTTATGTGCTCGGTGCCCGGGCGAGTGCGTGATGTGCGCGCAGACGTTTTCTGAATAAGCAAATAAAATCAGCGAAAAAAGGCGCTAATAAACCGATATGACTTTAACGCCAAGCAGCAGCTGAACGCCGTTGCATGCCGCAGCAGGTGAAGTCAAGCGCGCACTGCTGCGTGACAGCGTATAGTGGTAAGGTAGAGGAGTGGCGACAACAAATTACGCGCTGTCAATAAAGCGTACGGCCATAAAAACACTGAATGAATGAACTCGGCGCATGTTGGCCACTAGGGCTGTGGCAATCACAGCAATGCTGGCAATATTGTTGCTAATGTTGTTGCAAGTTGTTGCATGGTGGAGGCTGCAATATCGATATTGGCATGGATGACGCAGTCAGTGAACACGCAACGCGCATATGTTGCCACTGCGGATGTTATCTTGTCGATGTTGCAACAACAAGAAATTTAACACCTCAGCTGACCGGCCGACAGCTGCCACTAAGCGACGGTCATTTGCAGTGACGGCAAAAGCAGCGGCTGCATTAATTGCTGTGCACATTACCTACATTCATGTGGCAACAATGGCCGTTCATTACTGGTGTTAAATGGTGCAACATGTGGCATGGGAATTAGTGTCTGCGCTTGGAACAACTCTTTTCATTGTTGCTTAATGAGCTGAAGCACATACCTATATAAAAATAAGAGTATTTAGGGTATATAGTAAAACCCGTTTCATTCTATATTAATTATTCACATATAAATTACCGTTAGTTATCAGTATTTTAAATAATATAATATGTATTTATTCTCCTGCCTTTCAGTCCCCCGAATTTGACTATCGGCATGAGCTGATGGGTCGTTTGCACAAAATCGAGCCAGATGTTGAACTTGAAGTATTATCCGCGGCGCCGCATCATCATCACCACCATCACCTGCACCATCATCAGCATCATCACCAGCACTTGCATCAGCATCAGCATCAAGTGTATTCACCGCAAAGTAATCACAGCGGCAGTAATACGCTTGATCATTGGCAACAGCAGCAACAACAACAATTACAACAACACAATAGCAGTAGCAACAGTAGCAATCATGAGCATTCCGCCTATGTGCAACATTCATCGGCATCGGCCACAGTGGTGGTGTCAGCGTCAACCACAGTTGCCGCACTGCCACAACCAGCAGCCGCATCCTCAACAGGTGCCGGACAAGCTGCCACCTCATCAGCCTCTGCCAGTGATATACCCGCCGACACTTCAACCTCACCGCACACATATACGGCATATGATAACAGCGCAGCGGTGGCATATGAAATAGCGAGCGCCTATGGTGCAACTAATGCTGCGGCGTCGGTGGTGGCAGTAGCCGATAAGGAATATTTATTCGGTGAGTTTGTCTAAGCAATTTTGGCAATACTTGCAGTCCTTTCCGGTTTATGCATAGGTTGATTTTGAATCCATGGCTTAGATTTCAAAATTATTTTCACTGAACTTGGTATAGAATACGCTAAGGAACTTTTCTACCGCACGAAACATTTTCTTAGAAAATACTTTTTAAGTCCGAACAGCAATTTTCGACATATTTAGACTTTATTATTCAACATAGCTGCTATTCGAGGACGACATACCCTGAACAGGGTGTATTAAGTTTGCCACGACGTATGTAACCCCTAGAAGAAAATATCGAAGACTATAAACAAAATATGTATAAGTGATCAACGTGACGATCTAAGTCGATTTAAACATGTCCCTCAGTTTCTGAGATATCGTTCTGAAATTTTGCACACGTCCTTTTCTTATCACAACACTGCTCATTTGTTGGATAGGCCGATATCCGTTCACTGTAGTATATAGCTGCCTTACAAATTGTTCGATCGAACTCAAATCTTTATATGGAAACCTTTCTTATTTGTAAAGGTATCTTCATGAAATTTGGAATAGATTATCATTAAGAGCATCGCTATAATCTCCGAGTAAATTGTTCAAATCAGACAACTATAGCATATAGCTAGCATACAAAATAACCGAAAAAAATCAGATTAAATATATTTTTTACCATTTTACGAAAAAATGCATCTGTGAGGAATATTATAGCTTCACTGCAGCCGTAGTGAATGAGTTTCCTTGCTTTAATACCATTTTTGTGGCATAGTATGTTTTTCGCGGAATTTTATATCTCAGAAACTACGAACTAAAACTATCCGTAGAGCATTTTTGAACCATTCAAGAATAACCTCCTTTACTTCAGTTCGATGTATTGCATTATAAGGAGGCTATTATGCACGAGAATGTAGAAACACCAAAATTTCATTTGCTCTTAACATTTTTTAAATTTTTTTCGTCGTTACTTCAGTAATTCAGAACTTGGTAGCACACAAAAGAAAATACTCTTAGCTACATATGTGTATATATACTCGGTCAAATCTCATTTGCAAAAAAAAAAAAAGAAAAACACAAAGCCGTTTGTAAAATCAATGCCACATAAACAGCTTATGTGAGCACTAATGTCAACAGCCGAAAGCAAATATTTCATTATAACATATTTTTGTCACTGTTACACTGCTTATTTGTTGAAAGCAATAACAAACAATATTAAAAGGTAAAATCTATTCAATAAATTGCGACAAAATTGATTTCTATTCAAAGCCAAGCATAAGCTTAAGACTTTTTTCCCACCTAGCGACACAGCACCACACGCCACAACTATGCTTGGCTCGGCAAACCAACTAGACTCACATCAGCTCACCAAATAAGTCACAAATAATTTATTCAGCTGTGAAATTTGAAACCAAATCTCAATGCTGGAAAAAAACGTCTGCTTATTTTCTCCAATCTTTGTCTCTATATACAGCTATTTACTTATTCATATGCACATATATGTATGTATGTATATGCATGAGGGTTTCTACAAGTTTATGTTTTCCTTTATTATTAGCAGTTCGCACAGTGTTGCCGCGCCGAATTGGCGTGTGGAGGCTCGCCAGCTCTTTAAAGGGAGTCTAAAATTTACTTTCATGCCTTCAGTGCTGCTGCTGTGATTGCGTAACTAATGTTGTTTGTTAAATTTGCTTAGCAATATTTACCTTGGCATATGATTAATAGGAGAAAAAATTGCTGAAGCTCCAATGAGCGAGTGAAGCCTGTTAAATTGCTTAGTATCTAGACATATGAACAGTTATGACCCTTTACTATGACTTGAGTGAAATTTTTTTACTTTTTTCTTCTCTTTCGAATTTGTTAATTAAAGCCATCAACTAAGCGCACACACAGCACTCGAATACCACTTTATAACCCAAATTACCTCCACTTTTTTTCAGATACCAAAAATAAAGAGGCTCTCTGCAACCCCTACGCTGACCTCGATGATCCCTACCAGCGTCCGGCACTGTGGGAGGACATCGCCAGCTCAATACAAAATATCGACCCCGAGAATGCGCTCATGTTAGGCAACAACAGCTCAAATTCAACGGTGGCAGCGGTGAGTGGAAGCAGCACATCACACTTAGCGCTTATTGGCAGTGGCACTAGTATAGAGGGCGGCAACACCTTGTTGCCGCAAGTGAAAATGGAGGCGATCGATGATACGCTGTTGGAGACACTGTCCACACCATTGCTCAGTCCCATGGAGATCAAGACGGAGAAACCGACATTACAACAACACACACACCTGCACGCACAACAGCAACAACAACAGCAACACTATGCGCATTATCAACTGCCACCACAACACCAGCCATCACACCATACGCATCACGCACAGCAGCAACAACAACAGCAACACCTCTACCAACATCATCCGAGTTTAGGTGGAACGGATCTCGCTGCCACAAACGGGGATGATACCATGACGCTCATGCAACTGCATCAGCAACACCAGCACCAACAGCAACATCATAACCAGCAACAGCAACATATCAGCGCCTCATTGAACAACAGTAGTAGCAATAGTCCTAATCAACCAAATCGTTGCAGCAGCACCGCCAGCAGTCACAATGCCGAGCTAAGCAGCAGCAATGCGAGCGCAGGTGGTGGCAGCGGCGGCAACAACAGCGCCTTAAATGGCAGTGATAATAGTAGTAGCAATATTTCCTATCAACAATATGCATCTCAACCACATTTAAGTAGCAATAGCAATTATCTCAATGGCAGCGGTGGCATCAATGGTGGCGGCGGTGGTGTTGGCGGTTGTCAAAGCGCGCTCGTGGCCTCCTCGTCGGCGAATGTGACAATCAGCACGTCCGTAACGCTGACCAACCTAACGGCGGCATCAACGCTGGACGGCAATGCGAGCAATAATAACAATAATAATGCAACTATGAACAACAACTTGAATGCCAGCTACGGCTACAGTTGGCACAACAATCAGGTGAGTGCGCAGCTGGCATAAGTTACATATTTCCACACTTACACTGTGCTACATAATATTTTAATACCTGAGAAGTGTTTAGGAGATTTGAAAAATAGTTCAAACGGTCAACTAAAACTAACCTCAAACTCTTTTAAATCGTAATCAAAATATTACTCAACATTGTTGAATACAAATTGTCATATAAATTATTAAAATATTTGCTAAAAGAAAATAAAATAATTATTATTTCGAAATCCGCTGTAAATCACCGGAAAATTTGTTTCATTTTTTTTGTTTAAATATAAACAATTTTAACTTAAATATTTGTTAAATAAAAGTATTAATTCTTTAAATTTTTTATATAAAAAAAATAATTAAATTTTTAAGAATTATCGTTTAAAAAAAAAGTTTTATAATGATTTTTATAAATTGCCACAAATTAACTAAAATAAAATATTTAATTTTATTCAACAATTAAAAATTGTTATAAATAACTATATTACTATTGTTTCTTATAAATTAAGAAAAACTTAATTTAACTGGAATATTATTAAATTTTTTTTTAAATAAAAATATAACGTCAATAAAAATTTAAAAAAAATTTATAAAAAAATTTAATTCTTTAATAATAACTAAGTTTTAATACTTTGTTTATTAAAATAAAAAGTATTTTTTTATTTAAGAATCAATAATTTTAATATTTTCCAAAATTTGTAGCACAGTGCAATAATTGCGGACCATTAAAATAATCAATGATATTGAAACCATAATAACATATAAATGAAATGTAGCGCAATTCCAATACAATGCAATTAAAATGCAATTATCTTTATCGCCTCCACGTTTTCTGTACCGTTATTATTTTGTTTTTTTATCTCGGCAGTCGTACCACCCCAAATACCAAATACCGCCACCACCGCTAACGAACTCGGCGCTGCACCAGCAATCACAGCAATCGCAGCAACAACAACAACAACACCACCAGCCAAACCAATCAAATCCGCAACTGTGCCCACCTGCTGCACCAACCGGCGGCAACTCAATGTCAACGCGACACATATTTGTGCCGCCATTGACGCCACCTAGCTCAGATCCCGGAAGTCCGGGTAGTTCAATGGTAGCGGCAGCAGCAGCAGCAGCAGCAGCGGCGGCGGCAGCTGCGGCCACTGGTGGCAATGCACAACAACAACAACAACAACATACAGCACGTCGCACGACACCACCGCCTCCTTACCAACAGCAGCAACAACAACTGCTACAACAACAGCAGCACCACCTTCACCATCAGCAGGGTCGTCCACTTTCAAGTATTTGCCCGAACATTTTGACACTACACCCGAGTACAAATGGCACAACGTCAGCAATGACACCACTACACTCCACCAACGCCTCCTCCAACGGCGGTGCTATGCACCACCTAAGTCCCGGTCGCACGTTGACCACACTCGGCGTGAACGGTGTTGGCACTGGCATCGATATGGGCAGCGGCCTGCATGGTATTGGTGGCAATGGTGGCGCTGGTGTTGGTGGCCTGGGTGGCAGTCGTGGCCGGGGGCGTGCCGGTGGCGCAGGCGGGCCGGCGCACTTGTCCAACTTGATTGTGCCGACGATACGCACGATACGCTACAATCGGCGCAACAACCCGGAGCTGGAGAAGCGGCGCATACATCATTGTGATTTTGAGGGTGAGTTTGGCGCTTAAGTTTTTTTAAATTTCTGTTTTAATATTGCATGTGGGTTATTTATTAAATGAGAAATTAAGAATGAGATTATTTTTTATTGAAGGGAGTCTTAAACTCGAAGTTTTATTTCTTTCGTTCTGAATAAAAATGATTTGAAATATAGAATAAAATATCTCTAGATAGAAAAAATGTCTAGATCGATAAATCCGTAATATGCCTTTAATCTCAATTTGGAATAAGTATGGGCTTTATTTTATATCTAAACAATCGAAAAAGTACAAAAATTAATCTCGGTGGCTTGGAAAATCAATCATAAATCTTACTAATTAGCTATAGCAGTTCATACATATATACAGTTATCATATAATTTGAATTTTTATAAATCAGTTTAATACTTATTTATTTTATTTGCATAACTTCGCACGCAATGTTCATAATTATTCGCACTACCCGATATGGCGTAGCATTTAAAATAATTTTCGTTTATAATAATTATGATTAGCTTGGCAATCAAAGCGATAATTTCGTTCAAAATGAAAAACTGACATTTCAATTGGCGCCACCTGGGCACATGGGCGCACGATTTATTTCTTTTATTGCGCAATTTTGACATATTTTTGCACAATTAATATAAGGCTTAAGACATCGGCTTAGTTGCACCAATTATGCCGCCCAAAAACGACCAAGTTGTTGAATTCCTATGTAGCATGATCAACCAAGAAAAAAGTAACCGAGTATTTTAACATATTACTTCATTTATATATTGCGTTAAATGTTAAAGACTTTAATTTGTTTATTTTTTTTAAATTAATATACATAACCGCAAGGATGACGGTTGTTTTGGTCAATCCTATAATTTATGAATATTACCACTTAAGCGGCGTGAAGCTATTAAATGACAACTAACACTTTACGCATGTATGTGTGTGTGTGTCTGCCATAAACCGCTATGAAAACTGGCAACTGCAGCAGTAATTATCTGAACACAAATGTTTTTGAATTTTTACTTTTTTCTCAAAACGGTATCTCACGCAAATTGGCAACTCTTTGACGTGCCCCACACTTCGCCTCTCTCTCGCGCACTCACTCTTGCTCGCTCTTGTTTGCTTCTAAGCACCGGTTCAGTAGCCTCAAATACCGCAGTAAAAAAATTTACGTTTGAATTGCGTCGTTTTGTCAAAATTGTCACGTCGCTTTCGTCGCTCGCTGTTTTATACTAGCTGCCAAAAAAAAAGAGAGAGAAGAAAAATTGAGTTATTTCAGCATGTGCTGCATGTGTTGACCGCTTACTACTAAATGCTCGAGCGGATGCATTCGCATGCCGGCGTGTGGGGCAATATTTAACGAACTGAGCTGTCAAAACCGTCACCAAGTTTTTCAAGTATTTAAATTTTTTTCTTCGGCTTTTTGTAAATAAATAAATATCATACGAGTATATACGTATGCCATAATAAAAAAAATAAACTAAACAATTTCTGCGTCTAGTATATAATTATGAATTCAGCTTGCAGCACTAGATTAATGACATATGCGCAGACAGGCGATAATATTAATTGCACTCAAATATCAAGGAAAACGATAATTTTCTTCAAAAAAATTAGTTTTGTTCAAATAAAGTAATTTCAGTAATAATTTTGGTATTTATTCAGAGTTTAGGAGCTTTTTGTGAAATTATATATATTTTTTGGGAACGGTGCAACCGAAGTTAACGTTTTTTCTTGTTAAAATTTTTTTATGTACAAAAAGTTTTACTTCGTGTTTAAATTTCACAAAAAAATGTTTCTAAAACTAAATAAACAAAATATATATGAACAGAAATTATCAGCTTCTTACACTTTTGTGCTTTTACTTGATATTTAAAAAGCATAAAGCAATATTTTTTAGACACAATATTTTAAGTTTTTTTTTTATGCGCTTGCTCTGAACTCAATCGTAACATTTCCTAGTCTAAACTAATTTATCTCTTTATTAATATGCAACGCGCATATTAGCATTAAATCTATATGCCAACATAACCGCCGGTTAACTGCTCGATTGGCGGATAGCCAAAGCGTCAAACGCTGACAAAAACTGATTTTAAAAAGAACTTAACAAATTCCATGCACATATACAGCTATAAATACGCAAATTTCCAGTGAAAAGGTAATATTAGCAGAATATCAACGCTTTTGTTTCCGTCGCTTCGCATAAAAGTGCAACGAAGCAGTTTGTAAAAGTTCACATACGCTTATGCAACTGCTAAAATTTTCCAAATTCAAGACAATAACCGGGGTATACACCCACAAACTTACCGCTGGTAGTGTTGAATTTTCACTTTCCCACACGGAGCGCAGACAATTTGGCTCGTTCGGCTGCTGGCTGCCCTGTTAACAACCTCAGATGTTTGTGTGTGCTGTGCCTTTGTACCTTACTTTCTGTAACTGTCACATTGGCGGAGCGCTGCTCTTGTGGCAAGCATGTTGCACATTACTGTCATGTCAGACAACACCACTGCCTTATTGCCACATTGCGGCGCTGCATGCTTTACAGACTTGCTACCTTGCATTACTACTTCTACTACGTTGCATTAAGATTTTTTTTCCAACTCGCGTTGGTTGTTATTTTTGCTGTCGACTGTCTGCCTGAAAGCGATATACATGACAGACACATGCTCATGCAACACAGGAGAGGCAGCTGTGCTTAACATAATAAAAGTAATGAGAGCAGCAGATAATAAAGAAAAGTCATAACAAGCTTAATGGCACTATCTCAACTTAAACTGGTGTAATTTCGTTATGAATGTTTTTGCTTATTAACGGATAATGCGTTCTTTAAAAAGTTTCTACAATTTTTGATTTTTCTTATTATTTGAGTTAAAGATAGGGACCCCAGTTTGCACTTGGTATGTTATTACCATTGAAAAAGTTATTTTCCTTTCGAAGGTTTTTGGGACTTTGAGTGTTAAATGAACAAAAAATATATAAGGGTAGGTAAAAAGAAATGGCATTGAGAATTCTTGATGGTCTAGTTCTGAAAGTATTCATAGATATATAGACTACTGGTTCCCATTTCGGAGTAATAGTGTTCGATCATTTTGGTTGCTGAAAAGATTTAAAGACAACAGATGAAAATGTCATTCCCTGCTCTAAGATGGCTTTCATTATTTTGCTTAATGATTTTGTATATAAAATTAGCGGATATGCGTCATGTCAGTAAGCAGCATCGGAGTCAGTTCAAATGGGTTGATAATAGTTCGAAAACTTACAACCCATTGCTGACAATTTGTCATGCAAGTTTAACCCGATTTACATGTCCGCTGTATATGCCAAAGGCTGGCCGAAAGAGTGCACGAGAACTTTTGAGACATCAAAGTTCTGCAGAAATAGATATCGATTATATTGTGGGAAAACTGTAGTATCTACTTCATCGTTGTACTTTTATAACGGCACTCTGGAGCGTAAGCCACACCAGTAAAAACTTTCTTCACTCTTGCTTTTATTTGTGGCTTTAGTCTTTCAGCTAATTCACACACCACTTGCAAGGAGTTAAAGCAATTTTCCTTTGGCTTCCTAACTCCGTTATCAAATGTGCATTGCGCATGCGCATTCGACACATTTTTGCCCATAATTGCGACGATGTAATTGCTTGCTTTTGCTCGCTGCTATGTCAATCAAGTGTCCGAATGCACATTCATGCCGATGCGTTTATGCGCAAGTACCTATGTGTGTGTAAGTTAGCAAATAGCGTACAAACTGCGGCTGCGCCTGTGCTTCGATGCGCGTTTTAACAATGTGTTGGTTGCGTGCCTTTATGGCATAATAACTTCATTTGGTAGTAGCAACCGTAAAGGAGTCAGCAGCTGCACTTGACGATCAGCAAATGCCACTGTTATTGTTGTTGTTAACCATTTATATTGTGCAGGTCTCAGCTATGCTATTTTCTTCACCAAACAACAACCACAACAACTGCGGCAACAATGCGTGCGTGTACTGCGCCAAGTTCATTGCTACGCCGCTGTTGTTGTTGCGCGTATTGGTATTTGTCGTTAAGCGTATTTCGTTAACATTTTTTCCAGCTCTTTGTCTCGTGTGCTAAAATTGTAAACGCATTTATTTACATCGGTTTGGTTTTTTTTCCTGAAACGTGTCGCAGTAGCTTCTTATGCCTATTAACAACCTGTGGCGGTGTAAACACTGCCGGCTTGTGTTTGTATTTGTGTTTTGCTTTTATTTTCAGCTTTTTTCTATTTCGCTGGTGTTTTTTTTATTGGCATTGTAGCTGTTGTTTGAACTGTTTGCGGTTGGCTGTCGAGATTTTTGTGCCTGTTTTGGCTAAAAGTATTTAACACAACTACTCACACACACACATACACGCGTGCTTTGACGTTTAAGCTTACGCTAGGTCTTTTAAATGTTATAGGCGCAATTATGTGTGTATGCGTGTATTTGAGTTTGTTGAGAGTACATACAAGTAGTAGTGGTGTCTGTGTGACACAATGTTGCCGGCCATGCCTCATTGTTGCCAGTGCCATTGCCATTACCACTGGGTGTTGCAAGGAAATTAACCCAAATTAGAAGTGAAAACATTTCTCAGATTTCTCTCACTGTTCGCTGTGTCGATAACTTGCAATTGCGCATTTATGCTTGAGCTGAGCAAATGTTGAATGGTTGATGCTGCACGCTGCACGCTGCTCTCATGTGCCTTCGTGTGTGCATGGGCATGTGTAGTGGTCGCTAGCCAAACAAAGCAAGTACAAATTAATACTCAAGAAAAAAATGCATATAGGCACATACATATACAACAACAACACATGTGTTTGCTGCGCGTACAATTGCTGTGTTTTTGCAATTTATTTCTTATTTCCTTTTTTACAGTAGCAAATTTGTTGGCATCTCTTTTTGGCCAACAACTCGGATTTTGTGGTTATACTCTATTGATTTTTGGTTCTCGTACTTTTTCGTGTTTATTTTTGTTTTTATATGCTTCTGGTAATTTCGTTGTATGATCGCGTGTACTCTGCGCAAATTTGCATGCCTGTTGACAATGGTTGACCTCCCGGCTGCTGTGCTACAATGTTGGTTTTGCAACGCGTTTTATGTTTAACAAAAATGTTTAAATATTCGATTTTCCACTTAAGGCACCACAATAATTGCTTACAATTCGCCAGAACACACATTTATGACTACTGTAACGTTGCCATTAATGCGTTAAATATGCGAGGCGGACTGCTGGGCTTATGGGAAAAAAGAAACGGTACAACATTGTACATGTGTTTGAATGTGGTGTTGTTGTATGCAGGTAGGGTGAGGTTAGCTTTTATATGCATATTGTGGGTATTTTCTATTAGAAATTATTATTTTTAGTCACAATTGTTAGCAAGCGATTTTCTGAGAGGAAAATTGTAAGTATAAAGCATGATCTACGTCTCATAAAATATTGGTTCACCGTTTTAAACGTAAATTTAAAATATTTCATAGGTTCAGAAGTTGTTGGCAACTTTTTTTGATGATATTTTGAATATATAAATAAGTCAGAAATAAATAAATATATTAAATTAGAAAACATACATATATTTTGAATCAGGTGGCAAGATTATTAGAATTTATATATTATAATAATAATTAAATGACATTGACTTCAATAAATTACGCACAGTTTTCTTCGCCGATACAATTACTTCGACATTTAATTAATATGGCAACTCCATTTCCACTAACAGTTCAACGCAGCCACTCATTTCTATAACTTTTTTCATTGACAGCTTACTGCCAACATTTGCCATACACATACACATCAAATACAAGCGTCCATATGTTCAAGTGCCAAATGATAAAGTGTTTGTGTGGCTTGTCATATTGACCTCTAGGTGTACACGTTCGCCAAGTACTGCTATTTCCAACGGCTGGCCACACACTACCACCCCCCCTTCCAACAACCGCGCTTACCACATAGGCAAGGGTATTTGTGGGATTTCCTGCCTACTTTAATCCAGTTATTTGCAATGCCATTCAGTTGCCTGTCTAACTGTCGTTCTGCTCGCGCATATTTATGTTTTTTTGCATGTTTTCGTTGTATTGAACTGCCAGGCAATTTTTATGCTATATGTTTACTGATTTTCTTGTCTTCTTATTTTACTCTTTTGTCAGTCAAGTGGTGTGTCAAGCCGTCGCTACGTGCTACAAATAACTTTTTACTAATATTTGCCATATTTCAACACATGCATAAACGCATGTATGTGGGTATGTAAGCACATATTTAGATATGCGCGTACGCGATGTACTCATGTAGCATAATTAGTAGCAGGTTTACTAAGAATTTTTACGAGAAAGTATATTTTATATATATATTTTTTTTGTTAAGAGAGCTCCGATTAAATAATTCCTGAATATAATTTGAAATGAGATCAACTTAATTCAACTCAATAATTTAAACCTAAAATGTGTGGATCCAAAAAATATATTCGTACCTACACTATCAACTCAATCCGCCACTTCCGTGCTCACTGCGTTCAGTCTCTGCTCTCTTCTGAAAAAAAATTTGCATGCGAAAATAACAAAAAGTTTAGCGAGTTCAATTCAACAGAGAGGAGTATTTGGTCATTACATAAGAGTGATATAATCGCTTGATATTATATTTATATTTGATTATGCCAGTTTTGTATGGTAATTATATCAGTTGCTTGCTCGATTGGACACTATTCTAAACTTTGCAAATTGAAGACAGCTTATAACATAACAAAATGCCATCAAAAGTTCATTATGGTACATGCACTTATATGTTCAAAAGAGCGAACACAATTTCCTTCTGCCTAAATATTGGCATTCCAAATAAATACATCTTGCAGAAGTAAATAACATATTTAATAACATTAATTTAATGAACTGTTAATGGTGTAGATACACGTTCAAGCAGCAACTAGCAGCAGCAGGGAAGAAGAATTGCATCGATAAACTCAACCACCAGCAACATCCGCCTGTAACAAGTGCTAATAAACGGACAGCAAAAAAGGGAAAAAATAACCGAAACAACCGACTAACTAGCTGAAAAATATGTGGACATAACCAGTCGCTTTGGCAAGCCATCAAACAGTGTTAATTAGCTAAAATTGCAGCCGCCCATACATCCATACATACTTGTACATACCTACAAGAGTCTGCTCCTACAAAAGTGCGCGACTACAAATCAGTGTCGCTTCCTTTTCAGCCGCGCTGCTCGATTACAGGCGACTTGTCGGCAGGAAAACTGAAAGAAGAATGAGTGAGCAAATTATGGGTGATGCAGCAAGAAATCGCCTTTTAATTCAACTAATTGATGGCTCATCGCTTAACGGCAGGCCAAGTGGCAACTACGGTTGAACGCTCTTCATAACATATTTCGCTACTGCGCTTTAGCGCACATACATCATTGCACATGTGTGTATGAATTTCCATTAGTATGCGCGCTTTTCCGCTCGTCACTAATAATCTGTCTTGTGATTTGCGCACTCGTTTACTATAAGAGATACAAGCGAGACAGTTATGCAACAAACCAGTTAATTGACTGGCGATTGAACAGTTTTGAGGTTAAGCAAGCTTATGAGGCAATTAAGCTATCGGAATTTAGAGCTACGATATCGGGTTTAGACAAAAGCTAATTCGGGCCAGGAGAAGCAGTGAAGGAAATATGCATGATTCTTATCCAAAATAAGTTCAGGTTATCGCAAAGTCGGAGAAAGATACTTAGTAGTAGATATTAGAATTATTATTATATTACATTTTAAAATGTTATTACCGAGTATATAAAGAAGATAATCCCAAGCGATCTACGAGATCACGAGTACAAAAATCGATCTTTCTCTAACTCCATCACTAAACAATCGGGGGGTTCTTATTTATTAATTATTATTTTGGAGCTATGTCTGTCCAAAAGTTCATCAACTTAGATATATTTTTCGTTTTACCAGCCTTTGTCGTACCTATAGTAAAACATATGCGATCGCTAGGAAACTAACAGACTCAACCTTAACAATTATACTGTTATTCATTTTTTCATATAACATGTGATCCGCAATAACAAAACAAAGACTTTCACATATTTTTTTTTTTTTAATTTTGTGCCAATACAAACATGCAAACGCTTATTCCAATTTTCATACACTTCTTATAAGCCTCGGCCTTCAGTACCTTCAGCCAAAGCTCATTTTTGGAGTATCATTCCCCAGATTATTGGAAAGTTTCGACATCAAATTCTTAAACCCACGTCTCATTACTAGTAACGATGTGTTTGAAGAATATAGAGTCCTTAGCTTTTTTTGGTATGAGTCTAGCAATGACACGCTTCATACCCTAAACATTAACCAAAATGTGTTGAGTCGACCTCTAATTGACATATGGGGATAAAGCTGAAGAGGAACGTAATAACGATTCGGTTTGGATGAGCGGTTCATATGCACCAGTCCGGGTTAGAGTGTACCATATATATGAGCGAGATTGTAATATCTAGTTTAACTATGATGATAAAAAATAAACCATTTTATGGGGTTTGCCTCACGAAAGCTTTATATTGAATTTTAAATCACTGCTAAATCTCTGTAAGAGGTTCACTTTTCTATTAGATAGTACAAAGAACAGTTATTTTTCTTTTTAGTCATTAATTTTGCCAAAAAGCACTTTCCAAAGTCAAGAGAGTAACCAACATGTGCATTAGAAGTTCCTGGCTCTATTTGCATAGAGCCCTCTCTTCAAATTCCACAGTTACAATGAGTAAATTTTATTTTTACTGAAATCCTTAAAATATTTGTTCTTTGAAGAATCTTAAAGAACTTGTAGCGCGTCATAGAAGAGACATATGAATATCGCCTAACTGATTGTACATATGCAAAATCGTCTGCTCGTTCGACATCTTGTCCAGCTGGATGAGTGAATGACGACGGCGACAAACAGACTTGCTTCGTTGCAACTCAAATGTCCGAGCAGAATGCTTTTGACGCACTGACTTCGAAGCACGGCTAGAACGCTAAATGCGTATACATATGTGATGGTATTGTTGTTGCAACACATTGCCCACAGGCAATGGCCTACACAATAGTCTTACGTTTTATTTATGCTGTGTTTACATATGCAGATTCGCCTTTACGAGCAGCCAAGTTACTACTTTGTCTTGTGCTGCGATTTATTATTAATTTTTTTTTGCTGCGCTATTTATGCATATTTGCTGTTTGCTGTTGTTGTTATTTTTTGCCTATTTAGTGGCGCCTAGTGCTTGCGACGTTGTCTCGGACAGTTCCTGCTTGTGAGCGCAACTAAATGGTCATGCTCATCCATGCCAGTGGGTCTACTAGTGGCTGTAGATACAACATGAAATTATTATTATTCATTTGGAGCAATAAAAGGCTGCGACGTGGGGTGGCAAGAACGTGCTAGGCAAAAGGCTTTAACATGAGTTTGATGTTATTATGCCTTGCATATGTCGGACATAAATGGCAGCTAATGGTTATGCGCTACTTCTGCTTCTGCCGCTGGCATATGTGGCGCTACACTGTGAGAAAAAGGTTGCAGTGCGCTTATTTGTTGCAGATACATATGTCTGTTATATTTGTGAATATATATATATACATAAATTTTTTTCCTAAACGTGACGTTGGTTAATATGTTAGCTACAATCTTTCTCTTTAATATCCACTGAGCAACTTTGTTTCCCTTCTGCTGCTACCTGCCACCGCTGGCTGCTGTGCAATATTTTCTCGGTAAGCCACCTTTTCCGTGTTTGTTGTAGACTCATCATGGCTGGCTTTTTGCTCATCTCAATATCTGCTGTTTCTACTGTTGTTGTTATTGTTGTTTTCATTGCGCCATAAATCATCAGCCCTCAGCCAAAACAAATGTTAAGCTACAAATTAGCGTTGCTGGCACCGGTTAGCCACCGCAACCGCCAACACCAGCAACAATCGTTGCCCACCAGTAGTTAATGCTTCCCAACAATCAAGCTTGTGAAAAATTACACTAGCAAAGTGGGTAAAAAGTTTGCTTAATCCAAAGGACAGTACTTGCTGGCAACAGGCGAGTGGGCAAGCGGATCGTCAGCGTTTGTACAAGCAGCCATTCACCGAGCGTTCAGCGCCAGGCGGCTAAGCTGGTGTGCTGGTGTGCTGGCAAACAGCCGCCCAATTGACCTAATAACAGCATTAATCTGTGTTATTTTGGCGCATTTTGTTAATGCTCTTAACGAAACAACAACAACAACAGCAAATGCTTGCATTAAAATAGAGCTACAAACCAACAGCAACAACAACAATCAACAAAGTGAACGTGTATCAAGATGCCTGCCGTATTTTTGTTCAATTTAATTTTTTTCTTCGACTCAAATGAGCAAAAAATTGGCAGCAAACCAAGCTTGTTGGCCGAGCGTGTTCAATAAAGAAGAAATAAAGCAGGGAAAAAGAAACAAAAGGCGTACAATGACTAGGAAATAAATGAATCTTAAATAAATCCATAGAAATGGCACAAAGCACGACGGCGGTAACAGGTTGCTAGTTGCACCAACTGGCAGGCGTACTAGCGACAGCCATGTGGCATGTACATGTGTACGGCGGCTACAGTAAAGCTATCATATATTTTAATAAATTATAAAAAACATTTAATTAATGTCATTATAATAAAGCAAAATTTCAATAAAATAAAAAAGTTTCCATACATAAACCGGGTTTTGAACAATCAGTTTGTATGGCAGCTATATGCTATAGTAGTCCGATAATAGCAGATCTCGCAAAGGAGAAGCTCCGTGGGTGTGCAAAATTTTATATTTGATAGCTTTTCTTCGCATGACTAAATCGCTTTAGCTCGTTACGCTGATCATTTATATATATATTTTATAGGGTCTCCGACGTTTTTTTCTAGGCGTTATAAATTTCGTAGGCAACTTAGTATACCCTGATCAGGATATAAAAATATATAATATAAGTATAATTACTGGGAAACTCTGAAAATTTGATACAAAAAGTTGCAAAAAGTTTTGAAGAAACCTTAAAAACTGTTTCAAAATATATTTTATTATATAAAAGGGTAATTCTATCGATAGTTCACTGTACGTTGCGCCAACAAGCGCAGTTGAGCCGCGCTATTGGTAGCAGAAAGCGGAGGCAGGCGCGCGGTGGTGCCAACAATCGCTGTGAATTTGCCTGCCGCAGCACATAAATTGCATTAGGCGGCAAATGAGCCACAGCAATAACAACAACAACAATAAGCGATAGCGCTTATTAGTGCCATTGCCCGCATTACTTGCCTGTCACAGCTTAAAGGATCGCACGTTCGGTTCGCCTCGGTTATAGCGCAATTGCTGCGCAGAGCAAACGCTGGCAACACAATCGCCACGGAAAAATGAGGCAAACATTTTACGAATAAAACTTAAATTTAACAAGTGGCAGCAACGAAGATTAAACATTTGCCAAGCAATATGTTGTCTGCCAACACACTTCCAACAAGCCTGCAACAACACCGCATATTGCTAAAGTGGCAGCAACATTCTTTTTTAGACATTGCTGGCATGTTGTACGAACGAGCACTTTGCTTCAATGCGGCTTTTCGGACTCATTTGCCCAAGGGTGAAACCGCAACTAATTCCAATTTGCCACACTAAATTTATTTGTATGAAAATGATTTAAATTTTTTATTAGAAAATAGTTTCGCTAAAAAATCTACTTTTAACGTAATATTTTTTTGTTTTGTTTTGCAGGCTGTACCAAGGTCTATACGAAGAGCTCACACCTGAAGGCGCACCAACGTATACATACCGGTAAGTGGTCAAAGAAAGCTAATAGTTTGGTGTTAATTAATACAGTGCAACCCCTTTGCATACCTCAGATTATATGCTTACAAAAGTATCTAAAGCTATAACCATATACCACATATTTACAACAAAACTTTGAAAGCTTGTAGCTCCACTCAATTTTTGATAGACCTTGTCTGCTCTGACAAAAAATTCCGATCGGTTTAAACAATTAATTTAAATCAAACAACTTTTATAGACTCAGCAGCTTAGCTATACACAGTTGTTACATTATGCAGACATATTAAAACAGTAAAAAAGAAACATCGCTAACGGCAAATTATGCGCGTTCGCTGACTCATAGCGAATAACTGACCTAAGAGGTATAGTCAACTATGCCAAATTGCTGTAATGTGTGTGTGTAATTTTTTATACGGTGTCGAAAGTGGAGCTTAATCATGTTTTTTTTTTCTTGAGTTTTCATTTTTGTTATTTGTAGGCCTATTCTTCGAAAAAATGCATAAAAAATTAAAAACAGCCAGTTTAGTAGGTCATTTTATGATTAATTACTTGAGCACCATTTTTTTTTTTTATGTTAACTTGAGTAATTGAGTTTGTTTTTATTTAATCAACGATCATCGGTTTAGTATGCGTAATATAAAGCAATAAAATTCACAAGTAGGCCAATCAAAAAAAATGTTTATCACAAAAATATTATTAAATAATTTTTTTAACACTTTGACTTTTGAATTTTGGGACTTTTATTACTATTACAATTTTTTCTGTTCCACTGAATTCTAGTATTGAAGAAAGGACAACTATCTAGATAGAGTCAAAATCACTATGAATGTGCTCTCTATGAAAAATTAGCTAAGTTTTAATTATATAAACCAGATCTTTTTCTCTAACGTATTTTTAGTGTATTTTACAATATACAAGTTTCAGATGCTCATTAGCGTAAAAATACATTTGAGACAACATAAATATCACAATCTCATTTGTAATAATTATGATTATAAAGCCACTCACTTAATCTTCTAAGAAGGTATATTTCTATAAAAAATTATAAAAAACTTGATTCTGATTTTTCTTAATCGGAACACCTTGCCACCACCACCATTTACATTTTTCGCTAGCCTCTTGATTTGACTCCAACTTCGGTCCTGTCGATAGGATTTCGGATGATTGTGTCTGGCTTTCGTCTCAAAACATGCCCGAACCAGCCCCACTTTTTGCTGAAAATTTCGGATCTCGGGCATGTTTGATTAGTGCATAAGTACAGACAATATATTTATTTAACACTATCCACTTGTAAAATAGGTTTTCACTCAGATCTTTTGAAATTAGAAATGTTTTTTAAATATTATTATTATCTAATATTAAAAGTATAGCCCAAAATGTTGATTCACTGAAGACACTTAGAGGGTTGTATCCACTTGTGATTTTCAAAACATCAATTTTTTTTATTGAATATGTATCGAATCTAGATGTATATATATATATTGCTATAATAAATTTTAGCTTTAATTTAGTTTAGAATTTAATTTAGTTTAGATAAGTTTAGGTAGAGACTTTTTTTTACCACCAGACATCCTTTTCGGAGTTACTCTTGAATATCGGCAACTTGATCCCGTTGGAGTCCAAAATTATTTGAAGTTTTTTTTATTGATTATTAAAGTACATTAAATTTTGTAAATGTACTTTACTTTCATTTCATTATTATATAAAATGCCTGTTCAAAAAACAAAAAAAAAATTCACAAACAAAAGTTTTTATATGACTTGCAAGAGGATATAACCTCTATAGGCCTTTTACAAATACTGAATTTAATCCGTTACTTATCACTCTTAAAATTTTATTACAAAGACAGTTTATGAAAACATATTTAAAGTTTTATATAATTCAAGCTGTATTTCTTTATTAAATACTAACTAATATTCTCTCTACCGAGATTTATAACCACAAGATTTACTTTTAAAATTTTGTTTTTAAACTAGAAATATTTCCATTTCAAAATTTCCAATATTTTGTTATAAATTGCCAAAAAAAACATGTAAGGCACATTTCACCAAGAGATCGAAAAAGCTACCATATTGCATATCAGACTGAAAAAAATATAAAAGTTTAGTTTGACATGACATGCAATGCTAAACCCAAAAATGTCCATTTATAAACTATGCGCTATCATGTCGGTCTCCAGGTTGATTTGTCGATACCGCTAAGATAGCCTGCGGGCGATCAATTGAGTAATAACTTCACTAACTGCTGCAACCGAGACAATTGATTTATTTTAGTTAACGCCACATGTCGTTGGCAGCACACAAACATGAACGTGCAACATGCACACAAGTGCTTGGATACCCGCACACATGCACACACACGTAAGCGCACAAATGGAATTCATATTTTTCAAGATACTAGCAATATGTGATATAGCAACATGTTGCACACACGAAATATCAATGACTGCTGAACATGCAACGGCAGGCAAATATGTGCGGCAACTTTGTAACCAATGCCTGCCACAGCTTATACTACATATGTACACACTGTTGGCAGTTGGATTAATTTTGAAATATGGCTAATAGATTGCGGTTAGGGCAGACCATAAGCGCCAAACAACAACTAGAATTGCAACAACACAAACAAATCCACGTACATGAACAGCAGAATGCCAAACATTAAATTGCTGCAAGAGGCAGCATCGATATCAGCCACAAAGCTAAGGCAGCCAGCAGCAGCATAGCACAATAAACGCGGCAGCCTCCGTCAATAAAGCCAAGCGGCAGCAGGCCAGGGAAGGGAGGCTTTCAAATGCACCAATTGTTGCTAAGCTCAGAGCACAAAAGCAGCCATTAAGGCAACGTTTATTGTGTACTTAAAACATTTTAGCGTTGAAGTTAAGTGCCGCTAACATTAATATGCATACGGAGTTGTGCATGTGTTTGTTTGCAGCTGTATGTGTGCCTAAACGTTTGTAGTTTCTGTGGATTTTTGATTTATTGGCATAAATGTGAATATGGAAAATGATATTATGGCAAAATAATGAGTAGCAACTGCTTGTAACTACGGATATGTGTGTAAGTGTGTGTATGTAGCAGCATTTTCATAATAATGTTGTTCGCCGAATTTGCTGTCGTTGCTACCATTGTAGCTGTCACACTCACACACGAATTTAACGGCGAGCAAATGGTAATTTTACAAGCACAGTTGCAATAGCATCGTTCATAAATCATTGAAATTAATTATATTCCTAGTAGGTATTTTGCTACACACCGTAGTGTGGCATGCCTAAAGAGTGTTGCTAGCGCGCTTTAAATGCCCTTGGGCAGTAGATTCATTTGGGGGGAATGAGGAATAAATTTAGTGATTTTAGAAAATTGTATGAAGAAATGTAGGTATGTATGGAAGTGAGTATACGTGCGTGCATGTGTGCTTGGTCCAACTAGATACATATGTAGTGCCACAGAAATGGGGGAAGAGCATTAGTGAGGATACTTAAAGGATTGTTTACAATAATTTTAATATACGAGTTTCAGAAATACAAACATATGTTTTGTTATACAACTTCATTTTTGAAAAAAAAATATGCAAGGCAAAGTATAATATATATAACCCCAATAACATAAATTGTAATTGTTTTATCAGATATATAATTTTAAGATGTAATTTTTATAATTCATCTTGGTTTCAAAAAATCCATTTATTTTTTGTGTCCAGTTCCCCTTTATTTATTTTTGACATTTTTTATTTCATTTTCGCACTTGTCAAAAGCATTAAACTTAGCTGACCATTCGCCCTGTTTGGCTGGGATAGTCCGGATTCCGAAAAGGCTGGCTGAGAAGTTAAAAAAAAAATAATTAATTGAATAAAATTATGTTGCTCTCTCACCTATTATATGTCGCGATTTTCAGTGAATTATAATGTGGAAAAAATCGATGAATAAAAAAACATCCCGGATTTTGACTGGACAAATAAGTCAGCTAACACTCAACCAAAACGTGTTGTTGCTGTATATTTTTTCTAAATTTAAATAGATCATTTAAGCATTAAACATTTTAAAAGAAATTCTTTTTGATATAATTTAATCTCGTAATGAGAAAACGGAGATTGTTTAACCTCAAAACTCAGACATTTTGGATTTTTTTTCAATTCGTGTTTAAAATATTATTTTAATGTTATTTTATAACGAGTATTTAAATCAAAACGTATTTGTTATAGAATTTTTTAAAATATCAACAACTAAGTTTCCACTAAAAATTTTACAATAAACCTTTTTTAATTTAAACCAAACTAAATAACTATAATATGAGATTTAGTAGCATTTGAAGCTCGAAATTTGCCTTCAATGAGTTTTATTTAATTTTATGTTTCAAAATTTAGCTAATGATAAGTGCTTAGCCGTAAGAAAACTGCGCAATTTTCGTTTGTGGTGCCTTCTTCAATCTTCATCATTTGGATCGACTGAACCTATCCTATTCCTAGTTAAAATGACTGCAAAGGCTCATTATGTGAACAACTAAAATATTTTAATCACAGCAACAACCACAATACATACTCATGCTTCGCAAAGTATTAGCTTACCGACTTCATTGCTTAGTAAAATGACTTTGTCGACTACCAAGATCTCGTATATAACGCACATACGTATATATATATGCATATATCAAATCCATCCCCATGAAGTTCTTATATAAGTCCACCGCTCACGCTTTTTGCATTACTGTCAAAGCCAATGAATGCTCAATAGGTCGCCTATGCATTTCCTTCATTATTTCCGCCTTGGCAAGTGTATTGTGGCACACAATTGCCGCGTGTCCGTAATCATGATCAGACCGCAACTAGCAACGAGGAAACAACTAACCCAACAACCATCAACGCTTGCAATATTTCAACTGGAAATGGTTTCTTTTGCTTTTGTTACTGTTGTTCCATCTATACAACTGAAATGCAGCACCATTCGGATATAAAAGATTTTTCTCACTTCTCACTGCGCATGCGCTGCTGATGATGCAACTTTTGCGGTCGCTGGCTAAAGTGTTTCCATTTTGTTTTACTTCTTTTTTTAATTGTTATTGCTTTATTGTTGTTATTATTGTTGCTGCCTTACTTACTCAAAAGCACGATTGGCAAATTAAAGCGAGTGGACGGCATACACTTCTGACCAACTCACCAGCCAATAAAACGAAATGAATCTGCGAATGACTGTGCGCATCTGCAACGAGGCGATTGCCATACCAGCACTTTTACATATTTATGTATATGTATGTTTATAGCTTTGTGTGTGTTGTGAATGTGGCTAGTAGCTGTTCGCGGTCACAGCTGTAATTGCGGTTGCGGTTGACGCAAGTGTACGCGCATGCGCGAAAATCACAACTCACGACTTGCGCTCGCATCTCCGCCAACACTATCACCGCCGCAACCAGCGTCAACAACCATTACAACGGACAACACCATGCCGACCGCAAGACCCAGAATCGAAATTGAAAATGAATTGAATTGTATGAACTCGTAGTTGATGTTGGCAGCTGGGCGCGTTTGCAAAGCTATGACGTTGCGGCCGGTGGAACGTGAGCGCCAGCCGCAAATACGGAAAAACAAAGCTTTAAATAAAGCAGCAAGCGCAGCGGCAACAGTCAGCGCTGAAGATGATGATGATGGAAATAATCATAGCAGCCCATCCCGCATGGGCGGTAATCTGCTGCGCACCACTCATGTCTGCGCATTTGTGTGGTTTGCTTGGTGTTGGTTTGTGGTGCTTTCGGTCAGCGTATTGGTTAGTGCATTTTGTGGTTCGTTAATCAACTGTGGTGAGCCTTTTAAATCTCGCGCCTTTATTGCTCTAAAGGATTACTGTTGCTGCTTTTGTGGGTCAGGGTGTTAAGTTGGTTCACTGTTGCGCACGCGCACGCGCACCAGTGGCAATTTAATGCGATGCTTCTAAACTGGGTTAAGTGGCAAAAGTGTACGGAACAGCATGCAATTGATATGCTGGTGTATCGCTATCGCGATGGCAAGACTAATAAAGCATTTTACTGTTGATATGATATATTAACCTTTGCTGTTGAAAAGTATCTGATTACTTAATTAAATTTACGAGTTCTGATTTTGATAAAAAATTTCGTATGAAAAAAACACAGTGATGTAGCGCATAGTATTTCAGAAAATTATAATTTGCTTTATAGATTTGGTTAGGATATTATACATTTTGTGCAGAAATTTAAATAATTTATCATACAACAAGAAAACTAATTACTTTTACTGCTCTGTTTAATAGTGTTACAATTTCGAATTCATCCTAAATGTAGGCAATTTTTTTTTGGACTTGAGAGCAGTTGCCTATATTTAGGTAAAATTTACATATATTAGCAAAAGCACACACCATTAATAAATTATTTTTAAAAATAGGCTATGGCAGGAATTTGCAGCGCTATAGTTATAGAAAAGCTTCGTAAAACACATCACAAAACCTATATATAAACCTGGACTAATAGTTTATGCTAGGTGCATTTAAATATTAGTGGATGTTCTATCTCATTTACGAACCCATCAGCAATGTAGGATCTTATCACCAAGAAGAAAGAAACTCATTTGTCTGAAGAAATATTTTTAGCACAATTTTTATTACTTTTTTATGGCTTCCATTTAAAGTGCATGAGATAAGTTGGCGTATATACACTATTCGTATATATATATGTATGCTGGCACTGTTTTTTATTTTTATGTGCAGTTTAATTATGCTTACTCCAAGTAAGTTTAACGATGGTGTGATGATTACGAGTGGTTTATGAGCTGCGCGACAAAAGCGCTGGACACTTCATTATAAATTCACGCCGGCATGCAGAACTTTTGTCGCACAATCGAGATGTAATCACAACAACAACAAATTGTGTACTTGCGAATTCGGTTCGAATATGCACCTGTGAGAGAATATTGAATAAAGCAATTTAAAGAAAATTGGTAAATAAATATAAAAAACAAGAAAAAACTTTTAAATCAGCTGCACTGAAGCTATAATACCCTTCAAGCTTGCATTTATTAAAAAAATCTATAGTCGTCCGATATCGGCGGTACTGACAAAAGCGGAGGATAGAAGAGAATTGCGCAAAATTTCAGATCGATATCTCAAAAACTGAGAGACTTGTTCGCGTATATACAAACAAATCGACTAAACTCATCTTGTTGATCAGTTATATGATTACTTTCGAGTCAGACGTTTTCTTGTGAGTGATAAAAACTTCTTGGTAAACTTAATATTCCCTGCTAAATTTATAATAATAAAAATAAAGTGTGTTTAGATAATAAAATAAAATCAAATAATATCAAATAAAGTAATATAAAATAAAATAAATTCAAATAAAATAAAAAATATTTAATTAAATAATATTAAAATTACAATAAATTAAATCAAAGCAAATTAATAAAATTTAATTCAATAGTAATTTCGTGAAAAATTTAATTAACACCAATAAAAAGTTAGTTTAAATGCTTGTTTAAAAAAAAGCTTTGTACATCTTTCCATAAAATTATTTGTCTTCAAGGACTTTGTTTAATAAGCGTTTCGTTTTGATATTAAATAACTGTTTTCACAAATATATGGACTACAAGTATATTGAAATTATTTAGCTGCAAAAATTAGTGCATTTACAAATTTGCTGATCTTATCTCAGCAATTTATCAGCTCATGTTTCATTACGATTATACCCAAAACACAAGCGGTTTATCAACAACATCGATGCGGTCAAAAGCAATACATACGCATATCTGCCCCGCGATCACTTGCTAAACATTGACAAATGTCACTATCGATTTCTCACCTATGGACAAGTCTACAAAACAACGACAAATCTAACGACACCCGGGGCCAAATGTACACATCAACAGCGCAAAAAAGAGGTTTACATCAAAAAACAAATTTGCAACATTTCAAATGTGTTATGCCACTTGAGTAACGGAACGCTGACACCCTTAAGCGCACTCACATACCATGCAAACTGCCGCCTCACCACTTGCACCACTGGCAGCAGCAATTGCGGCAGTTGTAATTCAATCTTAATCTTAAATAAAATGCAACAGTACCAGCCAAGTTGCATTGCGATTAACTCACCTCTACCCTCCAGCAGTCGCCGTAAATCAACATTTCAACTGCGCAGAAATCAACGTGCGTGTCTGTCGTCCAATCAACGTAGGAAATATGAAGGAAAATACCAAATGAAAAATTATGCACAAAAATAATAAATATTTTAATAATAAATAAGTAAAGGTAGAGTGCAAAGAGTGCAAAGCGGCGAACCAGCAATTCCAAGAGCTATTAAAAATGTGCAATTGGCAAAAAAATAAACAACAAAAAAACGAACAAAAACTCAAATTTGCATGCGCTGATATTTTGCGGGCGCACACAAACGCGATTATCACGATTACCATAACTGGAGCCATTAAAATAGCGATTAACAATTCGCATGCGAAATGCGACAAAAGGTTAAATTTTTCACTTTTGAATATTTGTATTTTTTCCCGTTTTCGCACCGGCGGAAAATGCGCTGGAATTGCAAATAAAAGCCTGCAATCGAACATGCAAAAGGAAACGGCAGTGCATTTCCGTCGCCACTTGGCTGTTTAGTCGGTTTGTAGACAAATGCGGCGGCGCATGCGCGTGCGCATAACTCAATCAAGGCGACTGTCCGCGCTGCGTCAATTGACAGTTTGTAATGACGCTGTTGCAGGCAATTTTCGCTCACTTTTTTTACATCTACACCGAACTTTATGGTGCCATGGCGCAGCGGTATGTTTTCATGTCTCCAATTTACCAAAAAGCTTGCAACTTCCTCTGCCTCAGCAATATCTTGCTATGCGCTGTTTAATTTTAATATCTTGTGCACTTGTTTGTTCGTGTGTGTGTTGGCAATATTTGTGATATTTGCTTAGTGCAACATTTTGACATAGCAAAAGGCTTGGTTACATGGGAAGCATGGTATGTGTGTCACAGCGGCAAAACACTAAGCAAATTTTGAAATTCATATGCATATGCAGCGTTGGATGTTTGAGAGGCGTAATTCAAAACGCTGGCTGACATTGCACTCTGCACTGTGCTGTCAGAGCTGAAACGAGCGCTCAACTCGCTTGGCTCTCGCTGATGGCGTGGTGATATGATATCCCGCTAAAACGATAAACTGTGGGGTTAAAAGCATTGCGACCAGTGTAAATGCACTTGAGTGCGTCTGCATTTGTGTGCGTATGTGTTTATGTGCAGCGCGCGCTTTTGTGCCGTCACAAGATTTAGCCACAATGAGGCTATTTAAATCAATTCGACCCAATCAGCGGAAAATAAATGTGTGCAACCAACAACTAAGCAGTCAGCCAAGTCAAGCGGCAAAAATTAAGGCAAAATTACTAATAGTAATCGCATAGCAGCTTTGCAGCACTGTCCATCGAATCGACTTAGCATATCGCCGCACTAACGGCGCACAGTCATTCAACAATCGGCGCCTTTTTAGCGAGCCATTCATGCGATCGCTTAACTGCGCCCAGTCCGTTGTCTATTCGGGAATGCATTTAGCATTACAAACTAACTATCTAAATATCTACCCTCAATATCTATCTCAATGCAGCAGGTGTCACGCTGTGTACTCATACGCCCCGGCGCACCGGCTCGTTGTTGCCACAATTTACCATTTGAATGTGTCAAAATTTCAATGAATTCGGTTTGGCATAGTACTTTATGATGTTCGTGTGCGCATGCGTATAAAGTACGGTCCAATAAAATAAAGTATCCAAACTGACATAACTGAAAATTTAATTACTATTCATATTTACTATTTACTATTTATGAATTTATGCTTGTAATAAAACTGCTGGCTGCCAAGGCAGTGTTTACCTTTGGTTTTTATTTATTTTTGTGCCCGAAATTACACATTAATCGAATTTGTGTTGTACTTAATCAAAGCGACTTGCGGTCTATAACAGGGTACTCGAACTGCTGCGCCTTTAACTGCGCATGCGTTGAAGTAATTTTTTGCACTTGCGTGCTTCACTCGCTTATCGTCCCACTCGCGGTGTTCGGCGATTAAACTGACATATATCGAATTAATATTTGTAACTAGCAATTTGGATGAACTTAGTAGTTAATGCTTAAGTGATTACATGGAATTTAATTAATTATCTTGCATTGGCTTATGTTTGTGATTATTAAGAACGTGCTGTTGCTGAGTATAACAAGTTTAAAATTTAAGCAGATTATATTTGTTTAATAACAATTTAAAAGCCAGCACCTAAAATTAACATATATACATCAGTTAAGTACATTTCTGGTCTTATAAATATTTTCATAAGAAAAATTTCAAAGCGCAGACAATTTCTAAATAAATTAATAAAAATTATCAAAAAAAAAAAAATTAAAGACAAAACAATTTCCTTCAAAATGATAGTCTGTTTACTGATACCTAAAAAATTAAAGAAAAAAATTAAAAAAAAAAATTTTTAATTAAAAAAAAAATATTCTTGTTTTTATCACAATATTATAGTATTTATCTAGTTTTATAATTCATTTCACAAAATATTTAAATTTAGTTCACAAAATATGAAAAAGCTCATATAAATTATAATATGAAATAAACTATTTGCCAATTAGTGACCAGTTGGCTTTGCAGTGCTATATTTTTTAGAGCTAGAACGTTAGCCAACCGGTCTAGTCGCCAATAAATTATTTTGGGTTATGAAAGCAAATATTTTATTATAAAATATTAATGATTTTTCAAGCCACATTGCTGCTTAGTGAAAACGGTCACTTACGTAGTGAGAAGACTTGTCCACGAAATTTTACCTTCGTCAGTTTAGCGCCAGTAAAATTGAGATAATATGAACCGTTCCTTATTCTGCGCCTTTATCATTATTTTGAAATATGCATATACTTTAAATCTAGCAGAATCGATGCGATATATTTATGGTCCAAAGTATTTGACTTCATGCAAAAAATATGCCACCTATCGGAGAGATTTTTTTCAAACAATATTTTTCTTTGACAAATATATTATACAAATAAGAGTTTGACTCTACTCTGGTCAATTTTCCAATTTATTTGGCATGTATGAAGAGTTTTGATCTTCATTCCTGATCGATACATCGGATAGACAAGACAGTCTCATATAATTGTGTATTTCATTGTATCGCAATAACCTTAAATGATCGATAGGACATTTCTGTTACAAATATAGCTGCAAACTGTTTTTTTTTTTGTGCCCTTTGCAACCATTTATTCGGCCTTACTCCCACTTTACACATATATGAGTGCATACTTACAATATATGTATGTGTCCTATAAGTCTACTGATCTGCTAAGCATGCTTACTTGTAGCTACCACAACCCAGTTATATATAAGTTCTACAAGCATTCGCTCGCCAGCCAAGTGAGCAAATAGTCACATTAACGCAACATGAAGTAGTGGGCAAATAAATGCTTACCAATGTTGACACAAATCATATTGGACTACTGGAAACACTCCAAATATGCAAAAAGCTCATATATATCTATATATAACCATATATAAGCAGTTATTTATGTAAATATTGTCTAAGCATGCGCGCGCATTCTAAGAGCCAATATCAATGCCGAGCTATTTGATGTTTACGCCCGCATTACAGCCAACCGCAGCACAGCATCATTTTGCGGTCAAAAACCGCTGACTACCAACGTCAACATAATTAAAACAGTCAATGAGTTTGTCGCGCTATGTAAACATTGATCACTGTAAATCGAAATATTTGTAAAATAAATTGCTAAGCAGTAAAAGCAAGCCACACATTTTAAACGCACAACTTCAGCAAGCGCGCATGCGCATGTCAAAAACCAATGCGAGCTGTGTTTTAATGAAATTAAAAATATTTGGTGTAATTAATTAAATGCATGTAACTAAACGCCCACACGCTTGCGCCAAAATAATAACGCAAAGCTATTGGCAATATTTCTTGTGTATATGTCAGCTGGTCACCCGTTGAGTGAGCCGTTGTCGGCACATACATTTCAGCCTACATTTGCGCTTTTGCAGTCAATCAAATCGTACACATGTCAACCATGTCTGTGGAGCTGCACTCGAAACGCTTTACAAGTAGCACTTAAGTGGTTATTAATATGGCACTTACAAGCGTTTAGACGTAAACATAGCGCCGAATTAAATGCAAATAAAGAAAGAGTAAAAAATAATGGAAATAATAGTGTAAATGCAAATATTGGCGTTTACGCATGCGCTGATATAATATTAGCCTGAGTGTTTGCTCTGCCAAATACTTATGTTGGTTCTGCGCTACTTTTATGTGTGTGGCGTCCTCGTTCTTAGGTAAACTTAAATATTAATGGTTCAAAGTATTTATACTGTTATGTAAAAAGAAAAAATTCCGTAGAATCTTTTTTTAAAAATTAAAATATTTTTGCAACTGAAATATTTAAAGATTAGAACATTAAAATATATTATCGAATAGTGGTTTTTTGTTTTGTTTAAATCTTTTAAATATTAATAAAAATCAGTTCTTTTCAAATAACATAGGCATCCTAACGTTTTGTGCACGTAATCTAAGCTCTATATTGTTTGCAAATCATAATAAACTTTGTAGTTTCATACGAAATATGATTGTATGTCTGATACTATAACCACCGGGACTAAAATCACTCACTCTATTATGTCCTCTTTGAATCACCGTGTGCTCATGATAAAATTCATCAATGCAAAGAGTTTTATTTGTGCAGCATCTGAGACGTCGTCAAGAAACCTTTGACCGATAGTTGCGATTCTTTTGCTTTATAGAGCTTTACATTCGCAGGGAAGATGCAGAATAGTCTCCTTCTTTTCTACCTTCCGGCAAAGTCTGCAATAGTCATTATATGGCGTAGCAAGTCTACTTGCATGTCTGCCTACTCGACAGTGGCCTGTTAGTACTTCTACTAGAGTTCATATGTTCTCCTTACAAGGATCTAGTTGTAGAGTGGTGAATGTTCTGTCTAGTTCATCTAATGTTACCAGGTATGTCACTATGTGCTGGAACCTATTGCTTTATCGTGAAATCGGATGTTATCTCCACTTCTAGAATTAGACATTCTTTCACTATCATTGATCAAAGCCGCTTAGCTATCTATATATATAAATATAATATTTTAGTTCAAATAAATAATTAGTGACTAGACTAGAAATAGATACTAGTCCTGTACAATTTTTAATTTTGACAATGTGGCGGCCTCTCAACAAAAGTCGTTTTTTGTAAAAATATTTTAGCCACTCTTAAAAGACTTAAATTATTATCAAATATTTTATTCCTGCGATCATAACTTGACAAATACTGAGTATGGTATATCTGAGAAGGCCGGTTTAATCATTTTGGAGGAACTTTCCTAAACGACGCTGAAAACAGCGTTTCGAGAAGAACGCGTTCGAAGTTTTGGGATCAATTAGACTCATATCTCCGAAACTATTTTCCGGATTCATTTTAAACTTTTCAGAGAATATATTTAGATATAAATATAACTCCTTAATAACAACCTGTAGCGAAATATTTCATTACTTAGAAGACATTGCAAAAATCAGATAATGTTACTAATAAGAAAAAATAGTTCAAAATAATAATAGTTTACAATTAGGTAAATCAAAGTAGAACACTTTACATTTCTGATAAAATTGTCTTTTATAATTGCAACATTTAATTCACAGCAACCTGCTGAAGCTGCACCGCCAATTCATAATGCTCCAATTTAAATCACATTAAAATCCAAATCTGCACCTAATTTATAGCCGCGCGAACATATTAGCAAACGTTGCAAAAATACATAATTCACAAAACAACAACCAAACAGCATTTATTGCACATTTGATTTCGTTCAAGCAACAGCACGGCAAGTTCGCCACACTAGTGCTGCAGCTACAAATTTTTTATTAGCTCAAACCAAAGTCATCGCAAAAGCCAAAAATAAAATTAAAATAAATAAATTAGAAAAACATAAAAAAAAGAAAAATTGTATTGACCACTTGAGGAGAATTGCGCACAATCGCATTAGTGAAAATGCACAAATTGCGGGCCAGTTGAGCGCAAAGCGGTGCACTTGCTCAAAAATGGTGCACGTGAACCTGCCGCAAAGTGCACAAACGGCGCAGCTGCAAGCACTAGGTCGCTCAGCGAATGATACAGTCCGCTGGGATGCTAGATAACTCGTTCGTGTGCATTTCCGCACTCATTTTTCTTACAATTTCGTTGTTGCGTCGCACTGTTTTCTCCTGGTTTTGGCCGCCACTTTACCCACTTGTTGTGCGCGCGCATATCTTTTGACGCCATATCGCGCTTATTAACTACAAATAGCGCCAATATTGTAGATTGCGTTATTGCTGATTTCAGCTTATTAATGACAACATTTCAGCGCGGCAATAACTAACACAACCTGCTTAGCGCCGCGCGACCTGCAGACCAAAAGGCTGTACTGCTGCGGCATTTCTGTGAAAATAATCAAACAATAATCAGTTGCTATAATAAAATGTATACCAATACAAATAAAGTGCGCATATAAAAGAAGAGAAAATAGAAATTGGAGTGTTTTGTTATCTTACATATAAATATATGCTCCAGTATTTATTCCCATGAGCATGCGCATGTAGTCCCGCTGTGTTGCGCGAAAAGTGCACTTTACTTAATTTATGTATTTGTGTACGCATAAAGATAAGTCGGCGGTGGCGCAGCGATTACTCTAATCAGGAGTGATAAAGTGCGGTTCACTTCATTGCCGAAGCGCTGTATCAGGCCACTATAGAAAACAAGTGCAGTAATGATTTTTTTTCTATTTTTGAAAGGATACATATTTTCTGCTGTGCTTTCAAGAGCATATAGAGTGGAATTCAGTTATAAACCAAACTGCCATGCCCTACACTGCAACTACGTTGAATATAGAAATTAAATTTGGGAAAAACTATTTTTTTTCTTCAATGAAACTGTCAGCTTGATTCATTCTATTTTTATAGTATGCAGTATATGTATTTACTTACATGTATTGTACATTTTTTCACACGCTATTTTGTTTGCAAAACTACCTGAACAAAATAATATCGCTATTTTAAGAGTTTTCGGTGTCAAAATTCAAAATAATTTTTAAATAGCCGACTTTTTAGCAGAAAATTGCTTCAATTTACTTCAAATGAATGAAATGCTATAAATTTTATTTGTATTAATTTTTTATATACTTATACATAATTAGAACCTCGAAATTCTAATTTATAATTTTAAATACTTCTCTTGTTTTATATTTATATATATAATATATATTTTTTTGTGTCTTCAAATTAAAACACACGAGTATAATTCACCCCGAGTTCGTGTCTTAAGTCTTTTATACTACAATTCAAAACCTGAACAGGGTATATATATAAGTTTGCCACGTAGTTTGTCAAACCCTAAAGAAAACGTCGGAGACCCTAAAAAATATATACGCAAATGATCAGCATGATGAGCTGAGTTGATTTAGCCATGTCCGTCTGTCTGTCTATCTGTCCTATCTATATACGAACTAGTCCCTCAGTTTTTAAGCTATCGAACTTAAATTTTGAACCTGTCCTTTCCTTACTAAAAAGCGGCTAATTTGTTGGAACGATCGATATCGGACCATTATAGCATATAGCAACCATACAAACTGAACGATCGGAAGCAAGTACTTGTATGGGAAACTTTTTTATTTGAAGAGATATCTTTACAAAATTAGACATGACTCATTATTTCAGGCAACAGTGTATTCTCGAAAGAAATTGTTCAGATCAGATCACTATATCATATAGCTGCCATATTAACCATATTAACGATTGAAATCAAGTTCTTAGCTTCCGTGCTGCCGAAGTAACCGTTTTTTCTTGTCCTTATTATGAACGCACTTTATAACTGAAAATAAACAGAATCGAAGTAAATATTTCAATTATATAAAATATTTTAACTTGTGCGAAAAGTAGATTGGCTCCTCCGGCTAGAAAATATTGCTATGCATGACGCTTTGCCGAACAATTTGAACTCTTTGCACAATTCGAACAACTTGAACAAGACAAATTATTTGCTTTTCGGCATGTTGTACATGTGAGCGCCAAAAGGCAAACGGGCACGTGTCAATTACTGCGAACAAAAGCATGCGCCGATGGCAGTGCGCGGTGACAGGAGAGAAAGAGAGCGATAAATAACAAGGAAAATCAAACCTAACGGTAGATAAATCGATAGACATGTGTATGCTTATGTATGTGCTGCAGCACGGAAAAGAGTACACATGTCAAAAATAAAATAAAGAGCAGAAAGCGAAATTAACGAAAAGTGCTTAATTGTGTTGAGATACCTGGTGGACAGCTGCTGCCGAGGCGCAGCAAATGCCAAATTGCCAGCTAAACGACGAGTGCCACCACCAGCGCCGCCGACGACGACAACAGCGTGAACACACATACATGCGACAGATAGACACTTGCAACACACAACACCAAATGGCCAAAGGTGCATAGCAAATTGCTGAAGAATAAACAAAATCAACGAACATTTGTTAGAGAAAAATATTTTTAGTCTGCCAACATTTGTCGCACATTTTTGCCATTTGTTCTCATTTTGTTATTTTGTTATTTGTTTTTTTGCCAGTTGCATTACGATTTTTTTTACTTTAGTTGTACAGCGAACGATACATTTGACATAAATTTTTGAGACACGTTAACCTAATTGAATCACTAATGCATGTCAATTGCCTGTAAAAATGTGCGCGTGTGTATGTGTGTGTGCATGTAGCACTTACGGTTAGCGCGCCGTTTGATGGCGCGGGTGAACGCTCTGTAGCTGGCGCGCTAATAGCCGCTTGGTCATATTGGCAATTACCAATTGGCTGCCTGGTTGCTGCGGCTATGCTTTCAAATGTTTGACAGCAATTTGACTTTGCGCCGATTACGAGGTTCAGCTTCGAGCCTCCAGTGTGATGGCGCTGACGATGGTGAAGCTATGGTGAGCGCTCTTAAGTTGTGCCACAAATTGTTGATACATATTAATAGTGTTGTTGGCGTCACTGTTGTTGCTGCAATTATTGCTCCCTGGTGGCAATTGAAAGTGATGCAAAAGTAAAGTTTACATGCTACCGTATGTGGCGGTAGCCAACTTAACGGTCTCAAAGTGCCTGTCAAGTGCCTACGAGCATTTCAAGTGATTTAGCTGATTCAGCGGTTGATGGCTGGAGGCGGTCGTCAGCATTTTTCAGGTTGCGATTGAACGCCATTAGCGCAGACAGACATAAAAGCATTATTTGTTTAGCAGATTGCGATGCTTAAAACATCTATGATGGCTTTTATAGAAGCGAAAGGTTTCAATTAAAGCACACTATTAAGAAGAGACGAATATGTTCTGTCAACTTAAAAGCAAGAAAGCGAAAATAGACTTTTTACGACAAAACGATTCGCAACACAAAAATTAACTAAAAATAAAGTGACTTTATCAAGACCGTAATTTTTTTTAAAGCGCAAGAAAACGCAGAAGAGTAAGTGATTAGCGTTTCTGATGTCTAGAGAGCATTCTGGCTTAATGCTTAGATTTTTAAGTCGTTAGGCCACACTAGAGCTCTAAAAAATCTTATTTTGACAATTTATTATGTTAGAAGGGAAAAAGATATCGGACTATTCTTTTTTAGGCTGTGTTAAGCTTATATTAGAGTGTAAACAGATTTTTAAATTGGCATCTCAAATCAAAATAGCAGTGTCTGGGTAAATTTTCTTCCTGTTCGTAGAAGACCTCTATGGAGAACGACGATTCTAGATAGTCTTATCTGAAAATAAAAAATGTTGTCTTAATATGCATATAAATAGAAAATCATACGTACGAGTAGTTGATTTAGAAATGCATTTTCGATAAAAAAACGTTTAAAGTTTTACGTGCCTCGTCTGACATGCCAAAAAGCTTAGCCACAATAGTGGATTGGACAAGGATCGTTGTTTTACCATTATACCTATTTAATAATGTTTTAGGGATTCTATAGCGTACATTTGAAATTTGGTTTTTTTAAAAACCAAAACTGGCCTAACAACTCAACTTGCAACTGTTAAGATTATGGTTGGTTTCCTGTGGTTTTGCTGTCATAAGATTTTGATTGTACAACAACTTTTAAAATTTTTCGCTCTTGAGAAGACTGAAACTCGCCCTCACAGCTCTTTCGTTTCAGTTTTCTAGCATGTTTCTGAACTAAATGGTTTTTGAGCATTTTCCGACAAGCTATTTTTCGAAAAAACATCACTCAAAAAATACATGTTGTTTTCTTGCAATTAGTTAAAAAACACACAATTACATAAATCATAGCGATATTAATTTATATATATTTCGTTGATGTTTTTTCTCGTAATTACAATATTTTTTGGCTTTACAGCTTCGACATTTTGAAAATTCATAGAAGTAATAAATTATACACATTTTTATACTATATAGATATACAATTAATAGCCTTCAAAAATAACACTCAAATGCATAACTCATATTGGCAATATTTATTATTAATTTATTTAACTACATATTAACGGTTTATCTTTATTTAAGTATATTACTGCTTTGAAGCAGAATTTTAGTAAAATCCATAAAATATGTATTCTGCATACGCGCTGATCACACGCTGCGCACACTCGCATGCATCAGCGCAACAAGGGAATTTTAACATAATAATTGCCCATTTAATTTATAACGGCAATTAAGCAAAATTACAAAATACCCACGCACGCATTAGCCGCCGCAGCGCCACGATGATTGGCGATCTACAAGCGTGGTGCTTATGTAAGCGCAGCAAAAATGAAAATCGCATCGTATTCAACAAAACCAAGTGCTGAACAGCGCCAAACGCATTGCTAAAGCACACACACACACACGCACGCATACATACATATGTAACGAATAACACATTTTGGTCTAACAACAAACACAGCCACTGGACGAACACATTACCGCTTTGGGTCTTATCAGCATCTACTAATGACATTTGCATATTTTTTCAACTAGCGCTGGACATACACACACTCATACATATATATATATATATATATTTACATACATACATTTATGTATTTGTGTGTCGTTATGTGTGGGCCAGGCGTTGGAGCGCTTTTGGCGCTCTTAGCTTCGCTTCATTGCAATATGCGTGCTTTGTTCGCTTTGTTTTGTGTTGTTCACCATTTTTTTCTCGATTTTTTTTTTTATTTCATGCCTTTTTCATTTAATTTTTCAAATCGTTGTCTTTTAATTATTTTACAAAAAGTTCCCACGATCTCAAGCGTTGAAAAATGCGATGAAAGAGGCAAATAAAATAAATTTATTTATTATGTTGTGTTTTAGAGCAAACAAATATGTGAAGATAATATATGCGCGCCAATAGATTACGATTGTTGTTGTTGCTGGCAAGTATTGCCATCACAGCACTTAATCATATATTAAACTGAGTAAAGCTATGCAGCCAGCAGTTGCCCCGCCGGTGGCGACTTTGAGGTGACGATTGTGAGTTGCTCAAGCTGATACTTATACTATATATTACTGTGTGGCGGTCATTTGTATGTGCGTATGCATGTATGTAAATATGATTTGAGTGCGCAATAGTTGCTTAGTAGCAGCTGATTCAAACTTTTAATACTCTCGCAACCTGTTGCTACAGAGTATAATAGTTTTGTTCACCTAACGGTTGTTTGTATCACCTAAAATTAATCGAGTTAGATATAGGGTTATATATATATAAATGATCAGGATGAAGAGACGAGTTGAAATCCGGGTGACTGTCTGTCCGTCCGTCCGTCTGTCCGTCCGTCTGTCCGTCTGTCCGTCCGTCCGTGCAAGCTCTAACTTGAGTAAAAATTGAGATATCTTTATGAAACTTGGTAGACATGTTTCATGGTACCGTGAGACGGTTGGTATTGCAGATGGGCGTAATCGGACCACTGCCACGCCCACAAAACGCCATTAATCAAAAACAAATAACTTGCCATAACTAAGCTCCGCAATAAGATACAAGACTGTTATTTGGTACACAGAATCACATTAGAGAGGGGCATCTGCAGTTAAAATTTTTTTTTTAAAGTGGGCGTGGTCCCGCCTCTAATAGGTTTAATGTGCTTATCTCCTAAACCGCTAATGCTATAATAACAAAATTCACTGGAAGCAAAGGTTTTTAGCACTTCTATTGACGGTGTGAAAATAGTTGAAATCAGGTGGCAACTCCGCCCACTCCCCATATAACGGTACTGTTAAAAACTACTAAAAGCGCGATAAATCAAGCACTAAACACGCCAGAGACATTAAATTTTATCTCTGAGATGGTATAAGATGACTTTATAGGAACCGCGTTCAAAATTAGACAGTGGGCGTGGCACAGCCCACTTTTAGGTGAAAACCCATATCTTGAGATCTGCTTAACCGATTTCAACCAAATTCGGTGCGTAACGTTCTTTTCATGTTTCTATGTCATAGTGCGAAAATGGGCAAAATCGGATTACAACCACGCCTATTTTCCATATGACACCATTTTAAATACCACTTGATTCTTTCACTTTCCACTATGCAAATCAAGCAACAATGATTATATCGGCGTAAAACTTTGCGTGAATAATACGTTTAAAGTATGCCACCTTGTGACCAAAAATTTTCTAAATCGAACCAAAACTGTTCAAGCCCCTAAGTACTAAATATGTGGACCCCAGTGCCTATAGTTGACCTTCTACCGAAAATATCAGTCAATCCACAAAGAAATCTCAAACGAGTATACCATTTGACTTTGCGAGAGTATAAAATGTTCGGTTACATCCGAACTTAGCCCTTCCTTACTTGTTTCACTTAATTTTGACGAGTTTATAATCGGTGGCAATATTTGAAATTTATTGCGTACATAACAGCAGTCCAGTTTTGATCCAACTATTGATCCATAAGGCATTTGAATATTTTCTAAATAAATATTTAACCTTAAGGAAACTTCGGAACACTATAGCATACGGCTGCCATACAAACTGAATGATCATTACGAAGACAGTTCTCGTATGGAAACTTTTTTATTTGACAAGATATCTTCACGAATTTCATCATTAGTTATTGTCCAGAGCAAAGCCAAAATATATGAAAAACTTGTTTAGATTGGGCTGCTGTAGCATATAGCTGCCATACAAGCTCAATCAAAATTAAGTCTTTTATAAAAACTCTTTTATTTGAGAAGTATATTAAAGATTCGGTGGCACCGAAGATAAGGTTTTTTCTTGTTTTCTGTTCACGTTGGCACTCCGTACCGTTAGCATAACATCACTCAATATTTTGACTTTTTAAGTTCTCTAAATCTGATAAACGTAGAGACAAACATCGCGAAATGTGTGATATTTTTAATCTTAACATGCTGATACACATAAGCACAGCCGATATCTGTTTCGATTATGCTAGGTTATTAAAAAACCCGTAAGTCAACATAATTATTATGTTTCGTGCAACATGTTGCGAGAGCATTTTTTTTTTCAGTTACTATATTTTATTTCATTTTTTAATTGAACACAACATTTTCGTGTTTGCAAATGAATTTTCTTTTTTTAATTTAGCAAACACAGATTTTTCGACTAACTACTAGAGCAGCATGTACGGTGAGGCACTTGCATGTTGCACGACATTAAGTTAACCATAACTTTTTCTTTTTAACTTTTTCATAATTCGACAACACTTGTTTTATTAAACTGTTGTTGCAAATTCAGCGTAACTGCTATCGACTCAATATCACCTTTATCTGAACAACATAAGATCTACATAAATTAGATATGAAAATGAAATGTATTGGAAATGTGCCACAAAGGTAGTAATTTTCGTACGAAATTGATTTATGATAAATTAGCACCGGCGGCAAATGACAAGCGCAGTTGCTTACATACAAAATACCACTGTAATGCACACATACAATTAGAGTAACGTGGCGCACAAACACACAAGTAGAATGTCATATGCAGGCGCGTAACAAAAGACTTATGCGCGCAACTCGCTCGCTACCAAAACAATAAATAATGAAAACACACATTTGCAGACAAGCGACAACTCAGTCCGTCATTACGGCATATTGCTGTTAGCTGCACGCTTATGAACTTGTAAGATTTGTGACGCAGATACACTTAAATTGCTAATCGATTTTCAATAATTACAGCAACACAATACAAAATACACAGCAACTACAATACTTACTTTATCTTTCCTCCTTACTTACTATTTCTTCTACATTTTGTTGTTTATTATTATTACATTTATGCTTTGCTCTAGCGTCTGTTTGCCGCACTTGCGTAGCGTTATTTATGCACTTTTGCCATGATTGAGCGCTAAATAAATGCAACGCTTACGCCAGCAGCTAACAGTTGAAGCCATTGAAGAGCTGCGGCGGTGACTGCGCGCTTTATGGCGCAACGTGAGCGTGGCTTGAGCGATGTGCGCATAAAATTCAAATAAATCTCAAATGCCAACATTTGAACGCGCACTTTAATTAGGATTTTGCGATTTGCTGCCGCCTTTACAGCTTGTAGGCTATGCGCCGCGAGTGAGCGCTTGTGAGCTGTGAGTAATTCGTGCTGGCGCTGCATTCATTCACAGTGATAGACGTAATTTAAGTGCAGGAGAACACTTGGAAAAATGTTATACTACTAAAACAAAGTTAGAATTAAACACTAATTCTAAAGGTTCACTCATTACATTTTGCCAAACTTGTGTAGGGAAATAGGCAGCGCTTTCTCAATAACTCTCAATTATTCCTTATCTTATAAAAAGTTAATGGAATTTATTGAAACTTTGAGAATATTTCATTCATATATGACATACAAGTATAACGTACTATTTACTATACGATTTTTGAAGCATTTTTTGAAAACCAAATAACTCTGTTGCCCCATATAACAGGACACAATCACACTCGGCCATTTGTAATCATGTAAGCCCAATTTTCTTTTGAAATCAAATGATGTATAAATTTATATAAATGCAATTTTTGCAAAACCAGATGGGTTAGTAATTATAAAATTTTTGGATCTTATTTAGCGTATTGTTCTATATTATAATTAAGTAATTAGAATCATAGGTTATATTTATTCTATACATTTAGAATCATAGGTTCAGTATTTTTACTAACAATTAATAAAATGAAAAAAATAAAAACCTTTCTAATCGTCTTGCTCTTACTTCCCCTCAATGCAGCTTGGTTCATAAAAAAATGCTGCTTAGTCAAATATTAATACATACCTGTGTATATCACGATTAGATTTGGACATTTGGACACAATTTTTTTACTTAATTAAGTTTTAAATTAATTTTCACCTTTTTGCTAATTTTGCATTTTAGCTATTCATCACTTTTTAATTAAAAATAGTTTTTTCTACTTTTTTATTTGTTTATTACTAAGAATTATTGACAAGCATTATCTCAAATATTCTTTGAAAGAAATTTGGTTATAGTCTGTGGTTTCTCTCATTAAAATATTTACTTATCATGATAGTAAATTTAGAAAAGTGGAATTATTTTCGTATAAATTTAATAACTTTTTTAACTTTCAAATCTCATTGCATATTTTTTCACTTTGATTAACAATTGCAAATTTTTCTCAACTTTATAATTTTTCGATTAAGTTAAGCGTTTACGAGATATTCATCGTCAAACATCAAGGCCTATAAAAGAAAAAAAAGCAATCAAAAAATAGATAAAAGAGACAATTTGTTTGAGCAGTTAATTTCCTACAAGACTGCGAACTTTGCAATTTAAGTTGATTTAATGATTTTATTTAATTGATACATAAATTTTAAAAGAGAAAGCAAATTTGCCTTAAAATAGTCAAACTTCGTCCATTAATATCTTTTAAACGGTTAGGTTTACAAAAAAATCGTAAAAGCATTCTAATTCCATAAAACGAAATATTTTTACAAGTAGTTGAAGGCGACATACTTGTATTTTTCTATCTGAAATTTAAGTGAAAATGAAACCGTAAAGCGGAGGACCTTCCCGTTACAATTAAGAGCTCCTACTTGGAGAGACTTTTTTAGAGGTGTCTATTAACCAGTTTTTAAGAGTACCAAGTGAAAAAAACATTCTTGTTTTTTACCCACCCTAATATATACAAATTTCTTTCCTATTTCGAACTCATGTACTTTCTCCATTAATATTTGAAAATTTAAAATTTTCGTAAAATTAAAAATCTTTATTCTCCATTTTCAGAAAAGTTTTTATTTTATTTTTTATTTTTGTTGTGTAATATTATATTAATTTTCAATTTCTTTTCGTCATGAATATCTTATTAAATTTATTTTATTTACTTTTTTCATATATTTTTATGTATTTTTAATGTTTTTAAAAATGTTTACTAAATTTTGTATTTGTTTTTACTTATTCAAACATAAAATTTATTTTAAAAACTAATGGTTATTAAAACTTTTTTATGTTCAGTGTAAATCAGTCTTTACTTTTCAACCCAATAGCACGCTGCAAGCAGAGAGTCATATTGAACACCAGCTAAAATAACAAAAAGTGTAGTGTAAACGAACACTCGTACGCTAATAATAGTGTGTTTGCAATAAGTGATGTGCAACACGCTGCTACCGCCGTCGCCGCAGCCATTGCAGCAGATTTCAGCGCTGGCAATGAACACTTCCCCAAAGCGAGAATAGGCGACGGCAATGCGCGGGGTATTTAATACAATTTATTTATGGTATGAGCACAGTTGATAGATTGCAATTTGAGAAGTTATAATTTTCCAATTATCATTCACTGTTTAATTTTATGATTTGTGTATAGTCACCTGCATGCCACTGACTTACTTTGCAACAACACGTGCACACATTCGTGTTTACATGTGTATGTTTATTAGTATAATATATATGTGTGTGGCAGTGTATGCTTGCTCGCCAGCTGTTGTCCAAGAAGGCAAACGGCGCACGGCGACTGCGCGAAACAAGATAAACGTGTGCGCAGGCGCAGCTCAGTGGCAGCGCTAACTCCGTTTAACGGCTCTATAATAACAATAATGGCAATTGCATGTGCGTGTACGATTGCAGCAATCAGCCAGGCAGCATGTAAGTTAAAGCTACTGGTTAAGAGGGAAAATTACAGATATATTTTTCATATTGTGCTTTATATGTGAGCGCTTCATTGTTGTGGGATGCGTTGGAAAAAAGGTCGCACGTTGCAAAGTCATTGATGAGCGCCGGTTTTTCCACGCGTATTATGGGGCATTTAAATAAAAAGCGCGACAAATGATAAAAATGCAGTAAACTTGTAAGCTTTTATGGAGGAAACATATTGACCACTACAAGGCAGTCGACACGTAGGACAAATAAGCCACTAGAATTTACAGCGAAACAGTTAGCAATTATCCGCATTTGCTGCATTGTTCTCCATAAAGCAGCAACAATGAAATTTTCAGTTATTTTTTTACATTTTTATGTACTCGCTCTGTTATTTTGTCCCTTTTGATTTCACTTTAATGATTAAAAATAAAAATTGTTGCGATAAAGAAACACAAATAATAATAATAATAATCATAAAGTTGTAAAAAAAAAAACAAAAAACAATGCCCCAATGTGCTCATAAAAGCGACATAAAGGATTTTCGAAAATTGTGTCAATGCTCAAATAAAGCGTACAACAAATCACGCTGCTACGTGCTATACTCGCGAGCGCGACACATGTGGCATGCCTTCACATTGAATTTCTACGAAATCACAATCACAAAAGCCTCAACGCTCCATTAACGGAGTTGCCAGCGGACAACGGGGCGAACGTACATTCGCGCTTATTGGCTGCTGTTGACTTTATTTCCAGCTGGGGTGACATTAAAACATATTCGTCATAACAGCGAAAATAATCGAAAAATTGGGGAAAAAACAAAAGCAAAAGCGAAATCATTTAACAAAAATCTATGGCGAACAGAGCGAGAAAACAGTAATAATACAGTTCAACTGGAAACAGTGACACACAACAACAACAAAAACATGCTATGGGAATGTCGCTAGCACCCAAATACACACGCATACATACACACATATACCTGTATGTGTGCCCCTGTGTGCGCGCGCTTTTTACCTACACTTCATGCTCCATTAGGCCGCTGGCGATTGAGATGCTCAAACGTCGCTGTGCTGCCGCTGTCACACCGTTGTTGCCGCGATGTCAGGCAAAAGTCGTGCTGGAATTTTGATTGGATCATAAACTGTCATTGTGTGCTTTAAGCTTTTAATCAGCTGGATCATTAGGTTTACAGCGCGCTGCTGCAGGCGGAGCGGGTGGAGAATTAAGAAAAGTCGAATGATGATGTTTGTTGCCGGCAATTGTTGTTTTGGCAGGCCGTGCTTAGTCCAGTTGTTCGCATGTTCCAGTTTTTATTGTTTACGAGCACACACATGAGCATGTAGGAACCGTTATCAGTTGGTTTGTTGCGCATTTATAACATTAAGCTACAGCATTTACCGTATTTTTGTAGCATTTTGATGTTTTGGGTATTGTTTTTCGCACATCGTCTGAAATGCTTTCAAATATTATTATCGTAAATTTTTATCAAACGATTTTTGGAACTCAACTTATGTTACAAACAGGTACTGAACAGGGTATTTAAAACATTGAAACAGTTCAATAATGCAATTTCGTACTTAGGTCTTTAAAAATACTTAAAACGGCGCAAAATATTTCTAAATATAATACCTTATTACTAATAAGTGCGCACTAATGCTCGTGAGCATATGAAGGATTGACCTCTATTTCTGGCCATCCTTTATGAATTATTTCCAACACTAGGTATTTTGACAATTGAATCCTTTTAGACTAGCCGGTCTGAAAAGTATTTTTGTTTGCTGTAAAATCTTGGGTCAAATATTTTTTAAAAATTCTAAAATCACTTGTAAATAAAAATATGTACCTTCTGATCAGAACTGACCTGTACTGACAAAGGTGTCTACATATTCACTTATTTTAATACAAGTCTTTAAAATGACTTTCAAAATAAGCTTCTAAAACAATTCTATACTATACATGTCACTTCTTAATCCAATTTTCCATGCACTTGTTATAAGCATGAGCTGAGATGGCCTTCAATGTCTTCAACGAATTTTAGAATTTTTCGTTATAATTTAAAAAAAATTATTAAACTGAAGTCTTGTCACCAGTAATGATGCCTTTGATAAATGAAGGGTTTGCAATTACTTTGTCAAGCATCATTTCTGTGACAACTACTTGACGTCGTTTTTGCAGAAAAACGTACGAATTTAGCACTTACACGCTTCATACCCAAAACATTAACCGAAATGTGTTTCGATGCCAACAGCACGTTTTTCAAGCACTCCCCAAATCACTTCTGCAACTCTTCTAATGATTTCTGAGTCGCAATTCCATTGGTAACACAAATTTTTCAGTAAACTTGTTGTCCCATTTTTTTTAAGTAAACCCCAGCAGTCAGATTTTTCGCAAAAGTCAGCTGCCGTAGACACACTTATTGACATATGGAGATCAAACTTCACATTAACAAAAACTTTTTATCGATACGGTTTACACGCGTAGTTTATACAGACCATTTCTGATCAAATTTGATCTTGAGTATAAAAAATATTTTGTTCCATAAGACTAAACTAAATTTGTTTCCCTCATATTTGATAAGTCCTTGTGGAAAAGTAAGGTCCTAAACTCCAAACGTTTCTCATTGTACCGGTATGTTTTTATGAAAATAAAACACTAATTTTGAATGTGAAAGTAAAAAAAAAATTATTCAAAGTTTTGGCTGCTTTTTACACATTTTGAGCACATTTCTGGCAATTTGTGGATACCATGCCAATAGAAATGTTTGCCTTTTGAAGCAAACCAAATTGAAGCAAACAGGAATTGAAGTGCTGCTCAGCCTATGCGTGTACCATGGATGAAAACAAATGATAATCGGAAGGTGCCAAGTCTAGTGAATACGGCGGTTGGGGTAGCAGCTCCCAGCCAAGTACTTTGTTTGTATCCTGAACCTACTTGTGTGAAGGTGCATTGTGGTGTAACAAAATTACTTTGCCATGTCATCTGGCTCATTCTGGTCGTTATTCGATCAATGCATGGTTCAAATTGATCATTTGTTGTCTGTAGCGATTAGTATTAACAGTTTCATCAGGTCTTAGAAGCTCAGAAGAGTGTGGTATCCCTTCTGATCTCTCCAAACACAGAGTATTGCCTTTTTACCGATTCGATCTGTTTTCGCAGTCGATGTGATGTTGTTGTCCCGGATTAACCCATTATTTTCTCCATTTAGGATTCTTAAAATAAATCCATTTTTTATCGCCACTGACAATTCGATGCAAAACGGATTTATTCGTGTCTTTTAAACAAAAAGAAGTGTTTTTTCGGTTTTCCATTTGTCTTTCATTCAATCCACGTGGCACCTATTTTCCACACTTTTAGATCTTTCCCATAGCTTTCAAACGGTCTGAAATTGTGTGTTGGCTGCCATTTGCTTTTGACTCAAATTATCATCTTCATCCAATATTGCTTGCAGTTCGGTGTCTTCAAACTTTTTTGGAGGTCTTCCACATTCTTCATTTCTCACATCAAAATCATTATCTCTGAACCGTTTAAACCATCTGCATCTTGCATGTCGCTTCTGATAGAGCATAATCACTATATGCCTCAACAAGCATTCGATACGATTCTGCAGCACTTTTCTTCAATTAGAAACAAAAAATTAATGCTTTCCGCAAATCATCACTTTCCGGTACAAAATTTTACAATTTGACAGAAGCCATGCCACCTTTTCATACCGTTACATCTGGTATTTGCGCAGATATTTTCTTAATTTCAAAGGACTCCAAAAATTATTAGGTATTATCTTTGCTTATTTTGGTTGACATTTTATTTATAGCTTGATATATGTATTCTGAGAGTCTATTACTGACCTAAAATAATCATTTAAGTGATGCAAAGAATTCGGAGCTTTAAGTAAGTCGGAGCCCGTTGGAGTCCCTGTGCAGGCAAAAGCCAACTCTATATTTTCGATTATTATAATAAATATAAATTTTATTGATATGGGTGGCAAGATGGACAAAAATAAATAAACTTTGTGTAGGATGCGGGTATTTACACTCATTTCCTACAACTTAGCTGTATTAGTAAAGACCTATACTCGATCTGGATATGATTTCGAGGTGCCCGTGCTTCATTCTGCTATTAATTAGCATCACTGTTGTAGATGAGGCAACAAAAACTAATAAAAATTAGTTGATAATACACCTGGTTCTACCTATAAAACTATTTTCAGCAGCTAAAACGGGTGTTTTTTCCATTCAACAAGTGACAGTAATATCAAAAAATACCTCTCTAACCCTCTGTTCTACAAATAACTAACATCTGCATTATAACTTAGCAAAAGGTATTAAAATTACATGCCACATTGATTATGTGAATGGATGGAAAATGGAAAATATTGCATATTTATGACATAATTACAGAATATAATTTAAAATCTCTTCTAATTCGCGTGGCCCACTTAAAAATTTAAACTGCCTCGTTTATGTCAAATATATAAAATGTCACTTTGCGACATATTTGTCGTTGAGCTGCTTATAACAAACCAACAACAAGAGAGTAAACCACCAAACACCACCCACCTGTCCACCGCAATCAGCTGAATGCGATGTTGAAGCGAAGTAAATGGAGCAAATCAAAACAAATCAAAATAAGCGACGCAGCAGTCATCACGGTTGCCACAAACAAACAGCAAGTGAACGTACACAAACAAAAAGTAAGAAACCAGTAAGCAGGCCTACAAACAATGGTGACAGCCAGCGAAAACAACAACAAAATGTGTGGCATACAACAACAAATTAGTGATTGTGGAGCACTGAGTATTTTCTTTAGTCACTTGCGGCAGCCACCGCAAATTGAGTTGAGTAGTACGTATAGAGGTATCTACATAGGTACTTTGTGGCACCCACATAAGCTGCATGTGGCAACAACGCTTACTTTGCTGCTTTCAATTTCCTTTTTTTGAACTGTTGCGTGGTGAACACTTTGTTTGTTTACTTAGATTGCAAATTAATCCCGAAATGGTTTAAGTGACGCAGCCACTGCCACCGTTCGATGTGCCAACATGCACCACCTAAATCTTGCAGGCGAACGTACGTATTATTCGCTCACTACACAGACTCAAATTTCGAATTTGATTTTGATTTTTTCGTTGCCTTTTTAGGTTTTGAAATTTTCAGCCATTTTTTTCGCTTTTGCTTGTAGATGTGATTGAAGCTAATGCGCCGCCCACACGTGGCAGCCGCAATCATGTACGCGTTGCAAGTAAAAGTGACTGTAAATGTTTGTGTATACATGTCAGCGTGCACTTGCAACAAATCTGACGGTCTGTCTAGCCTCCAAGTCAGCTCGTTAGGGTTGCAAACGGCTTGCGTCGAACCAAGTTGCCACAGTTGCCGAGGGCCGCTTAAAGGCAACGATGCTGTCAGTTTTGTTGTTGTGTGTGCGCAAATGTTTATTTGATACAATGCGCGCCATATTTAGCGCATTAATAGGCGCATAATTGCAAGCGCGCAGCAATATTGACAATAATAATAACAACAACAACAAACAAACAATGCACAGTAGCAAATGGCTGCAGTTAGCCGAAAAATATGGCTACGCTGATAGACAGCCATAGAAATTGCAATAAGCGGTCGGCAGTTGAGACAGATCGTCAAACGAGTTGCCAACCATTTCGCTTGGCAGGCAACCTAATGAGCCTCTAATAATAATAATAACAATAACAATGAAATTAACAAGCTTCATAAGCAACAGATACTCGGTAAATCTCTAATAAGTTCAGCGACTGCATAATTTCTGCACAGAATTATAAGCATGCCCCATAATGCGGCACAATCAGACTGCCACGCAGTCGCGATGAGAAGCAAGCAAGCTTGTGTTGATGGCGCGGGTGTTGCACAAGTTAAAAGCTTGGCTCAAGCTGTGTTTACTTACTTTTCTATACACAATTGCAACAACAACAGCAGCAGTGCTATTATGATTTTTGCCGACTGGCTGCATTGCGGAGTGTGGGTGTCTGTTAGCCAATGATCGATGTATGAATGAACGAATACGCGTCGGGGAGTAGCTTGATTGGCGGCTAAGTTAAATGGATGACTAGAGCGGCAGATAAATATTCGTAGCGCCGCTGTGGCTTGCCTTTTATTGTATGTGCTGCTTGCAATATTAATATACAAGTATGTGCGTTTTCGTTGCGAATATTGAATGAATTGAATGGCTGCTGCATTGTGGCAGGCATTTATGAGCGCACAGCTGTGTTGCATGCTACATATAATATACTTCACATGCACATATTTTTACTGTGCGTCTACTTGTGTGTGGTATAACGTGATTAGCAACAATGATTTGCTGTCCGATTAGATCAGTTTGTGCTTTAATCCTAGTAATGACACGTAATAAATGAGCTATTTCATGCAATGTGGCAATGTAGTAGTTGTATGGTAAATGGTGCAGAATTTGTTCTAATTGAATGCTAGATTGTATTTCTTAATATTCTTAGTAATGAGAATGGATGACTACCGACAGATTTTTTGCTTCATAGCCGTTTTTTATTTACCTTCTTTCAATCTAACGGTATCTTTTTTTTTTTTTTTGTATACATTATTTTTTTTCAGTTTCTATTTTAATTCTAATTCTAAATTTAATAATAAGTTTATATATTAATTTTCATTTTACTTTCAATATCAATTAATTTTTAATTTTAATTATAATTTAATTTAAGGTTACAGTTTATTTTTAGTTTTTGTTTAAACTTGGTTTTAATTTTAGGTTTCAATTTAGTTTAGGATTTATTTTTAGCTTTAAATTTAATTTTAATTTTAATTTATTTTAAATTTAATTTTAGTTTATATATTATGTTTAGTTTTAGTTTTAATTAAGTTTTAATTTTAATTTTAATTCTAGTTTTTATTTTATACTTAGTTTTAATTTTAATTTTATTTTTATTTACATTAAAATTAAAATTAAATTTTTATTAATTTTATTTTTAATTTTAATTTTAATTCTAGTTTTAATTTTATATTTAGTTTAAATTTTAATTTTATTTTAATTTTAATTTTAATTTTATTTTAATTTTAATTTTGAGATTATTATTAATTTTAATTTTTATTTAAAACTTTATTTTTTTTCTCTTAATTTAAGTTTATTATATATTATTTTATTTTATTTTATTTAAAATTAGAGTTTTCTTGCTTCGCGTGCCATTCTCTGTGCTAGTCAGCACTGAAAGGTGATCAGTTGTAAATCCATCACTCACACGCCTTTTGTAATCTGATTTAAAATCTATTCATCTTGTCAACCAACTGGAAATGTACAGTAAAAAAGCATAATAAAAACAAAACAAAAAGAAAATAAAGAAAAAACCAACAAAAAATTAATGTTATTTCTCTGCTACAAATGTTAATCCACATTTAGCAGCGTAGAGTTTGTCGCTTAAGTCTTTAGTTTAGCATTTACTTTGGAAAATAAAAGTTTACAATTTGCAACTGCACGCGGACATGTAAACACCGCAAAAAACAGTTAACGCAAATCAATCAAAAGTTGTGTAAAATGTCGGTATTGGCATGACAGCTTCTAATTCTAATGCCAACATTAATCATATTAGTCATATCCCGCCGCGGCGAAACAATCACAAATTATATGAAACACACACACATAGATATATGTAAAAATATATTCAGATTCGCGAGCTGTCGAACAGAAATGAAACACAAATGTCAACATAGAAATGTCGTGTGCCACAGACAGACAGACATACGGACAGCCGCATGAAAAGATTGCGCTGCAGCACCGTTAGAATGCTTAGAACACAACACAGAGCTAAGTGTGCAAGTCAACAGTACACATAGTGGTGAAGTGTGGTCAGCGCTGCGGCGGCAGGGAGCGGAAAGCATTTGTTGTTTCTGTACAAATGTTATATGGTTGCAGCAACACAACTGTCAATTGCCTGGTGGCAGTTTGGGAATGCTTTGTTGCATGCAGTGTTCAAGCGCTCCAATGCTGACGCCAAATAAATTAGAATCCATGATAATTGTGTATGCTTGTAACATACTTGTACATATGTATGTAAGACGGCGTGCATGTCTTTCCTTTATTGCGCCCTGGGTTGCAAGCACGCCAGCGCATTTACGTCGCAATTGTTAATGCGACACTGTGTTTGTGTGTGTGTAAATATTGGTGATGATAGATTTATGCTTATTTTTAGTTATTCAAATGGCGATTTCGCAAGTTTAATTAAAGCGCTTCTATAGCCGATAATACGTAAACAAATGAAAAAATAAGCGTGCATAACGGCTTAAGCTGCACAATCCAACAAAAAGCGGGTGTTGAAAGTAAGACAATATTGCACATGACATGCAGCGCTAAAACATTCAATTACATGGTGTCATGTGTGGAGGCAACAACAATTTGACCGCGGCTTTTTTGTGTCTTTATCATTTGGCGTTTCGCAGCTCACTTCGTTTGTTGGTCTTGGCGGTCGGCCACAGCGTGCATCGCTTGCGGCATTGTTGGGCAACACATCGTGTATTTACGTAATTGTCGCACAAATTAGCGTCAAAATATTTTTTTCTTTAACCCCAGCCAGAAAGACTGTGTTCAAAAATTATAATTTCATTGTAAACATTTTTTTTCCAAAGCATTGAACAAATTGATAAAGAGAAACTGAACATTTGCAAATTTACACTTCGAATTAGTAGCCTATAAATCGTCTTCAAAATATTTTGACCAAAATTTCTTTTAAAAGACTTTCTAGAACACGTAATACTAAGTCTTAATTTCAAATAAATCTTCCGAGGATATTTGCCATTATTGTTGTTGTTTTATTGTTAAATGCTATGACAGAAAAAGCTTAACTACCCCTTCTCCCTATACATTTGAGAAATTTTGAAATTTCGAAACCTTTACGATCAGACTCCTCGATATTTTTGGAAACATTTTCTGTTGAACCTTGAGATTTGAAGTTGGAATCTAGTTCTCCACTAACTGTTAGCCGGTTTCAAATGGTGATAGTTCCATGATAATTATTTTCAACCTTTGTCGGTCTTCGATTGTTGGTCTTTGGCTTATACGAAAGCCTACGATACTCGCTTTCCTTTGAAAATTATTGTGAAAATTCAAACAAAACTGTCATATAACTTTGATAATAGAAATAAAGCCATAATTTAGCTGATAGTTTTAATGTTATAAAAAATATACTTGCATAAAATATAGCATGCCTTTAGGCAATGTACGAATTTTTGTAAAAGTTACATCAAATCAAAGGACTATTTGTTATATTGTAGATGTGAATTAGAAGCTGTCATTGAATATTTTACCACAGAATATTTCATATTTTCTTAGAAAATGAGCAGCTGACCTGCTCCCTGGGAGAGTTTTATAAAAAGTCAGATCTAGTGAGCAAATAATTTAGTTGGAAATCAAACTAAAGTGATTAATAGAGTCAAAATTTGAAGCTACTTTAGACGAAATTTGATTTTTTTTACCTAAAAGACTGACAGCTTTTGACATAAATGGGTCAAACAATACATTTTATATATATCTTTTTTTTTTGTGGCTTCTATTTTAAAATCCTTGCAACTCTACGTAGCGATGAGAAAGAAGCTCCTAAATGTCTTTTTGTTGCTTTTTATAAATCAGCTTTATTATACCAAAAGAACGTCTTCACTAAGCTTTAATAACAAAGGATACATTTTTTGCACATTTGTTGCATGAAGTCACCATACTGTGCCATACTCTCATCTCAGTAACATACTTATCTCCGTCAATCTATAGAATTTTCAATGCATCCCAGAATCACAATCTTTTGTATATTTTTTATATGAACTAAGCGTAATTGCTGCTTGGTGATTAGCATGTCGATTTGCCGGCAATTTCAAGAATTTCAAATAATTAAGCGATGAGTCGTGTTGTGGCATACTGACATGCCGACATGCGGCGGTTCAAGCCAAACCAAGCTTATAAGCTTAAGAGACACAGTTTCCTTAGCTGGTTTCCAACAGTTCATGGCAGACTTTTTCACTGAGCGTGTGCCCAGTGACGGCAATTTTCGATAAGAGACGCGGCAATTCTAATAATTGGCTTTTACTTACTCTGCTAGATTCCGGCTTTTGATTTTCTTTTTTTTTACACTCCAAAGCTGTTGCTCTGCCATGTTTCTTGTCGGCTCATGAATGTGCTGCCATATGTATGCCACAAACGCATTTCGCATGCAACCAGTAATTTGTGGCAGTTCTTCATCAAAAGGCGCGAAGAATGAGAAATATGTCGAGTGCTTGAATGTGCAAATGCTCGCATGTGTCATAATGTAATGCAATGCGAGCTGTTGTTATTGTTGTTGCATATGTTGTATGAAAAATGTGAAATTATGACAATTGCACGCAGGTAAATAACAGCAAAGCATAAATTTCTGGCAAGAATTGCTGTCGGTGGTTGTGATTGCTGCCAAACCGCCGTCGGCATCTCGCCATCAGCAAAGACGCAGGGCAAGCGCGTAGCAATCAAGAACCGTATTTATTCAAGTACACACATGCATACATACAGACGTCAATATTTATTGTGTACGTGCATTGCAGGCGTTTTTGGCACGCGTAGTTTATACATATGTGTGTATGTAGTAGAGAAACGCCTCACGCGTGCTAAGTGTCGCTGTGCGCTTTTGATGGAGGCGGCAGCTGCGCTATGACAATTTGGTGCGGTAAATTTATTTTTACTTTGTTTCTTGCCATTATGGCAACCAAAAATTTATGGTAATGCTGCATTGCAAATAATGGCGGTAGCTTTAGAACTTTTTGGTTAAGTGAAAATTTAGTACGCCGCGCGATTTATGGTATTTCGGTAATGCGCGGGCTGTGCGTGCTGACTTTTGGGCACAAATCTCCTAAACTTTGCAATGAACTTGCAAAAAATGTAAAAAATAAATATTACTATTATAGAATGATATTTGATATTTTCTATGAAACTATGTAGTGCTCTATTTCAGAGGTAAAAATTTATATAACTAGATTTAAAATTTTTGCTGACTGTATTTTTCGAAATATTCTAAATTTTTCGTATATATTATTTTTTGTTATATTATTACCTGTCGAATAAAATCAATTTGCAAGTTATGCTCTAAGATATAAAACTCCTTTCTATTTTTTTTATTAATTTAGAAGAAAATTTGAACTAAAGTGATTGAAAGAAATTTATTTGTCTGCTAGCGATTAATCACACAGTACTTATAACTAACTTTATAATCTGAATACAAATATCAGCACTTTCCGAGCTTGTACTATTTCCATACTTTAATTATCATTGTGCCTATACATTTTATTAATAAAACTTGGTGTGCGACTTTGCTAAGTTTAGAGAAGGGTTAAATAAAATAAGCATCTAATTGTAGGCAACAGTTTTTAACTGCTGAAGAAGAAAAATACATACTTGAAAAATTTAGTGCAGTGAGTCAGCAACGAGCCTTAATAAACTTAAAAAAAACTCTTCAGTCCACAAAAGTAGTTATAAGCATCCATATTAATATAAGATTTAGAAGGGCAAATATCAAAAATAAATTATATTTTCCGATATTGTTTAATCAAACAACGTAAGTAATAACCACTTTTTTCTTAAAAACTCAAGACCTCTGCCAGAATTATTCGGAATTTGTACCAATTACATACTTTGGTGACTGTTAAGGGGGTAATACAGTGTGCGATTTCAATAAGTTTAGATAGAGATAAATTAAAACCAACGTCTAATTGCAGTCAACATTTTTTAATTTCTATTATTTTTTGTCCATAAAAATTACCATTAGTCAGTAAACTATTTTTAACCACAGAAAATTATATATATTGTATATATTTAAGAAATGTATGAACTCACCAAGTTATTGATACAACATTGCTACCGATGGCTACACTGAAATTTTCCTTAATTTTTTTGTATTTTTTGGAAAATAATGACAATTTTTTTATCCTCTAAAAACGTTTCTTATTTCTAATTCACTTATTTCTTTCATCTCTTCCAGGTGAGAAGCCCTATACCTGCCAATGGCCTGAGTGTGAATGGCGTTTTGCGCGCTCGGACGAACTGACGCGTCACTATCGCAAACACACCGGCGCCAAACCGTTCAAATGCGTTGTCTGCGAGCGCAGTTTTGCGCGTTCCGATCATCTGGCATTGCACATGAAACGACATTTGCCCAAAAATAAGTAGAAGCCCGAGTGAAGGTAAAAGAGAGAACTTTGCAAAGCAAGCTGAAGCGAAGAGACAAAAGCGCGCAAATAATAAAAAAATATATATAAATAAATTAATAGCTTCACAGCAAGCAACTATTAGCATATAAGTTATGGTGAGAATATAAGCGAGCTGGCTAAGAGTTAAGCAAAAATGTGGGCGAACACAAAACAAATCCAAAGGACTTTAGTTAATACGACTATTGCAACAAAATGCATAAAATTAAAAATAAAAACAAAACAAATAAAATTAATTAAATAATTAATTTAATTGACAAGTTCAAACAACTTAAACCAACACCGCCGCCAATGCCTCAATTGAACCTTAATTATTAAAAAATAAAATCAATTTTTTTTTTTTAATAAACAAATAAATTCTAAACAAACGCAAGCCTTATAAGTTTTATGTTGTTCATACATAGAGAATCGTATAATTATGTTAGACATATGGAACCAGAGTATTTGCATACTTTATATATATATACATGTAAATATGTATGTAAGTAAAAATATTGCAAAAAACGATAATTTTTAAATTTATTTAGTAAAATTCAAATTGTTAGACATGTAAGTATGTCTGTGTACCTACGGAACCAGTGAGTAATTGTTATTTGTTTTTGTACGAGTTTTTAGGTTAACCAGTTCTCCCGCAACGTGTATTACTTTTGCCATAATATAAAACATACTTACATTTTAAATGCATACTTCACCTTTTGTTTCCTTAAACTAGTTTTTAATCAGCACTTTTGCGATAGTTACTAAACAAATGGAAGATCTGTGAACTAGCGAGCACAAAAAGTCCTTAAAGTATCCTTAATAATACATTATACTATGTTGTACTTAACAAAACGTAACTTAAGCTAAATAAAAGTACTTTGCTTTGCTTTTAAACAATTTTTAGCAACTAAAGCATAACTTCAAAGGTGGTTACCAACACTTGTGAGAATACCTTTTATCTGACCATCTGCTTCAAAATCCTATCAACTAAGCTGAAATACTAAAATACTTGTGTATACGTTCCACTACTTAGTTTATAACGGTGAACATGAAAGTAATTAAGTCTACAAAACTTATGTCTGTACTTAAAACCATAAATTTAAATTTAATATATAAATAATTTGTAAGAGAGTGCGTTGCGCTTCTTCTCTAGCTGTAAATTACAACAATTAATGATAACACTCATGTAAATCATTGTTCATGACAATTAATGTACAAGCATATTTGCATATGTTTTACAAAAGTATGAACCGGAAAGTATTGTACGCGCTTGCGAACTCTAAAAGCATATGTAAATATATGCTGTATGTACATTTATAGATGAGTACGTATATATGCTGAAATGCCATCAGTTGACGACTTCAACGCTTGCAGCGCCATCTGCATAACATTGTAAGCCATGGCTTAGGGTCTATATGTAAAAGAAGTTATTGTTCAATCCATATATGTAGGCATTAAGTACTTAATTGTAGTTGCGCAAACAATACTGTAAGCTGGTTGGCGCGCGTTTCAAGCGCCACAAATTAGTATGAATAAACCACCAAAGTGCTGGCACAAACATTTTTCGAAAATAATAAAAAAAAAACTGTGTTTTTTCTTTACAATTGTATGCATGTGTGTACAATGAGTGAATGTAAGAGGCAATTTAGTAAATATTTTACTATGATATAACAATAAAAATATAATTTGAATATTAAGTTTATTAAGTAGTAGTGCCAGTGGTAGGGTTGCGAATTTTTTAATTAAAAAAATTATAATACAAATAAAAATTTTATTTTTTAGTCCTGATGTTGAGTTAAAAAATTAGATTTTCATGTTTTTATCCAAGATTTTTGAGATTAAAAACTGAAAATTGAAAATATTTTTGATTTGAATGAACACGAATAAATGTTAATTCTAAAGCAAATTCCTTTCTTAAGTCTTAATTATATGCTTAAGATTAAAATTTTTCTTTTTTATTTTCCAATCAGGTAGTTTGGATTAAAAATCCGGTATGTGGGATTAAAATTGTTTTATTATTTTTTATTCCGGTATGCGGGTTTTTTAATTAAATTATTTTTGAAAGCATTATTTTCAACTCTGGTCAGTGAACAAAATCATTATCAGAAGGAAAGGATTGATATTTTAAAGTCAAATTTTTATTATAGTAAAAGAAACAAATTTTATTGATCAAAGCTCCGAATTACTACTCAATTCTGATAGATAGGTAACAAATAATAAAGTTTATATATTACAGTATTATAGAATATACCTTAACTTTGTAAATAAAATTTTTAATTGAAGAATTGTTACAATATTGAGGATAACTTAGTTTTTCTCAAGCCTAGTATGACTAGTTATCTTTGGAAAAACTTTTACTCGAAAGATTAAAAAAGCTTTTCTAAAAAAGTTCACAAAAAAACGTATGTGTAGAGGCATTCTATATAAATGTAGAAAATCTTAATTCAGAGAAAAGAATACCAGAGATAGATATAAGATGACTTGATACACTCAACTGTAAATTTAAGTCCAACAGAATTGTAAAAATCGATTTAAGTCTAAACCACTTTTCATGCGAATCTATTTTTGGGATTGTACATATTTGAAAATTTCAAATCTTCTCGGAAATCTGCAGGGAAAAAGAGAAGTAAGTGAAGTGAAAACTCTTTCAGACACGGAATCAAGTAAGCTCTCGAAGACTAGAGGAAATTTATGAAAAACTTTTCACCGAGCATACAGAGTCTTGAAAAAGCTTGCCAAAGGTCGACCGCTTTTTAATGTATGTTTTCTCAGAGTACGATTTTGAAACTCTTATTACAAAATCTCTTAACAAACTTAATACTGCGCAATAAAATTAAAAATATAAGCAATTACCGCAACAAAAATATGAACGAACTAAGATTACAAGCGCAGCTTAGCTCAGTAGCAAAGACAAACTTAGTACAAAACCAAGTAGCAACAGTGGTATTTTATGTTGCCTGCCCACCAGCGACACAAAAAATAATGTATTTCATTCTTGATTCGATTTTCGTGTTTTGTCGTGTTCAAACCTAAATGTTTTTCCTACCTTTTCATGTTTTCAATTTTGAGCTAAAAATTTGAATTGTTTCGCTGCGGCAGGCTGTTTGCCACGCAGGCGCAAGAACATGCCGCAACTGGGTGCAGAGCATTTTGTCGCCACTGACAGTTCATTAATAATCGCAACTGCAGTTACACGCAGAGCAATGCAAATGTTTGCGTTTTGTTTTTCTACAGTATACGAGTTCGCATAAAAGTCACCAACAATTGCAGGGAGAAAACAGTTATGAAGCAGACCATAAATAGTTAGTTTCAAAAAATCAATTAGCAAAAGAGCGGTGAACAGCATTGCCGTGGCACGCCGTCGCTTGCGCGGGATTAACATCGAACATGCTTTTTCTGTTGTTTTTCTATGTACAATCGCTGCGCAGTCGCAACTGTCGCTCGGACGCAAGTGTGACTAACACAGCTGCCAACTTTGTTAGCTGCCAGCCGCCAACTGCTAATTCAACCATAAATTATGCAAAACATCATTACAACAGCGTAACGCAATGCAACAACAACAACAATAACAATAAACCCAACAACAGCAAATACGAATATTAATACGACGAATTGTGCATTTCATGTGTGTGTGTGGGCAGTTATTTGTCTGGGAAAATTTTCGCAAATTCGTTTTATGAACGCAGCGTTGCCTTATGCTTATCTTTTATTATTTTTAACAGCTTACATATAATTATATGCTTAGCATATACTTGCCTTTTAATCATACTTATTTTAACTTTGAGTGTTGACACCTCGGCGTTTTGCCGAAATTCGTGCCTGAAGTCTGCGTGGGTATGAGCACCTGCAAAAATTTTTGGTGCTGGCAAATTAAAATGCGCTGAAATATTTATTGCTTGGCCACTTCTGATTTTGATTTCTAATTAGCAAATAATATTTTTTTCTAATTAACTACACTTGTCACTTAATTTTAGCTAAATGTACTTAATGAGTTACTGACATTATTAATGCGATTTGTGGCTATTATTTGCTAAATGTTAAATCGTGTTCATGTTTCCGATTCAGTTGTAAATTGTCGCCTTAAAAGCAGTGCAAAATATTTATGCAGTATTCTTAGTCTAAATATGGATGCATTGCAATGTGACTTATTCGTTTTTATCCTCGCAATATGTTGCATATTAAGAAACATTTGCATTAAGGAACAACAGCTGTTTTTATGTCCTTAATTGCTTAGTTGCCACTCCGATCACTTATAGCTCGAGACCATCATGATATTGGTCATAATAAGTCTTGAAATAAATCTGTATTTCTCAATCTGTTAAAGCTCCTGGACGAAAACTACCCTATATTTAAAATTATTTGGAAGAAAAATAGGTAGTAAGCGGCTTATTTAATATACATTAGATAACTCCAGCATCACCAAAAATGTATACATAACAAATATCCTATGTATGGTAGGTTCCATTCTAAAAATGGATGAAATTGTTTATGAAGAATAATTTTCAACGAAAAACCGAGTTGCTTTCCCTACGCTTAATTTAAAACATTTATCTGTTAGTATGCGTTATCTGAATAAAATTGTGTGAAAATAATTCAACTTTTAGATTATTGCAAGCGCAATTTCCGATTGACCACAGATATCTAGCCCTTTGTTTGACAGTTTCGATGCTGTAAATTATTTGCAACTTTTCTGCTTATCAACATATAATTAAAGCTTCTGCTACGTTTTTATTTGGTATGAATATGTAATCTCAAAACTAAGTATTTAAATATACTTTAATTAAGCTTACTATTTATATAATAGTTATAAAACCTGCTACTTACATACTTCTCTAAACAAAAGTTCTTTAGGTTATTATGAAAAGTTTCCCCTTTTCAACTCTATTTATTCAACTGATAGGTTCAGGACAGCCCAGCAGCTCAATAGCCTAAATAGGCACGAAAAAGGGGTGAAAAAGAGATATGAGAAAATAGGGAAAATAAGCTTTTTTAATATTATTATTCTATTTTATAATCTTACTTTTGTCTATTCCCTGATGTTGGATCTACAAGTAGTAAAATAAATCCATTGTTTTTCCAGTTGCTGTTTTTAGTAATATGTTACTGGCGTCCAATCGGGGATACGCTGTATGGCGTCAGAAAAATAAAATGTTGTATTAAATTGAACTTTCGAGATAGTTTTGTGATCGTTTAACTCAACATTGATTGAAGGCGCAACAAACATGGACACCAACAAAGACACATATTCCATATTCTACATCAATTCCGTTTCTGTAATCTTAAGATAAACGAGTTTTGAATTTGATGTTTTATTAAATTAACATTTATTATAGGAAATAGACTCACTTAGGTTTAAAACTCTATTTTACTTCCGGTTTGCGAAAATTACTCTCTTACAGTATACTCAATATTATGCGTTTAGTTCATTTTGCAAAGATAACTTTCATATTGACCGATATATACGGTTCAAGATCAACCTAACGTTTGAACATTTTTTTTATTATGGGAGATGGTGTATTGGTGGTCGGAAGTTCGAAAAGTTTTCTATTAGGTAAGTACATAGGGACACTGAAACATAAAAATATTAGAATAATGTTACCTACAAAATAATTTGGGTAAAATCAGTCGAGTAGATCCCGAGATATGGGCTTTCACCTAAATGCGGGCGGTGCCACACCTAAAGTGAAGCTCTCATTAGACCCTCTTGTACCCTTTCGGGAGTAAGATTTTATGTAGCTGACGCACTTATTTTTAAATGTATCGCACTTTAAGTAGTTTTTAACAAAACCGTTACATGGGAAGTGTTCGGGGTTATCATTCGATTTCACCTATTTTCATAACGTCGGTAGAGGTGCTCATATTTTCCTGTGTGAATTTGGTTATTATAGCCTTAGCTGCTTAGGAGATATATACATTAAACCTATTAGAGGGCGGATCCACGTCCACTTTTCCTAAAATTTTTAAACTGAAGACGTCCCTCCCTAATGCAATTCGTTATACCAACAGTATATATATATAACATTTTTATCTTAGTTTGCGGCTTAGTTGTGACTATTTATTGGTTTTCGATTAATGACGTTTTGTGGGTGTGGCAATGGTCCGATTACGCCCAACTACAACAACAATACCAATTCTTTTACGGTGCCAAAAATATGTGCACCAAGTTTCATCAAGACATCTCACTTTTTACGCAATTTACACGGGCGTCACTTGGATTTCAAACCGTCTCTTCATCTTAGTCTTTTATATATACATAACCCTATATCTAGCCCGATTAGTTTTGGGTGATAAAAATAACCGTTAGGTAAACAAAAATATTATACTCTGTAACAACATGTTGCAAGAGTATAAAAATGAGCCATGCTGTAGAAGGCCGATTGTCAATAAAAACCGGTAAATAATGGAAATCGTTGAGTTTCGGAGCCAAAAAGTACAAAAACAACCCTTTGGAAACATTTAAATAAGTTTTGAAGTATCGGTGCCACACGAGTTAACGCTAAAGAACTTCTCAACAAACTGGATTCATTTCTGAAGCAGGTGATGAAAGGGACAAAAGATCGTAATCGAATCACGGTGAGCCGGCGCAGACTTTCAGAAAGGCTTTGATACCAAAAAGGGTTTGCTTGGATTGTCAAGGCATCATCTACTATAATATTATCTATGACCAAACTATTAACTTAGACCTGTACCTTCAAAAATTAGACCATATAAAGTAAGTAATCGACCAAAAGTGGCCAGTTTTGGCTAAAAGGAGAGGAGTTGTGTTCCATCAGAACAACGCCAAGTCACACACAACGATAGTGGCTCGCCAGAAGCAACGGGAACATAGTAAGAACGTTCTTCTAAATCCAACTTAGTGACCTAGTGTTACTTTTTTCTGTCTGTTACGACTAATTTTGCTGGTTAAAATTCGCTTCAAGAAAATTTACTTTCACAGGTTTTAACCAATAGAGACGAGAATTTTCATGAAAGTGAAATTACCAACAAATGTCAATGACGGTTGGTACTTGGCCTAGATCGGATCATTTTAGTGACAAAATAAATGGATTTCGTTTTAATATGCCTTACATATTTTCATAGCCACCTAAAACCCAAAAAACTCAAATTGACAATAGTAGCAAACGAAGCGCTGGAAAATTATTATACAGGGCAAAATAAAACATTATTTTAAATATTTTTAAGCACTATTTATTTATTATATATTCCAGTGCAAGCCACAGTAGAGGAAAGACAAAGTGCAGACATGCTTTCTTAATTGCAAATGTCACTTTTGAAAGCTTTCTTGCACTTTTTGTTGTCATAAGCAAGAATTACTTTGAAATGCAAAAATCTTAACACGATTTGATTTATTACGACTGTTTCGAGCAGCACCGTTCTAAACAACAAATCACTTGTAAAGAAAACTAAGCGTAGGCGTTTCATATGCAACACACAATTAACCACAATTAACAGAAAGGTGGCGCTGATCGACTACAGACTTAAGCAACAAACTCGAATATAACGAAGTGAATGAATCAGAAATACACGTTTGAAACTAAAGAGAAAAAAATTGAATGCCAAATATGCAGGAAACTATAAAGAATTTAAATATTTCAAAATCAAGCTAATGAAATATATTTCGTTTAAATAATTAAGTGGCACTAAAGAATCGGTAAAAATAAAATAAAAAAATGTATGAGCTACCACTTGATTTGAATACATTTCATAGGAATTATTTTGTTTATTATGCTGTACATACAAATAATTCAGCATATCGGAGGCCAACATGCATTAATTGCATTTGATATGTCGCTGACATTCCACGAAAATCCGCTTAGTAGCAGTCATTTTCCCCCGGTCTTTTTACCACCTCTTAGCGGCACATTTGAATTTTTGCAAATTTTTCACTAAGCTAATTGAGTAGCCACAATCGTGGTGGCAAAAGGAATTCGCCAAAATCGCTATTGAGCTGACCAGTGGTCATTTTTCTTAGCTCATTTGGCGAGTTGCTTTGTTGTGGGTGAAGGCGTGACAAGGGCGCAGTGAAACAAAACGCCAATAATTATTCTCCGCTTAGTTGGGTTCAAACAAATCTCTCGCAGAGAGCTTTTATTAATTTACGGTGATTTTCAGCTGATTTGTCGGCAAATCGGTAAGTATATTATATATGTCGGCAGTATATATATGCACTTATGCACCTCCAAAAATTTTAGTCGGCGGATGTTGATCTGCATACATAATTCCAAATATTTACACCCAAGCCATGACTGTTGATCTGCAAACATATATGACACACTACATATGTATATGTGTATGTATATTCTTATAGTAAGCAAGATATTTCTACAAACGACGAACGACAATGTGACACAGTCTCGAGCTAATAGCCGCCGCGCGTACTTATTAATTTATGGCAATTTAAATGCCTTCAGGAATTTCACGGAATTGCGTTTGAAGCACAGCACAGACTACAGCGTGGGGCTACGCGACGCGGCCACCCGCTCAGCGCGGTACGTGAAACTGCGAATGTATATATAAGCATTTACAATATATATATTTATCCTCATGCAAATGGCATAAATGTACGTGTATTTCAGCCTTAATTTACACCTGAACCTGAACCTGAATTTGTGGCACTAAACCACGCGCTCCGCGTTTGGGGCGTTCGCAAGCACTTAATATCTGAGAATGAAATTAAAAGCACTGTCGCATACAAGTAAATCGCGTGCACGTTGTGTTATTGATGCTGCGCATTTCGAACACACACACGCGCCTATACGAAAAGTATGTTTTATGTGTCGGTTTGAACTTGAGCTCAATTCGCTTTGAGTCGCTTAGCTGATCTGTAGTTTATTAGCTTCGAAGTTTTTTATTATTCACATACACACACAAGTTGCTGTCGCCTTAAAGCGTCCTTTATCGAGTAGGTGTTTTAATACTTTCATGTATATGTGTATATTTGCTCATCAACCAGTGGTGTAGTTATGTAAAACTAAAAGGCATGATTAAATGTTATAAAAAATAGAACATTTTGAAATGTTTGAAATTTAACCGCCAAAGTTTGAATTAATAAAAGTAGAGGTTATTAAAATTTTCAAGTTGTTTTTTATCAATCTTTCTTAAAGTATTCTATCTAATTATTTTAAAAACTAAGTTTCTGTCTTTTTATGTTATCTCCAATTTATTCAATGTCTTACCTTAAAACTTTATTACTAAGGATCCAGCTACACCATAATGAAAGGCATTTTTTTCACTCTGATGACTATTCAGAATTTAGATATCAGGAACTTATAAATAGCTCATATTTACGATTATATTTTTTTGCTGAGCGTTTTTTCAATAAAATCAGATCTAACGCACAGGCACCTGCTTTCACAATTTTTGTCATGTATATGTGAATTAACAATTTTTTTAAGCCTCCTGCCGGTTAATTATGCATTCTGTCGTTTTATAAAAGTTTTTGTTGAGATCGAAAGGAAGTTGATATAAGTCATTATTCGGAAACTCTCTTCCAAAATTAATTTTATATACTTAGTATCTGTAATAGCTAAAGGAACTGACTCATAACCGAAGTATTATTTGAAAACATATTTTAGTGAAATATATATGTAGCAAGGTCAAGCTTCTGTTGGAAAATTTATTTAAACTTAGTTAAACTTAAGCAATTTAACTCAACCTTGATTCGCACGACGCTGTGCTTTTTGTCGTCAAAAATATCCGATCAATAACTCGTTGTGTGACATATACCACACAAATGTTGCAGAGTCACTTGTTTATTTTATTACCACTTTTGATATTTATGAAGGTATGGAAAACTTAGTACTAGTAGAGTAAAGCAAAAGGTTAATGAAATTTCTAATTCGATTCGATCGTTTAAGTGTGACTCATTGTTCAATCTACCCCTTCAAACTTCAGCAACATTTCCCTAGTCGGCTGAATAAATGGATATTCTTACCTTTGTAAGCTATTATATTTCCTAATCACTCTACTATGTAATTTCAACACATCTAATATAATATTAAATGTAAATAGTGGTTTGACCCATGGCTTGAGTCTAATAAAGCAATATTCGGAAAGTGATAAATGAAATACATCAATTTATGGTTTTAATATAATGAAAATGTCAATCAAGTATCGTCGAACTCATCCAATCCGAATCAAGCAAATAAATTTGACTTTACTATAGTATCCAGTACTCAATGTTATTTGAAAATCTCGACTAGCACAGCTCAAGATATTGTTTACCACTACAGCAACTCTACTGGAAAAAGTGTAATAACACTTATAAGTGCACCTTACCTATTAAAAAAATCATTCAAATAAGTTTAAACCGTTTTCACTTTTTAAAAGAAATAAAAGAATATTTTTCGGAACGCCACTGCAAATTTTACAAATAGCCTTACACTCATACACATACATACCTATAGCTAAGTAACATCGTTTGACAACACCTACAAATTATGTGGCACATTAATGAAGCTGCGCACCACACGGCAAGCGCACACGTCCATTGACTCATTGGCAGGTAAATACTGCAAGCAAACTTCGCAACAACAACGAAAAAACATAGAAATTATGCGGGAACACTAAAAAATGTTGTTGGAACAACACTTAAGTAGCTATAAATTAGCATTCAGCGCTGAAAAAAATATGCGCAAAATGTAATGGTATCTGTTCAAGTTCAATGCTGTTTGTGTGATTTGTGTGCGCATTTTCATTTTCATTTTCGCTTGCCTGAAATTGAAACATTTGTTTTGAAATTTTAACTTTTGGTTTTTGCTGCGACGTTTTTGCATATCTGTAGTTGTTTGTGTGATTTTTGCGCCAACTTTGTTGTTGTTTTAACAAATTTTGTTAGCATTTGAAAAATGAAACTTTGTTTTTGGCTCGTGTTGCTTGCTGGCGGTGGCGTGACGAGGCGCACAAACGACGAAGAAGCTTAAGTCTACGATCAGCGTGTGCGTGCGTGTATGTAACTTGCCTCGGACAGCTGGATTTTAGCAAAATATAAATTTAATTTCTCAATATCGCGCTTTGCTGGCATTATTTGGCGACTACTTCAGTGCACACCTATACTTGTACACACATACATACAGAAGTGGTGTTTATTTTTGTGGCGATTTAAAAGCATGCAATTTATACATTTCACATTCATTAGCACATAACAGCAACAAATAAAAAGTGAGATAAATCTCAGCGAAATGCCAATCTGCTATTAATTTGCCATAATTTGAAAAAGTTTTCAGTGAATGTTGCAAGTAGGTATAATGTGGCTACGTATTTATGTCCACCCGCAGCTAAGTGATCACTTGTGTGCGCGCGATCAGCTCCGCTCTGCTAACTGAACGGTTAGTCAGCGCTGGACCACCCACAAGCGCTTGATGGTTTCTATATGCGCCTACAACAAATACACATGGTGGACGCCTGCAGCTGTTGCCAGCTGACTGATTGTGCACATAATCAAAAGACTGAAGCCACAAACTTCCCCTTTGATTGTACGTTTCGGTGCAGTTGCGCATTTAATGCGCTATTTACTTACATCATTTCCATATAAACTTAAATGCCGGTCTATTAGGCAAACTGCCGATCGCAATGATAATCTTTAGTGAAATAATTTTCCACTAACTAAAGTAGTCAGGCGCATGGAAAATATATTTTTACTTTTTTCGCAGCTATTTTTCAACTCCAACGCTCGCAAACTTTTGACCGAAAACCACACAAGTTGCAGAGTCTTATTTTATAGCCCGACTGATTGGACTCATAAAATACCAGTAAAGATAAAAAAGCTAAATAAGTTATATGTGCACCAAAAGTTGGAGCAAAAAATCAATAAAAATTACCGAAAAATAGCAGAAACGCTGACAAAGTGCAAAAGGATGCCGGTGCGCATCGTTATTATTACGCTAGAGATTGACCAGCAAAATCATTAAAGCAAATCTCTATTATTTGCAACAATAGCTGTAACTCCTCGCTGGACATTCGCTAACTATAAGCGCTGCAGCGAAAGCGGCCAGCATGTGTTGGCTGCTTTCGGAGAGCAGCTGGCAGCTGAGGTGAGTGAACGTACCTGCAAAGTACACTTTATAAATTTAAATACAAAAGCAAAGAAAAAATCGAAAATAAGTTAAAAGCTATGTATAAGCTTGATGTTATTATTGCTGTCGCTAGCGCTATTGTCAGCTATTGTTGCAACAATTTGCGAAGCTGCAAGCGTTTGCATTGTTCAAACGCTGTTGCAAATTTCGAAAAAAGAAGAGCACAAAATAAAATTTTTTATATAAAAAATATACTTAATTTTTTTTTTAAGCAACCACGCTGCATTTGGCGCTGGGAAAATGCCTGTTGGCTTACCTTTCAATTTTATTTTTCTCTAAATTTTCTTTAGTTTTGTTAGTGATGATGCAACACTGCGAAAATTGTGCCTGCTGCTTCTTCCCAAATACCCTTTTTCATGCATTTTCACATTTTATATAATTTGATCAGCGATCGATATGCGGATCTAATAGTAGATATTCACAGCAGAAGCACAATTGTTGAGGCAAATAAAAAAAAATAAAAAAATAAAAATAAATTTATATAACAGATACAGTTCAAATCAAATGCATTGTATTGTCAGCAACCTTTCTCCGCTTCCCCCTTTATCTCTCACACTTGCAGTTCTCAAGCAGCATTCTATTTACTCACTCGCGCTTATCCTGCGCATCGCCGCACAATAAAATACAAATTAAGCAAATTCACAGCAATCAGCCAGCGCAGCGGCCCATCCACCCACACACATCACAGTTGCACGCTCGCCACAACATAATTCTCTGTACGAAAAACCTTTATTCGCTCAGCTCAGCCGCCAATCATCGCGGTGGTCCTTAAGCGCTTTATTTTGCCGCCCAGTCGCCGGCGGTGTGGCAGACAGCCAACACAGTTATGCCGCATTGTTGTTGCGATAAACAATTGGTGATTAAATGTGCGCTATCAACACAATCGTATCTCTTTCTCTGCGCTCTTTGCTGGGCCGCACTGTCGTTTGTTAAGCCAGGCTTTGTAATAACTGCTTTTGCAGCGACGCTCATCAACTTCAAGCGAGTTTTCGTCGACTTCCTGTGCCGGCGGCCACGTCAAGGCATTTATGTCTGTAGCACAGACATTTAAACCAAGGAGTACCCGCTTTGTCAGTGCAGCGATAAGACGCATTTCTCACACAGCACAGCGCAAATTTGCCTGACGGACCGCAAAGGGTGCCTGGTACTATTTGTCTGGCAATTTGTTTTGTCGCTAAATACAAGCGTATAGCCCAGGGCTATGCTGCGGGCCATTTTGTTAACTAAGCGTCGTCATCGCCGCGAACAATATGAACCTTGCCATTGGAGTTGCTTGGTTGCTGCACAATTGTCGTTGTTTTCACTGACAAATATGCGCTAATAATATGTTGCATGCAACATGTGGCATATTATTTGGTTTCAATGTTGACAATCGTAAGAAATTTCTTGAGCACTCGACAATGAATGAGATGCAAAGATAATCACGAATTGAAGGAGATTAACATTGACTTTGGAAGTGAGGAACTTTTTATTTTATTTCATTTTGTTTTGTTTAGTTTTAATTTTTTAGCGAACTTACATATAAATTTAATTATTATTAAACAAGGTACACTGAGTTGTTGCTATTGATTTAATTTAAGTTTCAATTTATACAAAAAGATCTGTATCAATAAGTATCAGCTAAGAAATCGCCAATTAACGCCCATCTCTTAGATATAAAAGAATAATAATTTCACGAAATGGACGTAATGAGGCATCGAAAAAGTGACGTCTTGCTTAAACCACGAACGTTAACGGTAAGCAGCTGGATTTATTATGAAATAGATTTCAAAAAGTGACTTTGGCATAATACAGATTTTTCATTATTAAAATTTTTTTGAATAAGTAATCCAGAAATTAAGTATTAGGACGTAGTAATATCATCTTCCATTTATAATCCAATCATTCAGCAAGAAGAGGCCCTAATATGTTTCTTTGTGGTCCTCACCCATTTTTTATACACAGTTATAGTTCTTAAATTGGCACTGAAAATTGAAAACTGAAATAATTTAAATAATGTGGTACCAGGGATATATCGAGTATTTGAAGTTAATTTAATGAATTTAATATTAAAAAATATTATTTTCTTTCATTTTGGTTTAGCGTATACTAAGGGTCGTAGAAACATTATAAAATTGGTAGAATAGAAAAAAGTCATTTTCCTTTTCAATCCGCTGTCAACTTGAAAATCGTCTGTTTTTTTTAATATTTTTAATTAGGCTGCGCATTTTGCGAAAAATTTATATAAAGCTAAGAAATTCACTTCTCTCTCAAGTCTATTAAGATCTCTTTTTTTTTAGAGTTACAGTCTTTAGAGTCACCGCCGTCTGTAAATGTCCTCATGAAAGAGGTGAATCCAAAGATTGACGCAGCAGCCATCATTTTGTATCAAAATAATAATATAATTTTGTTTTACAAACTCAAATGTAGTTTTAAAAAAGTCTGAAGAAGGAAATTCCAGAAATCGGCCTCCACCTATTTTTGGTATCAGACAACACTCTCACTAATTTGAAGTACACTTTTCAAGATATCTTAATTAAATTAAAGTTTAATTAAATACAGAATCCGAAAATCAGTCGTTTTCTCTTGATCATTTTGATATAACATCTGATAAAATTATATTTTCTAGATTGGTGCAACTTTTTCTATGTTCGTGTGTACTTCGATCTCTATATTCAATTAGTATATTTGACAGCTGTTTGTTTTGGCCGAGAAGGTTTGTCCGGCGATTGATTTTGCTTTGAAGAAAACTGAACAGCAAGTTTACTTTATCACAAATACATGTATTTGAGTGGCATAAAGCCTACTGTGAAGATCGTGAAGTAATCGAAAATTTACTTCAAGCGAGTCGCTCATCCACATATGGCAAATTGAATTAAGCGGCATGCTCAAAAGAAGCCAATTTTGAAAGCGAGAATAGAATTTGTACAAAAATACGTGAAAATTGTAATTTTTTGTTCAGATTTATGCCGATATCTGTCAGGCACAACATGTGTCAGGCTTATACAAAAAGTCGACTCTTAAATATGAAGTTAAAACTTTTATCAAACACAACTTAACACATCTTGGAAATACTTTTAGTATGTCAAAAGTTTTAAAGCAAAACTCAAAAGTGGCCAAAGAATTCAGTAGACTAAAATATTGTTAAATAAAATTAGACAACATGTAAATAAATTTCCTTGATATATCCACATCCACTTGCCTACCACTGCGTATTCAAATGTGTGCGCGCAGTGAAAATATTTATTTCGACGACAGCGTGCAATGCAGAAGAACATGTTATGCAACATGTTGCAAGACACACAATTGAGACATAAAAATAAATGCAAATGAACTGTAGAGTGCGGGAAGCGCGCCATTACACAAAAACTTTACAGCGAAATGTACATGTGTAAATAAGTTGGTAATGCAATGCTAAAAATGGCAACAACAAGAGCAACAGCTAACACAAGCCAAGCATATACGGCACAAGAGTACTACTGCCACAAGACAGAACACACATTTGCACCACCGTGTATGGCTGTGCTAACAACTACCACATGTTAACAAACGCGACATGCCACAATTGCACTAAATAACTTTGACAACAACAACAACAACAAGAGTAACAGTGCGAAGCGCAAGAAAAATATTAGCACGACCTATAACCAGGAAAATTGTTATCGACCAGCGGCAGCAAATACAAATTAGCGTAACCGCCAACGCAGCCACCGCCAAACAGAGGACTTAAGCAGCGAACTCGTAGGTGAAGTGAGCGCACTTTTTCACCGCTACAAGTACGGAGCGCTACAAGAAAGCGAGGACGCGCGGCGGCGCCCGCCAGCTGTTACCAAAAGATTTACATGTTGCTGCTACAAGCCGCACAAAGGACGAGCTAGCCAGCTGCGGGCTCTGTATGAACATATTGTAGTTGTTGTAGTGTTGTTAAACAGTCGTCAGTCCATATTTTAGGCGGTTTAATTAGTTACAAGTGTTAGTTAGTTGTTAGCCACAAGCAAAAGCACTTTATGCACTCAAAAACACTGTTAAAAGACACTGTCTAATTGAGCGCGACTGTCACCAGCTGAGCGGTGAGTAAAAAAACGAAAAGCATCACAAATATAAATGCAGTTGTTGTAGTCAGTTGCTTCGGTGCAGGCAGCCTGAGGTAGCGCAGCGTGTGCGACATTTCTCAGCGCGTTTTATTCTTGATTTGTATTTTTAAAGTTTCGTTTTTTTTCCACTATTTTTGGTTTTATTTTTGCGCCCGTTTGTTGAGCGGCGCGCACTTTCCGCGCCAACGCGCCATTACTTTGGCGTCAATTTGGATTTATGACGCGCATATGTCGCGCATTACTCATCCGCCGCGCGACCCAAAAAGCAACAGAATATCGCGCAAATGAAAAAAAGGAAAAAAAAAACACAAAAATAAAGTGGACGATGAAAATATTAACAGCATTTTAAGTAAAAAAGTCGATTGCACCACCAAGTTAATTTAGCGATTTGTCAAAGTCATAATAGAGAACAAATTCTCGACGTCCACTCGTGTGGCAAGTCTTTAAGCATACAAATGCAGCCATAAAGGCCACCACCAGCGCTGCTCTCTAATGAGCACTAATTCCACAGCGTTTTAAAGCGTCGCAAGCGCACAAAACCAAGCAAACGAACAAACATCATTATATGCAAATCAGCCAAGTTTAAATTGCTCGCTGTAGAATTGGCGAATAAAAGCATTTGAGAACCCACACACGGCTCGGTTTAGTACAATGGCAGCAACAAAAAGCTTTTACGATTATGTCTGAGTTAAAGAGATATAAACTTGTATGCAACATAAAACTCATAAATATGCCACATCTTGCATAGTTAAATTTATATAAAGGAAACCAGTAATTTAATGAATCACTTTTGTAAACGATAACACTGCTTTTCGACTACATACGAGTATATTCCTTTTTGTTTTTTTTTTCGAAATTAAAAGCGGAATATAAGAATTTGGAAACATAGAAAATGTCGCTCATTAGATTTTCATTTCTGTTTTCGTCTATTTTACTCGATAGTTGCAACAACCTTGTAAACTGGGGGGATTTAATGATTAATGATCAAATTAATTAATAATTTCTTAAACTCATGAGTGCACACATTTCTGAAGAAAAACTAAGTTCTAAAAAACTCAAAAAGTTCCAAGCAACTATAACATAATGTGTATATAATATAAGAATACTATACGGCCCTGAAAACGTGTTTATTCGCGCTTAAAGTTTGTCTTTGACAGTTTTTCGATTGATTGAATCAGGAAGTCGTGAGCGCTCGTCAATGATGGACACCAGCAGCTGCTCCCCTATGGCCAAACGCTCAATTCGGCCATCTACTGCCAACAACTGGACCGCTCGAAGGCAGCACTCATCCATAAGAGGCCATCTTTGATCAACAGAGGCCGAATTGTGTTCCATCAGGATAATGTCAGGCCACAGTCGTCTTTGGTGACGCGCCAGAAGCTCCTGGAGCTCAGATGGGAGGTCCTAATATACCTACCTTATAGTCCGGACCTGGCACCAAGTGATTACTATCTTTTCCTGTCCATGGAGAACGCGCTTAATGGTGAGAAGTTGGCATCAAGAGAGGCCTGTGAAAATTGGCTCTCCGAGTTTTTTGCCTATAGGGTCGCAGCCTTCTACGAGAGGCTTCTCTTTGGCAACAAGTTTGCGAACAAAACGGCTCATATTTGACCTAAATCGGACAAATGTACACAAAGTTATCATCTTTTGAAAAATCAATAAAAAACCGAACGAACTTTTTTACTTGACCTTATTATATTAAGGTTATGGTTTTTTCTTATTGCCTTAAAGCTGATAAAATTTAATGTTTTTCACAAGAATACTTTACTCACGTTGATGACTCAACTCTTCTATAGCCGCCTTTTAAATTTGAATTTAATTGAATTTTGGAACTCTCACCTCTTTCCTTGCTGCCCTTTGCTCTTTAATTTTACAAACTCGAACAATTAAGCCTTTTCCTGAATAAATTTTCCGATTTTTTAGTTGCTTTCTGGTTTTGATTTTCAAGAAGAAATAAAATGCATATAATTTAATATAACGGCCAGAAATTTGGCTTTATTACAAAGATAAAGGTTTTCTATTCTCTTCGAAAACGGTTACGGACTTACCTGCTTAGACAAAGTACTTAGCATCTCCCCACAAAAAGAAATCCAGCGGTGTTAAATCGAACGATTTTAGAGGCCATGACACAGGCCCCGTAAGATTGAGTGCGTATGACTAAAAGTTTCCTTCAATAAACTTATTGTACCGTTGACTGCATGGCACGTAGCGCAATCTTGTTGCAACCAAGGATCGTCTAGATCAACATTCTCCAGTTCAGACACGAAAAATCATTAATCATGGCTCTATAGGGTTTCCCCATTGACTGTAATATTATGGCCGGTTTAATTTGATTTGATTTGAAGATCATTGGTCCTTTGAGTTGCTCAGCCCATAAAGCACACCAAACAGCTACTTTTTTAGGATGTGACGGCGTCTCAACAATAGCTTGTAGATTATCATCACTTCGAATACGACAATTTTATATATTAACGTACCCATTCAACCAAAAGTGAGCTGCTTCGCTAAACAAAATTTTCTTAGGATAATCAGAATCTGGACCATTTATCGAACTTTCTAGTATTAGATGTTTAAATGCGGAATGACTTGAAGGTTGTATACTTCTGCTCAACGCAAAAGACAAACTCGACAAGGATATGACATATGGCCATACTTTTTTTTGCTTAGGTTGGCAGGACTGTTATATGTTTACGTGTCAAATTTGAGCGCGATCTGTCACATAGTTTTTTTTTTAAGGCACTATAAACAAGTCAACCTCGAGTGTGTTTTTCGAATTTTACTATGGAAATTAACGTTGAGCAAAAAGTGTTTGTTTTAAATTTTGTTATTCCAATGGAATAAGTGCGACGGACGCAATGAAAATGTTGCAGAAGGCATAGGAAGATTGGAAAAAAAGGTGGCATATGTGTATCGCCTCTAATGGTGACTATTTTGAAGGGGATAAAATAAATATTGAAGAATAATTAACCGTTTTTGTTGTTTGAGCCAGTCTCGTTTATATTTGAGCAGAAGGTATGAATGAAATAGTATATTTAGCATTTTTTTATAAAAAAAAAAGAATTGCTGTATCGTCATCTTGGTCACCCGGCAACTTAATCGTATTAGTTTAAAAAATTCTATTTATCTAAAATTTTGAAAAAAATTTAATCGTCCAACTTAAACTCAATTGAAGGCCACCAATTAAGCCAGTAAGTATATTTGCTTCAACGTTTCAGAGAATGCAAATTTACCACGACACCTTTCATAGCAATAGGAGTCAGTGTCGGCCACACATATGAGCAAAAGCGTAGGCGTAAATATCTGCATTTGAGCAATTATCATGGCCAGTCGATTGGCAAAGCCAAACACTTTTCTATTTACATACACATATGTAAACTTTGAGTTGGCGACAATGAAGATTTTCTTGTACTAAAGAAACAACAAAAATAAAAAAGTGAAACCACTGACAATTCGACGTAACTATTTTACATAAAGTTGTCATACAATTTACTATTGTTCTTAATAAAAGCGAGAGCTGTTCTTGTTGTTAGTGTGGATGTTTTTGGTGCTTGCATACAAATGTGTCTTGTATAAAGCGGCTTTTCTGTTTCTGAGCGCGCATGCAAAATGCTAATATGAATTTATTACATTTCCCACAATGACACCTTATTTGATTTTGCAATTAAAATTCTACAAGCCGACAAACACACACACATACTTACATCTGAGCAAATATATTGTTGGCGCTGCTGAGTCATTGTCAACGGCGACGACTTTTATGGAAGCCTTTAGCTTCGCAGCCGAGAGATCATGTGAAAATGTCGGAATAGCAATGCACTTTGCAAATTGTCAAATGTCGCCGCAATTTGTTCTATTGCTGCTGTCACAGCACAAAACGCTGCTCCTTGAATTCCCAAACACTCACAGACAAAAGCGCAGAAATTCTTCGGTTCTTGCTACAGATTTGCATTGACACTGGCAAATGACACGGCAGCCGTTCGTTGGCAGCTAACTGATGGCTGACAAGCGCTGCGGTTTAAGCGCAAATCTAAATTAATTACCCGAAACTGCTGATCGACACTAAATAGGCAAGCAAATAAGTTTGCAAAATTCCAAAAAAATAGAAAAAAATTAAAATATAAACTCAAATTCCAGCCACAGCAAGCGGTAAACTGGCGGCTAATCACTATAATCGCGACGATTAGTCAATGGCGATTGGGGTTGTGTGTGTGTGCGTGTGTGTGTAGTGGTGCTTTGGTGGGCCAAGCTTTGATTCGAAATTCTTTATGGTACTGCTGATGTGGAATTAGATTGAAAATTTTCAGTTCATTAATTCTAATCGATCTCATTAAAAAATTCAAAACTCACGTTTCGGTGCAAAGTTCAATGGTACGAATACACTGTGCGGACATTTTGAGTACAGGACTTGTTAGTACACTCTGGAAAATGTGTTAACGCTTAAATGAAAAATAGGCTCTCATTATATGTGTTCTGTGTGCGACTATTTCAATACAAATTGTGAAAATTTAAGAAAAATTCAAAAACTACATATATAATTTATAATAAGAAATAGAAATGACGTTAACTTCGGTTGCACCGAGGCTAGCATACCATTCACAGGTCCATTTTTTATAACAAAAAGGAGTATAAACAGATCTTTATTTTGATTTTGATCATCTATATGCTATCATAGCTAAATAGACTTAGCTCGTCACGCCGATCATTTATGTATATATTTTATAGAGTCTCTGACGTTTCCTTTTGGATACAAACATCGTGCCAAATTAATATACCCTGTTCTGCGTATGAAATTTAAAATAAATGTCTAAAATATTTTTTTATTTAATAATAAATTATCATAAATTATAAACAAGACTTAAAGATATTAACTTATTACTAGAAACTGTTATTATTATTTTTTATTTTATATTTCATACCTCAATCTTTTCAGTGTATAATAGCGCTCATTAAATTACAACAACAATGCGATATATAATACTTAATACAGTTCTCTACCTCCAGCCAAAGTGAACTTATTTAGCACATTCAAAGCGCCACTGAGCACATAATCACCATAAGTTGAACCGCCAACGGTGGCGATGCATCGATACTGATGTCAGGGTCGTCAGTAAGTTGGCAAGTAATGCCACCATTGTTAGCTGCTAACTGCCACTGATTGTTGCCTGCAGACGATTTTGCAATGAAATAAGAGTCCGACCAAGCGTTAGGCCAAGAGAATAATGTTTGGTTGCGGTGGAGATAATGATGTTGCCACTGAAGTGTTCTCTATAGCACTACTTATAGCATACACAGAGATATGGTATAACTGTACCATAAGTACTAATTTTACAATATTCCGAGCTGATTGTTTGTGTATGTATTGGTGGGCGATAAAATCACAACTTCATATTGCTGATCAAAGTCGCCACGGCAGCATATATGTTGATATCTATATATTTATTTATATATATTTTTACCATATCTTTGAATGCATATATGTATGTGTGCAGCATGTTTCCTTGTTGCTGTATGCGGGTGCAGGGTTGAGCTGTGTCAGCATCTGACGACCTTGATTCCTGAACCCACAGCCGAGTCAGCAAATTTTTGGGTGAATTGCAGAAAATTTGTCTGCCAATTATGTTGGTGCCAATGAGACACCGGAGTGGCCATCGAAATAAATGGTGACTGTTGGCCAACATTGCTGGCGTGGAATGCACAAACATACATAGTTTTTGTAGCTTTTCATTAATGCTGTACACTTGAAAAAATTAGCTCGTAAATTATCTGCAATTGAATTGCTTTTATTAGCACAAATATTTCGGCGCTTGCAACTCGCATTGTTGTCAGGTAATGCAAGGCGAAAAGTCAAGTACGCTGATAGCATAAGTTTTTACTTAAAACTTATATTTTCGCTTGCGATTGCTATTGTTGAATCTGTTGCATGCCACTACCTCCAAACTTTTTGCTCAGCGAAGAGCGTATTGGCGATTTTGTACGCGCTGGTGGCAAAGAGCCTTTAAATTGGTTTCTAATTTGTAGCGCTGTCAGCCGACATTGTTGTTGTTATCGAGTTGCTGGCAATCAATACAGCAATCATAAATTATAGGTTTATTGCATTGTCGTTGGCAACACTAACCAAAATATTTACAAGAATAATTTTACGATTTTTTTCTAAATAACACTTTGTTGCATGCAACATCCACTAGTTTGTAAGCACACTGTTAATGCCACCAACTTGAGAGTATCTAGCGGTGACAAGGTCATTGCGCCGTTTTTATTGTCGTTGATGGCTTAGCAATTAGTTGATTTACGGCAGCAAAATAATGTGGATATAAATTAAATGTGGCAGCACTGATGACAGTACGGCGCTTTTAGCGGTTCGGAAAACTTGAGTAAAACAGTAATTACGGTAATAAAAAGATAGCACTCTTGGTCGTAAATATTAAGAGCTAACCAGAGCACTTAAAATACAAATTTTATGATAAATTAAAATAAAAAAGCATAAAATATCAAACCTTTAGTCAGGCGTTTCTGTTATATTTAAGTTAAGACTTATTTAAAAGGCAGACGGATAGTGATAAGAATCTACGATATGTAAGATACGAATATGAGCCATAAAGTACACAATTATGGACTATGTAGAGGGTGCGCCGTCTTTAATGTCGCTTCTATTGGATTATTCAAAATATTAACTAAGCAACTCAGGTTCATACAACAACAAAATTGTTAATATAGATAGTTTTGGTCGATATCTTTTCGTAACAAAATAGATTGCTATATTTTTTTAAGTTCGTAAAGCTTTACAAGACTACATGAATCCTTAAAATCAGTCTCAAGCATTTATAACCATTGAAAAATTGTATGGTCTATCTTTGGAAATGAGCACGAATCCAAAAATATTTTTAAAAGTATTGCTTATCTGAAGCTATAACATTTTCCCATCATCCTGGAAATTTGTTTTTTTCATTTCAAAAGAACTGCGTCGGCCTCTTCCTCTTTAAACCGTAATCTAGTGATGAATTCGGCATCGCCTGGAACCAAAAGTGGCGAGAAGAGAGAATATTTGGGCTACAGAGCGGATGAGGCAACACTTTCTAGCCCCTAATTTAGAAATAGTTTTTAACCAGTCTTGCAACATTAGTCCGAGCATTGTCATGAAGAAAAGTTATTGCCTCGTGACTAGTCCCGAATTCGGGGTGTTTCTGGCCATCGCTCGCTTTAATTTGATGAGTTGTTAATTTCATCCAATTTTAGAAAAACATAATACAACACGTTCTTCTGATCCCACCAAATTCTGAGCCTACCTTGGAGTCACGAATATTCGGCTTTGCCGTTGATTTGACTGCTTGCCCAGGTTTCACATTTGATTTTGTGCATTTAGGATTGTCGTAATGGATCCAGTTTTTATCATCAGTCACAATCCGATGCAAAAACAATTTTTTCTTGCAAGGTTCAAGTAGCATTTCTGATAGGCAAAATCGTCTTTCAACGTCAAAAATCATATTTTTAAATGTTTTAAAATTGCTGCCTAAGTGACTCCAAAAATTCGCGAGCTTTTTTTATGTTTGGCCACAGTCTTTATCTATGTTAGTAATTCTTCCGGTTCATCATCTTCAAACTCTTTTGGCCGCCAGGGACGTTTTTCGTCTTCCAAGCAATAGAGCTTGTTCACTATAAACTACCACCAAAGTGCGATGACTGTCGGCTAACATTTTCTTCATATTAAAGTAAAGAATAAGAACTCCGGCAAAAACCACTTTTCAGGCACAAAGTTTGACATATTTAAGTGAAAGAAATAAGTGTTGAAGAAGACGAACAGTAGCTTTTCAACGCATGTAGGAATACTTGAACAATGGAATAAAAGTCATGTTACGCCATTTCTTAGCAAATCACACGAATATAGTTGTAGACCCAATGTATGGTTCTTAATTATTTCTCTGATAACGGTTTTTGATTGTCGATAAAATACTACTTCATTCTGAAACCACTGAATTAGTTTCAAAACAGTGGTCACTACAAATCAGTCAAAGATAGTCTCGCTATATACCTATTTCGAATGCAGGAAAAAGCAGTCCCCTCTCAGTAAACCAATAAGTGTGTCATCACAGCAGCGAATCAATAATGGATATAACCTGCACTATTGACCCAAAACTATCCAAATAAAAGTGAAATAAAACACCATTAGACATGCATATATACATACATGCACAAATAATACCGAAATGCCACCATAAAAATTCACTTTCGATATCTACTAAAGAAATAAGCACATTTCTAACAGCACCGCTTAGCCATCTGGCAGCATTGGAGTGGGAAACCTTTGCCACCTCCTCTTCAATGCAAGTTGCCGCTGTTGTTATGCAACTCACGACAATGACAATTCACGCCAGGACCTTTGGTGTGACCTACAAGCGTGTCACCAGCGTGTACGACACCAACGCCGCTCATGAGCGCCGCACACATACAACAAAACAAAAACAACATAGGCCAACACGGCACTCAAATGAGCAACAAATGCGTCGCTGGTTGGCTCATCAACTGTGTCCGACAGCAGTAAACGAAAAGCGGCGACACAATACGAATATCGGCAGGCAGCGGCTGTGACAAATCGTTTGCCGCACCACACGACACACACACATACACACGTAAAAATTAAATACAAGCAATATTTATAGCCATGCATTACCCACACATTACAATTCGCATCGCTCCAGCACTGGGCCAAGGGCCTTCACCCTATTTTATTTGCAGCTTCGGAATAAAATAAAAGCAAAGCAAATCTCCATGGCTTTGTGAACTGGCTCTAAATTGGACGAAGCTTTGATTTTCTTGCGAATTTGTTGTGTTTCTTATGTGAGCACAGCATACTCACACATAGCATAGTACAGCATAGCATAACAGCACGTTGTCGACTTTTTATTAATTTGTTATGGTTGCGCAAAAACGTTTGCGAAGGTAAAACTAATTCAAAGCAGTTTTTGGAAATTAATTCATTTTTGCGGAAACGTTCTGGAATGTTAGCCTTCAGGTGGTGGTGTTGAAATTTTTGAAAGCGAAAATCGTGAGGTTCAAATTGTTGCTCTGGGAATGTGGGATTTTCATAATTGTTGGACTTTTGGGAAGTTATGATTAACGTTATTTTTCTTTTTTGTTTGTGAAAATATTGGTACTTTACCCCAACTTGTTATTACCCGATCGATATGGGAGTCACCAAGATTGCTGATTATGAGGGTACTCCGTATAGTTATGCTTTTTACTAAAATTTTTTTAACAATTTGTTAATTTTGTATTACACTTTAATACATCTACATTTTACTATAAAATTACCGCCAATACTTTATTATAATTTACGTCAAATATCATCTGGTGTTTTTTTTTTGTCCTTTTTTTTTTGCATACAATAATTCTTCTTCAAATGGGTTTTTATACGAAGACTCTTGCTGTTAGATATACACTCAGATCTTTGACGTTTCTAACCAACCCACACGTAAAACTACCTCAACAATTTTATAATTTGCTTTGACAACGACTTAAACTTGCAACCTCTCGAACGATAGTTTAAATATCTACGCCTAAGTGCCTGTAATGTCACATTTTGTGAACGTATATTCGATTAAGACTATTTTTTAGCAACCTAACTGGTTGGTTCAAATTAAGGGTGTTTCGCTCGATGGTGACCACAGTGGAGAGTTTCCATTCCAGCCAATTAGCCAATTGGTATGACATTCAAGATGTTTCAATCACAGTCTAAAGAAAGCTTTACAATCAAGTAGAAAACATTAAGATTTTTAGCACCTTTTTCCAGACAAGTTTGAGAACTGGCATCAATCAAAATGTTAAGCCTCACCGTAAGGTGATCCAAATATCAGGTGAATTTGTTTATAAAATGTATCAATTTCATTCACTTCAAAGTAATGTCCGTGCGATAAAACACTCGTTTGCAACGTTTTTTTCCAGCCTTCAAGACCTTCTTCTAATCGGTTTTTATCTCTTCAATCGTATCAAAACGCCGTTTCCGCATTGGTCTTTTGAGTTTGCTGAATATATAGAAGTCGCACGGAGCCAAATCAGGCAAATAAAATGATTGCAGAACGACAAAAGTCGAGTTTTTGGCAAAAAAAAATCGCAAAGAACCAATACAGTATGACAAAGGTCATTATAGTAATGAAGGAACCAAGAGTTGTTCGTCCATATTAAGGGTTAAAAGCTATAATCTACTAAAGTGATCGGGTGGTTTGAGTGTGTTGACATTATTTTACTTCACTAGAGTATAGGGCTCTTAGGACTAGTAGTAGTAATGCTTAATATTATATGTTGTATGCTTGGCATGGCGGAACGAATCAATAGTACACCACACCACAATAATCACTTACCTTTTTGATTACAGTATTTCTTATATACCTATGAACATTGGTTAGAGCAAGTAATTCAACTGACGTGTTGAGCTCAGCTCAGAACCACAAGATCTCGCAGATCCGCAAGTGCTGGTAGTTAACCAGCGCACACCGAGTTCATGCAACGTTCAGCCGTAAGATGCTGGGCCGCAACATAATACAGGAGCTCTGACAGGTTTTCAACCTGATGTAATGATGGAAGGCGAGACAGCATTCCCCAGTTTCCGGGAATTCTTCTCTAGCCAGCTACTCCTATACTACAAATCTTGTTACGAAGTAGCTTGGAGTGACTCATTTACTATTGTGGAGCATATAGTAAGCGAGGTCCACTTCGTACTGCCGCTTTGCTATAGGAGGGAGTGCTATTTCACTATTTTAGATAAAAACATTACATGTAGTTGAGAATATTGGATATTTCTAGTACACCAAATATGCGCCTTCAGTAATTCTTCTCATACTTTGACTTCAAGTGAAAGTGTCTTTGAAATATAAAGTTTTTATTTTTTTCGATTCTACCGTAAAGTGTAATGACAAACATTAGACATTAAAAAAATCGTTTTTTTTTTGTTTTTTTTTTTTTGTTTAAGAAAATTTCCAACTGAATGTCTTTAAAATACAATTTTGTTTAAGACTCTTCTCTAGCTTGCACTTGACGCTATTTTGTTGCACTCAAATACGTTTCGGCACGTTCACGGCCATAAGAAGATACCGAAACCTGAGCGCAAACTTAAAGATAAGTATCAAAATAGACGTTTCTGCTAATTATTTAATTGTAATGGACAGTGGGGTCTCACTGTTATCGGCAAAGTGCTTAAAGGCACGCAATCGAACAGATGTTCTTTAAAATTTGGTTAAGACCAATACAACAATTTGGCCAACACGATTCTGATATCAGTGAGTAGATATGCTACCAGCAGCGCCAACGCCAGCCACTATCTGACAACTGAAGCTTTTAAGGCAAACTATTTACAAAATGAAACAAAAATATTTTCCAAAAGTATTTAAAAGAACGCAGACAGCTTTACGTAGCGCACCAACACACACTCACACACATACAATTTGCAACAATCGGCGCACTTTTATCAGGTGCGCCAATCAAACTCAAACACGGTCCGCCAAATTTTCTCACATAAAATAAAAATTTAAACAGCATCTCACCCCGGTGATCTTTGCTACTTAACGCTTGTCGCGCGCAAACGCCACCAACAACAACAACGCCAACGCCAACAGTTTGGGCACCCTACCAACGTCAATACAACTGTGTAATAGCAACAGCAGCAGCGACAAGTTGCTGGCCGATTTTGTTGCTTACTGGACGGCATGGCATAGCATACCGTGGCATAGCATGGCATGTCAGTTGGCTGGAGCTGACACTGGCGGTCTGACCGATGGCTGAACGCTGTGCGGGCGCAGGCTTGCATACTTAAACTTATAAGCTTAGATTGTTGTTGCCGTTTACCGGCTGATATGGAATTTGCTGTTGCATAAACGTCGATGCGATAGCCTGCCTACCAGTATAATATTCTTGGAAAACGCGATATATATAAATAAATAAATAATATAAAAATTGTAAAATGCATGCGAAACCTTTAATGTTGGCCACTAAAACCCTATGTATTTTAGCACCCACATGTGTCGGCACGGCTCGGCGCACATGTAATGCGAACGCTGATGTTTTCGGTTTGGTGTAAGTCTTCTACACAGATGCCTAGATAGTGCGGAGACACGTAATTTTAAGAAAATCGACTAGATTGGGAACATAGCGCCGTGTGTATTATTTTTGGAAAAATGCAAAATGTGTGTATACATACATGTGTGTGTACTAGGGTGCTCGATGACAAAAACTTTACGAAATTCGAGTTAAAATTGTAGACGCTTTTTTATAAGCAAAAGTGGATTATTTATCTCTATTGTTTCTAATTGGAGTCTAATATAGGTATTTGTCTTGGATTCGACATTCGTTTGGTATTGATTTGGAAAAAGTCTTCAACCAGGTGTTCTGGCTGTGAAATGGTGGCTCCTGAGAACTTCTGGAAATGCGAATTTACATCATTTTGTATATAATAGTTAAGGTGACCCTTAGGATCAAAAGTACTTCTTATGTGAACTTTATAACAATATTTTTTTAGTTTCCAAATGTATCCTTTATTTTCTCCCCATATATTAAAATTATCTTAAAACCAATAAAAATGTAACCAATATTTTTAAAAAATTTACTCATTTTTATTTACCTCTGGAAGGTCATTTTCTAATTTCAAGCTTATTAACACATACACTCAGCGTCATTCGTGGGCTTTGTTTATCTGCAAAACTATCACATATATTCAAGAAAGACTGCATTTATCAAACAATTTTTATTCTACAAGTATATTTCCGTGTATTCTATAAATAAGACGGGCTTTTTTTTAATTTTTTGGAAATATCGTTAATGTGTTAGTTGCAGTGTTACACACTTCACACTATCAATTGACCAAGTCAATTCAAAAGATTATTCCACTTGTAACTCAGAAAAAAGCATTTTTTATGTAAATTTTATCATCTTATTTAATATATAAATAAAATAAAGTACACTTATAGAATTTAATGTACTCTTACAATCGCTGATTTATTTTGAAAATTTTGGATTCCCTTCATCCGGTATCTGATATACGATAGCAACTCCGAAAAAAAGCGTGTGACTGTGAATCTAAAAACCGAGAGAAATTATTATTACAATAAAGTGAACACAGGTAATAAACGAAGTAGTAGTTAAAATTTTGATTTTCACAAAATGGCGGTTTCCAAAAAAAAAATTCGATTTTTTGTGAAAAAAACTTAGACTTAAAAATTACTCGAAATTATTATCAAAAACCTTATTCTATCGATCATTACCTGGCTTATGGTAAGAAGGTCATGTGAAAATTTTAGTTTGATTGGTCCAACCATTTAGTATAAATGTTTCTCATCGACTCCGACAACAGCGTTTTCAGAAGACGCGCTTTAAGTATTGGAAGACAATTAGATAAAGTTGAAAAATTCATAAAAATACGCTCTTATCTACCAAAGCTATTGCCGGATCAACTTCAAATATTCGGAGAATATTTTAAAATATAAAAAAATGTGTTTTTTCACAAGTATAAGTATAAGTATATTTTCCCCTTAAAATAAGTTTATACTTATATTGAATGGAGTTTAAATATGCATATAAATAGGATTAACAAGAAAAAAGGTTAATCTTTCACAAATACAAAAGATACCTTACAAGAACTTGATTCAGGTCGTTCAGATTGTATGGCAGTTGTATGCTACTGTTCTCCGATATGAACAATTTCTTAGAAGATCTCATTATTGCTTCAGATAATAACCCATGCCAAAGTCTTCCAGGAAAAGGAAAACAAAATATATATCCTATTATGGTTGCTACTCTTTCTTAGAAACTCAGAACCTTTAGATGAATAATAAAGTAAAACATTTTACTGCAGCAAACTATGCTCATCGCTGAACTAGTAGGGCGCTGAATTGTTACGCAATATAAACCTTGGAGTTTGACTTATGGTAATAATTGTTGAATACTGTTTTGGTATTATTACAAAAAAAAAAAGGAAAATCTTTACTTGACCGCATATTTGGCATTCCTACAGATCTGCTCTTGTTTATCAAGTAAGGAAGTATCCCACAAACCTAACCGACCACCCTGCCGCACTAAAACAGACAACACACATACATGTGACAAAGTACACCATATGTAGCGGCAGCTAGCGGTAACATAATGATGTTATCAACATAGCGACAGAACAACAAAGTCATAGAAAAACTCGCAACAAATCGAAATGAAAACGAACGTGAAAACGCGCCAAAGTGAAACTGCAAGATGTGTACGAGCATTGTAACTGTTATGCGGTCTTGCATTTGTGTTGTTGCACAGTCACAAACTGCGTACCACTGCGATTCGAATTGTTGCCACGACGAGCATGGCAAAATCGATTTGAAGCAGCAAAAAAATTTGCCCGCAGTTAAAAAACGTTTTAGATTAAATGCGGACGATTTGTGATTTGTTGCGGACGCTGGCGAATGCTGTGGCACTCGGTGATTTTCATGCCAATGCATGTTTTGCTGTGTTATTTGCACTAATGTTGGATTGTTGTTCTCCTAACCGCTGGCTCGCGGACTCAAAGCGCATGCGCACATGTATACACATATAAAGGAGGCTTCGCCTTGATCGCTTGGTCGCATTCGGTTGACCCATAAAAATGCCAAGAGGTCAGCGGTTGTTCTACAACAAACAATAAAATATTTACATATGCATATGATGGTTTATTGTGGTAATGCCGGTTGGTGTTACTATTTTTGGCATTGCTATTTGGTTTTAAGTCTATTGTGATGATCACATCTATTGCTAACTTCAAGCTAGATACTGTTAGCAAATCGACAGCGACATTTTTTGCTCTGTGCATTAAATGCTGCTTCTTTTTGTGCTTATTCTTCTTCTGCATCTGCGAATGCTCCTCCAACTATCTACAACTAAACAGTTGCGGCTCCTGTTGTTGAGCGCTCATTTATCATTTTGTCAAATTCGACATTCGACGCGCATTCAACTGTCAACGATTACTACTGTTAGTGCAACAACAACAAAAATGGCAATAAGATAAAGTTTCAGCTTTTTTGCCGCGCAGCCACTGCCACAAAGCCCACTTTCGCTCGCAGCTGTTTTCATAGCCACAAGAATGCCGCTCGTAGATTTGCGCAAATAATAAAATAAAAGCAAATGTGCAACAAGTGGTTGCAAACTACTTTGTTACTACCAGTAGTATTAAGTTTGTTGTTGGTGCGCTCAGAATTTATTTTTGGCTGCTATGTGAGCCAGAAAATTTACCTACAACAAATATGCCTCATTTTATACCCCGTTAATCCCTTCCTTGTCAATCAACCACCCACTCTTGCTGCCTGAGAAAAATAGTATATACAACATACACATATATAAATTTACTTTGCAAATTACCGTTGCCAATTTCAGTGTTTATTGGCTCACCCGAACCACTCAGCCATTTAGCCATTCACCTATTAACTGGCTGACTGACCGAATGATCATGCCACTGACCGCGTGTGCAGCAGGCTGGAGCAATGCCGGCGCTCAATCAGCCACCTCACCATCTGCTCCTTGCCCAACGGCCAACTACTGACCAGTCAGCGGGAATTCTTGCTTATTCGATAGCTTTTGTTTATTCCCCTTGTTGTTTGTTGGCCGGTTCGTTGGTTGGATAATTTTGGATCATTAGGTTAAATTTGTCACGAATGTGACGCGTCGATGGGCAATTTTCGGACAAATGCACTTTTCATTGCGTTCAAGTAATTTCGGAAATTTTTTTAGTATTACTTTTTTGTTTCTGTTCTTTTTTGTATTATGTTGTAAAACTTTGCTCAGTATGTGCTGGTGCAAAAGTTCACACTGCCTTGGGTATGTTGCAACATTTTATATTTATAAGAAATCATATTATACATGATTATATTTAATTCGGTATAAAAACATTACCAAGCTTAAGAGAAGGTATACTATTTGATCAACTTTGTCTCGGACTGACAAAAGTGAAACAGCATTTTCAATTTGTTTTTCTTGCATCCGAAGCAGATCTACCAATTTCGAAAACCGAAAAAAGTAGGGAGGTAGGTAGAGTGGATGTATAATGACGTACCTAGGCCTTTAAGGGGCCCATTATGATAATATTTGCCCAAAAAGTCAGTTATCAATGAAATCAATGAGCGACACCTCTTTTATTGACCCACTTTAACGTATTTTTTTCGATTCACTTGAACACTTTTGACGTTCCGCTTGATTTAAGATCCTCAGCTATGCTGACTACCATCTCTTTTGCGAACTGTACTGTTGTCGTTTTTGCAAAGGATTCGATATTTTGGTACAAGTTTAGCATAGACACTCTTCGAGTCAAATTTGGTCATACGGTACTACTTTGTAATTAGGCATAATCGTTATCATTGATACAGTGAATCAATTATTATTTGCTATTGTCATATATTTCAATAATGAAAGAAGCAATAATAATTTCCAAGTCTCAAATCTAATGCAGTAGACTAGTAATAATAGTTGTAGAACTCAAGGCGTCATCGCTTGGAAAATAAAAAATATGAGCTCTTCTAGACTAGTCTCTATCGAATCTATTTATGTGAAGCACTGATAAGTTTACCATAACTTACAAAATCTCTAAATTGCATCAAGAGGCAAAACGAATTGATATTTGCTTTCTAATATGTATTTTACTTCTGAGATGTTCACGACAATGCATTCAAGGCATTTCCAGCTAAAATCGTTTGTAGACAGAATATTACGAAAATATATCTATGAAATCATTATACCATAAATAAATTTTGGGAAAATATTTAGAATAGTTTTTTACTAAAATTTAAGCATAATACTGTTGAGTTTGTTAGTGTGGTCATAATAGCTGATCGAAAGTTATCGAGTGGCGATGCACATCCGCGCTAACATCTCCTCTAACACATACGCATTTGTATTTCATTTGTTTTTAAAACTCGTCTAAGATCGATTTGTAGAACATAACTTGGCAGCTGTAGAGAAGAACACCCAAAGTGAACAAACAGAGAAATGGCGAATCTATGACGGCTAATATCTGTCAATGTCTTTCAAATGTGTTTTATTTAGTTGAAATCTTTAACGTCTGTTACGACTATAAAATCCAGACTTTCATTCAAAACATCAATTCATCACAGTCCGTGTTACAATAAGTTATCCTTACATGCGCTTCAAAGTCCAAGCCTCACTGTCCATTTCATTTCGCTACACCAAATCTAATGGACAAGCTTGTAATCAGGCACGCAGAAGAAGAGTGGAAAGTTCGAGCTTGTATGTCGGTGTGTGCGCTTGGGCGATAGGTGAAAAAACGGGTAAATATTTGAATGTCTGAACAATCTGTCTAAATTCAACACTAAAGATTCATGTTCAATACGTGTAAATAAACCAAATTGGTCACGATTTTGGTATTTTGTAGCGTTTTTCGGCCGACTGCCGGCTTAGTTAGTGGGTAACGATTGCTGCAACGAAGCCACTTGGACTGATGTAGCGGAACGTCTTTTTTTTGTTGTACTGTTGTTATTGTTACGTTGTTTCGCTGCCGCATTGCCGTCGCTGCTGACTCGTTTTACTAGGTTTTTCCGCGTTGCTATGCATGCCTGCATATAAGTGCTTTTTGTTGTTGTCGTTTTGCTTTTGTCACTGATCCTACTCTGCTCCTCTGCACTCCAACAGCTCACTTCTAATATAAGCTGCCAATATTGCAGGCAGCGGTGAGAGATGTTGCATTTATTGATATTCTTGTTGCTCTGCTTCTTTTGTTGTTTTTGCTGCTGTATTTTTGTCATTGCTCTTGTAACGGACGCATGCACGTCGCATGTAGTGCTTATAAAAATTGTTCGACAAGCTGGTAGCATGAGACGCAGCAACATTTACGAGCTACGTTAACTGGCTTATTGGCATGGACGTGCAACAGCAGGAGCCAACTTGTTGTATGTGACGGCCGGCAATGTGCAACATCGCTATGTGCAGCAGACTGCGCACGTCTAAGAAATTATAAACCAATTAAATTTTAATATTTTTTATGGGTGCGCAATTTGCATGGAACATTTTTAAATAACAACTACAACAACAAAATCAATAAAGCGTAAAAACAATATATAATAATAACAACAACTAGTAGAGTCGCGTGACAGCAGCTTAAGAAATTTGTTCGCTGACAATATACATACATAAATCTAATTTGTTAACAAATTATGTGCTAAATGCAGAGGGAAGAAGTCAACAAGCACTGCAAGATTCTACTACCGAATAGGGACAACACAACTATGAACTTTTTATACCCCGAACAGGGTATATGAAGTTTGCAACGAAGTTTGTTACACTCAGAAATAAATGTCTGTTTGTCTGTCCGTAAAAATGTCTGTTTGCCTCCACAAAAAGCTGATGTCGAAATCGCCGATATCGGACCACTATAGCATATAACTGCCGTACAAACTGAACGATCAGAATCACGGGCTTGCATGAAAAACTTTTTTATTTGAAAAGATATCTTCACGAAATTTGGCACGGATTATCATCTAAGGTAAAAATGTAACCTGTGGAAATTGTTCAGATCGGATCACTATAGCATATAACTGCCATACAAACAGAACGATCGGAATGAAGTCTTGTAGGGAATCTTTTGTATTTGTGAATGGTATTATAGCTTCGGTGCAACCGAAGTTAACGTTTTTCCTTGTTTTATATAGAGAATAGTAGCTACAGCGATTAACTAAAAAGGTGCTCCGAAATAGCTAGGAAGAAAGAAATGAAATAATCATGTTTTGTTAATATGAGAATTTAGCGAATCGATAAATAGAAAAAGCCTATGAGCGGCAATATTATTTAAGCTTTGGCGAATGCCATTATGTGGTGGAGAAAGTTGCAACCCTAATAAATTTAAAAGAATATATTTTCGCCATTGCATAGCTTCTCTTAAAAAAATTAACCATTTGCAGTCGGCTTAGAGCTCCCAACACTGTATGTTTGAGGTTTTAATTTAATGATACATATATTGAATATCAAATAAATTTAACAACTTTGCCTGGAAAATCAATGCAAAGGGTAATTAAATACACAGAGAAAGGAAATGTAGAAAATCTAATAAGCTGTTATTATGCCTTTAAAAAATATTTTTAAGCTGATTAATATTTATTGATAATATTTTAATATATTGAAACAGAAGTCGTCCAAGATTCAGGTCGATAAATGTGGTAGCATGCTAACCGTGCTAATTTGATTTAAAATCACGCAAAAAATTGTGATCTTATAACCAAAAACTTGTCCCCTGCAGCCTATTTTAGCCTGAGACGAAATATTACCTTAAAGTCGGGGGAAATGCTTTTGCTAGGTCACATCATCTCACCGTTTCGATCTAGTAATCACTTTCAACCTTGATCTTTATACCTTTTTAGAATCCTTATCCAAAGCAAAACGAGCTAAGGGTCTTCTAGATCGAACCCCAACCTGACAAATAGTATGTTTAGACTTTTTATAACCAAAAGCATTAAGAGAGAAAGGATGGAAGTCAATTTCTTAATACATAAAGGTTTATACATATGTCGTATTATTGCGTGAATTGGTTTCTAGAAATGTCGATTGTCATATGCCAATCGCTAGGGGTAGTGTTTTCAAAACTGTCTTGTCTCTTGTTACTCAAAATAACAAAATTCTCACTATCTACCTGATTATCTTCAGTAGAGCATTTTTTATAAAACTTATTCTGATAATCCCTTTAAAAGTGTCTTTCCAGCGACGTTGGGTGCCACCAAGGTGGCAGTAAATGTACTGTTCCAAACATCAGGTTCTCTCAGAGAGATGTGTATTATTCGGTGCACCCGCTTTAGCAAATATGTGGTAAGCTCAAAATGCTTCGTCGATCTATGAGATTGATCTATCAACTGATGGTTTTTAGGAGTTTTTTGGAATTACAGAAGATCAACGTTTACAGTTGCCCAAATGAGATCCTTCCTTTTTCGAGAGGATCAGCGCCACGATCTAACCTAACCTAAACTAAACCTTCTGCTAAGAGCCTTCATGATTAACTTCTTGTTAATAGTTAATCTAACTAATAATGTAAGAAACAAAGATTTAATTGAGGAGAGAGCTTACAAGAAAATGCTTTCAGAATCTAATTATTATCTAAGAAAATGCTTTCAGAATCTAATTATTATCTAATATTTAATCTTATACACGTTACAATACACCTTGGACAGCAAAGGTCAAAATAGATGTAGCTTCAACTGACTCTCATAAAAAATATATACAAATATTTAAGTTCTCTCAGATGACCCTTCAAAAGTTATGTATATTAAACAACAAGAGATATCTCCTACTTTAATAAAACTTGGTAAGGGAGATTTTCCAGACGAGCTCAGGTAATAACGCCCTAGTAGAGCTTTTAGTTCGCGCGATTAACTACAAACTATAGATGAGATATACGAATCTTCTTCTATATATTTACACGGTACAATATATACTCCTTCGAAATTCCGAAAAATTGCGAGACAATATCTCCCCCATACCACTTAAAGTTAGTCACCTTGCATGCTTAGACTATTTTCTTTTTTCTGTGGCACTGGCATTTTATTCTACCGCTAACTCCAATTGTTGCATAAAATTATACTTGCAATTCTTGCCAACAACTGTTGCCACATTTTCGCAGCAATTTCTTACGCTGACCTGCTATGCAGACCACAGCAATCCAGTATGTGTTTAAATTTGTGTGAGTGTGTGTATGTGTGTGCATACATAAATTTTCATTGAATGACGGCACATTGGTGTCGGCGCTTTTATGTATATGCAATATTGCGTGTTGTAGCCACAGCAGCAGACGGCACATAAAAAGGAGAAAAAGCGCCGTACGTACTAATTACCCTATGGGGAATACACACGTTTGCTGCGCAAGCGCCCACCCGCCGCAAACGGTGACGTTGCACACATAAATAAATTGTTGCAAAGCGCTGTAAAGCCAGGCAACAGCGAGCCAGAGGCAGCAACAAAGCTGCACGGGAACGGCAGCATCAGTGCAACAGCAACATTAAGATATATAGCAACAACAACAGCAATAAAGCCAGTTTTTCTCTCGTCCTTATTCGTATTTAAAAGTCGCATCCAGTTTTTGCGCACGAAAGCCTTTGCAATTCTTTTTGTTTTTGTTGGTGTTTGCCTTTGTCAATCCATTTTTGCTGTTGCTACTGCTTTTGCACATTATTGTTGTAGGTGATCGGACAAACGGTAGCAGCCGTCGAGATGCGATTAGACTACCACCGCATGAGGCATGCCGCAGCCGCATAAACTGGAGCACCTGTGGAGCACAACCTGCACCAGCCACAGATAGCAGCAGCACAAATGGCATCGCCACAATTCGTGGCAACAGCGCTAGCATTGCCAACAGTAGCAGCCAACAAAAGCGACTGTCATTGCTTTTGAGTGTTGCAGCAGCGGCAAACGCAGCGGCGACCATGCACAAAACCTCTTGGTGATTGGTGTTGGTGTTGGCGATGGCGACGTCGGCGATCCATGGTCCATACACTCAAAGTGTCAATATTTGTCAAAATGTCAATTTCAGCGACATATTCGCTTGATCAAGGCATGCAATGTGTGTGTGTGTGCGTGTGGAAGCCTATACACCTGCATACAAATGCATTTGAGCAACTTGCTGCTGCTGCCAGGCTGTGTTATGTTATGCTTGAAGGTGCATGCATACGACTACATATGTATAACGGGTATGTTGAGTGTGAATCTGTGCTAAATGTACAACATGTCCGCATGGTCTACACCAGTGTCCACACTATAGCAACAACAACGGCAGCAAACACCATCGGCATCACATGGCGTGACAACAAGTTAAACGACTGACTAACGTATGCGGCCCAGGCGGCTAATTTCACTGCAATTGTTGTTATAGTGATTGTTGCCGCTGCTGTTGGTGGTGGACAGCGACATTTCTGTTGCTGGTGTTGAATTGACATTTGTCATTGTAGTTGTTGCTATTACAATTGCCGTCGCTGTTCCAGCTGACGATTGCAAGTAACGGCCTCTGCTATCCACTCGCCGCCCATTGACATTGACGAAGGTGTTTCGCCGTTTTGCGCTCGCTCCGTAGCCGATAACAATTTAGCGGCTTTCGATAATGCATGCGTCCGCCTAATCGTGAAAATGTCACTGACAGCTCGGTTCAGCAATTATTTATTTTCCTCACAATTAGTGATATCGCATAGTCTAAAGTAAATGTCGTCAACTTAGTTTTCGCTACGTTTTGTGAATGGCTGCGGCACTCTCTAGCTACTACTAAACTACTATGTACAACTAGTACTACAACAACTACTACTGAGCAACTACAACAAATACTACAGCAACTAAAATTACCACAATGGAGTCTTTTATTTTTTGCATGTTACCGATTTGTGGTCGGTCTGGTTTGGTCGGGTGAAAAACTGAAAAACTTCTCTGTGTGACAGCCGTGACAGAAATATGAACCAAAGCAGGCCTCTGCAACTATGCGCGTTAGAAAGGTCTATAAATTAATTTTTTACAAGCTGACAATCATAGACCTGGTTATCTGTGGAAAAACAGCAAAAAGCTTTAAAAATTCTTACATAAGGTAGGTAGCATCAACTATTAGGTCATCTTCAGGGCAAAACTTGGTAAAAAATAGTTTGATGAGGTAAGTAGATCATTATATTATTTTATTTTATGTAATTTTTTGAAATTTTGTGCTATGTTATGTTAATTTATGTTATGTAACGTGTATGTATGTATTTATGTATTAAGTTATAAATAAATTTAACAACTTAGAATGAAATTCCAAGTGGAAAAATTACTTTTAGATTGGTAACTTAATGCCCTACATTTCCAAGAGCTTTTTGAGACACAATATATGGTGTATGACATTATATAACAATTTTTTTGCTCGCAGTCATCATCTGTGTGTTATTCATCCATTATATACATAGGTATGTATTATATTATGTTATGTTATGTTATGCTTTGTTATAATATTTTATATTATGTTATGTTATGTTGTTTTATATAATGTTATGTTATGTTATATTATATTATGTCATGTTATGTTATGCTATGTTATGTTATGTTATCTTATGTTATGTTATGTTTTGCTATATTATGTTATATTATGTTATGTTATGTTATGTTATATTATTTTATGTTATGTTATGTTTAATTATGTTATGCTTTATTATGTTATGCTATATGATGTTATGTTATGCTATGTTATGTTTTGTTATATTATATTATTTTATATTATGTTATGTTATGTTATGTTATGATGTTATGTTATGTTAAATTATGTTATGTTACGTTATGCTTTATTATGTTATGATGTTATGTTATGCTGTGTTATGTTATTTTATATTACGTTATGTTTTGCTATATTATCTTATATTATGTTATGATGTTATGTTATGTTACGTTTTGCTTTATTATGTTATGATGTTATGTTATGCTATGTTATGTTATGATGTTATGTTTTGTTATATTATTTTATATTATGTTATGTTATGTTATGATGTTATGTTATGTTAAATTATGTTATGTTACGTTATTCTTTATTATGTTATGATGTTATGTTATGTTACGTTATTCTTTATTATGTTATGATGTTAGGTTATGTTACGTTATTCTTTATTATGTTATGATGTTATGTTATGTCATGTTAAAAATTAAATTATGTTGTGTTACATTATGCTTTATTATGTTATGATGTTATGTTATGCTATGTTATGTTATCTTATGTTATGTTATGTTTTGTTATATTATGTTATGTTATATTATTTCATATTATGTTATATTATGTTATGCTAAATTATGTTATGTTACGTTATGCTTTATTATGTTATGATGTTATGTTATGCTATGTTATGTTATGTTATGCTATGTTATGTTATGTTATGAATGCATATATAGGTATTTGTATATTACAGCAATACTAACCAAAAAGAAGGAATGAATAAATATTTAAACGATAGCAATTCGCACCACATCAATTTATTTAATGAAATGTATGCGGAAATATACACACGTCGCTTGGCTATTAACGACATAACTAATTTGTTTCTAAATTTCCATGAATTTTCAGCAATTTGTTAATTCGCTAACTAATTACAATTATTTAAAAACAAATACGACTACATACAACTAAGTGCCCGCGGCTAAACAGCTGAACATTTACACAAATTGCGCTCAATCGCTTCACATGCCGCATGGCAGCGTTGCGCGTAGTGCGGAAATTGTGTGTGGCGGGGGATAGGGAGTCACCGTATGCGAACGTGTAATTTATTTTGCAACGGCGAAAACTTATTACCCACATATGAAAGGCGGAGCGTCGAAATGTCTTTATTACAAAAAAATTTAAACACTCTGCGCTCTTCTACGAAATCTGTTAAGCCAAAAAAATTTTGCTTATATTTAAAGTGTGAGTATCTGCGTGTGCAACACACAGCTCGTGTGAGTATGCGAATGTGCCACAGTTGACTGTTGTGGCGCATCAATGGCATTTTGTCCAGCATGCTTAATGCAACAGACTCGCAGCGTGGGTTGTGTGGCAAATTAATGCACATCAACGAGTATGAGATACGTGTATATTCCTACATAAATATGTGACCGAGTATGTGAAAATAATCACACGGGATGTGAGACTTATGGATGCTGAAATAACCCACATTATGCAGGTGTTCCCAAAACTTTAAGAGTTTGCGATTTTACTGAGTTATTGCCATAAAGTTAGTAGATATATTGTATGTAATCATATTGTAATAACATATTATATGATTTATTAAATATTTTCTTATACTTAAATTTGCAAAAATTCAAGATATTTATGTATGCTTCTCGTTTCTGATTTTAATAGAGTATAGAACATCTCCTATGCGTATGCAAGGCTTTGTATAGGTAAAAAATTGCAACTATCGCTCGAGGATTTCTTGGCGATTTCTTGGAAGTTGCACATACAAAACTTTTGGAATTGATGAACTTCATCAGGGGCACAGAGTGATTTAGAGAGGACAATATAGAGCGTGAGGATTTTAGTACCAATCGCAATGGGCCACCAAAAGGCCTAGATGCGTCGTCAGATATCCACCCTACTTACTTACCTATCTAGTATGTAAGGAATCGAACACATTATACTAGTTGTTCAAAGAAACTGACAGCACTGAAAGAGAACTGTTAAAAAGTTAAGAAGTAATGAGCGATTAGACATAAACGCGATTTTACGAAGAAGAATATTCAGAAAAACTGGAAAAATAGTATATTAAAATAACAAAAAATTTAAGACCTAATATTTTTCTAAAGGAAATGTTGTTTGTAATTTTGACAGTTATTTATCATTTCAGCAATTCAAAGTAGTAGAAATTGTATCAAATGTGCGAAACAAACCTTGGCAGCAACGAAAAATCGGTAGATACACACTCTCTTCTATCAAATTCAACTCGCTAACTTTGTTGTTGTGAAGGCAACTAACCTTTTTTAAAAGAGTGCAGTGCTCAAAGAATATTTTATAATAATAAATAATAAATGGAAATATTTGTGAATCCATGAAATTTTGTTGTGTCTCTCCATAGAGTATACATAAACATATTGACATATAGTACTTACAGAAAAATGAACTAAAGCAGGAAATTAAGTTATTAAATGGAGGTGGGCACTTTCCATTTTGTTTTTCTGTTTTTCTAGTTGTTTAGGTATAAAAGGTAAATTGTTTCGTCGCGCCGGTGCATCTGGCACAACACCACCTTCAAGTGGCCCCATAAGGCAATCTAAAAGTGAATAAAAAATATTTACACTAAAAACAAGTGTGAAAAAATTTATGGCAATCAAAGTCTACGCCCCACATAATAAAAACGTTTATGCTGCATGCAACAAAGCAAAACAGCCATATGAGCATAGATTGTAAAGCGCTTACACGTGCTTAGAGCAAAATAACAACGAAAGCTCAGAGACGGCCTTAAAATGGATTACAGTTGCGCATGCGAGCATTACTCGAACCGATAAATAAGTTATCTGGCGAAACTTTTGGCTAATAGTGCCGACTACCGGCAACATGTAGCAACACTACACATGTATATAGAATTTAGTAGAAATCGAGAAGAAGTTATTCCACAGCTGCGGCATTTGCATGCGCGCCAATAAGTTGCCACAAAGCAGGAGGTGAGCACATTAATATCAGCAGCAAAGGTCAAACCCATACAAACTTTGATATCAACTATTAAATATGTAAGCAAAGTGCAACACGAATACATTTGTAGACTTGTGTAAGCGCCTAAAAAATTACTTAGCATATAATTGCGTAAACAAGACAAAGAGTGCAGCATCTGGCGTTAATCTTTGCTGGCGTTGCATTGAGCGCTTCGTCAGTGTTGCACTTCCCGGCTAGCGCCAAGGCACATGTGTTGTTGCACGTACAATACTGCCACATTACTTATGCCCACACTCACTTCAGCTCAAGGTTTGCACTACCACATGCATGTTTACTTTTGTGTGTGTGCATTTGCGCTCCGGCGGCAATAATTGATGCGTTCGCTTGACCTGTAGGAGTTGCTAAATCACAGATTATCCATGCAAGACAATCGCGCAGACGCCCGTTGAGGATTTGTTGCATGCGATTACAGTTACATTCTTGTTGTTGGTATCATTGAATTTATTTCTTATACTACCTTGTGGCATGGATTTGCTGTGATTTTCCTGCAGGAAATTCAGTCGCAGATGGAAGTGTGTTTAAGCAGTACGCTTAACCCTTAAGTGATTGCTAGGAGACTTAAAAGTTTAAAGCTATTTGACGAATAAATAATTTTGAGAAAAAAAGTTTAAGAGTACAAATACAAAAATAATAGGGCCTCCAGATGCCCAGATGCCAGAGTAAGTGTTATTTTGCGAATACTCGGAGAGCAAACTGGTTTTAACGACACCTGCCGTTAAAATGTTAACTTCTAGATTGGACGTTTATTAAATGCGGAAAAATTCTATCAGGCTCTAAATATCGTAAAGCACGTAAATTTTGTAAGGCTTTAGAAGATTTAAAAAAAAATCCAAGTATATCAGAGCAAATGGAGTAAATCGCTAATTTTGTAAAACAAGAAGAATGCTCCGACCCTCGAAAAATCTTTTATTTCTTAGCTTGAAAAAGTGATGAAAGTATAAATGAAAACATGCATTTGGTCTAGCAATATAATATTCGTTTACCGCAGAAGGGTTAATGTTTATCAAAAAGATTTTAATCAGCTTGCGCTACAACCCCGCACGCAATAGTCAAAAAATTATGGGTTATGGAAAATTTATTTGATAACTTCTTTGCACATAATTGACAACACCGTTAAATGGCTTCATTAAAAGCAAATTTTGTGAAATTTCATCGCACATTACATTAGGTAATAAAGAAATAAAGGATTTGCATGACAATATTTTGTTGTTGCGAATATATAGAAACATATATACATAATAGCCCCCTTGCCAAAAAAGCTACTAAAATTAATATTTTAACATTTTTGACTTTTATTGAAAAAAATTGAAAGACTTTATCAAAACCATTGATATTTCTTCATGAACCATGACTGTTTTTTAGTAGCAACAATGTTAAAGAAAAAACACCGACAGAATAGCACATTTTAAAGGGTGGCTATGAGGCGAGCACAATATCAACCGTAAAGTAGCGTCAGAAATGAGTACCTATAAAATATTACGAGTACAGTTGATCAGAGAAATTAACACGTAACATGTATTAACACAGAACTCTGTCTAAAAGTGAAGTATTGGAACTTCTAAGTAAATTATGAAGACCTTATGAAAAAGAAAAGCAGAAAATATCGAATTCTCTAAGAGTGTAAAAATATCTAATTGTTATTAAAATGCAGAATAATTTTCTACTTTGGGATCGGTAGGCAATTGAGAAACAGATCTCTCTCGCTGAACAAAAGTTATGCTCTATAAGTACGAAGAGAAGAAGAAGTTGTTATTGTTGTCTCTCATTAAAGAACTGTATATAGCACACTTCATAAACAGTTATGGAAAAGCATACCACTTGTTTTCGACTAAGTAAATTTCAATAAATAGAACGAAAAAAAAATTGTACAGGAACAAATATATAAAGAATTTATGCAAATAATTGAATGGTAAGCTTTATTTGCAAAGCTAATTTTATTTTTGAGTTACGACACTCTTTGAGAAAACAAGTGATTCAGCATAGGTAAGGCACGTGATGACATGATTTGATGCCGGCTATTAATTTTAATAAATTTAACAGACTACTTAATTTGAAAATAAAACTTTAAAAATTTTAAATTAAAAAATCTTACCTAGTCATAAATACTACAGTTTCAATGGTGTCAAAAACTGTTGAATAAAATGTTGTAACAATTGCTTCAAGTTAAACAGAATCAGCAATTAATTTGTTCACAAAATTTTGAAATACTCTTTTTATATATGCGGACATACCACTGTTAATATATTGAATTGATACATAACCTCAAATAACACGCGCTTGCGGCACTAAGTGTAATTGCTTTTGAAATCGCCTGCACTAAGCTGATGTCTAAACATTTCAAAGCGTTTTAAGCTGTAAAATATTTACCACATAAAATAAATCACGTGATTTAGCACATAATCCATAACCTTTTTGTTTGACCACTAAACCAATTGCGATTCTAGTCACCGCCGCCCCGTTTTCTTCTCCCAATAATGTTGTATGCATAAATGGCACTCCATCAATATTGCCAACCGGTTGTTAAACGCTTAAACGGGTAATTCATGGACTTTTTTTATTCGAATTGGGGGGAGCCACTGCTGAAATCTTTACAAATGAGCACAGCAGTTTGCAGCGATTTGCAGCTATTTTGCTGCTGTTGCCACCAACTAAGCACAGCGCTTGCATGTATCACGGCAACAACAACTACACTTGCAATTAAAGCGCAACTGCCAACAATGAGAACAAAAGACATCGAAAACAAAAGGAAAATAAGAATGAAACACCACCACCCAATTGACAATAATTTGTACAAGTAAACTCGTTTACACTGATAATTTAATTTGCATAGTGCAAATTTATTGCGCTGTTATCCTTAAGTATCGCCTAGACGATATCGCCAAAGTGCATGCCACCACCTCCCACCGCACACACACAGCATCTAACAACGCCATGGTGCGCGCGGCATGTTGCATGTTGCACTATCGTACCTAGTGCCAGCAGATAGTTGCAAGTTTCAGTATCTCTCACAACTCCGCATATCAGTGTGCACGTACATATCTCTCAATTGCATCGCTGTTGCCGCAGTCGCTGACGCCGCACCAGATGCTTACGATGATGACTGCACACACACACACACACCCACAAACCTATGTTCTTCGCTCAGTCAAGCGATTGCGCGCTGACGTACAGATTGTCTAACACGACATGCCACCAGCGAATTGCGCACCAGCGGCAGCACTAGCTAGCTTTTTGCGCGCGTCCGCGTGTATACTGCGCGTCAGCGTCTCCGCGTGCTGCGTCTGTTGGCTGGCATTGCATGGCGCTTATCAATTTGCATCTACACTCGTGTTTATTTATGCACTATTTGTGTTTGTTTGATCGTTATCGCCGTCAACTTGTTCATCGTCGCTGCGCCGCCGTGCACTTGCGCGCCGTGACGCATGCGCATGCGCCATGCTACACCGGTACCCACTTCCTTTTCTCACACACCCTCAATCGCCGCGCGCTGACCACCACAATCCAAGACTCTTTAATTTTACATCCATTCACTGCGGACATAAAGTTCCAACTCGACGTCGCGACAAATTACCTACACCTCGTCCTCCTCTCTATGAGTTTACGAGCGTGTGTACAGTTAACTGCCGCGCGCTTCATGTGTGTACTGTCGCTGTAACTGATATGCTTTTCCATCACTACCTACTTTGTGTAATTTAATTGTTGTTGTTATCTCCGTCTATATTGTAGCCGATAAGAAGATTTTATTTGTAGCTGGATTTGCATAAATGCCACCAAAGCAGCTGCTTTGACTATTCTTTGTAACGGTAATAATTTGTCTAGTCGTTGCGATTTTTTGATAAGGACAAAATTGTCTCTGTTTTGAGCTTTTAACGAGATGTTTTGTTAATTATATAAAATTATTAAGCAATATATAATAAAAAATAATTCACTCATATGGATAATAAATCTAGATAAAGCCGATTTGACAGATTATCTAGAACTAATTGGTATTTGTAATAATAAAAGTAAGCCATTAGCAGTAGAGAATTCTGATGCAAGTTCTATCAATTTATAGATTTTATAGTCCGTGGTAGTTGAAGCAATTCTAGTTCGAAAGGTCTTTTTGTGGCGGTCTGTCTTTAGTAAAGTTTGCTCTTCAATATTTTTTGTTTTTAAACCAGTTTTCCTAATAAAGAACTTTTCTATGCCCTACTGCTGTGAAATATCACAAATTTGACTGTTTAACCCTTTTAAATATTACCAAGTGTTTGAGAGTACAAGAATTTCGTATTTTAATGTATATTTTTCCCAGATATTCATACCAAATCCAAATGTTCCTTGATTAAAGTGTTAAGGATCATATTTCATTCAAGTTAAAAGGCACACCTACCGTAAATTTTTAAAAAGAAAGTTTTTACATATTTCGATAGTCTATACCTTTAAAATTACCCTTCTTCAATTCTCCAAGAGTTGCAGGCTTCTAAATTGTAGCTGCTCAGTAAAAACAGTCCAAACAGTTTATCTGTGAACACGTTTGTCTCGAAACCGTATTTTTGGAATTTGATGCATATAGATCTCTATACAAGTACCTACCATTTTGATCTGATCACATTTTGACAGACCAAAAACTAACAAATTTTTAGGTAAAATTTTTTTTCAACTCCGACATTTTATCATTTTTTAATTTTTTTTCCCCCCCATAGGTCATTGTACAAACATACTTAATATTCTAGCGATATTTATTATTTTTATATTTCATTCACCAGAACCAGAAACACTGCCGCAATGGAGAACTTTTTTCTATAGCCACGGGAAATCGCGGGAACTCGAAAAACACTTTTTTTCATCAAAAATTTTACTTTGTATTCCTAAAATAATATACTCTTAAAATTTAAAACAATAAATACAGTAGTAATTTTTTTGAACTTTCCAAAAATCGTATTTTTTTAGACTGTCACATTAAGTGCCCTTTGAGAAACACAATACTCTAAAATTAAGAGGAACTAAGAAAAATACGGTTTTGAACTTTATTTGCACGATTACATTACTTTTTTCAACTGTTTCATACCAAATCTTTAGAATATTTTTAAGCTATTGCATAGCTTCTATGGCGGGCTTTGAGCGCATCGACCGGAAATAAATCCAATACGATCACAAAGTATGCTCAAAATGTTTTCATATTTAATAAAATAAAATATTAAGTAATAATAAAAATTATTATAACAAATAAATTATTCAATATTTGGAATCATAGTATTAGTAACATTACTATTATTTTGGTAATAGATACCCCACCTTTTGAAACATGCTAAAAAATTTACACTTATCTGGGCTGACAACTTTTCTTTCAAAATAATTGAATTTAAAAATGAATAATGATCCACAACCACCATTGACGCGGTATTTTCCAGATATTTAGAGAATATCAAGTCCCCAACTTATGTTTCTTGTTTCAGTTACCATAAAACTATAGTTTCAGTCAGATATAAAGAGATCCCCAACTGGAAATGGAAGCGCAATTGCTAAATGTCAAAACCTGCTGAACTCAGGCAACTGTCAAAGTTCAGGAGGTCTAACGTTTAGCAATTGGAAAAAAGGTATGGCCAGATTGAAATCCTACAGAAAAATATTTGAACAGAGAGATTTGTTGCTGTTGTTGAAGATCACTAACAAAAAATGGAAAACAATGAAAATGAAAGAAAACGCGAAATTGAAATGTATATGATGTTTCGTGATGCCATGCTTAGTAGTGATCTGATCTGATTTTCAATCGAAAATTATAACAAAAAACAATTATTTATTGGGAGCTAATACATTTATTCTTTTGGTTACATCACAAAAAAGAGTTTAAATAGTTTCTGCATATGTTTAACGCATACATGTATAATAATATTTAAACTTACTAAATTTTTGTATTTTTATTAAATTCCTAAAAATTATTATTTTGCCCGATCTGGCTACAATGGAAAATGTTTTAAAAAACGAGAATTTTATAACTAGTTTGAATGATAAAAATTCCTGAATAACCTACATGTATTGTTAGATAATAAAAATACATTAAACAATATTAGCTTACCAGTTATTCAATAAAAGATAAAAATTTGTTTACTTATGGTCACCACGCTCAAAAAGTGTAACTTGAATTAATATCAAAAAAGTACTGCATAAAAAATAAATAAATAATTATAATTGCATAAGTTGATAAAAATAATGCTATGCAATAGCTTTACCGCGGCATTCCCCGAGTGCTTCACGTATCTTTTTTTTATAATTTCGTATTTTATTCTGGCAGATTGGAGTCCACTTACCAGCGGTATCGTATTTTCTACAAATACTTGTAGGCGCTCATACCATTTTTACATATACTGATTTTATGATCATCTCTGAGATTTGCCGGAGTTCAAACTCCGAAATTTCCAAAATTGGTAGAAATATGAGACAATAAAAAACTTATATATATATTGGCATTCCACACTAATGTAGAAGACAGGCTAGCATGTGTTAAGGATTTATTTGATTACAGGTGAAAAGAAGTAATGTCCTCTTGATCCACAAAATTCTCCTGCTTTGCTTCTCAATCGAAAATAAGTTAATACCGAGATTGAGTTTTTTTTTGCTGTGTTAACACATCATTATATGATCCAAAGACTGAACACGAATAATGTAGTCTGATTATACCACTCATACAAAATCGATTTGCTGCTCGACAAAAGACTTAAGCAACGAACTCGTTGCGCAATCACCATGAAACTGGCATTATAATAAATTCGCTAATCATGCAACACAACGCAGGTTGCCAATACCAATATACACTTCTATTTTGCTACTTAATGCATACTAAGGCATACGTGCAAGCACATGTGCAACATAGTGCTATAACTAATGAGGTTTAATTACCATAACCGCTTGCTACCACGCTTCCTCAGCAACTCAGCACTTCCCATTAATAGTGACATAAAGGACACATTAAAAATTTGACTAGAAATGTTCAACTGCGGCAAAGGCAAATGAATACGAATATGAATGAAGTGAATGAAGTGCTAAGTCGTTAACACCACACGTGCATAAATTACAATTTTTAATTACATTTTGCTGCTATTAAACTCGGCCAATATTTATTTGCCTTTTGGCTGATTTTGTGCACGCGACACATTGGTTATTGTCTGCATTTGTGCAACACACACACACAATTCGGCGATGTTGAATTTAATGTTTGCTGACAAAATGACACTTTCAGCAAATTTGTTGCATGCCTAACCGTAACAGCAACAGCAAATAAATACAGCGACAGCAATAGTAGCTCTGCAGCTGACCAACAACCAGCCACCTGAGCAATGTGTAACTCGCACCATCGACTGAAATGTTTCCCCTTTGCGCTTGGACTCTTACTTGCAACATTTTGATGCAATTGTGAAGCGTATTCTAGCAGCTGCTCAAGCAAACAACGCACAAACTTTTACATTCGAATGAATGGCAGAAGCACTCAAGCGAATACACACGCACATGCACATGTATGTACATATATTTGTGTGTAGTAAGTCTAAAACCGGAGGATGATCTTACTTTTGCACGGCAACGCTAATTAAAAAACACTCATTTCGTAACGATGCGCATTAATTATGACGTTTACGAGTGTTGACCCGTTCACACTCTCGCTCAGTCGCTGTTGAAGCAAGGCGCTTATGGCGCTGGTGACTTCGCAAATACACGTGCGTATATTATTGTATGTGTGTATGTTTGTATACGATTTTGCTTAGGTTGTCGTCATATTAAATGCAGTTGCTAATTGCCTCATAAAAGCCCTAGGTGACAAAATCTATTTAGGTGTAAACGAAATTTGTGGCGAAAAGATACACACACGACTTTAATTACCTGCAACTTTGTTGGGAGTTCAATGCCCTATACATACCTTATATGGAAGCAGGCTATTTGCCGCGATGATTATTATTATAGATCCTTATTCCATTAAGAGATCTTGCAACATATTATTATTTCATAGTAGCAGCTGTATATATATATATATATATATAAATAATCAGGATGACGAGACGAGTTTAAATCCCGATGTCCGTCCGTCTATCCGTCCAAGCAATAACTTCGGTAAAACTTGAGATATATTAATAAAATTTGCCCAAAGAGGGCTGGTATTGCAAATGGACGGAATCGGACCATTACCACGACCACAAATGCCATCAATTGAAAATCTATAAATTGCCATAATTAAGCTGCAAATTAAGATAAAAAACTATAAGTCGGTGCAGAGAAGTACAGTGGCGATTAACAAACATATAAGTTTAATATATCTCCTAAGCCATTAAAGCTATAAGAACCAAATTCGTTGAGAGCATATCTTTATGGAACCGCTACTAATTATATGAAAATGAATTCTGATCACAACCCTGACTAATCCCCATATAACGGTTTTGTATAAATCTATTATTAAATCGAAAAAGTTAAAATGCACTCGAAAATCGTCGTGTTAAGCTTTGACAGAAAAGATTGCGGAGACAAACAATAACAATCCTAATTTTTTCGAATAATCTTACTTGAAACCTAAAACTAACCAAACTCAATTTCATTGCTTCAAACCTATATAAATACACTCATTTTATAATAATAATTTTCGAACAACCAACCTAAAATACAACCATAATCATTAAAAACTGAATTAACCGTTAGCATTACTATTATACACATTTGGTTCAGAACCAATGATAATTTCTAATAATATATTTTTATTATGTAAGCTCATTCAAGAAAAGGCATTATTCATACCACTATCTGCACTGATAGGCGCTAATTCCGCGCTACCAAGCCATTAATTTAGTAGCAAACATAAGATTACGGGTTTTTTTAGAAATCCAGAAATTTAAACGGATCTATAAGTGCGCCACACACCATTCCGGCCATCACAAACAACCACCACATTTATGAATGGTGGTGCTGCAAAACCTTCAATCAGCAGCATATCCCCTCCGGCGGGTAGCTGATTTCGTGTTATTGACAATTTAATTGCAAACAAATAATAATAACTTTCCGCGCTGTGCTTTACAAGCGAACAATAAAATTAAAAGCAAATAAATCAAGCATATAAATATCTGCAAAGCACAAAAAACAACAACAACAAACACGAAATAAACTACAATTATGCTTATTCACGGTCAGCAATTGACAATTCTATTGTTGTGCAGCGATATTATAATTGTGGCAATGTGCACAGACAGCTGAACGTTTAAAATAACAGGAGGTTTTCAAGTCAATTGTTGCTAGTTTAAAAAAAAAAAAACGATTTTAATTAAACTTTTTTAGTTTATGTCATTTTTATTCCTAATTATCAGAAAAACGAGTGCACTATCATGACGCAAGACTTGAGTTGGCCCTTAACTTCTACTAATACATATATACGTAAAACATTTTATCTTACTAAAAGCGGTTGCTCCTCTACAAAAACTGACTAGCGCTCTGTAATATTTGTCTTTATCCTAAAATTCACCAGCCGTTAAGAGTCAGTTTTAAACTTTTTATGTATGACCCCCCCATAACGGACATCAACAGGGTATAAGGAGCAGCTCCGGTATGCTTGTAGCAAACGAGCAAATGCCTTCCAAAAAGCTCCATAAAATATATATAAGCTTATTAAGTTTGTTATTTCATTCATTAATTTTTTTAAAAATTTTAATAATTTTAAATGAACTAATATCTTTCATTACAAAAGATCGAGCAACTCAATTTCTTCAATTAAATGGTAATTTGAAATACGTCTGTCTGTCAGCAAAATAAAACGTATGTCTCCGCCTAGACCGCATTAAACTTTTTTACGTTCACGATTTTTGGATTTTCTGGAAAAGGTCATCACAATCATTAAATCATGAAAACTTATATATTTTCTGATGTATGGCGTTTGCTATATTTTCTGTTCATGCACACTCGTACAGAAGCGCCAATATAGTGATTCGAGATCGCTCCATACTTTCTGGAATCATACATATAGCTCGCCGTTTTTTTTTTTTGGTTTGGTACATCCAAACGGATTGGCCTTATCAGTAATTATTCGAGAAAGCATCTTTAAAGAGTTATAATAATTCTGGTATAATCAACCACACATCGAAGTTCCGTCGCAACCATATTAAATATTTTTATGGCATACTCACATAATACATTAAGCCTCATGAGATCTTTTATTTTTAATAATAAATCGTAGTGTATAATATGTATAAATGTATAAGTTAATAATTTCCTTATTAATTTGAGCTAGTGTCTTTGAAATTTAATGCAATAGAATTTATGCTTATGAATATTTTTGCTCTCCAGCTTCGCAAGCGCCAGGTCAGCAAGCGCTAGTCAGCCACTAACAATTTAGCCAGGAGCAGTCACAAGGTCCTTTTTACTTAGAATAAATAGCAATAGGTCTATTGAGCTCTTCGCCCTCAGCAAAGGGATTCATTCGGTATGATTGGAAATTTCACCAGATGCCAGTTGCATAAGCAGCTTGAAAGAAAATGAGAAGACGAATATCAACACTTCTTTCACAAATGTCTCGCCTTTGATAGATCAAGGCTAAAATACCTCGGATCTCATACTTTTAGACATTTAGGTGAAATTGCGAAAAAAAATAAAGTTGACCTCATAAAGTACAGTATGTAGCACTCTAAGTATGATCCCCCGCCATTTTCGGCAATCTGCTATCTAGCTAAACTCAACCTTAATCTTATCAAGTAAAGGACCTTCATATTTCGAAAATGCTCACGAACACACTTTTGTTATACATTTTCAGGATATGAACCTACGACCAACCCCATAATATCTTGCACTGAACTCCGGTGGCCAGTTTCAGTTTCAAGAAAAGACTTCTACACCACTTGACTATATTTTTCCTTGGAGAGGGTAGTTATCTGCGTATTATTTATGATTTTTTGAAATATCATATCAGTCATGCACATAATTGTATTTGCCAGCCGCATTGAGATTGCGAGTTTTTCGATTTAATTTTGTTTTTGTTTCAAGCGCGCGCAACAATAGCGCTTATCGCAAAATTACAATGCGGTGCAGTCAGAGCGGCCACGAGCAGAAATAAAGGTATTAATAGCCAATTTGTTGTTGTAATATTGAATTGACGTGCCGTCAAGGTATTGCAGCTGCGATACAAATGGCGCTAACCTGGTTTATTGTGCGCGGCAGCAGCTACCGATGCATTGTTGTTGTGCTGCGACCGCCGTTGCCCGTTACAGCTACTGGTGTCGCCATGCAGCGAATTCTTACTTTGGGGGAGTAATGCCAATGGTTGTTGTTGTTGGCTGCCCGTAGCCATGTTCCGACACCCCTTTGTTGTTGCACTTACCGAATGAATTTATAAGTTATGACTTGCTAAGCATTATATAACATTTAAAGTGCAACATTTAAGCGCGCTAGCTACAATATGGTTTTATGTGTGCATTTGCTTTGTATTGCTTAGTTTTTTTACTTGACGCATGCAGTTTCACGCGCTCGAAGCGTCACGTTTAAGTCATTTCAACTAAACATCAGTGGCCAATCGTAGCAGCGCACTCAGCAGCTGAGCGTTTGGCACCAGAGAGTGCAAAATCGTAACGCATGCGCACAGCATGACAAGTTCGCGCTTTACGCCTGTATTTGTGATGTGTGGCATGCAATTGTTTGCGGCATGTTCTACATGCAACAATCACATATAATTAAATGCTTAATTTCTTAATATGCCAGCAGTTGCTGACAGGCCGCCAAACGGTTGCGTTACACGCTGCTCACTTAACCGCATAGCAGAACAACAATGTGAGCCGCAATTGCTTTGAACTGTGAAATGACATAGTGGCAGTTATGAAACCGAGGTAATACCATATATAATGCAATAATAATTCACAAGAAAAAAGTTTCATCTTTTTGTGTGTTCTTTTTGCTTTTGCCTTGATTAGTTGTCGTGCAAATATGCCGGTTATCGATTAGTAGCGATCGCTTACGTAATTTGTTGTAATTTTCACACTGCAAATTTATGCATAACTTCGTTCGACCGCTCACCCACTCACATCGCTGGCAAATGTCACTTGGCGAACATTTTCCAATTCACCTCAATATATTTTATGTTTTTATTTATTTCGTTTTTGGCCAATGTTTATGCCACTTAGCCAATAAATTTCTTTTATTTTCCACATTTTTACCAAGCGATGAAATATTTTGGTTAGAAAAATGGAAATTCCGCTTGCAAATATTGTAATTGCGACCTGTTGCCGAGGTGAACTGCTACACCAGCCGCCACCGCCACTACGGCCGGTACTTTCCACCTCCGTGGCACTGTCGTGATTATGCAACACACACATACAGCAGTGATGCTTAGCAGTTTAGTTGCGCCGGCGGCTGCACATCAACCATCAACAATGCCAATACTAAAGCAAACACCAAGAGAAGTAGTGATAGCAATGCACATACACACACACATCCGCGTGCCACATCACCATCGACGGTGCCAACGCAAAAATCGATTTAGGCGACGACCGCATCAACGGTGGTTAAACGAATGAACGAAAGTGAAATTGCATAAGGATTGCTGCAGCCCAAATTTGTTTTGCATTATTTATGTCTGCCGTCGCCGAACGGCGTGTTGCAACAACAATTCTTCACCAACGATCGACATGTAAATAGCAGTACCAGCAACGGCAGTGGCAACGCTAACAACAGCAGCACCCACAATACCCTCGCCAAGGCAACAGGCTGAACAACAAGCGTTCGACAATATTTTGGCACCGGCAGCAACATGCTTGCAACTGCCACCACGAACACGCTCACCATCGTCCTCGTCACCGCATAACAATTGTAATCATAGCGAATTGATCGCAAATGGAGTTCAAAGTGCGCATAGACAAAATATTCTGTAGCAACAGTTGGTAATATGGTGAATAATATGGAGAACTGCCGGCGACAGCAAGTGAGATGAGAGCGAACCGGACCCTGTAAGGAACTAAGTATTCAGTGGGGAATATGTTAACTATTAGTTATGTTGAAATAATTGTCATTTTCCAATCCAAAAGAACTGGCTGCAAAGAACGAATTAAGCCAATTTTTGATACTCTGTTCCGACCGGTAAAACCGGCAGTCAGGACAGGCAAGGTCTGAGCTGTAAGACGGGTGAGGCAGAACTTCCAAATCGGCAGTTTTCCAAATAATTTTTAACCTTTTGATCCTACCGAATACAGAGCATGGGTACCTTGGTGTCATGGATATTCGGCTTTGTCCTTGATTTAACTGGTTGTTCAAGTTTCACATATAATTTTTTGCACGTAAGGTTATCGTAATAGATCCAGTTTTCATCACCAGTGACAATCGGTTGCGAAAACGACTTCTTTTTATAGTGCTCAAGCAATATTTCTTATAACAAAATCGTCTTTCAACGTCTCTGGGATTCAAATCATATGGCGTCCCTCTTTACTTTTGAATGTATCCGGTTGCTTCTAATTTTTTTTAAATGGCTGCTTGAATGACTGCAAAATATTTTGCGAACTTTTCTTGTTTGGGGAAACAATCTTCATCGAGTAATGTTTCCAGTTTCTCCTCTTCTTCGTTTCCAAGCTCTTTTAAAACGTCCAAACCACTTTTGGCGAATCGCGCGTTGATAGCTATAAATCTATAACCATAGTATTTGAACGAATCGTTGATTTGAAAGTATTCATTTCAAAATATCTCAGCCAAATACATAATATATACCATAGGTAATTGGAGAGAACGTTAGAGGAGGTATTAATCTTAATACCTATACATTTCAATAACCGGCTAACTTAGGCCAATATTATTAGCTATAGAGATATCGGTGTTTGGCTCAAGGTACAATATTTCCTTTTAAATTATCTTTATATGGCTCAAATTTTTATTTTAATGATTGCTTTTGAAAATCCATACTCGACTGAAATGTCCATAAAAAGAACACATTATAACCTTAGATTTCGAAATGAAGACCAACCAAAAGGACCAATGAGAAAATAGAGTATAAATGTAGCAGAGACATGTTCAGAACCCAGCTAACTTAGTAATTCAAGAAATTCCGAAGATCTTGCGTATGTAAAATTTAGACAGCGTCTAAAATTTATATTGACATTTTGTTAAAAAAATCAATCAAAGGTTAAACTATAATTCAAGGGTGTAAAGCGAGAACATCTGATAAACAAGTTCAGTTTACCATAGCTAAACTTTTGATAGTACAAGTTTCAAATATTTCTCTGATATTTCAACATTTTAATAGGTATATAACCAAGTATTTATTGTAATAATATTCAACCTTGAAAGCTAACTAAAAATTTCATGAATTTTTCATATAAAATCAAAACCTGTTTGTTAAAAATTGTATGTATGGGTTCCTGCAGGTGCACCGACAATTCAAGCGCATAAATATTGGTTTACAAAATAATGGTGGCAGTTGGTGTGGAAAGGAAAGAGCCAACAACAATAAATCGTTATTTTATTATAAATGGTTATTGGAAAAACACCAATAAAACTAATAAAAATATATGAATAATCAATATTTAGGAGAAATATATTATAAATTCGAGGCATATACCTCTAGTGCAGGTAGTACCGTTTTGTAGGTTTACTCAATTTGCTCAAATGAGCACTAGACGCGCGCGTCACATGCAACGTGACAAGTGTGACCTAATGCTCCAGTCTACACGCTGCACGCTTTAAACTGTTAGCATACACAGGCTACACAAACACATATTTACATACACACTAGTGAAGCATGGCTGGTCACAATACATAATATTGTATATATGTATATTTGTATATAGTTTTTAGCCATAGCCAAAAAAAACTTGTAGTAGCGCAAATCAGTTGAAGCATGCACAGATGCCACTCACCACAATCGATGCTTTTAACCTCTGTGACTGGGATTCGACTAAGCTAAGTAATCGGTATTGTCAGTTGGTTTATCGGTAGTGTTGACGTAAGACCACTTACACAAGTTTAGTTTTATTTTAATTTAGAAATTTGAATTTTTCACATCGGTAATAACTGCGACGGACTGTGCCTGTATAAACTTGTATATACAATAAGTACATCAGCAGGGAACAAATTTCAATTTGAAATTCTGAATAAATATTATTAAAATAAGTATTGTAACTTGAATGAATTCGGCATAAATCTCTCTTAACTGTATGTGTCGGTTTTATTTTGAAAAGGGGAAACAACCATCATCTGTACGTTACCAATTAGCGGTCTATTATAACATATGTTTTTTAAATTTATACAAGCTATTATTGTCAGGTATTTGCTAAAATTCATATAAAGTGGAAAAATAAAAAGCTTTGGCGCGACAATATTGGGACTCTCCTTATTAGTAATCATGTAGTTTGTCTCTCTGAACTCCACAGGACTATGAATAACCACAACCGAAGACATTTAACTATTAACCTACATATTAATGAGAACCGCTGGTTTCTCTATTTACAATCGAATTACTACTACACTTACAAAGGGTAATCCTAAGAAAAAATGATACTGTAAACGAGAAAAATATCTAAGTGAGAGCTCTATATCTACTTTGCGAGCTTTTGGGACGAAATGACTTTCAAATCAATTCACATACGAATATCACAGACTAAAGTTACGTCCAATGAATTGCGTATGCAGTTTTGGTTGGCTTTTCCGCCCTCAACTGATGTATCGATCAATTAAACTTCGTTCACTTCAAAAAGAAGGAAGAACTAGGCATTTTATCACTCTTTAAATAATCAATCAGTATTAAATTTTAAAAGTTCTTATTTTTTGGATTTCTGATAATAATATGAATTTTTCAACTACCCTATTGTCCAAAAGAAAGTATTTGATATATCCATTGACTATAGTTTATATTCATATTAAAGAAAAAAGATTAAAAAGCTGAAAACAATTGAATTATTTTCCACTAAAATCAGAACCCTATTAAAGGAAGCACTTTTCTTTCAATAGTTTAATTATATAAACATAATGTCTGCCACTTAGAAAAACATGATGTCCAGGAGCTGTTATTTCAACAAGACACAGCTCGTGCCACAATGGATTTATTGAAAGACACGTTTAGTGACTGCCTAATTTCACGTTTTGGACCTGTGAATTGCGCTCCAAGATCTTGTGATTTAACAGCGCTACACTCTAACTAAGCTAACTACAAACGCTTAACCATTCGCAACATTCGACGTGTTATTGCCTATACACGGCACAAATGTTGGAAAAAGTCATCGAAAATTGGGCGTCCAGATTGGACTACATCCGAGCCAGCCGTGGCGGTCATATGCCAGAAATCATATTTAGATTGTAATGCCACAAGATTATCTTTCGGATAAATAAAATGCATGTCAATCGAATAATCCATCGTTCTTTTATTGCAATTTAAAGTTCTATACCTCTAAAAAAAACACCCTTTATATCCAATGTTATACGTTCAGTCAATTTTACTAAGATATCTTACTTACTTTCCGATATATGCGATAAAAAAATTAGCCCGAAGTTTGAAAATCTTTCTATTGGGTATATGGGGGCTAAGGGAATAATTGATCCGATTCAACCAATTTTTCATATATGGTATAGACACATTATTATCAGAAAAGGATTATCTCAAATTTGTATAATATATCTCACCGGTTGACCGATATTTTCGTTAAAAAGATCGCAATAGGAACTGTGGGTCACATGTTCGGTATTTAGGAGCTTAAATAGCTCAAGTTTGATTTAGACAATTTTTGGTTACCTTAATAGCACTATTCGTCCAAAGATTTAATCGAATACATTGATTAGTTCTTTATTTGTAAAATGGACAGTGCTTTCATCAGGTGGCATATAAAATTGTATTATATGAGAAGAAGGCGTGGTTTTCGTCTTGTGATTTTACGCAATTGATTGAAATCGGTCGAGTACGTCTCGCGATATGAATATTCAACTAAATGTGGGCGATGGCACGCCCATCGTTTAAGTTTAAAACCGGCTCCAATTAAGCCCTTTTTTACTATCGAACCCTTTTTTTTAAAGATTTTTAAACCTCAAGTGCCAGTTTTGTTTCTTAATTTAGAGCTTGTTATGGCACTTTATAGGTTTTCGATTAATGGCGTTTTGTGGGCGTAAAAATAATGGTCCAATTCCGCCCATCTGAAACAATGATCAAACAAGTTTCAATGGGCGGTCAGACAGTCACTCGGATTTCAACTCGTCTCGTCATCCTGATTATTTATATAACGGGTGATCCAAGTAGAGGTACTTTTTTCAATAGCCTTTTTTTGACAAATCACGCGTGAAACGTGTTAAGCTGTCATATTATTTTTGTTTGGTATTGTTTGGAATTTTATCATTGAAAGACAACGACTGAACAACGTTCACAAATCGTTCAACTTAATTAGGAAAATTCACGTTCTGTAAAAAATGTGTTTCGCGAGCTTCACTTTACTTATAGTAAACATAATCGTCAACAGCATTCATTATTGAATAATATTCGACTGAATAGACCACGTCCTAGCAAGCAGTGAAGAAAATTAATCGGTCGTAGCTGAGAGTGTAGACGAAGACCGTGGAGAGTCGATTCGGCGCCGTTCGCAGCAACTCCGACTGACGTATGAAATGAAATACCTTGGCCCATTTTACGTCGAGATCTTAAATTGAAAGCGTACAAAATGCAGCTTGTGCAAGAACTGAAGCCGGTCGACCTTCCCAAGCGACATTGCTTCACTCTATGGGTCCTTGAAAAACTCCAAGAAGATCCGACGCTTTCGAGCCAAATTTTGTTCAGCGATGAGGCCCATTTCTGGTTCAATGGGTATGTAAACAAGCAAAATTACCGAATTGGGGACGAAGCGCAACCTGAAGAGATTCAAAAGCTGCCATTTCATTGAGAAGACAACACGATTTGGTGTGGTTTGTGGGACGCTGGAATCATCGATCCACATTTCTTTAAAAGTGATCGGTCGGTGAGACTTTTTGAGGTCGATTGGTCACCAAGGTCGTGTGATATCACACCGTTAGACCACTTTCTGTGGGGATAGGTAAAGTTCTAAGTCTAGGCAGATAATCCCGCTTCGATTCAGGCTTTTGAGCAAAACATCACGCATGTCATTCGCCAGTTACCTGTCGAAATAGTCATCGAAAATTGGACTCAACATTTGCAAAATATAATTTTCACACAATAAATGCCAAATAATGTTATTTCGAATGATAAAAAATTTGTTTGTGTTTATGTCTTTAAATCGAACTTGAAATCTCAAAATTGATCACCCCTTATATATAACTCGATATATATTTCGATTAGGGTTAGGTGATACAACAAACCGTTAGACGAACAAAATGATTATATTCTGTAACAATAAGACCATATTTCTTAAGTAATTTGTCATTTGAGCTATTCACAATGCTACGAGCTGCCCCAAATCTACAGAACGATAGCTGTTAGAGGTATACCACTTTATTTTAAAGAGCTAGATGTCAACTCCGTTATACCAAATTAAACTACGGTAACTTTGTTGTTGCAGTTGCTTATACATTTTTTTTGACAAGTGCGCCCAAACTTACCGAGCAAAGAAATGCGAGCAGAGAAAAGCGTTTACACAAATTTTCCAAATATTTGGCAAATCTTTTAATATTTTTGGAGCAAATTTTCAAACTTCAATTCAGATCATTCTTATTGAAAGAGATCATATGTTTTAGACAGCATTTAATAAATAAATTAAAACCTTTCGAGTTTCTTCAAATAATTTCATGACGCTGAAATGAATAGCTTCAAAATTAAAACAAAAAATTGCCATCACATATGCCGGACATCACAAATTAGAAATGTATATTAATTAGGTTTTGACTACTATTATTGGGTGTATGCATTAATTCATGCGGTTTTCTAAGAGAGGACTGTACCAGTATTATTTCGCGTCGTGTTCGTCTGTGTCTATATTTATTTCAAAGCTACTGTCATTTCGCGTCGTTTTCAATAGATGAACAACAATTTGTTTCATTCATTTGAAAATGTCGAAATTTATACCAGATAAAGTGTTTTTGCAGGGAGTTCTTCTTCATTACTTTAACATGAAGAAAAGTGCTACCGAAAGCCATCGTATTTTACTAGACGTTTATGGTGACCATGCTTTAGCCGAACGAATGTGCCAAAAGCGGTTTGCACGGTTTAAAAGTGGCAATTTCGACTTAGACGACGGAGAACGACCCAGACAGCCAAAAAAATTTCAAGACGAAGAATTGGAGACATTGCTCGACGCAGATGTATGCCAGATGCAAGAAGAACTTGCAAAAGTATTACGAGTTGATCAAGCAACCGTTTCCAGACGATTAAAATCATTAGGATTCATCCAGAAGCTTGGAAATTGGGTGCCTTATGAATTAAAGCCAAGAGACGTCGAACGTCGATTCTGCATGTCGGAAATGTTGCTTCAACGCCACCAAAAGAAGTCGTTTTTGCATCGGACTGTCACTGGCGATGAAAAATAGATTCATTATAATAACCCAAAGTGGAAGAGATCGTATGTGAAGCCTGGCCAACCTTCGACATCCACGGCATAGCCGAATATCAATGGTGCCAAGGTTATGCTATGTATTTGGTGGGACCACAAGGGTGTGCTCTATTATGAGCTATTGAAATCGGGTCAAACGATCAATGGGGATCTCTACCGAAAACAATTGATTCGTCGAATAAATAATTTTTCATCATGACAACGCACGGCCACATGTTGCAAGGCCAGTTAAAAACTATTTGGAAAACTGTGGGTGGGAAGTTCTACCTCACCCGCCTTATAGCCCAGACATATGTAGCACTTTCCGATTATCACTTGTTCAGATCAATGCAGAATGCCCTCACCGGAGTACGCTTCACTGCAGAACAGGGTATCAGAAATCGGCTCGATTCTTTCTTGACCTCCGAACCGGAGAAGTTCTTTTGGGATGGGATCCACAAACTGCCAGAAAGATGGGCTAACATCGTAGCTTCCGATGGGTAATACTTTGAACAATTTATAACAATATTTTCACAATAAAGTCTTAATTTTCGAAAAAACCCGTACGAATTAATGCATACATCCAATATTATTTCTTAAACTTTTTTTCTTTTACGAGCTTTTCGTTACTCATAAAAGTCTCAACAAAGAATTTAAAACAGCACACACATGAACACTCATGACTATAAACAATCTAATTAAATGACAAATTATTACTCGAATGCATTTGTAAATGGAATAATCGGACAGTTGTCGATAGATTTTATTGCTCGCAATTAAAGAGGTGAAAAACGCAACCTCAAAGGAAGCTGTCACATAAAAAGCGCACTTACAAGCCAGAGTGAGTATATCACACACGCGCAGGTCAATGATAATGAGACTGCAACAGGTTAATTGCGCTGCAATAAATTTTCGCTTAAACAATCGAAAGCAATAAATGATCGATACAACATGTACTGGTATTTTCAGCGTAATCGCATTGTCATGAACTCGATTAACATTCCAGCAACCACATGCATGCCGCAGCAACCAACAGGAGTGCGACAATTTAAATTTGAAATAAAAATTTTAAAATAAAAAAAATGTTTGAGCAACATTGTGAGCAAAGACAACCCTTTGCACGACGATAAATATTAATAAATTTAATTTATTATGTGTGTAAAATGTCACACGAACAACGCGACATGTGCAGCAAAAGAGGCAAACAAACTACGGAAAAATCTATAAAAATGCATGAAGTGAGCAACGCGCCGCAGGCAATATGGGTAACGACGGCAATATCGCTGCTAAATATATGCAATAGAAAAATGTCAACTGCTTTGACATATGCAGCACAACAACAGCAACAGCAGTAATAACGATTGCCGCAAATCACCCACCCAAAGCCGCCATAAATGGGCAACGCGCAGCGGCAGCGTCACTTTTATGCATATGAACTGCTGACAGCTATCCACATGTGCATGTGTGTGGTGTGTATATGTGTTTATGCCTGCATCTGCATGCGTGCGCTTGTGTCAGTGTGTCACCGCGTCGAAGGCGTGACCGAAAACCCATTGATAAGATCAACAGCCACGGCGCAAATCAAATGCGAATTTGAAAATTGAATGACAAATGTAACAGAAGTGACAAAAGCCGTGAATTTTATCGCTCAATTGGTGCGGCGCAACCGCTGCACACACAAACCCACATATACAAAGTAAATTCCACTAAAATTCATGCAAATAATCGACTGCAATGTGTTAGCGCTGAAAGCCATCGCGGCCGAAAAATGCGCTTTTAATCAGTAGCTTAAAATCAAAGCTGAAGCTTCAGCCGATTGCGCAATAAATATACATTTCGAATATGGCAATTATGCATCTAATTGAACGTGGGAAAACCAAGCGTCAACTAACGCCACAATGTGGCACACACACAGCCGCACAATGGCCGACAACGACAGCCGGCATACTCACTCGGTAAACGACAACATCTCGGCAATCAAACGTCATCCCATACTGTCAACGCGTTGCCAAAGAACCGTCAACAGTCTGTCAACAGCATCGGCAGCATTTGCGACTAGAATGAAAATTTCTGCCACCAAATGCTGTCAGTGTGACTCATCTGGTGTCAATTCACGAGTTTTGTCTATTTTTGCCTACGAATGTTTGTACAACTGCACGTTTAGAAAAACAATGACAAGAAGCCAAGGTGACGGCATCCAGAGTCAACAAGCTTAACCCAATTCTTGCGGTTATAAAAATAGACACAAATACATTTGCCAAGTTCTAGGCAGCTAAGGTGTGCGGTATGGTACCGCATAGTGCATTTTAATATGTTTGCTGAAGAGGTTGAAAGAACAGTATGCTATATATCGGAATATGTAAGATTAAAAATGTCTCAATACCAAATATAGATATTTGGGCACATGCGAACGTTTCGAATTTAACATTCATTGACTAGGGGCCGCTCACAGAGAAAACAGCAATTACGTCATGTTATTACTAAAAAATAGTGAAAAACTGTAATAAATAAATAAAAGTAATGTGCATTTACAAAATATAATGTAATTTAACAATCGATGATCCATTTTGAAAGCATTTTGCATTCTTTTGATCCCGCAGCCGATTTCCATGAGAACCTACGAAGAATAGTGTTTGGCAGTGAGCAAAATATTTATGCTTTAAATTATCTGAAAACCAAAAAGCACTAAAAAACATTTTATAACAGACGAATACAAGGAATCATCTATGGACCAGTTAAGATTTTGATTTTTGACAAAATGGAGGCTTCCAAAAAAAAGTAATTTTTGTAAAAAACGTATGCTTCAAGTGGCTTAAAAATCAAAATAATTATCAAAAATCGTTTGCCTTCCATCATTAGCTGACAAATACAGCCCAATAGAGATGACGTGATTTTGACAACTCGTGGTGGCCATGTTTGTTTACGGCTTTGTGTCAAATTTTTTCAGTGTGCCACGTTTCACTTTGGTACAACGCTTGGAAATTCTCCAAGATTACTATGCAAATTAACGTTCTTTGGTGGCTACTGTAAGTCGAAAAACATCTTCCCGGATGAAGCCCATTTCTGACTTAATGGCTTCGTCAACAAACAAAATCGTCCCCATTGGGGTAAAGGAATCCTCGTGCGATTGAGAAAACGCAATCGTATCCCAAAAATTTACTATTTAGTGCGGTACGATGTTGCCCGACTTTTTCCCCGGAATTTGATGAAATCGACGCGCTCGATCTCTATTTTTAACCAGACAGTGTGCCGCCTCATGTTTCACGTCTTAACATTGACACACTGGGTGCAAAGTTTGGGGATTTAATTTCGAGAAATAGGCCAGTCAAATGTCCGTCATTATCATTATATCTAACGCCTATAGATTATTTTTCCGGTGGGTATGTTAAATCAAAGGTTTACGCCAATCAGCCAGCAACGCTTCTTATTTTTGGAGAATATGGTCAAATATATTTTAAGGTTAAAGTAATTTTCAGCTTTTAGAAAAGTGTTGGAGTAAAACAGGAATTTTTGTTAACACAAATTGGATTTAAGTATGACATCCACTGTTAGGGTAGACCTTTTAACCTAACCCAACCTAACCTATACTCATCGAGAAGACAACTCTATACACAGTCACAAAAATAATGGAATAACCTTTTGACTGAATCTAGTCTAGACATGACCTCACTTAAATTTTAAGATGCAACATTATAAACTGCGTTGTGTAACTTCACATTTTCAAAATCTGCTTTCAACTATTTTACATATGTAACATATAAACCAAAGAGTAGATTTACATATACTTAAACTCCGAATCAAAACAACTTAAAATTTTTACAACCAAATCATTAATGTAACCAAAACAATAACTCAAAACTATGCGCAGGCGTTGCATTTACTCAACGCCCCAAGTCAGCAAAGAAGTTTAAGAAAAAAACAACTAAAAGCTGCGCTGCAATTGCGCAAATGAGTTCACACGCTGCCACACTGTGTCACTACGGCAGCTGTCCGCACTTGAGGCCGCGCTCACTGGAACAACGGATGTGGCAACATTGAAGACAACTGTTGGAGACGCCAAGAAAAACCAACAAGCGGAAGTTCTAAATGTTGCTACTATAACAGCAATGCAAAACGAAAACAAGCAATTCAATCAAAGCAACAACAATCATAATTGTTGTATTAAACAAACAGTACGAACGTGGCAAATTCGATGGAGGAAGCGAAATGAAGAAGAAGAAGAAGCAACATAAAACAATTACCAACACCTCATCTGTTGATTTAGCGAAATCGCTGCGTTTATATAGTAGCCGCGTATAGTAAGTGTGCGCACCAACTAATAGCGACAATAACATTAGCAACAACAAAAATAACAATGGCAATTGCAGGCTATTAGTTGGCGGAAAAACAATTGTGCGCCTGCGCATTAAGCACAACAACAAGAGCAAAAGCAAAAAAACAAAACAAAAAAAAACGATCATAAATGAGAATCGAGATCGCTTGCACAACTGATGGATGCAGTCAAAGCAATAGCAACAGCAACAAAAATAACCACTGACTCACAATATATTTTTGGCACAGCGGTGGGCGCAAGGAGCGTCCAACTGGTGGCAACAATTGATGTTGCTCCAACTACTGCTAACTGCCATATTATTGTTGTTATTGCTTTTCCTGCCATTGCCGCTCTTACAGTTGCTGCCACTGCTGCAACGCTTGGTTATGCTCGTCTTTGCGCACGCTGATAGCCAAACAAGGCAAATGAAAATTGATGGAAAACACACGCGTGGGATGTCCTCCTCCGCCTGCTGCACATTTATTTCAACTGCACACAGTCATACATACACACTAACACACACACATGTAAATAAACAAATAAACTGTACACATGTGAACATAATGTTGATGCTCGTTTTTGCAACGGATCGTTGCACGCTCCTTAAAGTGTTGCTGTGAGAAATTACAGAAGTCACATTTGACGCTTCGAGCCACAACAAACACATTTTCCGCTACAACAACACATCATTTTGCTTATATTGATGGTTACAGACAGCTGCCAACGGCATTTTGCATAGATTTCGCAAGCTCTTTGCTTTGAATCGGTTATATTTTTTGGGTATTGGCTGCCATTGCGTAAGAGTTGCGCAAAGTTATGACCTGAAGGTTAGGCAGCGACACTTTTATAACTGGAAAACTAAAAAATTAATACCATTCGTATAAATATATGAATATGGCTGAATTATTTTATTAGTTGTGTACATAAACTCTTGATATTTAGTATAATATATAATATATTTCCTGCCAATAGACTTTCTTAGTTTCATCATGTAAATAAAAATTAAAGAATAATGATGAGATGAATGACACATGACCTTTTTCATTCATAATGTTTTTCTTATTCAATATTCTTATGAACAACGCTTTAACTCCCTTAAGTAATTTTGCTAAATATTCTAAATATTCCATTCGAAGAGGACGAGTTGAGCCTTCTGATGAACTATCATTCACTTATTATATTTACTATATTATAGCGTGATTTGGTGATAATTACCATAATTCATCGAGGAGGCATAGAGCCTTTTTCTTTCAACAAACTCCTCCTAGACGCATCAATAACAGCTTCCTTTTGTTTGCTTCTGACTAAAAATTGCGCACATTCCTATGTCTCTCTAACAGAACCTTAATACGACTAAAATTAATAAATAGTACAGACTAGTATAAGAACTCCATTGTTAAAAAACTTTTTTCGAATATTCACCGTGGCTGTCTAGACTTGTATTTTTACTTTCTTTAGGCATTACATTTTTCGCCAACCTACTGCTCTGTGAAATGGGCGAAATTATGTTTACAATGCCATACGAGTATAATGACTATCACATACTTTCTTTTTATACTTTCATCATGTAATTAAATGGGCAGAATAATTAAGATTCGGAAGACAAATAGAGGCACTATTTAAATTTTTCTGAATCGTGGTCGTGAACGACCTGTTGAAATAACTGGAGAAACGAGATTCTGGTTCAGCCATCAATATAAAACTGAGCTAGGTGCTTAATGGAGAAGAAGTGCAATGAACTTTTACTCGGACTTATCGTAGCTTAAGAGGAAGGTGGCAAGGGGAGTTTCCTGTCGGGAGCTCTCCATCAACTCCAGCTTTAAGCAACAAGACCAGCGGAGGTGTTCTTTCTAGCGGAGGTGGCTGCTGTCAATGTAGTAGTAGATATACTGCTCCGAAGCACAGCTGCCTTCAGAGGGGTGTGCACTCACTCTAGCTCAGCAATATTATAAAATATATGGCATGTTCAGATCCGCTAAATTTTAAAAATTTCACAACTTTATCGAATGCAAAATTTGAAGTTCTCTGAGAGAAATGAGATGATTAGAATGATTTTCAGTGTTATTTAAGACTAGAAATTAATTATGTGCATAATAAGGTTTACTGGTGAAGTGAGTAATATTAGTTTTCAATTTTGTATGAATAAATCTGTCAGATTTATATGGTCAATATATAAAAATATATACTGTTATTTGATGCCTAAAAACACATCAAAAATGAAACTGTCAGCTTACAAGGACCTTTTTTTTATTGTTTTCATGTTTTTTTTTCTTTCTTAAAACGACAGTAATATTTAAGCATTGAGCCCAGCAAATAGTTAAAAATCTCCACCAACTGTTAAACCACCACATACTTTACAATGGCTTAGTCAATTAACAACATTTTAAGCATTCATCCTCCACTAACGGTTTTAACGAGCAACCGAAAGACAAACACCAAGCAGAAATATTTTCAATATTTAATGATTTATTGACACGTTATATGCGCATGTTTAATGCGATATATGTTGACTGCCTGCTTATTAAATTATTTGCGGCCAGCACCAAAATCTGAAAAGCACGCGTACAATATTCGCAATTACAAATACAAGAAAAACACCACGCGTGCTTGTCACGCTGTTGAGGCGCGCTGAACCACATGAATATTTTATTTCGTTTATGATTTGTATTTTAAGCGTTGTGGGGTTGAGCGTTGAAAGCATTGGCTGCAACAGCAAATTAAGCGTAATTAAAATTTTTGAAAAACTCTGCGCGCCACACACTCGCAGTTAAGCAGGAGCCCACAGGTGACCGAGTCTAAACACTGCAATGAACTACCTGTGTGTGTGCATTTGCTATTGTTTTTGTTTTATGTTAATAAACAAGATATGACTCGCAGCAATAATAACTCGTTAAATGCTGACAAAACGATTTTAAAAATGTATTAACCAATTGCTGCTTCCATTAAAAGGCGTCCGAAAACGCGGACGGACCGCGGCGAGCAGCCCATATGGAATGTCAATAAGAAGTTATATATTGCACACATACACACACGGGTAGCACACATCAGCTGCAATTTCATTGCTCTTGGCATCTGCTCAGCTGACCATTCGACGTATTGTGCTAAGCGCTTCGCGACTTTGTTTGTATGACGTTTTTAATAACTTAATCAATGGTTCAAAGCAATGCCATGCAGCCCCGCGCTCCCTTCCCCGCATCTCACATACACACACGCACACAGTCACAACAAGTTTAAGCAGGAAAAATAAATTTCTGCTTTGCACTTCAATTTATGTATGAAACCAGTTTGAAGTTTCAATTTGTTGTTGTCCAGTCGATTGACCACACGCCAATACCTTGTAGTCCTGCGGCTACCGCGTGAGTTGTGCAGGAACTGCCAGTGCCATAGCGCTTGCCGGGTGATTAAAAATTCTTTATGCATTATTGATTTTTTCTATTGAGAAATGCATTAATTTATAAACGCGATTTTTTCAAGAAATCTGTATTATTTCCCCGCCTTGGCCAGGCAATTATTTCTGCTCTTAATTTGACGGTTTAAAAGCTGGCTGACTGGCTGTCAGCGTTGACGAGATCGTCAGCGTCATCGGCGCAGCTGACATGACATGCAATCGCTGATTGAATTGCTTCTGTTTGATTTTGTTTTGAGATTTTGACATGTTGCTAACATGCCTTGTTTGCTGATTGCAAATTGTTTGCATGCAACACTTGCAACAACTACTTACGATATTTCTAATAAACTAGTCCCTCAATTTTTGAGGTGTCGATCAGAAATTTCTTATCAATAATCTTACCAAGAAGCTGCTAATATGTCAGAATGGCCAATAACGGATCACTACAGCATAAAACTGCTTTACAAGCTAATAGATCAAAATTGAGTCAAATTTAAATTTCAGATTATTTTCCTAGACAGTGCTATAATCTCCGAACATACTGTTTTGATATCATCACTATAGCGTATAGCAAAGTAACCCTTTTTTCTCTTGTTTTAAATAAATTTAATTTTAATTATTTTGAATAATTTTCCAACCAATTAAAATCATGTGCTATGTGTTTTCATCCGTAGATTACAAAAATTCTAACCATAGACGAGATGTTTCGACAGAAACGAACCATTAGAAAAGCGGCATTAGACGCTTTCGCTTCAATGAGTATATCGAGTGGTGATAAATATCGTTTAGACTTCTATGGTATTTATTCAAAATATACATCTGGTATGTCTGGGTCTAGTTTGTATACAGACAGTTTGCACAGTTTCTCGAGGCTTCAAAGCGCTTTGCTTTAAGTTGGCTTCACTGAAGCATGTTCCCACCAAAAATTGTTGATAAATGGCGAAGTAGTACTCCAAATTATATTTACCACATTCTCTAGTTTGAGTGTTTACTGTAAAATAATTAAATATTATTCACGATCGCTTTATTGATTCCTTCCTGAAATAGAAGTTAAAAACGCTATTATCAATTACATCTAGATTATTGAAAGCGAACATATTTCAAAAACTTGAATAGTTTGATATCTTGCATACAGAAGCTTTGGCTAGCTATGCAGAACTCAATTTTTGCAGTTCTTCCAAACTAAAAAAGTCTAAATATTGAATGAATTTATTTCTTTGAAAATACCACTCAAAAATGTTTACAGACATGAAATGCAAACTTTGAATTTCTGTTGAAAATCCGAATCACCCGAACAGCTTGCGCTAAAAAAATGTTTTAATGCCACCCTATTTATATCATTTCCTGGAGCACCTTCCAATTAAAAAACAAGACTGGGTCAATGCTATCACTGGTAATTCATCTGGTGGTAATTTCTCACATTTTCTTGATGATTTTACTTCTCCAAGATGTGCTCCAAATTTCTCCATCGCTACACTCGAAAGTTGAACATGCTTACATAGCCGCCGAGTCAAAGAAAAAGCTTCAACAAAAAGTAAGCTTTTTCGAGAAAAATCGTTTCTATTTCGTACTCCCTTCAAACCAAAATTATAAATGCAAGCGAATGAAGTAAAACTCTGTGGAAAATGTTGCGGGATTATACCCGAGGTGACCACAATTTCATTAGTTTTACGTCAAGCAGACTCAGTGGGTGCCTAGCAAAAGCTTTCTTTACATTTTAAGATTATCATTTGAGTCTGTCAAAAATAATACATTTTATACATACTTTTTATATCAAAAAGAAATGTAATTTAAAGATTAATGAGGAAGCAGTTTAACTTTGAAATTATTGAAAAGCAAACAAAAGGTAAAAATAAATCTAAGAAACTTTTCTTTTGTAATGTTTTATAGGAGAAAAATCACATAAGTATAGCAGTTACTACCTTAAAGTCATCAACTGCTCTAAATTTATACAAATCCTCATAATAATAATCAATATGTCACAAAAAGCACAATAATACCAAATTTTGTTAGTGCATTAATATGCTTTTTCTGCTGACAATACTCACTATAATTGCCGCTGCTCTAAAAATGTATGGGAAGATATTGAAGCTATCACAAAACAGCAATCAAGTTTGTGTCTTAAGTCTCTTGTGCTTCGCTGGCAATTCACATTGGCATCTGGCCATTGCTCTCATCCAAGCGCCGCAAAATGTCTATAAAAGGCTTTGCATGTGTAAGCGTTCATGTTAAATGCAGCAATTGCTACAAATTAATTAAATATCAATTGCTAGTCAAGTGGTTGCCGCTTCTGTGGCGGCAACACAAATCTCTTGCCGTAAACATTGCGAGCTACATGAATCGCTCCACATTTTCGTTGGCGAAAAGCAACACCAAAGTTCGCTATGCGGGCTGATTTAAAAATGAATTGATTTTTTCGCCTTTTTTTTTTTTGTTTTTGTTTTTTCAATTTTGTTACAGACTGGCGCATATGAATCACAATGCGCTGCACGTTCGCTACATTTCATGTCCGCTGTCAATTCAAAAATGTACCTTTGGACAATTTATTTCACTTCATAGCGGTTAAACTAAAGTGTATTACAAGTTATCAATACATATGTAGGTGCTTACTGATATATACGTATACATACATATATGGTTAATTTATATAGTGTTGGTCAGTATGTTGCATGTGTCAGTATGTAACCGGTGTCAGTGCACATTTATTTAAAGCTAACACTATCTGTGGCAACGCCACATGCGCTTATTAAAAGAATTATGTTGTTGAAAATATTAATACAAAATTATTATGAAAAATCGAAATCTTTTGAAATCAAGTCAAGAACGCTCCGAACGGACAACAATCATAGCACAATGCTACAATACGCTTCACCATTAGCCCACTTAGTTAGATCCGCCTGCAGCGTCACAGACCAGTGTGTTTGTATGCAGTATATGCGGCGGGTGTGCGTGGTATCCGTCAGAAAATGCTTGAGCTATGATTTCATAGACTTTTTCGCCTTCTGTCTCAGTTGGTGGTGCATATAGAAATCAATTTATCTTCTTCTGCCGGCATCGAAGCAGTAAATTAATTAAATCATTTATTATAAATTGGCTCAGTTAGATCGAAATCAGTGCGCAATTCAGAGCATGTGACATATACCTATACATACACGTGAATGTGCTGCGCCTGCGCCTGCGTATAGGATGATAAATTGCGCAATAGTAGCACCTACTAATATCAGGTCTGATAAATGCGTCTCTGTTTGTAGGTGGAAAATGACGTGCATAAGGCCTGTGTATATATAGGTATATGCATGAGCGATGAAAAAAGATATAATTTTAGGTAAATTAAAAATACTTGTTTATCAGTGTTTTATTTTCTTCCTTTAGAACACAATTTTACCTAATTATTAAATTATAAAGATTCCGAACTGTTTACCAAACTGCTGATCGTTTTTTCCAAACGTCCATCTGCAGTTGATGACAGAAAATGAAGTGATCGTCCGAAAGCATTCGCAGAAATTCCCTTAGAAAACAGAAAATTAAGTCAAGGGAAATTAATATTATATATCGACAAGTCAATATCAGGACTTATTCGAGATGATCTCCATATGAAGGCAATGCGTTTGAATCAAATTTGGCTCAACAACTGAAAGGGCCTCCTTCAGTGGGACGCGGTCAACAGCCAAGAATGTTTTAAAAAACGTGATAAAGCAGTTAAGGATATTTAAATGTCATTGGATCTTCCAGCAAGTTCTGCTCCAGCCCACAAGGCATTAAACATCCAGCAGTGACTTAAAAGCAATATCCCTGGTTTCATTGCTGTAGATGACTGGTTTTCCGAAAGTCCAGACTTGAATCCATTAGACTCCAGTTTATGTGCGTGCTGTTATCAATGATGTTCAATAGCCGAATCTTCTTGTGTGAAAAAAGGTGACGATTTCGAATGAAAGTTTGTGCATTGCTCCTTTAGTACATACATTATTACATAAATTTTACTTAATTAAAAAATGTATCATAATTTCATTTTTATATCAGCCTGAACTTGTAACGCGACTTATGGCAGGACCTTGTATGTGTAGTGGCTGTTTAAAATTATCATCCAGCTCCCTAAAATGTTCAAAGCTTATTAATTTCAATTTTTTTCTCTATAATTTGATCTTCATATAAGAAATAGTGATATCCGGAATTTTGTCATATGCACTAATGGACTATCTTCATTAGAAAAGTACAAAATAAATTTACTTATCTGCATACCTCACCTCATGGTCAATCTAATATATTATATTATATTTGACGGCAAGCTCCGTCTCAGAAAAGCAATAAATTAAGAAATAAAAACATTTTCCTTTTAGTTGGTTGACATATCTAAATCGAGCCAACTGATCACTTTAAATCTCTACAGTACCTAAATGATGGATCCCTCGCACTTTAAGTTCCTGCCAACAACAATTATATTAATAAGTTTTGCTTCCAATAATAGTAATATATGTGAGTTCAAGAGTGCAGAACCCAAGATAGCAACAGCTATATGCAACTAATTAACCACCGAACAGACCGATCAACCACAAAATAATGACAAGTGTATGACAAGATTAGCGCTCCAAAAGAAAAACGTTAAATTAATCCAAAGAATTCGATATTAATCACTGAAATACATTGTAACAGAAATAATTTCACAGGAAATCACAATCACTTATGAAATGAAGACACGCTGCAGTCCTGCTTCCTGCCACACAGCGCTAAGCAAACTGAAACGCAAACGCCCGCGCAGAATCACACAAGAAGAACACAGAATAACAGGCAATACTGCCCACACCAAAGGCATGTATTGTGCAGTCAGCGTATGTGGCATGCAGCATGCAAGTGCAAGTACATAAAATAATGGAATTATCAGCTAGCCATCAACCAAACTGCCAACCACACAGGCACGGACAGCATGTGTGAAGATGGAGCACGCGCACCACGCACTTGTCACACTGCCACGCGAGCACCTACAACCAACAGCCTGGCAGGTACTTCATTACAACAAGATTATTGTGTGTGTTTGTAGTAACTGGCATCCGTGCAGGCGGTAAGTGACAACAAATATATCAATCTCAATTAAATCGCTTTCCGAAGCAAACATCCTCCATCATTTTGGTTGACAAAAAGTGCTTCGCTACCACGAATTGGATATCGCTCAGCTACACCAGACAACTACGGTGGCAAGCGGCTGCTGCTTACACACTTTTTACTCTGAACTATTTGGTTTTTGCAGAAGTCTTTCGTTGCCGTTTTTCTGCAATTTTGTATATTTTTTTGTAACGGTTATTGAAATGCACTCCTCGTGCTTCACGCTATTTGCGGTACGCATTTAATGCGCGCCGTCGCTATATATGAAGGCACATGCCTGCCTCGTGAGCTTTTAAGCCACACAGCAGGCAATCAGAGCAAACTGTAGTATTTAGTTATCGCTGCAATAAGACTTGTTAAGCCGGATAGTGGGCACTCATGAGTTGACAGCGATGGAATTATACCCATAAAATATGTATTAATCATAATCTAAGCGTTTAAATTTCAGATAATATTTTAATTTGTATAAAAAATTGGTTACAAAATGTCAAATGGGCACTAAAATCTTTATGATGATTTCCGTACACATACATTGCAATTAGTTTTGAGTTTTTTAATGTCTCAGCAAGGTATTAGGTGCAACAGCGCACTCTTAAACTGGTAAATAAACGAGGTATTTGCATAGCTTTTACACTATTTTCACCACAACGATAGCAAAAAAAAGTGAAAACAAAACTATTAAGTAAGTAGTAAAACAACAACAAAAGCAAACCTACTCATAACAACGCTAACAGACCCTGTTTTGGGATTAACCACTCATACACACGCATGCTGTGTCTAACATCTGCCGAGTGCGGCGCTTAAGTCTTTTGTTTAGTTCACACTTAACAGCGCATGCAAGCCGCTGAGCACGTTTTCCAGCGTATTTATGCAACATTTACTACTGCTTTGCCACGGCTGACGTATGTATATGCAGCTATCTAAGTAGATTTCCCACGATTTAGTAATTTAAAGAACAAAAACTATAATGGCTTATTATATGCATTACATGCTAACCGAGCGTTTGTTGTTGTATTTATTTCATATTGCAATTCGTTTCGGTCTTGCCAAGGTTTTGTGTGGAAATATATATCTATAAATATAGCCTTCTTTTTATCCATTGCTTTTGCGTGTGGCAATACAAATAATTCTGCTTATTATAGTATGCAAAAAGTTGCATTTGCTGATTTGCTGGCAGCGGACTATGTGTTCGCATGTAAAATAATCATTAAAATTGCGGCAATCACAAAAGCAACTACAAACAACTGGTCAGAATAGGAATGCACAAGCAATAGTAATAACAATAATAACAATAATCATAATGGATGAATGAAATATGGGGAATAAAAAATGTGGGTTTCAAGCAAATAGAAAAGTTTGTGCAATCGCAAATAATATTTGCATTTATATTTTTTCAAAGCAGCAAAAGTGTTTAATGTTTTTGTTAACTTTGAGTGTTTTTATGGCTTTTTTATTTCTTAGAAGAAAAGGGACATTATGGCTGAGCAATGAGTTACAGAGCAAGTTCTGGTCATTGAGTAAGACGAAGTAATGGTAAATACTTGATTATGCTATACTTTTGATTATAACCTACTTTTGGAAAACAACTTGTTTTCTAAAGTATAATCTACTTATTCCTAAGTAGCTCACGATGTTGGCACAGAGAAGCTGTTATATCTTACGATAATAGATATAACAGATAACTCGTCAAAAAACTCGTAAAACGGACTCTTCCGAAAAATTGGAAAAATTTAAAACACGAATATCCAATCGGACCTTTGTAGAATGAAATAAACCCTTTTTTAAAATGGAAAGTCGAGTAACGAAAGCAAACGAGGTGATTTACAAATAAATGTTTGTCCCCAAAGCACTTAGTTATTTAAAGGCTAAACTAATTTTAGATCATTATCTTTATAATTCAAAAAAAAATCTCAAAATATATACGCGTTTTTTTTTGGCATCTAAAAAGCTGGCGTACTTTCTACAATTATTGGTGCTATTGTAAAATAGCACTTGTAGTAGTTCCAGTTTTACACGACCATTACCTGGTGCGACTTTGCCATGGATCTCTACCTTTTACTTCTTTCACTTATCCATTTAGTAGTCAAATATTGAATTATAGATCAAAAGAGCAATATTAAGAGCGCAAAAAAAAAATTATTAAAATACATATTTTTCTTATTTTATGTATTGCATTCCAATATTCGCGCGGTTTGCCAAGAGATTGCATAGCTTGATTAAAACTTCATTGCTCCAATATTCCTAACATATATTGCAATCTACTCTTATTGTGTGTCTTTTTTAGTATGTGTCTATCTTTTAAAGCGTAATTAACAATAATGTATTTTGCTGAGAGTAGTTTTTCAATACTTTAATATTTAGTGGAATTTAGCGTGCCCATGCTCTAGCCAAGTCAACGCGGTCAAAGTGGTTTGCACAATTTAAAAGTGGAGGTTTTGTCTGGAACTTGAACTTGATCCATTAAGACAACCCTAATTAAAAAATTTCATATGTGAAACCTGGACTAAGTATGATGCTAAGATAATGCTCAGAATTGGGATCAGAATTGCGTCTGTTTCTAAAATCGAGTGAAACCATTAATGACCGACAACAACTAATCAAATTGTAGCGAGCCATTACCGAACTAAATAAATCTTCTGCAAAGTTTTAGTTTACCAGATCACAGATCCAAAACAAATTTTTCAAACATTCTCCCTATTATCTATATAAATTTTCAATAATTTTATTGCTTTTGTCTCGGTTTAACTGCACGTCTTTTTGTAATTAAATCAGCCTATTCTGATCGTGCCTTGGATAGCTCTGCAAGTAACACCTCCGTTCATGAAACGTTCTTAAATTAAAATGATGGAATGCCCAGTGGCTTATTTTAAGTAACCGCCATTAACATTGAAAAAAACAGACAACAAACAGAATTGCAACAAATTAACGCTTGTTATATACGCCATAAACAACAACAGCAACAACAACAGTCAACTGCGGCAGCGCGCAGCCATCTCAATAACAGCAGGCAATGGTATATTCTTGTCGGCCGTTAATGACCACCAACGAACTCATTGAATGACGCTTATTTATGTTAACTCGTGTGTTGTTGTTGTTGTTTTATGCTGTGCAGCTGCACACAAAAGCCATGAATGGCACACAGCAACGCAAGCGGTAATGTTGCAATCGGTTGCAATTTATTTTTGTAGGTGTTGTATTAAAAATGCAACATGCTATGGAGCTAAAACGAGCACAACAACAACAATAACAACGAGAATTAAATAAATTTTTCAAAAAATATAATTTGTGCAATTTTGAAAATCCAACTTGCCACTTCTGTGCAAACGCTGGCAGCTTGTTCTCGCTGACCGTTATGAATAATAAAAGAAAAGAAGTTGTTGGTGTTGGTGTGGCGTAGTTGCAGCAGCGCTTGGTAGAAAAAAATTAAAAAAAAGGCAAATTGCACATGCAAACCGGCGGCGCTGAGTTCAAAGTCAAAATCTGGCAAATGTGTGTATTTTCCATCACCAATGGCTAGCGCCGCCATGTTAACGGTTTTTTTTTGTTGTTTTTTTATTTTGGATTTTTGATTTGAGCCCGTTGCTAGGTTCTTTCGATTTTTGTAACAAAATACAAATTCAAATTTAAAATTGTCTACTTGTTGTTGCTTTTGTTTGTTGGTTGGCTTTGTACAGCAAAAGTTCATTGCTAACTGGTCAGCCTCACTGGCCTCTTGGGCGCTGAGTAATTGAGCCTCAGCACAACCGCTTGTTAACCAGTCGCTAGTTTGAACCGAACTTGGTCGCTGCGCCCCCGATTGCCACCGCCACAACGGTATTCATTACAACTCCGCTGGCCACAATGTAGGTGGCAACATTGACCGCCCGCTTGTTGCTACCAACAGCCGTCGCAGTCGCAGCGCTACAACGCTTTCTGCGTGTTGCGCGCCCCAAAATCAACACAATTAAAAATCGAACGCGGCAAAATGTTACTTCGCTGCTTTATTCGCACACAGCTGATTGCGGCTGATAAGGATTTATTAATTCATTGCTAGGTGCGATTGCGCACACGTTTCGGTGGGGTGGTGCAGCGCGCACTTTTGACACCTTAAAAAGTGTTTGGCTGCCACATTGCTGTTGTTCTACAATTTGTTGTTGTTGGCAACAGCCTGTACAAGAAAACATGAGTTATTAGTGCGCGCTTACAACTCATATAGGAAAGTTTGTTTATGCCGCAGTTATTACAGCCGCAAGCCGTGGCAAGCATGTAGACAGGAATGTGTGTGTGTCAGTGAGTATGCCGCGTTGCTGTTAATTAAATTTCTCAATTGTAATGCCACTGGCATTTTAATTTATGCATATGCCGTAAAAAAAATCAACAACAACAACAAGAAATGCGAGCAAAACTCACACACCTTCCCTGCCTCTTACACTTTGCTCTGTTTCTTGCCTTTTTGTTGTTTTTATCATTTATGTTAAATTGCAGCTTTTATCTGAGATTCGTGTTTTTTTCTCCAGCTCCCAAAATACTGGCCGGTGCAATGCAACAGTGCAAAAATAACGGCTTGCAAGTGCATGCCACTTTGATATGATTTATCAATTACTCGCCACTGACATTTAATTTGTTTTAGTTTTGTATTTTATTATTTGGATTATTTTGCATTAATTTGAGCTTGCTTGGAAGTTCGTGCATTTTGCTTGTTTTTTGTTGTTGCTGAACACGCGCTAAAAAATAGGTTAATTAAAAATGGAAACCTTTTGACCTGCAAATTGTGTTGCGCTCAACTGTGTTGCTCACTGCGAGTGGGTGAAGTGGCCATGTGGCGGGCAACTTTGATGGCAGTGAATTCCTGTTGATAAACTAAAATGAAAATTTAGTTGTGTTTGGCCGAATTCGTTTAAAAAGCACAGGGTTTTCTGGGGAAAAAGTATATGGAACACATTTGGATAAATGTGAATAAAGACTGCTAGCATAATCCTTCAAAAGCTGCTTTGAGAAGCTCAATTTGGGTCTTCGAAGCAATTTAAAAAATTTATATTTCAAAAAAACTTCCACTTTGAAGTCAATTTTTTCGAATTTGAAGGCAAAGTTCGAAAACCGAAGAAATGACATTTTTACCCGAAAAAATTGATTTGGCTAGTACACAGTTGCCGAGTTTCGTATAGTATTAATGAATTCGAAAATTAAACAAACAAAAAACGAGTTATATGAATAATGATAGTATAAATAGTGCAAAAAGTTGGCTATATCTTAACTCATATATTAAAACTATATGATTAAAACTATATGAGTAGTTTAATGGTCCGATATGTTAAATTTCTCACTGGAAATTTGCAATGGCTATTGACGACACTGTGTATAGAGTAAAGTAAAATAAAATGACTGAATGACTTTTAAAATTTTACCTAAAAATCTCAAATAATCTCTATTCCAGATTTCATATTATTAAATAAGCATAAAGAATCTACATGTTTGCGAACAATAAACTTCGAAAAATCTATATATAAGCTTCTATAAAAAGAATAATAATATAATAAGTATAAATATAGCTTTGTAAGTGAAACTTGGATTCGCTATATGGCGTTAGAAAGACAGGATTTCTTACCAAAAAAAATTGAGACAATTTTGTGTTACTATGACTCAGCATTGTTTTAGCACGCGTCAAATATGGACAGCAGCAAAAAAAAGATTCACCATAATTTACAAATTTTCTTCGATTAAGGCGAAAACATAAGGCAGACGTTCAAAATGTGAGTAATGTTTATGGTCCTGACACTTTAACAGCCAATCACGCGCAATTTTGGTCTCACCAATTGTCGTGGCCAATTGTAGAAAATATCAATAAAATAATGGAAATTGTCGATTCTGCACAAAAAATCATTTTGGAACCACTTAAATAAGGCTGGATACAAAGTTCGGTGTATGAATTCCACACCAAATGAGTAAGTGAAAAAAAACCTAATGGACTTATTTTCCTTTGCAAATCGCTTCTGAATTGCAACAAATTCAATCCATTTCTGAAGCGAAAGTTTACTTTTGATGGAAAATGGGTCACTTACGACAACGCCAAACGATGCGGTCAGGGTCCAAAAACACAAACAGTGTATGTTCCCCTACCAAACTCTTTATTCGGACCTGTACTGTCAACAATTGGATCGTCTGAAGGAATCAATCACCAGAAGTAGTCAGCTTTGGACAATATAAGAGGAATTGTGTTCCGTCAGGTCAACACCAGGGTACACACAATCATAGTAAATTGTCAGAAGCTCCGGGGGCTTAGTTGGGGGGTTCTTATGCATCGACTTTATAATCCGGACCTGACAACAAGAGATTACTATCTGTTCTTGTCTATGACTGATTTTGGTGATCAAACCGTGATAGTGATTCGCCTCAAAATAAGCTAGTGGAAATAGACCATCATATTTCTTAGCCAATAGTGACAAAGGCTTCTATGAGGGTGTCATTATGAAACTACCCTTCAAATGGCAAAAAGCTACAGAATAACACGGCGCATATTTAACTTCAATCGGATCGGTATAACTATGCCAAATAAAATCTTCAAATTAATACACAATTAATTAATTTCTTTTTACCAGACTCAATAACTTGAAACTAAAAAAAAACAAATTCCTGCTTTGAGACCATATTTTGAAATTTAATTCTCTAATATAGCTCTAATACTTAATAATTTAAATTTATAGCACTTCAATCGCAATTTAATTATAAACTTTACAACCAACGAATGCCATTTTTATACATTTCTGCATGAGTGCGAATCAATTTTCCGCCTTGGCCTTCAATTTATTAACTTATTTCTCTGCGCAAATACTTTCAAACACTTTATTTATTTGCAACAACAACAAATATATAGATAGAGGAATGTTTTCTAAGTAATAGCAGCCCTTATGTACCGATTTTATGGCCTACAAGTTCATTAATCATTGCACAATTATAGATCTGTGGCATTTTTGCTTCGGTAAAAGTTCATGGCAACACGCAATACTCGTGAACCATTTATTTTTATGTTTATGCGGCTCTTAAAGCCCACAATTTACATTTGATTTGTGCGACGACGATGACGCAGACGCCAACACTCGACTGGAAATGAATCAACACTTGAAAACATGGCGCTATGAAGCTAAAATAAATAACTGTAACAAAAGCAAAAAAAAACAAAAACAAAAGCAGTTGAACAAATGAAGTGAACTTCACAGAACTGAATCGTTTTAGTACCTTTGCGAATTTTAAACCTTTTTTATTATTTTCATTTTTTTGTTACATTTTGGTACCCGTATTCTTTACGTATCTTAGTGCGCATTCTGCAATGCCGCAATTGGGTCAAGGCAAGGCCGGAGTGTCATAGCGGCACCAAACCATCGCGCACAAAGCGAAACTGGAGTGCGCTGGCAGCAGCAACTACAGCCGCTACAACAACTACAACAGCAACCACAGCTGCAATAACCAACAAATGAAATATGCGCTATTGCCGTGGCAATGTCGCGGAGGTTTACTTGCAACAAAGCACCACACACACACACACACGTCAACAAAGCGATTAAATAGGGTGCAAACGCACTAAAGCGCCGGCGTTCGCTTCAAATTTAGCGCTTAGATTTACGTCAATTGTCGAACTTCGAATCGCTAGCGGCTGACAAACGCGTCACTAACAAGATTAATCTAACCAAACAAATGTCAATTAAAACCCTCATAAAAATCTAACCGTCAGCACAGCTCAGCGCCAATGCCAAACGGCAAATACAACAAAATGCTGTATTTGCTGAGATAAAAGTTCAAATATGTATTATACAATTACCGCAAGTTTAGTACTGAATATGTTATTCGAACACCTACTAAATGCTAGACTATATGCAATGTAGAGTAGAGTATTTAGGTGCCACAATGGACTGACGTTCTCAGCTGTCCAAATAATGTCCATTTTTTTTCCTTTGGACGGACCATTAAACCTAACCTAATCTACATTGCTTGGCTGTTATTCCACAAAATTGAGGTGCATTGCTTCAAGCAATCTCCGAAACCCTAAACTTTTTTTGTGGATTTTAACAACATAGCTCAATGATTTTTCTTAAACTATTCCTGGAGTACCTTCAAAACGAGCCGGTAAACGCAATATCACTACTTTATGCCTAACCTAGTTATCAATACTTGCTTTTATTACTTAAGTTTCAGAAGAAAGATAGAATAAAGATAGTTAAATTATTTAAAATCGATAAAAAATTAAATATCTGCGTTCCAGCAAGATAATAGCAAAAGACATAAAAGTTCGAATAGCCGCAACCTCTATTTGGTTATATGAAAATCTCAATCAAGCAGTTAACACCACCACATAACGTTTTTTTAATACATGCGTGGTATATTCGGCGAACCCAAACCTTTCTGTTCAATACTAATTTTAATAATTCATATTCAAACTTATATTTTATTAATTTCGCAAAATTTTTGCATTATAAAATTACCTGTAACTTTTTAAGCGCTACCCATTACAAAAGTAAAGAAATAAATTAATATAAAAGTCAAAGATAAAATTCATATTTATCAAGCTTTAATATTCTAATCGCTATTAGCAGAAACAACAAGTACTGGCACTTATATGCAAATGCAATATAGACTTCCATTAGTATTGAGATACACTAACAACAGCCGATAGCAACAGCCTGAGACCGGCAACAGGCGACCGACGACATTTTCATCTAACTAATGATGTTTAGATTTTTATCTGTCATATGAAAATGTGAATATTTGCATAAAAGTTTCGATATTTTATGCAAACTGAAAATCTTCGCAAACTCGCCGAGTAGATAAAATAGTAATAGCAAACAGTTAACGAGATTGCAACAACATCAACATGCCTCGTGTGAGCCGCGTTGCTGAATCACTCTGCGATTTAGATGCAGTCTGTTGCAACTGATAAAGCTGATGATCAGTCGACTACCTATGTGATGTTGATAAATCACACTTAATGCCGCTAATATGCAAAAAATTTTTTATTGATGTTGTTGTGAGTGCCTGTGAGCAATATTGAGTAGCAAAATGTATTTCGCAAAATTATTGTTGTGTAGCTAAAAAAAAAAAAACAGTTGTAAGTGGTTATAGAATATGTAAAAGGTGGGAAATTCAGAAGACAAATAGAAAATGAGAACAATAATATTGCTAAAAATTAAATATAGAATTCGAAATAAAATGATATGTGAAATATGAAATATGAAAAATTAAACATGAATTATGAAATATGAAATTGCAGTACATATATGCTACTCCACACACTTGTGAGGGCATACAATTAGAAGATTGTCACTTCAATACCCTAAATTGAAACTCCCGTTAATGCGAAATATAAAATTTTATGAAGGTGGATGACAAGAGTTTTACATTATATAATTTTATAATGTATGCCATTCATATTATTTACAAATATGAGCGGAAACCCAGCAATAGATCTAGTATTTATTATATCGCAACTACAAAATAAGTCCCGCTTTATGGCAAATATATGCATTATTTTCATTGGTGGAATTTATTATTCCAAACAAATAAAATACAGATTAATTTAAATATGTCAGTACGTGACTAAATATGATTTCATAAAGAATGATAAATTAATGCGCGTTAATATAAATATATAACCGTAGCACTTAGTTAGCGCAAAAAAAAACCTGCGCCTTTAGTAATCAACTAATTGCTGGCATAAATTAGCAGCAAATTATACAAAGCAACAATTATAAATCTAAATAAAATATAAAAATTAACTACATACTAATTTATTTTTATGTGTTTTTGCATAGCGATATCATTTTGAATTAAATAGTAAAGTATCGATTACTTTCATGTCATGTTGGATGCAGTTTTCATGCCATTTTCATAAATTTTAAAATGAAATTAGCAATAATTATTTAGATATTTTATACGCTGCACTAGCAATACATTCTGTACTAACTAATAAATGCATATGTATATGTGTTACAAGCATTCTCTAGGGCAAAGTGTGTGGGAAACCAAAGACTTAAGCGACGAACTTGTTTCGCTTGCACTTCCATCGCGCATGCAATTCTCCTTACCGACTCAGTGTATAGCACATATTTGTGTGAAATTATAGCAAATTTATAAATTCCTGCATTACTATCAATTGTAATTGTCTGCTGTGCTGATTGCTAGAACAATTTGCAATTGCTCGCAACAACAACAACAGCGGGGATGTGAGTGAATGCAATGTGAGTGTTATGTGCCAATGCATAAGCGCGGAGCGAAGGGCATACGCAACAATGTTGCAATTCCATGAGCAACAGCACCCGCCTGCCGGCTGTGGGACAATAAATGAAAAGCGTTGTCAAATGCCGCGTTTTTGCCTTAGATTACCGCTAAGTGATTGCCTGCCGTTGCCACATCGACACATCGATACCAACAATGCATGGCAGCAGAGTAACAGCCGACCAGCGGCATAAAATAGCAATTTATATACAACGAGCTGTAACGGTGACAATGTGTCACATGCTGTCATGTCAAAAGCGTTCGTTTTTCCTCGTTTTCTTCACTTTACTACTGTCAGCGGACTGTGGCGCGCGCAGGTTTTTCCATTATTGCGGCGCTGCACTTCGGACGCCTTAACTGTGTGCGCTGCCGCGACTGCCAACTGTAAATGTGTAACTGTAACAAAGTGCTGTGTCGCTGTGTTATCGCATTGGCGCGCGCTTTTGGCGACAAAAACCGTTGCCTATTGACGGCCAATGGCTGCCGTTGCCGCCGCGGCCGAAATTGTATCCTTCCTCGTTGGTTGTTTTTCGCAAAGTGTTTTCTCAGCAATTCTCGCTTTGACACTTTAACAGTCTTTGTAGGCAGCAGCAGCAATATCTAGTGGACCGTTTTGCTGATGGTTTGCCACCGCCCGCCGCCGCGGCTGCTATTGTTGCCACACCAAACACGCTGACTAATGCTCGAAAATGATTTGATACAGCGATTGACAAATTGTTGAAATGAGTGCAAACGTGTGTTGGACATATATCAATGTTGCATTGTGCCAAAATGCACATATACACATACGTTCATGCACAAATATGCAGAAATGCACATAATCTTGTTAGAACAATAAAAAGTGTTATGCATTTTGCACACATTTTTCGGATGCCACAGCGCGGCAAACAGAAATAGCAACTAGCAACAACAACAATTTATTTTAACCCCCAGCCTGGCTCTTGTGTCTGGAACAATTAGCTTCGACACACACGTACTATTTGACTTTCCATATGAGTATGCGAAGAAAAATTATCTGTTCAACTTTGTTGTTTAATTTTTAAGCATTTCTTTCATTTCTTATCACTGAAAATCAACAGCACTCTCGGCACATTTTTAACGAAGCTGAAGTGTAAGCAGCGAAGAGTTCGTTATTGTTGTGCACTGCTGGTGACCATCACTCGCTTCAGAGCTATTTTTTATAAGTCGCACAGTGGTTTGCTCGTCAATAACTGATTGAAAATTTAATTTCGCGTTGTCTTTCAGACAATTGATAAACAAATTATATAATGTTTACGGGAAATAATTGCCTATATATTTAATTTTATATAAAGTCGATATGGTGGATGCCTGACGACGCACTTAGGCCTTTGTGAAATTTTAAATAAAATTTTTTAAATAATATCCATAGATCTTAAACAAAATTACGATTGAACAGTAAGGTGAGCCAAAAAAACTAATACCAAATTTATGGGTTAAAATTAGCCTATATACAGAGAAAAAATATCCCTCACAGGCAGGACTTTTACTTTAATTTTGAAGGCTGTCGGAGAGCATCTAAACTCATCTCATATAAACTTATAAACAATTTTTTTTGTGTAATATTAATATCATAACCTTTGAACCATTAAGGATAAAAATATTTACATCGCATAAAATTCCTGAAAAAATCTATCTCATGAGAATTTTCTTAATTCAAACTTCCGTATAGTTGGAAGCTCTGAAATATGAGAAAAATCTATTGCTGCAGTTTTAGTGTTTTTTAATTCAAAATTATCATATTTAAAACAAACAAAAAACAAGAAGAAACGTAAGCTTTGGATGCACCGAACCAAGAATAAATTTCACAAATATAAAAGTTTCCTAACAAGAACATGATTCCGATCGTTCAGTTTGTATGGCAGCTACTATATAGTGGGCATATATAAATGATCAGCTTTTTTTTAAGAAAAAGGTTCGTGTTCAAAATTTTAAATCGATACCTCAAAAAATGAGGGATTAGTTCGCATATATACAGACCTGTTTTGTATAAAAACTAGATTCAAGTGAAATAAAATATTTTAAAAATTTAGTCAAATTACTTTGGAATAAAAATACAATTTCGTACACAAAAACCTTGAAAAACGCAAAAGCATGTTAGTATTAATTGCTTTGAACACCAGTTAGTATTAAAAACGATTTCTCCACCCCACACTATATATAAAAGACACTACATGTCTCTCTAAGCAATTTGGATCGAAAAAGACTATCAAACTTACAAGTCAATCAGTAAAGAATTGGGCGATTGCGATACTCGAAAAAATTGGGCGCCGAAATGAAGGCAACATTTTTTATAACTGTTTAGGGTATTAGAAAGTTGTTAAACTTAGAAATATACACAAAATTGTTGCTGTCATTAAGGACGAGCTGAGCGTAAATTTACGTATATAAAGGTATGTCTGTATGCATACGTAATACATTTTTTCTCTTACCGGGCACTTTTCCAAAATGGTACGTAACTGGTAATATCTCTGCAGATTATACAATTTTTCGAGACTTTTTTTTTTTAAATATCGAAATAAAAAGAAGTTTTAAGTAATTTTACTTACCCAGTTGAATTTTGTAAATTATTTTAATATATTTTGTCTTCAAAATTTTATTTTTCCTATCTGTTGCTTGACACTGTTCACATACGCATAGCCACATGTAAATATGCCTTTGATGGTTTATAATTTTTTTTATATACATATGTTTATAGCTTTGTTTACTTTGACGCACTTGGACCACATTTTTTACTTCTCTCATAACATTCACTTTGCTGTTGTACGGTTCGTACAATTATGGTTTTGCTAATGTTATTGTTGTTGTTAGTTTTGTCGCTATTCGCGTTGCGGGTAAAAACGCGCGTGCGTGCTGTCGATAGTGATCAGCTGGTAAAATGATTTATATCCTGGAGCAATTAAGTCGGCCTGATGTAACCAGAAATGAAATTATAAATATGAAAACAAATAATGGATAAAAATTAAAGGGTGCTATGAGAGGAAATGAGCAACGACAAGTTTGTAATTTCTTTTGCTTTCGAAGCAGACTAAAACTGAAAAGCATAAAAAGATTTTTTTACAATAAAATATACTCTTAATAATTATTAAATGGCTGAAAGCTTCAACCCGACTCTAAATTTGCCATTAATTGCGACGCAGAGGGGAGAATTAAGATTGACATAATAACTATATAAAATGTATGAACTATTTTTGTAGGCAAGTCAAAAATTTTCAATTAATACTTAATTTAGTGCTTCATCTAACACCTTCCTGTCCTTCTTGTCTCACCTTATTTACGTTAATTTTCAATTCCACGCAGCTTTTTATCGCTATCATCGATACACCTAAATCATCCAATTAAGATGTTAAGAGCTGTCACAAGTACACACCGTTAGATACGCACGCATAACACACATGGTCTATCATAGCATAGCATAGCACAGCATTTACACATACATGAAAATTCCATACGCACATTCTGCTTTATTAAAATGCTGGTGAAATAATGTGGTCAGAAAAAAATTTAAATGGCAACCGAATGTGTATTTTTTCTGCTGCTGGAGCTAAGTGCTTTAGGAACTTAATTGTGACATGGTGAAACTGGAGCTGAAGTTAAAGCAAACTAAAAAGAACATTGTTTTTATGGCGATAGATACTGAGCAGGTTTTGTCAAACCTAGATTTTTTACCTGACACAAGGTTCTTTCATTAGAAAGCACCCACCACTAAAAACAGCTTAAAAACTTGGAAAGCGCGCCTTTTTAGCATTTCGCTTTTAATTTCTGAACTCACCAAGGAAATAGCAACAACTTTTGATGCATCTACAGTTGGTTCGGTGCACGTACGAAAACCTTCAGCGCGACCCACGCAGATTCAACAATTACAATTTTCTTCTTATTGAAGACCTTCAATTAACCCACGCAAGCAGACAGAAAAGTAGATGGTTAATACGCAAAACCAAAATTAAATAAAAACAAAACAAAATAGTTGTGGCCAAGGGTTTTTGTTGCAGATATGAATTCCAATCTTTGATTTCTGTAATTACATATATGTACGAGTAGAATACAAATTGTAATAAGAAATAAAAAGTAAAAAGTAAACAATTACCTTCAAGAAGTATTTTTACATAGTTTGAACCGAACTGACAAAAAAAAACCATTTTCACGTATTTTAATCCAAATCTTTATTATCCTCATCAAAATAATATATTTTGGAACCAATACAAGCATACCAACGCTTAATCCAGTTTTTCATACACTTGTTCTGAGCCTCAGCTAGGATAGCTTTCAGAGTCTCCAGCGAATTGTGGTTTCTTTGGTTTGTGGTTTTTTTGAGCACTATTCGCTAGATTGTTGGACAGTTGCGAAGTCATATCCATAAAACCACTTTGTCGTAAACTAACAACTGTCACACAGACACAAATTGATAAGTAGAGATTTAACTTCACACAAACATAGAAAGGTTGTATCAATTTATCGATTCAGTGCGGGCGCTCATTTTAAATTGACCAGTCCGGTTCAAATTTGATCAGAAAATAATTGAGTTAACTTTCAGTTAAAATAATTTCAACCCAACTCACCATCATCATATTTCCATAAGAGTATATGAAGCAAGTGGCTAAAACTTTCAAAATAGGAATAGTGTATTTTTCATAAAGAAACAGAGGAACCTGGAATGCAATGAAGAAATATTATTATGAGAAATATACAACACAACAAACTTACATTCTGTAAACTCCTTAAAGATGATCGACTTTCTTTTAGCACACAACTCACAAAATAGGTGAAGAACTTTCCACAGAAAATGTTAGTATTTCTCATTCGCACAATCTCTTGAACTCTTGGGAAAATAGTTAACTCCATTTCAGTTCAAACGACTGACAAATATTTAAAAAATCTTAATCAACAACATGTGCAAGGCTAAAATCATAACACATATCCCAACAACGTACGTGTACAAATGACATGTTCCTCGAACACACATATACACGCTCTTGTACGCCACTATAGCGCTTGAGAATGATTCATTCATAAATTTTACGCGGCCATTCACACGTACCGGAGCGCTCTAGCACGTTCCTGCACTTCAGCTAGGCAACTGAGCTCACTATTTAACTGACACGCTGACTGACTGACTGACTACCTGGTGTGAAGCTTGTTTGTCTAGTCCCCCACACCACTCATAACTCATTCATACGCTTGTCAGCACCTTACCTAGCAGGGCACACAAGCGATTCTCACTCAATGTCACGGCGATGGAAGACGCCGGCTTTCAAGGAACTTCAACTTCATAATGAGCTATCAAATAACTTACCAAATGCTATGCAGAAGCTGGGTGAAAGAGGAAGTGCCGAAGTGCATAATTGCGAACAGCATCGTCTTTATGTGCGATTACTCGTTGGTCATCATCGCATTCTCTGCATCGCTGGAAAAGTTGTTGCACTGCTGTGCACCTCACGTGCGGCCATCTGCTTCTTGACGATGTCAAAACACATACACGCCCAAACTCAGCTGCACTTGAAATCACAACCCCGTACACAACTCATTGGCCACCTCCTTTCACGTTCAAGCACAAAAACAACAAACAAGCAAAAGCTTGTTGAAGCAAGGAATTATCAGAGCGCGAGATTCTAACAAATTCTTCCGCTTTCACCCGTCCATCCAGTGCTCACTCACACGCCAGTCTGCTTGCGAGTCAGTTAGGCCAGCGGGCAGCGGGCAGGCAGGTAGTCCGTCAGTCCACTTTAAGTGCTGTCAGCAGTCAACTGTAATCGGTTGCGCTTTTTACTCTTCGTACTCATCTCACAGATGGCTACACGCTGATGCGGTCTTTATTTATGAGTGTTAGAGATGTCGTGGCATGTGCAGCACGGAGCTTGTTATAAATTTCCTTTTCTGGTTTGGTTTGGTTTGTCAAAAAATGGGTTTTCATTGAAATTATGAACACGTACGAAGCTTACACAAAATAGCAATTAATATAATGGGAGTTTTTTCCCACTCCAACATCTCAGTTCACTCGCATGTTTGTACGAGTGATTAGTGGGCTTCAAAGGCATCTGCGCCCCCATGCAGCCGATTGAGACTAGTGGAGTAGGTAAAGTTGGGGTTCAAGAAAGATATCTGAAGCTGCGTTATTTTTATGGGACATATATTTGTCAATTTGAAAAATTTTCTTATTAATAAACAAAGTTTTTTCTCACTGGAACAAAATGAGGATTTAAAACGCCGCTGTATACTCTCTTTTCTGAATCGATCGATTACCCGAAACATTTCTGGTCAAATATCACGAAATGTAACACATATTGTGGTACAAAAATTATAACTATAAAAATATTGACAGTGAAGCAATTTCTTCAAATACTAACCGGTACAAATGATAGGCAGAGGTGCAATGTCTGGGCTATAAGGATACAAAACTTCACATCCGCTGTTTTCCAAATAGTTTTTAACCGCTCTTACAACATGAGTCTGAGCGTTGTCATGATAGAAAGTTATTGTATCGTATCTGGTCGCGAGTTCCGGGCATTTTTCGGAAATCGGTAGCTTCAATTTAATGAGTTGTTGTCACGCGGTTTTAGACCACCTTTTGATCTCACCCACCTTGACATCATGGTCAGTCGGCTTTGCCGGTAATTTGGCTGGTTGGCCAGATTTCACATAAGATTTTTTGCGTTTTGGGTTACCGTAATAAATCTATTTTTCATCACCAGTCACATTCCGATGGAAAAATTACTTATTTTTGTAACGTTCCAGCAGCATTTCTGACACGCAAAATCAACTTTCAACATCTCTTGGCTTCAGTTTATATGGCACCCAATATCCTTGCTTTTAAATGTATCGGACTGCTATTAAACGTTTGGAAATGTCTTCTAGACATATTCCGAACGAACATAAATATAAGTCCACTACATATAATATGCTCCTTCCAAAAGTCGATAGTTAAGCCTCATAAACTTGTTTCCATGATGTAGTTGACAAAGAATCTCTTTTATATACCTCTGCAACATTGTTCCAAATTGTGCCACTGATTTGGTTAACCTTAAACTTTTGATCCAAACAATGAAAATCTTAGAACATAAACGAGCTATGGCTGCAATACCATAAAAAATGCAGTATAACCTAGTCCAATATGTCTTCAGAACTATACTAGGAACTGAAACGCTAAATAAATGGACTGGTATAATATTTTCATTCTTCTCATTTCCGCATACATTTTCTTAAGTTTTATTAAATTATTTTAGAATTTTATTTACAATTTACAACTTTTTAGTTATTGTAACGCTCAATGTTTTTACGAGTTAAGCCTTAAAACCTTGTTGCTTCGTAATTTTCACAATATTAAACATTTACTTTGAGAGAAGCAAATTGGCTCCTGAGTTTGTAAGCGAAAATTCAGCAAATCATAAAAGTCTACAAAATTTGTCTTTAAAGAAATACTTTAACCGACTTCGTGAGAGTCTTAGCTAATACCAATACCTTACATAACAAAAATATTTCAAAAAATCCAAAAATTTACAAATAATGAGATTATATTGAATTCATGTTTTCTTTCCCTTTGAGTTTTGCTACCTTTGTTTATGGTCAAAACATGTAATTCTGCTTATCTACAAATTGATCACTATATTTTCACCAATCTCCATGTTGACGTAAAAATGTGCAACCGTTAGGCAAATCTGCACCACAACAACATCTTGATTATATTATTTCCTTTCACACAACCACCCACCGAAGAAACATGTTGATTTGGCACATATAATCATAATCCGCCGAAATGGTGTTGAACAATAACAAATGCAATTGTTTCAATTCCCAAAGCGCACACTAGTGACCACAGAAGTGCCATGCAGCAGCAAAAGTCACAGCAACACAAGCATCCAGGCGCTGTTGCTGGCAGCCACAAGCAATCGCAATGGTTCCTTATGTGACCACAACAATTGATAAAGCCACCGAAGGCGGTTAAATAGAAGCGGCAATAGTCCACAAAAATTGTAGCAGTTGCAGTAATGTGGCAAACGGCCGAAATGGACACTGAGAGTTTATTTCCCTTTCTCAGGTGTAAAAATTGAAATGTTGCGCTCAACGTTTATAACAATCGAGCGGGTGCAACAATGTGCTTTGTCAGCGTTTTGCTAGTTTTGGTCAAAAAATCTTCTGAAATACAATAATCCACACCAATGCCGAGTGTAAACGACGCGCTGCCGACACTAGGAGTCTCGGTCAGTTCATACAGATTGTATTACAAAACACAGCCGCGTTGCAGCTCAGGTGCTTCTAGCAGTGCAATAGCAACAACAAACGAAATATGGCAGGCACTTGCAACACAATCGCCAACGCCTGACGGTGGCGGTGGCGGTGGTCCACCGCTATCAGCCTAAATCAATGCAAGCGCAAGTGCGCTGCGCTCGGACACAACACCGAAAGCGCGCAGTTTCGTTAGTATTCCTAAACACGCTCACACACATACATACATATGTATTATTATTTCATTTATTTGCTTGTGGCTTTTGTTATTTGCAACAACTTTCACAAGTCGCCACGAAAATGTTGTTGGTCATTGTAAGTCTTTGACGGCGGGTAAGAAAATGTGTCTTTGCTGTCGCCACAAAATAGGGGGCACAACAAACAAACAACAACAACCAAAGTATCAAAAACAAAGTAGGCGACCGCGCGGTAGCAACGAAAGCAGCAGAAAATCGCCGAGAGCGTTTTATTTTTCTGTAACGGTATATATAATGTTGGAAAAAGTGGCAAGGAAATGTAAATCTCTGCAGTCATGTTGCACAATCGACTGCAATTGATGCCACCGAAATAAAATTGAAAACATTGCTTGTGCAACATTAGGCATTGGTGGTCTTTGCACCGCATGCACACACCCATTCACGCTCATATGCACATCCTCAGCAGTGCACTTACTTGCAATGAAACAATGGTCAATAGTAGCTGCCAGCTGCCTTGGGCCCAATTGTGTTATTTGCATGTCTCTGTTAGTTATTTCGGTGAATAATCTTCTATTGTGGTTTTTCGATGCCCAGATATGTTCCTGTGTATGTGTGTGTGTGTATGTGTGAACGCAAATAGTAGTACCGTTGACTACTATGAGTGTGATAATAATCAGCGAAACTAAAGTGCTTGCAGCGATTTGAGCAAAGTTACCGAGACTCCTCACAGATTATTTTTCATCTAGGCACAACACAAAAATTGTTAATTATTTGCAATTTGTGTGCAATAAATCTATGTTGAAATAACTCTGATTATGTGAAAAACAACAGTCGTCAGAATAAACTTAATGCTTATATAAAATGACTGGTCGACTGTAAAACTATACATTTTTAAAACTTCAAAAAACCTTCACTCCAAACAAATAAAATTTCGCTCAAAGATCAAATTTGAACTTGATCAGACTATTTTCGATTTTTGCATATCACATAGTATAAGCAACTGGAAAGATCACTTTTATTTATAAAATTCTTGATTATTTAAAATGATCAGCATATCTACCAAGAACTTCGTGCCTTAAATAAAAACAATTATCTGCCTTAATCTATAGAATTTTAATATAGATAAGTTGGAATAGGCAAAAAAAAATATTTATAAATAACCTTTTTTTTAGGAATTCGTAGACTCATATACCTTTATTTCCTTTCCTCTCCTTTCCTTGTATTTCCCTTCCTTTCCTTTCCCTTCCTTTCGTTTGCTTTCCTTTCTGGTTTTTCCTTTCCTTTCCTTTCCTTACCTAACCTTTCCATTCCTTCCCTCTCCTTTTCTTTTATTTCCCTTCTTTCCCTTTCCCTTCCCTTCCTTTCACTTCTTTTCCTTTCTTTTCCTTTTCTTTTATTTCCTTTCTTTGCCTTTCCTTTTCTTTTCTTTCCTTTCCTTTTCTTTCATTTATTTCCTTCTTTTCCATACATAAATATGAAATACTAGCGCAGTTGGCTCTCCAATATCATGAAATGAATGAAAAAATTAGTAACAAATTGAATACCGAGTTTTGGAAAAATTCGGAATTATTATAAATGAGACTCGACTGTTAATTTTACATAAAATTTTAAGATTTGTTTTGTAATAAAAAAAAAGTTTATTTGGGGCTCTATTTGTAGGATGCTGAAAAAAAAATTAAGAAAATAAATTAACAATATTTTTTAAGTAACCAAAAATACTGGAAAAAACATCAATTTAAATAAGAAAAGAAGTTAATTCAAAACGATAATATTGGTTTTTATTAAAATAAACTGTTTTTTAAAGACTAAAAAGCTATCGCAGGAATTGGTGAGCTATTTAATAGTAATGGCATTACATTCTTACAAGAAATATATCCATAACTGTTACAAATAGCTCGTAAATGGATACACTTCATATATTTATAAAAATCATTCGCAGAAAAGATATATTTACGCATACAAAAAGTAATTACTAGGAATTGTTTAATGATTTGTACAGTGCAAGAGCCAATTCGTGTATCATACCTAGCCGGAAATACTTTCAAAACTACTATAAAAGAGTAGCTTAGATTACCTTGGCTGTCAGTAATGTCAGCAAATGTTTCAAACTCAAAAAGACCTCACTTTAATAGTCTTATTTTAGAAATTTAAAAATGTGTTATTAAAGCGCAACTTTTTGTCTATCGTATCAAATTTTCTCGTCCATTTGTCTTATGTCGCATGTCGCATTACAAGATATGGTACTACGCTCAGTGCAGCTTTTACTAGAAACATTGAACATTTAGAATTGTTTAATTATTTTAGTTACCATAAAATATTAGGTACATTTCTTAACTGAGATAGTTAAGACAAAGATAAAGTTAGTGATGAGTAATTGAAATTCAAAATAATTCAATGCTTATATATATTTATTTATAAGTTAAGATTAAAGACGCGTTTTGAACATCCTATCATTTTTATCGTGCTTTCATAAAATAGCACACTCTCTTTTATCATACAAATTATGTTTGTTCTGAATTTTTCTGCGAAAATTTTTAATAAACTTGAAGATTTATAATTTAACAAAATATTTATTTAACACAGCGCTACATTTAAATCAAAATAATGATTTTCTCTATAAATGCAAAAATAGCGTTCATTGTCTTGTCGCCTTTTTAATTCATACTAGAAATACCTTTTAGTAGTTAATAAGTTGGCTGTCATTGCGAAACAAAAGACTTCAGTAACGAACCTCATTTGCTCAATTAAATACCAACATGCATTTCCTTAACCACCAAATGTCGCATGCTTATCAGACGAATATTGACACTGCCACAACACACAGACGAAAATAAGCATTTCCACATATGTATATGTATGTAGCAGCTTGCCACATGCCAAATGCCAGGCACTTGCATAAAAGGCAACCTAAAACTTGTCACATTAACACATGCAACCAAATTACAACACTCACGCGTTGTACAACAACAATTGTTACAAGTAATTTTTAGAATGGACGCCCGCAGCCAAGATCTCAGGCGAAGTTCGCACACACAGACGCACACGTGCACATTTACTTGTTTTTTTTTTTGTATGTGTCGCTGGATTTTCAGTCGCCGGCGGCTGCGGCGGCGTTGTGGAGTTGAGCGGTGTTTTTGGCCATTTTTGGTGGTGTCGCGCGAACAACAAGCCGCAGCGCCTAATTGTGTTGCCATAACGCGTATAACAACAACATAATACCGCAATAAAAGGAGCAATAAATTGATAGGCTGGCTTACAAGAAAAGCAGCTCACCATCCACATGTGGACACACACATGTTACTAACGGGAAAATAAAAATGCCGGCAGTTGGAAAACGCGTAAAACGAAAAAGTTAAGGCAACAATTGCTGGCAAAAACGCTGAAAACTGCAAGCTTTAATGTGTGAAAAAAGCAAAATAAAAAACTGAATGATCGGTTTTCTATATAAATTCATTTGTGTGTATATATGAGGCAGTGTTTGTTGTTATGGTCAGCTTTTAATCGCGCAACATTGTACTTGCAACTTAAAGTAGGCTTAAATTTATCATTGCATTAACCCGTAATGAACCGCTAAGCAGTGTGAATTAATGTTAAGTGACAATTACCGGCAAAACAACACACATGCACACACACACATACGACTTAAGCTAAATAGCTGCAAACAAGCAAAAAATAAGCAATAACTAAGCGGGGTGACATTTTTTATGGCTTTACTTACAAGCGTTGGCTTTTTGCCTGCCCAACAAGTAAGCTGTCTGCAGCAAAAAAAAACGGTAAATAATCCTTATAGAAAAACTGTAGCAAGTTGGAAAACTTCGAACAGTTTATTACATTGCCACAAACACACACACACATGCGCAAAAGTAATTCGCCTCACTCTGATACTCTGAAAATGGGTGTGTTTTCGTCAAGTCAATTACGGCTGGCGTTGGCTTTTTACATAATTTTCTTTATTCGAAAAAAATGGATTTCTATATTTGTAAATAGATATATGTATATAAGTAGGTGCACATGCCACTCGCTGACAGATGGACTCACATCTTAGTGGAGTATTACTGCAAAGCAAGTGGCAAGTAACTGCGCCGCCAATTGATGCTGCTTCTATTTGTTGTGTTGTTGCACTTGTTGTTGTAGTGTTGTTGCCGACACTTGTTGCGGTTTTTGGTAGCCGATAAATTATCAATTTCCATTTGTGTTTTAATCAAATTGAAATCGTGCAGATTCTATTTTTTGCATACCGTTAGAGTTGGCTATTTAGTGAAAGGCCACAGCAACAGATGTTGTAGACCTCATTGAGGTAGAAATAGAAGGGAGAAAAGTTTTGGTAGCCATAGTGTGCATCAAAAAAAACTGAGAAAAGTAAATATTAGGTTTTTGTTTTTGGAATTTATAAAATTTTCCAGATAAAATTTATAAGCGCGCTTTATTTATTAATTTTTTTCTGTTTTTTTTTTGCCAAATTTTAATGTTTTTGTGGTTTAAGTGTTCCAATTTACATGGAATGGTTCATCTATTAAATTACGCGCCCAAGCCGAATCGATAAATTTTGTTTTTAGATTGATACAACGAGTTTGCTTGAAATTTTGTTGCACTAGTGTTTCAGGGAGTCTACTCTAGCACCATAATAATTATATCAGTGGCATATGGCATTCAGTAAAGGTCATCATCAAAAACTTGTCTCATGCGACTCGTCCATCTAATACTTTTAATGACGACAGCTTCGAAAAAGTTACAAAAAAGTGCTTGAAAATCATCGTGTTGGCATCAGAGAGACGACAAAGAATCTCAGTTCTCTTATGGATTGATGAAACTTATTTCGGTTATTATTTTGGATATGAAGCTTGTCAATACTGGACTCGTACCAAAATACCTAAATCTTTACAAAAACTACGTAGAGATCGCAAAAGAGATGGTTGACAATGTAGCTGAAAGACCTACATTCCTCAAACGTACCGTTACTGGTGACAAGACGTGGGTTCAAGATGTGAAACTGGCGGTCCAAAAACAAGCCGAAACCACCATTCTAATTGACTGAAAATTTGGATTAAACGTTGGCATGTTTGTATTGGCTCAAATAACATTTATCGGCATTTTCGATAGTCAAACTTTAGATATTTATTTTAATATACAGCAAATTATATCAGGAAAACTCTAGATTGTGCTCAGACATAGCACAATAATAATTCAATCAAACTTTGCTCTAAACATCACCAGAATAGCATTACGCATCTGATCTTCTTATTTTTCCATCGTCATTACAGTAACTGAATGGATAGCCATTTTCTAATTTAATTATGTACTTCAAGCATCACTAGACCTCCAAATAAGTAATGAGACGAAACTAATTTCCTTCGTAGGGTGATGAAGACAGTCAAACGCCAACAGCATACCGTTAAGATTATGTCGCGCAATGAAAGCACGAAATATACACTATTCCTCGCCTATCGGTCGTTATCGGTACGAAATGTGCACTCAGTCGCTTCATTAGCAACGGCGGATAGATTTCTTGGCACTGTTGTTGCTTGTGGCTTGTTGCCTGTTACCTGTTGCCGATTACAACAAGTGCAAAGACGGCACTCGGGCGCAAGAGAAATACGAAAGTGCAGTCAACAGCAGCAGTCAAACAATTTACACGCTGCCAGCCGTGACTTTAATTTTATTTCCTTCATCAAGCGATTTGGTGTAATACTACTCGTAAATATTATATGTATGAGCATAGGTACACAGGTGTAAGTGTGTGTGTAAATTTTGACTGGGTATAGTAAGGTATTACTTTGCACGGAGACCAACTATCGCTGGAGTAATACTATGGAATCATCTTCATAGTTGTTGTACATTTTGTGACATTTTTCTGGTGTAATAGGTTTGTGTTGTGATTTCTTGGCTTGCAATCTTGTCAACAGCGATCACCGCTTGGAGCTCAAGCTGGCACAAAAGTTTTCAGGAAATGATTGAAATAGAAGATCAAGAATTGGGAAAAAGGATAAATCACAAATGTAGAGCGATGGGAAAAACATACTTTCTCGTTTCAAAAGAAAAAATAATGGAAAGAGCAGAAGAATAAAAACGTTTCCATAAAAGTTGATTTTGTATAACAGCTATATGCTATAATGAGCCAATTTAAACAATATGTTCATAGTATTGTAGCATTGTCTTGAAGAATAATCAATGCCAAATTTCATCATTATATTTTGGCAAATAAAAACGTTTCCATACAAGAACTTTTCCTACTACTAATGCGACATTGCTGTTACTCAAAATTCAGCAATTTCGGAACAAACTCCGCTGCCACACGTTTCATGCCCAAAACATTCGAGAAAATTGAATAGCATGAACCGATTGATATGACAACATCCTCTGCAACTTTCCTAATAGCGATTCGACTATTTTCAAGAACAACTTTTTTCATTGTATCCATGTTTTCTTCGCTTGTTGACATGGTCGCTGCTCCAGCATGATCATCGTCATCAACATCTTCTCGGCGTTCTGTAATGCGCTTGTACCACTTATTAACACTTTTTTGAGACAAAGTGGACTCACCGATTCTCACAGTCAGCATTTCACGTACCTTGGAGCACTTTATTCCATTTTTAACGCAACATTTAATACATATACTTTGATCCATTTCTTTCAAAAGTCAAAAATCGGAGAGCACCCAAAAACGTGTCTGTTTCTGTTGTCAAAAACACTCTACTAATATAAATTGGCTCCTAATGAAAGTGCATGATTAATAGATGTGGCCGATTATAAAAAACAAAAAAACAAACTTATCGATAATCACAGCCCGCGACAAATCAAAATTCTTCTTTCCCTTGAACACACATCGTACAGACGGTCAGACAGACGGACATGGCTAAATCGACTCAGCTGGATTAGGGTACTTCGTGGCAAACCTGCTCGAGGTATAAAAACACTCTTTACACAGTAAACAAAATAGAAGAAATCAAGAGAAAATAAAACAAATAGTTGAAACAACAATAGAAAAGAAAGTAATTAAAATTTGTAACCCACATTAGTTGTATATGTTTTTCTTTACGCCCATCATTGACGTTTTAAGCTTTGCGCCCCCAATTGTTGCACCTGTTTCACTATAATTTTTCGTGCTTTTTATGAGCGCTTGTCGTGTCTTTAGTTAATTTAACATTTTTTTCAACGCGCCAACGTTATTGTAAAATCTAGATTGGTTTTAATTTCCAGTAGACACTACACGCCGCATGCTGCAACACTCTCCTTGCAAAACCCGCAGCACAGCAATACCCAACAGTACCGCCAAACTTCTGCCAATTTGTTGTTGTATTTATTATGTCAGCACACAAATCGATTACCGTGCACTGCCAAAAAATTGAATATTTTCTATAAATTCGCCAGCGTTGCATGCAGACAATCTGCAACAGCAATAAAATGTGGCAAGCTACAACATAAATGCCCAACTACGAAACAGCTATATATACACATGCATACATGGCGTCCTACATAAAAATATAAGCGTTTATTTTTGTAAAATTTTCTCGCAATGCGATTAAAATTTTCTATTATTTCGGTAATTTATGGCATTTCGGCGCTCTTGCAGTATAATTGCCACCAACCACTTGTAGCACTTGTCGAACCAGCCTACCGGCCAATTGCCAGTAAGCCATGTTCCATTAGTAATTATTTGTATACATATAGTTGTATATATAAATATATATTTTAAGCATTAAAATGCCTGCCACATGCATGTTGCTGTGGTTTTTATTTTTGTGATTTATTGCTAATGAAAGTAATTAGCTGAAATTTAAAAAAATATCAGTTGCACGTTTTGGGCATATAACCAACGCGAAGGACAGCAACAATACCCCAAAACAACAACAAAAAGTACCAAGCCAAGACAAGACAAACAAGCCACCAGCCGAAAATCCAACAGCTGATCTGCCACTTGGCCTTCACACTGCCATGGAATGACACGAGAGATGCCGTTGCATGGCTGGTGCACTCACATACAATTTTTGGTAGATTTGAAATATTATTGTTATTTTTCCATGTGTAAGCCATTATTATTAGTTCATGATTTAAGTGACAGCAAATATATTAACTTGCTTACGTTTCTACATTTCGCACTAATATCTAGCATATACACATATATGTATAGTAGTACTGCGCAGAGTCTGCAACTGAGACAGGTGTCATTCGACCTTTGCTTCGGCTCTTTGCGCACGTATACTTTTCGTTTCCATTTCAGTTGGATAGGTTCTGCTTTATTGCCTGGTGGGCGCCAGAAGTGGCGCACGATGTGTCACGATCTCGGTAATATGAAGAATTTAATGTGTATGTGCATATGTCTCTAAGTAGTTAGTTTACGGCTTCACGCTTGCCTCTTAATATATTTATTATATTTATGTTTTTTTTTTTTTTAAACAGTTGTATGGCTTTAGGTCTCAGTGGGAGGCGATAGATATCTATTGCATGCCAGTTTTAAACACACTATCTGTCTATTTTACGCCGAAAGGAGGTACTCTGTCAACTAATGATAGTTTACCCACAAATATTATTGGCTGAAGCCTTGCAATTTGAAATTTGTTATACCAGTGAAAATATGTGATTGCGCATGGAGGAGAGTATACTGCCTATTGTTTCTAAGCATTAGATGAGTACGGGTTCCATGAAAAAAAAACTACGATCAGGTGTTCTTTTAACAAATATATTTTTACTTGAGACTCTAGTAATTCACTTCTGGGGTCTCAAAGTCATCAAAAAAAAGGCACTCGAAGATCAATAATTAAGCTCTTTTTACTATCTAGAAACTTTTTAGATTTTAGGAGTTCAAAAAGCACATTTTTATTATACATGAATAATTGGATGCCATATTTAGAGGGAATTTAAATTGTTAAAAGTTTACCTAAACTCGCGTTAAATATTATATTTAAGTGAAATGCGATTGATCTCGGATATGCATTTAAAAAGTTTTTTTATAACAAAGCAATTTATGCTAAATTTAAAATGATTATAAATAAACGGGTCTGATGGTGAACGAAACGATGTGTCAGTTTGAATTCCGCCAATGTCCCGATTCTCATTCGACTGATCGAGTTAAGAAAACGTGTGTCACCTCGATGTATATAATCGAATGGCATGTAGCGCACAAAATCGCTGCTTTTTTGAAGTGAGGAGAAAGTTGCGGAACCATCCGTTTTGTTAGCTGGTGGTGTAAAAGCGTTGTGTTGTGATGTGTTGTGTTGTCCTGTGTGGTAGTGTTTGAGTGTGGTGCGTGGTGGTAATAGGATGCACCAGTTTTTCCCGAGTAGGGTGGTGCGTATATATAGAGAAGGCTAAGCTCATTTATACATCCTGAACCCCCTAGGCGAATCTTTTGTCTAGTATTACACATACTTACTATATGCTGTTGCATATGTTTCGACATACTGCTGGGGGGAAGTAGCCAAGGGAGTCGTTGAATATCCATATTTATCGCTAAGAAGCAATATTTGTTTACAATTGATGTTATGTACTCGTATGTAGTTGTAAGAATTGATACTTGAGAAAAGTAACTTCATTTTGCGGGTTTATAGAGTTAGGAGTTATTTTTTCTACTTAGTGTATTTTTATTTAAATTTTTTTATCATTGGCTTGTTAAGGATGGCGACTCCGCGCCTGGCTGAGATGTGGTCAGTATGGGTGCACCTTTGAGAATATGGCCGTGAATTGAGAAACTACTTTTTTTCACGTTTAATTTAAAGCTTTTTCAACTCCTTCCCATAAACCACCCATAAGAGGAGCGCTTATATAGATGCGACAAGTGCGACCTTTGATTTTTCAAGTCTAGGTGCGTCCCTGTACCACATTGGGAGCATGGTGATTCCTTAATTTTATGGATATTTTTGAATTATTTTATAATTATGAAAATTAGGCAACTATGAGGCACTACAGTAAGAGAGAGGTGTCGATTTTTTTGACTTTCTATTACAATTATATTGCGATGAACGAGTGTACATGCAATTAGATATACATTTTTTTCATGCATATGGAGATTTTTCCAATCTTTTTGCAATCTGACTAGTGCCATAATTTGTATCTATATTGCAAGATGATGCGTATGAACTATGTATAATAACCTTAGTTATATTTTAGAATAGGTGAGGTGATTTCTTTTAACAGAGAGGATAATAGTTTTGTTCACCTAACGGTTGTTTGTATCACCTAAAACGAATCGGGGTAGTTATCGAGTTATATATACATAAATAATCAGGATGACAAGACGAGTTGAAATCTGGGTGACAGTCTGTCCGTCCGTCCGTCCGTCCGGCAAGCGATAATTTGAGTAAAAATTGGGATATATTGATGAAAGTTGCTCCACGCACTCCTTTGTTATCTTGAAAACTACTTGATGTGTGATAACTCGCCAAATAAATGTGCCACCAGCGTTAAATTTCAAAACCAAGATGGTGGGGGAGATATTTATAGGAGCATGTGTAAAAATGGGACGATGGGCGGGGCACCATGGTGAAATCCTAAACTCAGGATTACTTCACCAATTTCAAGCAAATTTGGTACGTAATGTCATCCAACCATTCCTCCTCATTGAAATTCAGGGCAAATATTTTTATGATGACAACATGCCCTTGTGCCAAAAAATCGGATCAATACTTCCTAATATATATAAGTGTTTTCGAACTTCTTGTTGCCTTAATACCGCACCCCTTGGTCAATATGTAAAAAATGATGAAATTTAGAAAGAATCTAAATCACTGTTTTTAATAACAGTGTATCTTCTTGTCTGTGCTTGTAAATATTGAATGCAACTATATCACCTAAAAAGATACGTCGGACATCCTATATATATATATATATATATAAATCAAGAATATGGCGAGTTGTGAGATACAAACCATACAAACTGATCGCTGAAACTCAAGTATTTGTATGAAAAAATTTTTGTTGTAACAAAGATTATTATCCAAGGCAATTCTATAATCTGCAAATAAATTTTTCAGATTGGATCACTATAGCTAAAGCTACCAATCAAACTGGGCGTTCAGAGTTCAATAATTATAAAGTTGCAGCTGATAATTTCAATCACAAATACACACCCTTAAAAAATTGTACTAATATAATCACTGTTTTAGGGCCACAGTTGGTTCACCCAAAATACTGAATTTCAGAGACCAATTATAACGCATTAGTCGCGTTATTATCCAAAGAACAAACGCCAATCGGTAAAACTAATCAAATTAACTAGGTTGCAAGAGATAATCAAGAGCTTAATATAATATGTATCTATGTATCAGCACGTCCACCTGCCTGCCCGCCCGCTTGTGCTGCTGGTACATTCGATCTGTCTAGTTTGGCAATTTGAATGCCAATATTTTCACCTATCGATCAATCTAAACTGCGGCAGCACTCAACACACCATTTTTCCATATAATTTAATATGTTATTATACAACCATAAAACCGCTAATCATTGCATGCATTTACCGCTGCACACACTCGTACTCATATCCATACGAACCGATATGCTTCTGAAGTGCAAATATGGCCACGATGTGGCGCACATATGCAAATGAGCCATGGAAACGCTTGTCGATATGCAAATTCATGGTACACAGCGCGCAACAAATGTAAAGCAGGAGGCGTTTCAAAGTGCTTCAATGCATGCTAATAGCGGTGAAGCTGCGATTTTATTTCTTTTTGGCTCTGTGGCCACTTTGAACTTTGCAATATTTCAATTTTTATGAAATGCAATGAACATTTGCTAATTCTAAAATTATAACTGAATATTTGACAGATAGTGGCTAGTCCATATGTAATAAAAACAATAATTTAAAGGGCAATATTTGGGGCGGCAGGAATCATAGAAAATATAAGAGTTAATCAAACTATGACTTCGTTAATTCATTTAATGAGTTCAATTACGAAGTTATTTTATTTATTGCAACAATTCTTAATTTTAAAAGTGTGCACCTTTATTGGAAAATTTTTTTACTTGCCTTTACCATTCCATCAAAAATACTAACAAATTTGACCTGGACTGACAATAAAAGTACATTTTCACATATTTAAAAACAAATCTTTGATAAAGCCTTCAAAATAAGCTCCCGAAACAATACAACCATGTCAATGATTAATCCAATATTCTTTAGAGCCTTAATAAGCCTCGGCTGGCCTTCAGAGCCTTCAGCGGGATTTTGGATTTTTCAGTTTTGGCTCAATTTTAGGGCGCCATTCGCTAGATTTTTAAACCGTTTTGACGTCATATTCACAAAGCCAATCTCGTCATTAGCACTGGTGCATTTAATGAATTTAAAGTCCTCAGCTGCTTTGTTAAGATTCTCTTTTGCGATCTCTACTTGATGTCAAAGGTTCAGGTCGTTTGGATAAAAAAAAAGTTGTACCAATTTAGGAAAAATGTTGTCATCTATTCGGTTTGTGCACGCAGTTTGAATAGATCAATCCGGGTCAAATTTGATCAGATAGTAAATGTACATATAAATTTGTAGTCATTTCCAAATGTAGACACCCTTTTTATATTATTTAAATGTATATGAAAATGTTGTCTACATTTAGGAGTATTTTAGCGAAGTCGCAAACCCTATTTGTAATAGGTTTCTCTATCAGGATTAACTTAAAAAACAAGAGCTTTATAGGAATTTTCTAGTGAAAGTTTCAAAGGTAATACTAGTTAACAGTCATTTTACGACTGTGATGTTAGAGGCTGTTTCTTGCTAACTTTTGGTTGCTAAAACCTAAAAAGGTAGTAAATATTTCCTAACACGTGGGATTTTTTCTGAGAAAAATAGCTTTACGTGATGGAAAATTTTGAAACTAAAATTCGTTATCAGGACACCTCAAGTACCCCAAAAGATCTCTTAGTACATCTGTCGCAAATTTTTCCTTCATATTTGTTGAGTAGTAAAAGCGGCCACACTAGGTGTAGTGTGACAGCCTGAAAACACGTCGATTTTTAGGTATTTTAAAAAACTAACTGTAGCGAATGTTTTGTAAATTTCAGGGTATATTTATATATGTTTCAAGAATACATAATGAAATTTTTTAAATAAAAAATTAATATTTTTTGAGTTTAAAATAAAAAATTCTGGTTAAACTAGATGACAATTTTCGTACAACAAGAAAACCAAACAATTAAAAAAAAAAAATCTACAAAAAGCGCCGTTTTAAAAGAATGTGAATTTAACCCCAAATGTTGGTCGTTTTGTGCCTGCAAAAAAACTCGGTTTTTGATCATGATGATCGAATCATTTGTCTTCGAGTTTTCACTGCAGTAAACTGAAAAAATGCTGTTTCGTAAAAACGCATTTAAAGACTAACTGATTGGGCTAACTGTGCTGATCAACTGAAACCTCATAAATCTCTATTGTAAAATAATTTTTTTTTTATATTCCCTAATTTTAATTTCAATAAATTAAATCTTTTAATTATTTTAAATTAAATTAAATTTTTTTATAAACTTCATATTAAATTTCCAATATTTTTTCCTAATTTGAACTTAAATTTTAAAAACACTCTAAAATCACTGTAACTTTCCAAAAACACATATTGACCGAACTTAATTTAACTGTTAAAATTATTTTAATTTTCTAACCACCCATTGCAAGCAACAGTCTGTCTCAACTGCTCTAATTCCAAGCGCTGAATTCAATTCACTCATTGCAGCGCCGATAAAGACATCCAGCTGTGCGCATTGCTTTCATCTCGTGTATTTATGTTTCATATTCATTACTGTATACACATACTCAGCACCTGCCAGTATGGGCTGATAAAAGCAAATGCCAATGAGTGTGTGCGTACGCACTAATCAACAACCAGCTCCACCAATCAGCAGCAGCCAAACAATAACTGACACCCAATACACCCCTCGCCATCTCAGTTAGATGCACAGTTGCCTACTCACTGCCTTACAGACGCGGCCGTACAAATATGCACAAACACACATATATATCTACAAACATACATATATATGTACGGACTCATTCATTGTTGGCGTAATTAGTGTTTGCGGTTATTGGTGCATGTTCAACGCTTTCATTGCTTCCATTAAGTCGGTTAATTATATTGTATTATGGAGGAAAGACGATAACGAAACAGCAATAAAAAGCAACAACAAATACAAAAATAAACAGCAATAACAAATACAAACAGTGACAACAACAACGGTCACAGCAATACTGTTAGCTACAATAGTTGCAGCAATAAAAGCTTAACAATAACGTGTACAATAAAATCAGCATGTACAACAATAACAAAAAAGCGCATTATGCGCACATTGGCTGCACATGCGCACCGCTGCAAATGGTGGCTGTTTAACGTATCGATTTCACGTTTTTAGCCACGTACATACATATCTACATACATACCTACAGTGTTTTGGTTTCTCAAGTGTGCTGTTCATTTTGTTGCTTTTGTTGTTTGTATTTACTATTTTTCCGCCGCTTTTGCCATTTTGCAATACACAATGCAAACTAATTTAATGCTTTCAATTATGAATTGCAAATTGTAAATTGCTTTTGCAAATGGTGTTCGCAATTTGCATATTTCACTCGCTGCTTACTCAAGTACTGTTATATGTGCATACGTACTTACGAATGTAGATAAGACAAATGATTGCAGATACAAAAAATCACGTATGTATATGTGTATACATATACATATATACATATGCATATGCCTTTTGTTTAAATATTTCATATTTACTAAACAATGTTGCATATTTCGAGATAAATGAATTGAACTATTAATATAACTGACCGTGAGTGTTTCCCATGCGTTGCCATGTGCTCGAAAGTGGTACATGTTATGTGTTGAAGGAACTGGCATAACATCCGTTAATGCTTAAAAATGAAATAAGTTCTGAAATAACTACTTAATTACAAAATTTATTCACTAAAATTATTTTAAAATAAAACATTAGATTTTTTGTAATTTCGAAGCAGTTGAAAGAGTCACGGCTCACAGCTAAAAACTTATTCAAGGTTTTCGTTGACTAATAAGGAAAGGTGCGACAGTGCGACTTCAACGATGCAAAGATGCCAAATTTATAGCTGAATTCGTTCGTGATTAGTTTAATAAACCACTATTAACATTCTATTAACGCCAATAAGATCGATCGATTTTCAACATCTCTATTGAATCGATTCGATCCATTTGGTTGAAATTTTGTACATCCTGGAAATGAAATAAGTGTCGTTTAACACAAAATTATCATAACATATCATAACTATACCAATGATGCCACCAGCCGATAATTCACCTTAAACAGTGACTTTTGCTGGATGCATTGGTGGTTCTTGCAATGCTTCTGACTGCTCTTCACTGTAAGTTTTGCTTATTCACGTATCCATTGAAGAGAATCTTCGGCCAACTTTTCAGGAGCCTAAATTCATTAAAAATTTGCCATTGTGTTAGATCGTTAAGCTTCAATTATTGCACCAGCTGTATTTTAAAAGACTTCACCCCTAAATCCGTCCGCAAAATTTTCTACGTAGTGGAAAAACAGTGACACATGGCCATCACAAACACTATCCGATAAAACTGCGATAATTTCTTAAATTAGCAGACTATGTAATCGTCCTGATTGTTTAATGTCCAACTGTGTAAATTTGGCTCAAAATTTAGTCACACTAGTCCGAATAACCATCGGTTATACTCACCATATCCTGGATGAATCTTCTTAACAGGGCATATATTTTGAAGATAAAGTTCAATAATTTGCAAGCACTGTTCGTTGATATTAACACGATTCGTGGTTAAATTATAGATCAAACTGAAAATCTTTGACAGTGACACAAGACACGAAACATACGAGAGCTGTCAAAACAGTACTGTCAAGGAGAAAGTAGCTATAAATTCAGATCGATTCACTATAACATATAGCTGCCACACAAACTGTCCGATAAAAGTCAAGTTCTTGTAAGGAATATTTTGTATTTGAGAAGGGTATTGTAGCTTCGGTGCAATCGAAGTTAACGTTTTTCTTATTTGCTTTGCATAAAGCAGAGTACATAAAAAACCGTTTAAACATTTTTCTCACTTTTTTGTTAAAAATCTGTAATCAAAATTATGATTTTTAGATAATATATTAAAAACAAGATTATGTCTTATTCAGTTACCAAAAATTCTTCTTCTTGTAAACTCTTGAAATGTTGGTACTCAAAGTATAAACCCAAGATATGAACCCAGTCTAGTTGAGCGCCAATAGTAAGAATCACCTAAACCTTTGAGACAGCAGTTTTTGCTGAAACAACATCGACTTGGCGGGCCCTGGACTATTAAACTCTTTGAATAATACTAGAATACTGTGCTGCCAAAAATATGGTTTTTGTCGTAAAAAATGGCACTGCGAACTTGTCTTAAGCCAAAACTACGTCCAACTGACTGAACAACGCCACGCTATAGTACAAACTTCCCCGTATTTGATTATGGATTCAGAACTCCGCTACTACACCCTTTTTATTCGTTATCCGTTATTACATATAACTATTATTGTTATTATTGTTCTTGCCGTTATTTCATGTAACATTTACCTAATAATTTCATGTTAACAAACCACACGAGTCATTTTACTCATTCATACACACATATAATTTACAATTGCAAACAAATTATTTCAGATTGCTTTGTTTTTAATGGAATTTATTTAAATTAATGTTATTGTTTGTGAGCTTTAGTGATTTTATGGCGGTCGCATAGCTATGGGCACACGAATAAATGTAATTTCTGCAACTTTTTCTTAAATTAATTTTATCGACATTGCAACCGCAGCCAAATGCTTGCCTTTGTGGCAAGAAGCAGGCGAATCAGTGAACGGGTGACGAGATAAGACCAAATCCGTGAGAAGTCAGCCGAGCGCTGAGGGCAGTCAGCCAACGAGCCAGCTAGTCAACGGTATCAATTGAAAGTTCATATGCACTCGAATGGAAACAGCAGGATACAACCAAAACAAAAACAAATACAGATGTACTTGCTGGTGGAGGGTTTGCAGCTTGCTGTGTGCGAGTCGGGGCTTAAGCGCATGTGCTAAAATTTAGCAAAGCTCAAATATGAGACGGAGTGACTTTCAAATGCAGGTGTTTTGCATAAAAGATAAGGAAATGCCATTTTATTGGATTGCTGACTTAGGCTGCATTAGACTTTTAGGGATTTTGTGTTAGTGTAGACAAATTTGTTGTTATCGTAAGCGTTTGTATGGTTAGTTGACGATGTTTATGCAACATAATAAGTAAAAATACCAATATTTTTAAAAACATATGGAGGGTTCGGCAAATTATAGGTCACCTGCAAACGACTGCTAATTTTTTTAAGAGAGTTCTTATCAGTCATAATCATTCTCAGAATTGGAAATTTGCTTTATGAAGACACATACAACGAATATGAGCTCTCAGCCAAATAAAATCATAGTACAATTTTTATACTACTGTATTTAAAAATCAAAACAAAAAATATCTTAAGCGCCACATATATGTAGTTGCACGTAACACCGCAGCAATTCACACAACAATTGCTCACCCGCATATGATACACACACTCATTCATTGATCGTCCATTGTCTGCGTACGGCGTTGCTACTGTTGCCTCTTTGGCTTCGTTAAACCATTACAGTTAGAAGCTGCTACTTATGTTACGTGCGACTCAGATGCTGGTTGGCGCTGATGATGATTCCGATCGTCGACAGGAACATTTTGCGTTGTTGACCTTAAGAGAAGAAGGTGAGCTCGCTGCCGCATCATGTTTGTTAACGGTCACCGCCATGTGGCAGGCGGCTACTGTGTAGTGATTGTGTGTATGTTACAAAATTTTATCAGCTGTTGCAGTTGCTGTTGCTTTTACAGGCACTGTGGCTATTTGGATTGTTCTAGTTAGTGTTGTCAAAAGAATTGTAAAGCAACCTAGCCAATGACGCTCCAAAAATGAGCCGAAACCGAAAATCCAAAATTTGCTGAAGGCACTGAGTGTCAACCCCGCCGAGGCTTATAACAATTGTATGAAAAATTGAACTAAGAATTGGATTATATTAGCTCAGGAGACTATTTTGAAGGCGCCCTAAAATACGTGCAAATTTAGTTTTTTTTTTGTTAGTCCGGGTGATTTTTGATCAGATGGTATTTCTATTTTGGCAAGTATAGCTGTTGTATTTCTGGTATACTTTTTTCAACACTTGAAACCATTATTGAGCGATCCACCAATGTAATAATACATATGTTATCCCAAGGTTAGCTTAGACTTACTAAAACAACCGTTCTAAACACCGACCAGACAGAGCTCTGTAGTGTGGCCAAGTTTGAGTAATAGAAAGTATGTTAAGACACTCGTAAATGTTGCTTTTAAGCGTGCCACAAACTCTCAAACGCTCCCTCTCAGTTCTGGTCTCCAACCTTCAATGCAATTGCTGCTACCAATTTCAGCATTAATAGTATTGGCAGTGTTGTTCTTGCTATCGCTGCCACAACACGCGCATGCAACTGAAGGCAGCAAGCTATATGTCTCATACAAAGGTATACCTTAGATACTGCATTCAACTATACCATATTATGCGCATATTGGTATACGAGCATGTTTGTGCAACAGCGTATGCGTAATTTGCCTCAACTTAGTTGCAGCATCGACTTTCATTTGGGCGCTTTTCGAGCTGCCAGCACGAAGTCGAAACGCGTTGCCGCAGAGCGACAGAAGTACTCCTATCGTCGTTGCTAACGTTCAACATCGTTAATGTGGCTGTATTGCAGCGTTTGTTGTTACTGTTGTTGTCGTTGCTGGTATTGTTGGTAGTGGTGATGTTGCTCGCCTGTTGCGTGGTGTAACTGGAAGCTCTAAAATACTAATTAGACGTCATGATGCCGTCGTTGTTTGAACGCTCGAACACATTTCGAGACTTTGGTGCGCCTCTTGGCTTACGCTTGCACTACGAAAACAACAAGAGCGTACACACACATATGTACATACATACGTATTCCATTGTACATGGCACTTCATCACCTTTGCGCCGCAGACGAAGGCACGCGTGCGCTCATGTACTTACCAACTTAATGCCACGTATACATTTACACAGCATGTTGAACCATTCGTACGAGCTAACGGCGTCACCCATATACACATACACCCATAGATACAGACATTCATACATTTGGTGTTTGCGATGGCTATTTTCGCCACCACTATCTCTGCTCATTCGCCGCTAAAAGGGGGCATTATGTCAAGGATTTTGTTTGTTTGTTAACAACACACATACAAACATATGCATGCATACAGCAACTAACTGTGGCTGCATGCACTTGTATGTGTTAATAGAGATTTAAGATAAATGATGTTAGTAGGGATTCAATAACCATTTAAATAATCACGTACGCGTATATGGATATTTATACAACAACAACAACGGCAAAAACTATTTCTTACACGAGTACAAATACAAACGCACACAATTAGTTGCGCCACAAACAAAGCTACTCAATTTGCCCTCACGTTGCGCTATTTTGTTTTAAAGTTCAGTTTTAAATTAAATTTTACGGTCAGTTAATGAGTTCACAGAATCGATAAAAGGCAGTCCCACTTCGGTGCGCAAAATATTTGAAGTAAATTACAGTTAATGAATTGGTATACAGTTAAGTGAGTCAAGTTTTGAAAATAAATACAATATTATTCACATCAAATTGGCGAGAGGGAGCGGTTTGTTTCTGGGGTATTGTGCAGCCTGTGTATGAAGAGAAGTATGATTTCTTGCTGTTAGTTTATAGATCACCTGATTTTCTTCTTGGTTTCTTGCACATTTTATATCCTTCAGCATGATAGTACATACCAATGTCGAGAGTTTTATAAAATAGAATTAGAAAATATTATTGATTATACAGTTCTTGTTTGGATCATTTATTTATTGGACAAGATATCTTCACGAAATTTAGCATGGATTATGGTCCGAGATCACACTACAAACGGAATATATTGTTCAGATCGGGCCACTATAACTGCCATATAAACTGACCAATCAAACTCAAGTTCTTGTTTGAATACCTTTTGAAGAGTCTATGTATGGTATAGCTTCAGTGCTAGTCAACGGTTTTTCTTGTTTTAAATGCACCGATACAGATAAAGACGCAGTTCTCTTCTGTCAGTCTACCAATTTTTTAAACATTTTTTGAAAATAATTTTCTCTATAATGGAGAAATTTCGATTCCAGTGTGATCGAACTACACGGAGCTCTTGTAGTAGAGTGCAGCGAAAAAAATTTTTTTTTGCTTAGCCTGAGCGTAAAATTAGCAGATTAAAATAAATAAAATTTTTCGAAAAAATATTCTTAAAGTATATTTCACGTTAAAATTTTTTTAGGACAAACAAATTTTTTTTTGATTTAAACTCTTCACATTTATATAAAATTACCGAATTTGACGGTTTTTGACTCAAAATTTATTTTAACGCTTAAGGAAAGCATATTGTCGTTTAACACTGTTTTTTAAAACTCCAATAATAACCACAAACATTTTTTTTTAAGTTGATTACTTTTAATCGGCCAGAAAGAGAGCTCTCTGCAACTTCTAGAACACTTATCAGACATTTTTTGCGAAATAAAAATTTTAACTCGAAATTTACTTTAAAATTGACCTCTAAATGTTACAAAAAAAACGTTATTTTCCAAAAATTTTCCTTTTATAATCCTCAAATTTTACCCTCAGGCTAAGGAAAAAATTTTTTTTCGCTCCACAATACCGTGTAGCCTAAGACTTTGGAAACTTATAGAAACCACTTTAAGGTTTTTTCAAAAATTTTTTATGTAAGTAGGTTGATGCTCACTGTCAGCGATCTCAAAGCCTTTATACAGCTTTCATCAGAGTGGATGCCGTCACTTTTGTTTGAAAGACTTTACAGTGGTGTGATAGTCTGAAAAAATAGTTGATTGAGAGCTCCCGTTAGAAGACTCTGTCTCCGATCTTCCCCTTTAGCTTTGATCCATCCGTGATAAAACTCACTGCGCCTCTTCTCTAGCGACTCCGCCAACTGCACGGAGAAGAAGCCGCTGGGAGTAGGCCCCGAGGCGTCGTGACAGCTACGAAGCTTGTTTCGCCCAGCTATCTATGACATTGACGTATCGTTTTGTTAACTCGTAAAGGTATCTAGGAATTTTTCTTTAACCATGAAAGCAACATTACCAGAGCGAAGAAGACAGAACCCCACCTTGCAGTATGCGTCTATTGACCTTTGGGTTATTGCGCGTACACTACATACCCCACTCCGCCAAGACAGTTCTGTCACATAAAGCAGAAAAGACGATATGCTTAAGGCTCAATTCGACTTCAAACCTCTCCAAGGCACTAATGACCGCTTCCAGCCGCACATTGTTGAATGCTCCTTCAATGTCGAGAAATGTCCCAACCGCATATTCCTGTCAGCCATGACACAATGGCGTATAGAGCAGTGTCTGCCTTTGTTTTAGGCACGCTGAGTCACAGGTACTTCATAGTCCAAAATATTTTTAAGAAGGATTATACTTATTTAATAACTCTAATTCAATAAAACTGACAATAATTTTTTTTTCAAGTTATATGTCAAATTAAGGCTGTTGGAGAAAGCTTGCAGTTGAAAATACGTTAGAGAAGGCAATATATTTGAAACATATACCATATATGTATATATAAATATTATAAAGATGCAGCATAATATTTCAGGAAATTCATTACTCAAAATATTTTTAAGAGGGATGCCACCTATTTGATAACTTTAAATTAATGTAGCTATAAAACTACCTTACCTTGGCTATATTAAGTTAAAGAGGTTCAATAGGGCTCCTAGAAAACAATTTTTAGAAGCTTGCCATTTATTTCAAAATTTTACTAAATTAAAAAAATATTAGAATGAGCATAAATTACTATTGGGGATATTCTTGAAAAGAGTTGCCAGCAGTTACGAAATTTTGGTTTATATTTATTGTTCGAAAAAATTATATATTGACGTCAAAACAAAAGTGTACGCTAAATTTTAAATGTTCATGAGACATTTTCAATAATTCGTCAGTTTAGAAAGTTGAGACTTTAAGCATTTAAATTGAAAAATTTTAAAAGTGTTCAAAATCTTCTTCAATTAATTTCTATATAAAGCTGGATAGATTAATTGAAAAAAATGCTAGATTCTAGGGTATTTTAAGTTTCAAAACTGCTTCTTTTCCGATACATACGGCAACCTTCTTTCTTGATATATAATAGTTCTCAGTTTATGAAATCAAGTATCTATCATATATTTGTAAATTTTAGTCACTTTAACAAATTTATAATCAATGATGGTTTCAAAATATAACAAAATGTAAATGCGTTTAAGAACTAGATAAATATATTGTTCCAGAATCAATTTCCAGCATTTACCAGCAAAATGTAAAGCACCATACCAAAATGACTTAAAATTCAATAAAACGAAATTCAAAGATAAAATTTTTGTATATCTGACGCGCATACTCTTATCCATAGAAACAAATAATTCCATAGGCGTAACTGTGTGCGATGAGTTCCCTACATCTGCAAATGGCTGAGTCTGGTGTAGATAATCTGTGATTTAAAAACTCCCACAGGTCAGGCGAGCACATCAATTATGTTGGCGCTACAGACCTACAGTCACAAGACCAGCCAAGAACAGTCACCACCAACAACAGACGGACGATGCTAGAGATGCTGAAGTTCGCGATTTTTCAACGGGCTAACGGACAGACGTACAGAAACAACAATACAAAAAACAGCAACAACTAAACGACAGTTACATAGTGTAGAGATGAGTCTGGCTCGAGCATATGGCACTTGACGTTTCGATTGAGCCAAGAAGACACACAAATACGCAAGGCACACACTGTTAGGCCCGCAACTGCTACGAGTGACCTCTCAATTTATCGTACACCCTTAGAGGCGCTGAACGGCAATCATAAGCAATTGTGGCAATAGTGTAGGCCGTATGCACAATGTAAATACGACGAAAATGCATTGGTAATAAGTACAACAACAACAACTACAGCAACAATTACTGCATCAAAAACGCTTTAGTACCCATCAATGCGCTGGTGTATTGCCGACGAGGCCAGTCGCTGTGCCGGCACATATAAACACATACATACAGCCGGGCCGGCCCCCAAATGGGCATGCGCCTGCGCACATTCATGCGTTGATTGTTTTATTATGATGATGTTAAATTATTATAATCCAGCAGGCGAGAACACACGTAAATACAAATACAAGCATACATATGTACACACGCACACATATGCACGTGCAAATGATGGCAATTGCAGTTGTCGTCGACGATGCGCGCAACTATCTGCAAGAATGTCTCATGCGCAGGCGTAGTGCGGCTTTTCGCCTTGCAACTTGCGAATATCAACAAAGGATGCCACAATTGCTCCTAAAGATTGCAGCGATGCTCAATACACGTTGATAATATGGAAAAACAAACAAACGTAAAATATAATTTAATGATTACGATCGACAACGGCGCGTACACACACACACGCACATACATATTCATACAAATGTTGATATGAAGAGACAAAAAATTTTAAATTTTGTTGTTTTTGTGCGACTGCTTTGGTCGCCTCGCCGGCTTGCTGGCATCGCGCGCCAAAGTGTTGATGCCCTATTGTGATAATTTTGGGTTGTACTTACTTAATATGCGAAATTTTACAGATGAATGGTGAGAAATAATTTTCATTTGCCATTCGTGCCGGCCGAAACGCTTGCCACAGCGCAGCCAAACGCATTGGAGCAGGCGGCACACGCGCAAGCGCATCCGAAGACCACGCTAGCGCCGGTGCGCCACTCAACCGCCTCCGCATTTGCATCGTTTTGCGATTTCGCGATTTTGTATTCCCGTCCGTTTAGTAAGGCGTAAGGGTATCTTATGGTTTCATGCTTTGTATTGAATCGAATGTCCAGCCGTTGTGGCAGGCAATCGTTTGTATGTGCGCAGCGCTTGGTAAGCAAAATGATTTTTATTGATTTTTCGATGATATTTCTTTGCGATGCCAAATCGATTTTGATTGCTGGCGATGTAAAATTTGAGATAATATCAAAAGTTGGCACAAGGTTAACGGGGTCTAATAGATGAAATGTGGAATGAGGCAGCATGAAAATGCGCTCAGGAAGTAACTTATTAAGGGGTGTTGGGCTTCACATAAGTTAAGGCTAGTTATTTGTGGTCTGGATTTTCTATGAATGAGTTTCAGATCTTCAGCTGAAGGCGCTAAGTACTGAGAATTAATTCAGACCACAAAAGTCAAAAAAAGGTTGGCATATTTCAATTTTTCACACAAATATTTTTCAACAACGAAAGAGACTACAGTCATCAGCATCAAAGGGGTTATCATTAAAAAGTTTAAGAAAAGGAATGCCAAAGCCGCTACTACAGGTGATCATGTTTACTCATTATTCTTTGAAAATAGTAGTGAGGTGAAATCAGTGGGAGTATTTGAAAAATATGTCGGCCAAATGGCTACCACGACTATTTCTAACCATTTACACCAATTTTCAATTATACGGTGCAGCATTTCGGCTATAGTGCGCTGAATGTTGTCTTCGAGCTCCTCGAATATTATTGGTTAATTTGCGCATAACTTTGTTTTACAATACCCCCAGAGAAAATAGTTTAGAGGCGTTAAATTGCAGGATCTTTTTAAACGGCGCACCATCTAGTTAGAAATAGAGATCGTCCGCGTCGATTTCAATAAATTCTGGGGAAAAAAGTCGGTGAACATCGTGTTATAATGCTCGCTATTGATGGCGACGGTATTTCCTGTCTCATTTCGAAAGAAATAAGGCCCGATATTGCCGCCATTAAGCAATTCCCACCAAACGAAGCTATTAAGCCAAAAATGGTCCTCTTCTTGAACAGTTTTCAACCGTTGTACCAAAATAAAACGGGACATGATAAAATGGCAAACTTTATTAAATACACTAACATAATTTTACACAAATCCGAAGCCAACATAGCCGCTACGAGCTATCAAAATCACGTCATTCATACCTTTTGGTAGACGCTGTATATGGGGCAGAGCTTAGTCGCCTTTTAAGATAATTCAAACGAGATCCTCTTTCTCTCATTCTCTTGACCAGACTAGAATATTTAAACTTTAAGGTCGCATCATTTCAAATCTAAAAAGGTAGAAATGAGAAAAGGGTATGGTTAATAAAAATATTTGAATGATATAATCTGATAAAAAATATGAATTTCGAAAGTTTGTTTGGATTCGCTGTGGGTCCAAAAAAAATATATTCGTATACCTACATAAATTTACAGTTGTTCTCTTAAAGAGGTTCAACGGTTTTGTCATTGTTACGAATTTTGACTAATCAAACAAAAAATTAGAGGAAAATATTCGCAAAAAAAAATTTGATCCAAAAACGAATAATAAAAAAATAAATTCATATTCTTAATTTCTATGTACAAAATAAATAATCTGCTATATTAAATTAACAATAAATTATTCCATAATTAACATTTTCAGTTTATAAATTTTCATTAAAAAATTAAGAATCAAAAAAAGTTAAGGAAATCGCAGCAAAGAAAGAAATACATTTCAATTCTGATCTCTACATGACAAAGGAATATATTTATTGTTAATTAACATAAGCATAAACGCACATCTATACATATATAACATAGATATTCAAATTATGAGATTGCTAGGTAAATATTGAGCAACAAGCTGGCGGCCGTAGCAGAAATATGTGGGCGTTACTAACATTTATTATAAAGCCCACACACAAGTTTACAAACGCTTATTTCAGTAAAAAGGAATTTTAAGACTTCCAGAAACGGTGAGACCACAACTCTTTAGTTTACTGAATCTCTGGCGCTTTCGACGATTAAAAATGTTTTTATAATTGCTCGTATGTTGTGGGGTGTCGACATTCATTAATGCTCTCAGGTTAACTCGTTCAATTAACTTTTTTATTAATAATGCATGCGTGCATAACATATCAGTTAGGAAATGTGCAGGGAAAGCATATCTGCAGTGGATTTATAGCCGCTGTAAAAATATATTTGTGTAAACTAATTTTTCTTTAAGAAAAATGTGCTCTTCAGAAAAGTAATTTTCTTATACAATATATTGACAGCATTTGTGGGAGACTTATTTCTCAAATATTACTTTAAAAGCAGCTTATCAGCACAAGTTACTACTATTTACATATTTGTCGAAAAAAGTTCCTACAATCAACTTCGCCTGAATCACTGGACGCAATAGATATTGCTTTTTAGTTTGGAACGAACATATTCTGAACAATTGTAAAGTATTTTACCTTTCGAACTTGGAAATCTTAATCTAATGGGTACGAGCTGTGTGTTAAGCTTTCGTTGAATAATGCCCACAAAATTCTGAATCTGGAATCTCTGCTATTACGAAGCTCGTTTAGAGTTGAGGAGAACCTTTTCATGTTGTTTAGTATAAAGGATATTTCACTTTTTGTGAATAGCCGAGAGGTAATTACGGATAATCACAATTCAACACAAAATCTCATTACGGGAGGCTATGCAAAAAAGCAGAAAATAGATCCCTTGTGGAAAACTCAGCAAAATCTATTGGATGCTCAAGTATATAGAAATCCTCAATACTCATAAAATACTTAAAGCAGTTCAGCTTCTTTAAAGTTTGCTTGAGGCACCAATGCATACAACAAAGTGACTTGAAATAGAGTGTCTAAAGTTTAGTAAAATGGAACCGGAAGAATGCAGAGCGACGTTAAGCATTACTCTTGCGGAATTCCAGCCTTCAGCCGGTTGAAAAGGGATAACTTACTCAGGACAAAAAAGTTAGTGAATTAATTGCCGTCATTTGTTGTAAAAATTCTTTGGACCCCTCTTCTCAACAAACCATTAAAAATTTGGGGAGAGGTCGGTCTAGAGTTTCTAGTTTTGATAATACATTTTGGAAATAAAGAAACGCAAATCGAACTTCTTTCTTTTACGGTCTTTATTAAACATGTATTTGGTGGTATTTCAAACCGAATAAAATACGGGTTCTTAATCTGTAAGTATATAAGACTTGCTGGGAAAGTGCCCGACTTGCAAAGAACGATTAAATTTTTGTCTAAGAGTAAGTAAAAAGCAACTAGGATCAAAGCCTGGGAAACACTTTCAGGTATTGACTAAACTTTATATTTAACTAGGAAAAGTATCGCCGTGATTTCATCCATTTAGGGCAAGAATATTCTTTGTTATTAAAAAGTGATTCTTTCTGAATTGAGCGAGAGGTGCGATATAAAGTCAACAAAAAGTTTTATAAATATGTATTTGCTATATGAGGGCTAATGGAAGTTCTGACCCGATTTTGTTCCACAAGTTATAGTTCAATTTCGCCAATTTTTGGGCGTAAGATGAAATACCTGGAGGACCCTATTTGTACAAAGTTATAATTTGTTAACTTCATACTTCATTAATGTTATAATTGTATGCTGTAAAGTGAATCAGATGGAATTTTAAAGTTTGTTATATGGGAAATAGACGTAGTTATAGCCCATTTTTACAGTGTCTAATAGGAATGTTTGGGTAACCTCTTACCTCTAAATTTGGTTGAAATCGGTCTAGCTATTTTCTGAGATCTAGGATTTATCCTAAGGATAGGATTTATCCTAAAGATAAATTTTTACAACTGCTCCTATTAAGCCCTTCCTTACCATCAATATCTCAATTTTTACTCAAGTTATAGCTTGCTTGGGCAGATAGACAGACTCGGAATTCACCTCGTCTCATCATCCTGATCATTTATATATATATATATATATATATATATATATATCTAGATATCTATTTAGATAATACAAGCAACCGTTAGCTGCCCAAAACCATTATACTCTGTTGGAACAAGTTGCAAGAGTATAAAAAAATCGTACGAAGTTGTAGTGAAATTACATAAATTTTCTCTTCACCATTACAGCGGATTGGACAGGGCAACATTTTGTCTCTATTATATCAATTAGCTAATGTTTTTAGAACCTAAAGTGTAGTCTAAGTCATATCTAAAGTCAAATTAAATAATCGCATTTTTGAAAATCCTAGTCTAACTCCATAAAAATTTCAACAATAATATTTGATTTCCAGTATGATATGCTTTATTCCCACTTCAGCAAACTGCCAGAACACTATTTATCGTCATAAATAAACTCGAGTTTATTGATCATGTCTATATTTAACATTAAACTCTACTTACAAACTCAGAGTTTACGATTCATAGAATTGATTCTAGCTCAGAGCGTAAAAACCTTAATTAGAAAACTTTACCGTTTTTATAACCACAAAATGTATCCGTTATTCGCTATTGTTACTACGCTGACCAGCCTCAGTACTTTCATGCACACACATATACACTTCGTATCCTCTATATATTGCCAATGATAAGCGCGACTACTTGTATGCTCTTACTTCCGACAGCCGAACATAAACATAATTGCGCCCAGTGAATTGTCAACGAAAACTAAGTATTTGGCATTATCGCAAATTACAAATCTTTAATTAAGCATTATTTCTCCCAACGGACCGGCTAAGGGAAGCTAAACCACTGAGAAACCGTTGCAACAGATGCAATTACAATTGCCCATATCAAATTTTGCTAAAACGCGGCACACGCACACACACACGTGAACCGGCGCTTAGTGAGCAACTTAAAAATAAATTCAGCTACATTGTTAGCTGACAGCAAGAGAGCGGCACACATTCATTTACGGGAAAATACGAAAAAAATATATATTTCAATCGTGATATGAATAAAAATTTTTCCGATTCATATCTTGTCAGTGCGCGTTAGGCTACAAGGACCTGTTGTCTGTTGCCGCCGCCGACGCTGTTGCTGCTGCAAGTGAGGTTGCCACAAATATTGTTGTCGCCCGTGCGATTATGGCCTAACAGTTAGTGTGCTGCTAGCAATGCATTCCCATTACTGTTGTTGCTTTTGTTGCAATTATCGTTGCCATAATGAAGCGCATGCGCAACGGCGCTGTCGTCTAATGCTGTAGAGGCCAATGCACATGGGCGCTTATGCGGCGCTTCAACCGAGCGCCCGCTATCATTTGTTACTGTTGCTGATTGCTGCTGCAGTCACCGCCGCCTGCCTACTACCGGCATTATTACCGCTGCTATTTGCGGCCCATTCGCGGGTGATTGGCGTCGCTTGTTGCAGCGCCACAAAGAGTGCAGTAGCCACCTTTTCATGTTGCCGTAAATCGATAAAGTTTTTTGCTTGCGATTTTGTTGTTGTTGCCTCATTGTCTGCATTTCATTTTAGCTTGTCGGCAAGTGACGCCGATTGCCTTTTTCCAACCACAAATACATACAGACATATCTGTTAGGAGAATTGTTTTGAGCGGGTGGCTTCCACTTGTCGCAACTTACCCATTTGTACGGACAATTGTGTCCAACATTCGCTTATATATGGAAGTCATATGATTTATTGAGATAGCCCTGAATGCCTTTCATACAAATACTATGTATATATATATATATGTGTGTGTTTCGTAGATATGAGTATAATGCATTTGTAGTTGGGAGAGTGGCTTTAAAATTCAATGCAAATATATTTGTACAAAAGGCTGTGTTATGAATGATGTGGACGTATATGGTTTATAATACCTGCATGTTGCACAGGTGTACTAGCGTGTTGCAAGTTCGTGTATTTTGCCATTTTTAGAAAATATCACATTCTATGTAATTATATGCGCATATAATTTACTGAAAGATATTAACTTACAGAGCTTTATCGACAAAATGAAGTCTAAATAGTCCTGATTATTGCAACTTTACCGTAATCCATTGCGAGGACAACAAAAAAAAACAATTTCTTTCAAATCATTATGTTCGTTCGAATGTTAACCAAAACATCGTGAATCGATGCATAAGAGATTTTGACATTCTCTGCTATCATCCTGATGCCAACTGGAAGATTTCACTGCTTCTTTAACGGTTGCTGTAATGCTATTGTCATTAATAGAGGGGGACGAATGTCTCGCATGAGTTAAGTTTTCGATAACTTCAGAACCTTGACGTTGTTGTTAGAGCTTCGTAAAATAATCGCCAAATAGTTTTGAGAAGTGCCGACGAGTTAACCGAGGTCTTAACTATGGAATATAATTTTTTTATAATATTCCTTGATCTTTGGTGCCTATTGTAGACCAACGTTTACTTGGTGGTTATGAAATGGTGGTCAAATTCGGGCGGATTGTGTAAACATTTCTATAAATTTGAAGTTTATGAGTAATCAGTTTATTTTAGTTTATACTCGTAATCCCAAGCGCTCCCTAAGCACTCCCTCCTCTTTGGTATATATTAATGCAATTCACATATTAAATTAATTACCACGCGAGATGAAGGGAGTAAAGAGAAGAGAATTAAATGACGAAGAGTTTAAAAACGTTTGTTTTCTAAATATTGTAACCTTTACCACTAAGAACTTTATATTGAAATAAAATCTGAACTTCTCGTAGAGGACCTAATTGGTAGTCAGGAACCTACTATGTATTTTTATAATATTGAAATTGTTTTCGATTTTATTGCACAAAATACGAAAAAGTTATTAGTCGAGGAGGACTCATTAAGTATCGAAATTTTCCAACTATTTTTTTTTTATTATTATGACATTTTGTGCGTACGTTTGGTCTTTTGCTTTAAAATAACATTCATTCGAGATTATGTTTTCCAGCCATTATTATCTTGAGATCTGAGTAAGAAAGAGAAAAATTACTGGGGCCAGATCTATATGTATTCATTTTTTAGGGTATCCTCTTTCAGCCAGCTTGATACATCTAAGAACCCATATACACACTACGTGGGAAAATTATTAGTTTTTGCTTACACCAAATTATTTTGCCATTAAAAGACTTAAGGAAGGTAAACAAACCTCCACGAACCATATTTGGTTGTCAAAACATTCGTACGCTTGTACGTAGAATAACAAATAATTAATTTAACAAGTACATAACATATGTAAGTCGACGTGTATAAGCTTGCCATAACGGCACGCACAACAATAAGTGCTTAATAATATTAAATGTTTTAATTACCACCAAAGCTGTGGCGGCACCAAATGTGGCCGTTGATTGTAATCGTTGTCAATCGCGCCAAAACTAGCGAACGATTGGTCGACTTTTGGCCACGGACAAGGAAGGTGCCAGCGCCGAAAATTGGAAAACGCAATCGACAAGCGCGTGCCGCGGCGGACGAATAACGGCAAGCAGACAGCGTGCAAAGCCAAATGCACGCTTGTTGTAATTGTTCTTGTATTTGTAATTAAACTCTACTTAAAATACTCATGCAGAGTACGCGAGCACATATGGCTACAAGCACACGAGTCGCTACGAGCAACGGCCACGCACAGGTGGCTCTATTTTGTCAGTCATTAACGTACGTTAATTAGTTTATAAAGTAGCTGCGATCGTGCAGTTGTGATTTGTTTCCCATAACACACTTACAAACATAAATATTACTTCAGTCTATTTTATGGCTTATACACACACATACACACTTTAATAATTAAGCGAGACGCAGTGTCTCACAGCTGTGTATGGACAAATATGGCAACGCTTTAATTCGCCGCAGCGCTGGAAGTAACCAACCAAATCAATATGGCATGAAATTATAGTCAGCTACTTAGAAATAACACACACACGCACACATACATAGCAACTTTAGAGCGAACTTGTTTAAGTAAGCGATCGTCTAAATTGTTTTTAATGTTTCTGCTTTAATTTATTCTCCTTCTTCGATTAATTTTATGCGCGCGTCTGCAATTCGTCACGGCAATGTTAATGCTTGTATAATTTGCTTTACTATTTTATACATAGCATTGTTGTTGTACAACTTAAAGTGCTATTATAAAAGCGGATTATCAAAAGTTCAAACGAAAATGGAATAAACTCCCAAGTGAAAAATGTGCGTATGTGTGTGTGCGTGTGTGTGGGAAGAAATTAGAAATTCAACAATGTGTCAAAAAGTCAGCAAGTGTTGATCATTTTGATCACGCCAACAGTTTTTTGTCAGCGTTTAGCTAATACGCAGCGTTTATGAAACTGACCGAAGCCATGGTTTCTTTTTTGTTTGTTTTTTTGGCTGGAAGTGTGTCCAATTAATTAATTAAATTTCGAAATTTGTTGTTAAACATGTTTTTTACCCAAGTCATGAATATTTTCGTTTGATTTGATTATCTGTAACGCTACTGGTATTTAAATTTAGTTGGTTCGATTTTTGGACAAACGAAAAAGCAAAACAATAACATGAAATAAAATTGATGATTTACGTGGGGTCAACAATATTGATGTGAAAAGATGCAACATAGTTTTAAATGAAGCTTGTTGAAAGTAAAGTTTTCATTGAGATTAAAACAAGAGATATTAATAGTATGGAAAAAAGAAACAAAAAAAAAAGAAACAAAAACATATCTATCAAGGAGTTGATAAACATATCTCACACATTAACCAATAAATTTAGTATAACATCTGATGCAATCTGACCCGGACTGAGAAACACCGACTACATTCTCACATTTTTTTATACTAAGTGTTATTGTCGCCTTCCAACTAAGCTCCTGAGCTAATACAAGCATGCCAACGCTTAATGCAATTTTCCATACACTTGTTATACGGCTGGCTGGGATGGTGCCTTCAGCGAATTTTGGTTTTTTTCGGTTTTGGCCCATTTTTGAAATGCCGAGACACATGATATGGACTATTCTCGCACTTTAAAATAGTGTCATATGAGAAGTAGACGTGATTGGAATCCGATTCATAATTTTTCAAGGAAATTTTACATTAGTGGAAGTCGGTCGAGCAGTCGGTGAGATATGGGATCTCAACCAAAATTGGGCGGTGTCACACCCATTGTTGAATTTTTATTCCGATCTTTGTAGAACAACGTATCTTCATTATTAAACAATATTTCAAAAATAATGAAAGCTGAGCGGCTACAGTTCGAAAATGTCATATCATCAAAATCATCGTAGATTTGTCAATCGCCGAAATTGAAGATTGTACATGTGATTGTCGAAAAACAAATGCATCCACCACCTGTCACCTTTTGATATGGATTTTGGGCTGAAGGCTTTAAAGGTGGAGATTCAACGTTGCATCATTGAAATTCAGCCACATTTATGCAGAATAGTCATATGTTTATGAAAAGCCGTGGATGCCATTTGGCCAATGTGTTATTCCATAAATAACCTTATTCTATACACTTAATGATTCAATAAAAAAATTACAATCAAAAGACTAAAAACTGTGTTTTCTATTTAATTCCAATCTTGCGTTAATTTTGGGACACGCTTTAGCTCTATATCTAGCCCAATTAGTTATAGGCGTTACACGCAAACAATAAATGAAACAAAACTATTGTACTAAATTATCGTAGCTAGTAAATATGCGTTGAAATTCAAAGGCATTATAAACATTTTCAGGAAATGTAACTACGTATATCAATAGCTTATTAAAATCACAAAAATCTTCGAAAAATATCATACCTTAATCAGCCAAAAAGTGGAATTCGCTGAGCGCTTCGCATTTCAATTTCGTTAATTCGCCAACTGCACAACTGTCACTTGAATTACAAATTTATGTCATCAACGCCACCAACGTCGTGTGCGCAACTAGTACACCGTTCACCAACCGATTTATGCCAATTAAGCTAATGATTACACTCCAAGTGTCTAATTTTTCGCAAAGAGGCGCAAATGACTCAACAAAATGCCATTGGCACGAACAAACGTAGGCTTCATCTAACAGCATAATAAATGGATAAACGGTACAAAATGGCAACCGAACTGCTACACTTAGACGAAATACATTTATTGACGCCCAAACAAAGTCAACAATCCGGCAGTGCGGCGAACCAGCAGAAAACTTAAAAAGCAAAATATAAATAAAATATAATGAAATCGCATTGGCGGCAGGAGAACTGGTTGGCTGACAGCCAAAGTGATTGCTGCAAAGGCGACGTCGCTGCGGTTGAGGATGTGGACTGCGATTTCGGTTTCGGTCTGGCTGCCAATGTGACTGGCGATGACGAGCAAGTGACAAGCATTTCAGCATTTTTGCCAACATTTTCCACAGACTAATAAATGTACACATACATATTTATACACATATACAGGCAAAACGCTGCAGCTGTGATTGACGAATCGTGCTGCAGGCAACCCACTGCTGCTCGCTTTAATTTAGATTTTCCAAACGATTTTTCCGCTCATGGCAATAGCCTGGCATATGGCAGAGTTAAAACGCAAACTGCGATAGAGTCAGCTAGATAGGCAGAAAGATGGATGGACAGACACAGACAGGCCTGCCATGCTATGCGCAGGCGCATGGACATGCAGGCGTTCAAGGAGACACGCAGGCGACTTTTGCGCCGTGCACGAAAGAACGCACTAAGCTGGCCGTCAGTCATTTAGAACGGCCATAATCAATGACAGCTTCTTGATTATCATTACAAATGTAGCAACAAACAATGGTAAAGTTATTATATAACCAAATGGTCTGGTAACGATCAGGCGGACGATATCTGAGCTTATTGATTTTCAACATCTAACTGCAGTTCAATCAATTGAAAGCGTTGAAACCGCAATAAACATAACAGCATTGAGCGGAACTGAACTGACTTGAACTGCATTGAGCTGAGCTACTGTTAACTGATGGCAGTTTGCCCGATAAAGTCAGACCGAGAGCGACGGTGGCTGGCGATATTACGAAAATATTGATTGCTTACGTAGGCACTAGGAGCGTAGGAATTAGGAATGGAGCACTATAAATAATGATTGACAATTGATAGTGTATTTTCCTAAATTGAAGTTTGAAGGTCAAAATGTTAGCCTGAAGACAATATTTTGAGTTATGACGATATGTTATAGGTATTCATCGGAGCAGATATATATACCTATATAGTAAATCCAAATTCTTTCGAAAATATGTTTGAAAGACATTTCCTAAACAGGAATGAATCAATTGAAGAAATTTTTCCAATATAACTTGCTATATACTAGAGTCTAGTAACTAGACCATTAGGTCTTCGAAACTAATTCCAACAGGTTAGAAAACCATTTTCAGCGGCCCCCTTATATACCATATTATAAGAAGAAATCTTAAGATTTAAAAGTCAAAAACCCAAAATGTGTTCATTTTTTGAAGAAAAAATATAAATATAGAATGTAAGAACTAACATCAAAACAATATCATTTCATCATTATTATGCTCTCTATTGGTAAAATTATATATTAATCATTCTGCATTTAAGTTTAAGAGCATCTGAATGACCAAGCACCTTTTTATTATATTCGAAGTATTTGTTTACATATTTCATAAAATATTTTTCTACACGCTTACAATTTAATTGACATCAATTTAATTGTACCTCAAGTGGGTACTCTGTAAAAGACACCAGAAATGTTTGCCACTTACGTGTATAAACATACATATTTATCTTGTTATTCATGCATTACAACCAAACTCATGATGACTTCACTCTTTCGCTGAGCAAACACTTTCTTCATTATTTCATTTTCGGCTATATATACGACGACGGTGAGTCATCTAATTGGTCAGAAAAAATACCCGAATTTCTGTATTGATATTAACACATTCTAAACGATCAAATTGAGTATAAATTAATATTATATATATAAATTTCTTAATTAATATATATATTTAATTTCTTACTTTTTCAAACTAACTATATTTTGATTCATAATTGAACCGTATGGCATATTTCTCATCAAAATGTGACACCCATAGAACTCGGTTATATAAAAAATGCCACTAGTCTGACTGGTTCGTCCGCAGATTGAGAGTAGTTCCAAATTAGTTTCTTTTCACTGCCGGGTAAAAAATTGTTTCCCACTGTTCATCTATGTTTGTATATTTATATAGTAGTCATAATTGTCGCCGTGACTGCTCTTCATGTTGGAATATTTCGATAAGCATCAAACGATTTAATTGAATTGAAAAATCACCAATTCATTGGAGACGACCATAGGTGGAATCAAAGTTTTTATGATTTCACACAAAAAGTTGAATTACTAAAAAGTTTCCTTGCTTCAAATATCGCCTTGCATATGACAGAGCTCGTGGTTTTAATGTTACTGACGGAATTTGTCAGAATTTAAGATATTTTAAGTGGGCAAGGCACCGCCTTCTTTTATGCGGAATCACATATCTCGGTACCTGCTTGACCGATTTCAACCAAATTCATTACATAAGATTCTTACAATATTTCCATGTTACAGTGCGAAAATTAAGGATATCACAAACACGCCTTCTTACCATATAACACAATGTTAAATTCAATTTAATTCTTTCACATTCCTGTATACAAATTCCAGCTCCAACTAATATATCGGGATAAAACTTTGTACGAATAGCCTCTCTACAGTTTGCCATCGAACCAAAACTTTTCAAGCCGCTAGGTACCGAATATGTGGACCCCAGTGCCTATAGTTGACTTTTTAGAGAATATATCGGTCAATGTGTGAGATATATAATTGAAATTCGGAGAGACTTTTTTGATAATAGTAAGTCTGAGTGTCAAAAATGGGTTGAATCGGATCAATATTTCTCTTAGCCTCCATATACCTAACATAAAGATTTTCGAACTTCCGGATGACTTTATACCACATATATCAGCCAATATGTGAGTTATCTTAATAAAAGTGAGAGAGCGAATTTTTCTAATAACAGTGTATCTTTCTGTCTAAAATACAATAATTAAAATCAGGTGAAAGCTTGTCCTAGCTTCCATATAACTAATCACAGAATTTTCAAACATCCGCTTGATTTTACTCCATTTATGTTGGTCACGGTATGTGAGGTACATAAATGAATCGCAGAGAGCAAAAATAGATAAAATCTCATATACTTAAAATAAGTTTTTCAAACTTCCGGTTGGCCTTACGCCATATATATCAGTCAATACGTAAGATATCTTAGCAACATTTACTGATAATATTGGATGTACTATAGTTTAACGTATAATATTGTACATACAAGGTACAATTCAAAAGTTTCAGGACTTTGTAAACAACGCGGCTTCTAGAAGCGCCATCTGTCTGAAATTGTTATCCCTCAATTGTGTATTCTTCAGTGTTGTCGTATAAAATTTATATAACAGCTGACTTGTATAACAGCTGAGATATCGCGCAACATGTGACATTACATTAGTATGAATGAGCATCGAACAAAGAGCCAACATTAAGTTCCTTTTAAACTTGGTAAAACTTTTACCAAAACTCATCAAATGATGAAACAAGTTTATGGCGATGATTGTCTATCCCGTAGCCGTATTCACGAGTGGTTTAAACGTTTTTAAGAAGAACGAGAGGACTTGGAAGACGACGAACGTTCGGGCCGCGGAAAACCACATTTGGCCATGAAAGGAAACCGCTATGCTGACGTTGATGCCATCCTCAACGCTATACCGACAAATGACCTAAAAGAGTCATTCGATAACCTTCTTGAACGTGCAAAACGTTGTATTCAGGCGGAAGAAGACTATTTTGAAGGCGACCAATAAATATAAAAAAAAAAAAAACAATATTCGTTTTTTAATAAAAGTCCTGAAACTTTTGAATTGCACCTTGTATACACTATAGTTTAATGCCGAAAATATGTGAATTAAGTTCCAAACACCAAATACTACATCTATTGAATTTCGTTGTTCTAACAAACCTTATGTCAAACATGTCGGTCAGAGTGTGAATTATGTATATTTATATAATTGCTTGAAAATATTAATCAAGTATATCTTAGCAATGTCAAAATTAATTAAATCAGCCCATCCCTTTCTCTGTCCCCAATATAGCTAGTATAATAGTTTCCGATTTTCACTCGACAAAATGTATGAAACTTTAATAAAATTAAATGAACAAGTTTTCTTAAAAATTGTATGGGAATATGAATTAAATTAGTTTACGCATTTTTCCAAACCTTCCATCTCTAAAATAAGGAATTGCGATCCTCTGCTTGACATTTTTACATCATTACTCATTATATTAAATTAAATATAGCTTCTTTAGTTGAGTTTATATCCCATATATCTCATTTGAAGATGATTTTAATACAATTTTAGCTGACGGGAGGTAAAATATAGTAATAAATCTAAGTGCATTTATAGCCTATCATATAATTTAATAAAGTACCAAATTTGATTGTATTCCTATTTATAATTTTATCGAATAATGAACGTTGAATTGTTTCGCAACATTTTTTCATATAAAGTTTTCCTAACACCTGAAGGTATTTTCCCTGCTTTGAGCCTTGCAAGTTGCAAGAGTATAAAATTTCCGGTTACACAAAACCAAAATTAGCCCTTCCTTACTTGTTTCTCCTTACACTGTCCCAATATCGAAACAAAATCCCAAGTTTCAATCAAAAAGTCGAAGTCGAAAGTCAAGTCGAAATTTCAAATTTCTTTAAAATGTCAGTAGGCTTTATATGTGTTGAAACCTCTACTCAAAGATGGTATAAAAATGTATACATACTACAACAAATTTTGTCAGAAAATAAAAGAACAATCCCAACTAAACTATTCAAACCTAATTTTTGCATATGCTACAATGAAATAATAAATAACAAGTACGGAAGCTCTAAGTTCGTAAGTGTAACCGAACATTTTATATTCTTGCAACTTGCAAGGATCTAAGCCCGGGAAATTACTTCAGGTGTTGGCAAAATTATATTATATATTAAAGAAAGTCCCATTCAACCCATTTTTTACACAAAACAATACTTTTAAAAAGAGTTTCACTCTTTCGCTGAGCAAACACTCTCCTCATTATTTCATTTTCGACTATATATACGACGCGGTGAGTCATTATTTTCGATAAAAAGTCAACTATACTCAGTGGGGTCCACATTTTCAGTATTTAGGGGCTTGAATAGTTTTGGTTCGATTTAGAGAATTTTTGTAACAAGGTGGCATACTTTAAACGTATATTCACGCAAAGTTTTACACCGATATAACATTGTTGCTTGATTTGCATAGTGGAAAGTTAAAGAATCAGATGGAATTTAAAATGGTGTTATATTGGAAATGCTCTTGGTTGTAATCCGATTTCTCCCATATTCGCACTATCATAAAAATATGAGAAGAATGGTATATACCGAATTTGGTTAAAATCGGTTAAGCAGATATGGGTGGGCGGTTCCACACCCACTGTATAATTTTGAAGTCATCTCATACCATCCCAAGGATAAAATTTAATGTCTCTAGCGCGTTTAGTGCTTGATTTATCGGGCTTCTAGGAGTTTTTATCAGTGCCGTTATATGGGGAGTGGTCGGGGTTGTAACCCGATTTCACCCATTTTCACACCGTCGATAAAGGTGCTAAAAACATTTGTTGCTCAGCGAATTTTATTATTATGGCTTGAGCGGTTTAGGAGATATGCACATTAAACATATTAAGCGAAGGAACCACGCCCAGTTTTTAAAAAAAAAATTTAAGCTGCACTTTAATGTGATCCTGTATAATAAATAACAGTCTTGTATCTTCCTGTGGAAATTAGTTATGGCAATTTATTTGTTTTTGATAAATGGCGCTTTGTGGGCGTGGCAGTGGTCCGATTACGCCCATCTGCAATACCAACCGTCTCACGGTACCAAGAAACATGTCTACCAAGTTTCATAAGGATGTCTCAATTTTTACTCAAGTTACAGCTTGCACGGATGGACAGGCAAACGGACAGACAGTCACCCGGATTTTAACTGGTCTCTTCATCTTGATCATTTATATATATATATAAGCAAGATATAGGCGATTAGTTGTAGGGGATACAAACAACCGTTAGGTGAACAAACTAATCTACACCGTAGCAACATGTTGCAAGAGTATAAAAAAAGTCCAAAAACATCCTAAAAGAGCTCTTCGTTTTTTCAACAAGATATCACATCATCCAGAACCAATAACGAGATTAAAAAAGTAGCAATATTCTTGTGTGTAACCAAGAACTGTAAAAATTATGACAATGTTACCAAAACCTTCTTTTTAGTATCCGTCGAAAATTAGAAACGAGTCTTTAATTGTAATAGTTGTTGCTTTACCAAAAATTTGCAATCTATTTTGGTTTTAGAAACACTTTCTCACTTCAATATCATAATTGATGATTTTCTATGAAAATTCGAAAATAGAGCCTGAATATGGTCAACAAATTAAATTGAGGCACATGCTCAGCTGAATTAAAGACTTTCGGAAACAAAAGATCATGAATAACTTTTACTTTCAAGTGAGAAAAATGCTGTTGGTGAAAAAAATAAATCTCAGCAAAGTAAAGGCAAACGGATCTCAAAGAATTGACACAGTTTTATTAATGACAACAAATGCAACAAAACAAACAACGACAAATTGAATAATTTAACAATAACAATGTATTCCCATTTATAGCTGCACTGAATGCACAACAATGCAATGTTCAATTCAATTATGCATATCGGTAATATATAAGTAATATATTCATATTGTAAGGAATTATAATTTCAGTCAAAACAATTAGTGAAAACGTCGCGATTGTCAAGTTGATGTGATACTGCAATATAGCAGACACACACAAACAAACGTGTACCATAAGTGTGTGTGTGTTAATGCAGGCATGTGAATGCATAGCTTACAACAACAATAAAAGCTGCGCTAGCTGTCACGTACACTTCCTTGTTGCACGCAATCACCCACATAAGCGGCTGCAAGCAGCACATGCATTCAGATTCAACTTTTAAACATATATAAACACACACATATATATGTATATACATATGCACGTTTATATGTATATATGTACGCGGTTATAAATGCATTGCCGTTAAATACAGAAGTGTTGCTGCGCTTTCCTAGAACGAAATGCAGAAGCCGTTGAACGTGTCAGTGACAAATGTCAATTGTTGAATGCCACCAGTAACAACAACAACAACTAAAGCACTGCTTTTTGTTGTGCCAACAGCGCTAATTTTTCAACACGATCGCCTGACTGACTGACTGACTGCGCGTCTGATTGAGTGTGATTTTAACTATGCATGCGTTCTGCGCATTGCAATAACACGCCGATGGCAGCAGGTGAATTATTACTGCAGAGTTGCCAGTGTGGATGATTTTAGAAAAACATAAAAATTTGTTTTCAAAATTTTAACCTGCTAACATTCCAAAAACTCAACGGATTAATGATAATAATAATAATAATAACCCAACGAATACCCTCCTCCCGCCCAACCGACGCGAGGGGCGCAATCCGCATACGTGCGGAATTAGCCGAGTCAGAAAAGGCAAGAGAGTTTTTTAAGTGTTGAGATCTAAAACTGCTCAGCTACAGAAACAAAAATTTCAACAGCCAAGATCTAAAGTTACAATATAATAAATTGTAACATTTTCATTCATTAAGAGAAAACAATAAAGTCTTTTTAATTTTGAAAAGTGAGTCAGATAAGTCAAATGTGCTGGAATGAGAATTAAAATCATGACATATACGGCGGAATGGCTCGTTTAGTTCAAAATTTGATCTACAGGATTTTAGCAGTAAAGGTCTAAAATGCCTCGAAAGGCGAACCGGGATATTAAATTTAATTTCAGACCGGAGAAAAGAACTGCAAACAGTTCCATTCAAAAGTTTCACTAAGAATATTATGCCAAGCATTTCCCTACGACTAGAAAGGGTAGGTAGACTAATAAGTTTGAAACGACTAGTGTATGGAGGTAGACTTACCCTAGCATCCCATCGGAAATGCGCTAAGGCGAAATGTAAAAAATGTTTTTGAACAGACTCTAACTTGTCAGAATGGATTTGGTAGCTAGGGCTCCATACAACAGAGCTATATTCCAATATAGTTGTATAAAGTGTTTTAGTAATACACGGACTTTAGACCAACGTTTAACAAAACTGAGGACAGCTTTTGCTTTCAAGACCATGGTGTCAATATGAAGACAAAAATTAAGCTTAGGGTCCATATTAACTCCCAAATCAACATAGTTAAAAACTTGCTCCAGAATATAGTGTTTTATTAGATAAGAAGAGAGGTGCACAGATCTACGGGAAAAGCATATCATCTTACATTTATTCAAATTCAATGGTAAATCATTTCTATCACACCATGCAACCAAATTGTTTAAATCTGTTTGCAACAGACACCTTTCCTCAGTTGAAGTGTATGATTTAAAAAGCTTTACGTCGTCAGCGTATAATACAATTTTTGAGAATTCAATTACTGAAGAGATATCGTTAATAAACAACAAGAACAGTATCGGGCCAAGTTGACTACCTTGCGGAACACCTGAAGAAACATTAATTGTATCTGAAGGTGTCTCCTCAAATATCACTCGTTGTATTCTATTATAAAGATAGGAAAATACCCATTGAAGAAATCTTGGCTGAAAGCCCAGCAGATCAAGTTTATGTATGAGAATCGAGAGGTTTACTTTATCGAAAGTTTTGCTAAAGTCTGTATATAACATCCGTCTGCTTATGTTCCCTAAAACCCAATGATACATGGTTTACATATTCAAGCAAGTTTGTTAGAGTCGATTTCGCTTTATGAAATCAATGCTGAGATGAGGAAATTAACGGAGAAATCGAAAAGGTTATATGGTCAGTGATGATAGCTTCAAATTAGATTAGCCTGTAAGGGGCGATTTTTGGGAATCAAAGAAAAACTAATGTATAATAATATTAAATATTTTTCGGTTAACACGCTGTAGTGATTTGGCCTTCTCGGTTGGTGAAACTTAACAACCAAAAAATCTCAACCGAAAAATATTGTTTCTACCAAAAATTTTTTACCGATTTTGGCCTCATGCCAAAACTTGACTTCTGGTAGTAGGTGCTCATATATTATTTGATAGTGATCAGATAATTTGTCTCCGAGTAATCACTCAAGCAAGTTTAAAAAAATAAGTTACTGAAGAACCTGAACCACTCAGTTCAAGATACACTTTAGAAGGCTGTAACTCAAAAAAAACTTGAGATTTTAAATTTGAGTATGTTTTTTTTTTAAATATAACCTATCGAAATATATATCAAAAATAAATTATATGTTTATATAATTTCACACCAGATGTGCTCTTAAAATTTTTAATAAGATATTTATCACAAGACAAAAGCTGCCTTTTTACTTTTAAAAATTATATTTTTTTTTTAATTAACGGCAACACCATTTGCTATAAATAACTGCATATATATAGTGCGTGTAGAAGCCACTATTTGTACGAAAGAATGCTTTTGTGTTCACATAATGCTTCATATATTCATAAATATATACATACATGTGGGTATGTGTCTCCATTCTAAAAAAGAAATTAATAATAAAGAAATAAATAATATAAAATAATGAACATGTATCGTATGCGAAGTGAAAATTAATAAATGTACAACAACAAAGCAGTTAAAAATTAGCACTTGTCAGCTTTGAAAGCAATCTATTGAAAATAGTGGGAAGGCGACAAGTACGCAGATGTAGTATTGGAATATCCGAATAGTCGGTCGCACATATTTATGCGCACATTTATTAGTATGTATAATTTTTGACAGACAAATAGAAACACAGCGAAAGCGAATAATACTGAAATAATTTAACAAAGTTTTGTTATTCTATTTTAAACTCTTTTCATTCTTACTCTAATAAGCCCATATATAACCTAAAGAACGCTTCCATTCCAGTATTCGGCAGATAAACCTTCCAATAACGTAATTATTTGCACTCAGATTTTGGATTAAGCAGTCCATGTTTTTTGAATTTTAAAAATTATTTGTAACAATAAAATTTTAACAGCAAGAAACTATTGTAGTTTTTTAAACTTGGCGTAGACTAAATTGTCCAGAAACCGATATTTTTTGATGATTCAAACATTCTGAAGGATTAAGTAATGTCAGCCATCCTTATATTTAGCTTCAAATCTTTTATTTGCAGGCATAAGTAGATTACTAACTACAAAGATGCATGATCGTTAAGCTCATGTATTAAGCATCTTTTATTAAAATTAAAAAATCCCCATATTTCAGTACAAAATACCTGTTTCATACTAGCCCAAAACAGATGCATACCTGTTTAGTTGAATTTATACTTTTAAAAGATACTTTCCTGACTAGTTCGAATTTGGTATTTTTTCAGACTAGTCTGCTTTTAATAACATAAGGGATGTTAATTGTCAGCTTGTAATAAAAGATATGCCTCTTTCATGGTAGTCCAATATAGCTACATAACTGTTAAGTTCTATTTACATTTTCAGGAGCATTTTTAATTGAATTCTGCTCTCTTTTTGAAGCAACTTCCAAAAAAATTAAAATTGGTAAGGATCTGATATTTTTTTGTCTAGTTCGATTTGAGTGTTTTTCCGACTAGTCTGTCTTTAAAATTTACAAATATAAGCATTCATGGCTACATACAATATATACTAGCACATGACTGTCGTCTGACAAACGGTTTATTTGACTAGCAACTGCCGGTACATGCTTTGCATGCAAAAATATACATAACGCCACACTATTGTCTTTTCACCTCCCCCATTAACTAGACGTTATCTATTCTGCCCATCTATTGCCTAATGAACTCATAAGTATCCGGCGTTATTTTTCTGTTTTTTGTTTTTGTATTACAAATATTACTGCTTGTGTTCTTTAGTTTCATTTTGATTCATTTGCTGTTTCGCATATATCTATTTGTTTGTATGAATGTATGTGTGTACACATATTGCTTATAAGACTTTGATTTCTTTACACTTTACTTGATTTTTTTGTTATATATATTTTTAAATATTTTTTAACCATTTGTTTGCTGTTTTGTGTACTTAGTTATTCAAATTTCATATTGAATCACGCACGTTCATATTATTTATTTTATTGTCATTTATCTACACATATGCACACACTTATACAATCTCCGTGGAGAAATTTTGTATGTCAAGATTTTTGACATACGTGCAATTCAGCGAATTTGAATTCAGAATAAAAATAATTATGCGTGGCTGCGCTGTGTTGGCTAATTAAAAATTCAAAAGTCTTCTCATTCATAAATGAGAATTTGAGTAAGTCGGAAAATGGAAAAAATCATAAAAATTCACAGGAAAAATAAAAAACGTACTTACATTTGTGTATAAATTATTAATGTGTATGTAGATACCTAGCTCAAGCCTGCGGCAACACTAGTACCAATTAAAAGCTTAACACATTTATCATAAATTCTTTTCCAAACACCGACAATATTCAAACGTAGTGTTGCCAACTGCGTTTCCCTGCTATTCGGCTATTAAGCCAGTTTAGCCGTGTTAATTATACACACATCGGTATGTATTACAAATACTCAATATACAGGTATAATATATATCGTTATTACTCATCGGTTTGCTTGCAACATGTGCCAAATTAAAAATGCCGCAAGCTGATTGGTTCTAGCACCCACTTGTCTCATTTTAATTTTGTTTGGTGGGTTTCGGTGCATTCAACCGGTGGTGTGTGAATAAAGCAAAGCCTGGTGAACATTTAATATACCATTTTTCACCTGTATGTAATTGTCACTGTCAATGCAATCGTAATTGTAATTAATAGCTGCCGGTGGTGCAAGTGACAAAAATATTAGTGAATTTTTATGAGTTACCCACGTTTGCACAGGCATCCGCACTTCATACTCGCATATAGACATTGGCCAATTGCAGTTTTTCATATTCTTTTGCAAGCCAGTACATTGATAGTTTGAGGGTTCATATTTAACATTGAAAATATATGTATGGCTGGGAAATCCGAACTATTTGCAAGCCTGGTGATTAAGATGTAGCAACGGCTTTTAGTAAAACGAATCTTAATTTGCACTCGGAATCATTGACACTCATTTTGTGAGACAAAAGTTGCACATATTGAATACTCATATTTTTTCGGTAAAGTGGATTTTATTATTCAACATAGCTGCCACTAAGAACATAACACCGATCATGAAGATCTTCCCACCATTATTCTTCGCCTATACTTTTGCAGTACAATATGTATTTTGCATAAAAATAGGCCCATTGTGTTGTTTATCTCTTCACTGATGCTTTCTTTTAACGAGCAATCTCTTCAAGTCTGAGAACTGGAAACAGTCATGGAGATCAAATCCGGTGGCTGCGGAAAATATGTGAAGCCCAATTCATACAAATTTCGTATTTTTCTGTCTCTTCTTTCTGGTTTTCTTCTACTTCAACTCCGCCTTGTGATTATACTTCAAATATTGCGATACAACTCTATAACAGGCGCTTCTGATCGTTCTCAAGATAGCTGATGGATTATTCCATACGACTCTAAGGATATATGCACTACAACTTTTCCAGCTAACTATATAAAAGCTATGTATTTCAGTTCCTCGTATAGACTCCCCATTGAAATGATTGAGCTATTGTTACATGATGAGAAAATCGGTTTTAATTTATGTGTATCATATTTATTGATTATTATGAAAATTATTTGCTTAAAGTAACAATATAAAAATCACCAATATCTATTGCAAAATTAAAACTCGCTTCAATGCAATTTGTTTATCGATAAAGCGTGGGAAATTTATAAATAAAGTGCATACTTGTGCTTGTTCGTTGTGAAATTTTTTCAAAGTATTCAAATGATAAGTAATGAGTAAATCAGTAGCTTATCAAAAGAAAAACATTTGATTATTGCTCCAGTCAATGCGAATTCTTTATACAAGCTGTCGCATACTGCAAATATTCGCTAATATTGAGTGGAAGGCTATCGAAGTTCAAAAAGTTATTTATGTGGTATTTGTGAAAAAATAAAAAGCTAGTAAGGGAGATCTTAGCTTGAGTCCATTGAAAAATTATATACTCTCGTAATTTGTCAGGAATAAATGCATGATAAATTTGGGATATATAATAATAAGATAATATAACTTCGATATTAGTTTAGTTATTTCTTTAATTTTTATTATTATATAGTTTCTTTAAGATATCTTGCTTAGTCATATCGAAATATTCACTATAAAATCAATCTTTCTAACAAAGATCAATATAATCGTCACCGTTTTGGAGTAGAACTGATAGATTTAGGTGAAATATGCAACGTTTCGTTCGATAACTTGGTGTCATTTCGAAGATAATTTCATAATGCGATCGATTGTATCAAGCTTCTCTTGAGGTCAATTTTTCTCCAGCAAAATCATTTACCGTAAACAGGAACAGATAGTAATCGTTTGGTGACAGATCAGTACTATAAGGTGGATGCAATCGGCGTTGCTTGATGGAACACAATACCTCTCCTATTGGCCAAAGGCGGCGACACCTGAGCAATTGCTTCCTTCAATCGCGTATCCCTCCATGTCATCTCTACAACATGTTGGCTGCATATAGTTTCTGCTGTCAACAACAAGTGACTTTGTTAGTCTCTTCATATTTAAGAAGCAAGCTTTAAATGAAAATAGAATAACAGCACGCTGTATTATTCAGATATAATTTCCACTCTCATAGCCATTGTTTCGGAGCGCCTTAATTCCGACACTTTCATAGGGTTGATCGGAAATTGAATTTCAGGCTGAATGCAATTTATACCCAAATGCAAATTGCTGATAACAACAGACGCACAGTAACTCTTCAGGTGTCTAAAGGAAAGCTTTCTCGAAGATTCACGAGTGTTCCTGAGCGAGTTTTGCATTCAAACAAATGAAATCACCTCATCGATCTGAGAGCGAAACTACTCTAGTACACAAATATTTGAATTAAATTCATTAATTCGAACACAGGTGTCTTGCTGACCTATTTTATGTCCTTCTGTTGCTTTTCTATTTTGTTGTAAACAAATCAGAAAACAGATCACAATATGTTTGCCTTTCATTTTGTTGTCATTGACTGCCCCCAGGTAGTATATATCCCAATTTATGTGAAACATTGTTGTTGTAATTGTAATTTTTGTCGTTGCATACATTTTATTTGATCAAAAATCCTGTGACAACATGCAAATCGACATGAACACATTTGAGTATGGAGCAGCAGCGACAGCAACAACGACAGCTACAGCAACAACAAAACGATAATGAAGTACTGGCAACAGCAACAACAATAGTAATACCAGCAGCAACAACAACAGCGCCAGCGACATTGAAGGAGACAAACAATCAGCGAGACCACAAAAAAATAATTGTTAAGGCAAACAAATGACAACAGCAACAACAATCGCCAAGTACTCGCAAGCAATTGTTACAATTGCAATAAAAATCTCATCTGAAATGTGTTTATGAGCGTGATGGCAAGCATGTGGGCAACAACAAAGCACAGCGGTGGCAAAGCAAGCAACTTGTCCACACACACACATACATACTCAAACAGAGAGACACAAATCGCATATAGACCGAAATGACATTAGCAATAAACCATGGCCAGAATGACAATTGTTGCAGCGACAATAAAAACAAAAACAAAGCGCATAAAAATGGAAAATAAATGGAATATAATAAAATAAACTGCAATGAATGTGGAGCTGAGCAAAAGGAGAAGACTGTTGCGATGAGGAGACGCTAGGGAGAGAGCGGTACAACAGCAACATATTGAAGAAAAATAGTTAGCATTTTGTCACCCAAAATGATCGAAGAGATATGACTGAAAAAGTGAAGCAATTGAGATTGATTGCTGCAACAAAACTGCGCAACAACTGCCTGCATGTGCGAGTATATTCCATAGAAACATACATGCTACAGCAGCATGTGTTACACATTGAACAAGAGCGACACAAACAACGTATTGCGACCAGCAAACCATTTTTACATGAAATTTACCAACTACTGGCAGCGCACACACACATATGTATATTGGTTACAACGACCAAAACAACAACATATATTATATGAGCAGCAACAACAATAATGCTTGCCACAACAATGGTGGCAACGACAATTTGTCACAGCTGCGTAGGCAGTTTGCTTCACGAAATTACCTTTTTCTTAACTACCCCGAGTCAGCAGCGAAGATAAAAACAACAACAATACCAGCGGCGTCCGTCATTCTCGTATTTAGATGACGCAGCCGACGTGTTGCCTAGCTGTCCGCCTGCCACTCAGCCCAGCACTGCAAAGCAATATGCAACACGCTTGCCACCAACCTGTGATCTGGAAGAGTTTAGCCTAATTTGCTACGAACGGGTTAAGGCGCAGCTGAGCTCTAATGAAATGTGCCGCTGGTTGAGTGTTGTTATTATTTTTGCAGTTGTTTTGACATTACCTTTCTTGTGGTGGATGCAAAGCTGCAGTTGCGCTTGTTGCTATTGTTGTTGGTGAGTACTTGGCAATGGATTGTCATGTCATATCAAATGCGGCAAGCAGGTAAACGAGCCGAACATTCAGTCAGCGAGTGCATGAAAAACTGACATCCAAGTGTTAATACATACATATATATGTTTATCTATCTGTATATAAAGGAATTGTTGAGTTACGTTTACGGTTAAGTGATGGCATTGGCGCGTTTATGCCACTGTTATGCGCATGAGTAGACTCATGCAAAACTGGTACAATTGAAGTAATATGTGGTAAGGAAGGACAAAATCCGCACGAAACCACAAATTAGATACCCTCACTCATAATTGTAAAAAGTGGCGTCGGAAATTAATATTCGACATGGATTTGTTTCACTAAATTACCTGGTTAATCAAACGAGATACCCGCTTGACCTCTCGCAATATTATACCATATATGTATATGTATATATGGAACAAACATGTAAATAAGAGCAAATCTATAGTATAGGAGCTGATTTCATCCATTTTTAGAAAATGGTTATCAAATTAAGAGAGGTGTATATATTACCAAATTTTATTTCAATGTTTTTCTAATCCTTTATGTATTTTTTCTAAGATCAAATAAGTTCAAATGGTAAAAACTTTATTGCAAAAGCAGATAACACCAAAGCCATTATGCAAATTTTCAACTGAACCGTACTGTAGACTAATGTATTATGCTTCTAAACATATCGTTATAAGAATCTATTTCATCGTGTGTAGTCTGTTTTTATATTATTATATATTCCTTGGTAAGACACAAAAAACAATCCTACTTTTGTTGATCAAGGCACGATTTTTTTGTCGATTCTGTACTTGATCCAAAATAACAATTTCGGCAAGAAAGAATAAACCGCAGCCACAAAATAGGCTGTTTTCATTGTTGATAGTTGTGCTGAGTACCAGATATATAAATTCGTCCAAATTTTCAATTTCAAGACTTTTATGACATGGGTGCGCTCAGTAAATCAGTCTGAAACATCCCGTGGCATCAGTGGCTGGAATTATTTTCCTATTCTGACTAAATTAGATTTTGCCGAAATCGAAGCATACTAGCAACACCTTTTATCATTGGTGTCGATCTGTTTATCACGTTCCCAAGGTTTGATGATAAACCTCCGATCAATAAAATACTTCCCATACCTAATGCTTCAAACAGTCACCGACGCAAAATCGTAGACCGAATCAGCTGATACGACCTATCTTATGAGAGCGCAATATAAATGAACACTCACCACCGCTTCTACCGTCTGCTTCTACGGATCGTACGGTAGAATATCCGCGAAAATTGGATGGTAGAATACGGATTGAGTCCGTGTCACCATATTTAAATAGTTCCGTCGGTATTTAATCGGATTTCGCCAAAATAGGATAATGGAGAGGCGATTCAATCGTCTTCGTATCTTATACTATGTTTGATTTACTACTCTGTGAAATGTTGTCACTATATTTCATTCTCTCTGGATACTTTGTTAAACACTTGGATATTATTAAATGTATTGAGGAATACTAAACAGTAGTGAAATTATATTTAAAAAAAAAAGCTTTCAAAAAAGTTACCTTCAAAACCTTGCTATCATAATATCAACAAAAAATATCATATCTAACATATCATAAAAATATTAGATTATCATTTACACATTCCACATGTACATATATATTTACTCGTATAATGTACATTCACATACGATTTGAAATGCCGTTGAACTCTGCTAAAACAACATATCAAAAAAGTCAAATCACCATGCACTTAACTCACATTCATAATTATGGACCTCAAAGTCGAAAAATTTGTTGCAAATTTTTTGCCAAATATTGTTTTCTAAGAAATTTGTGTCCATTAATGATACAGTAAGAGAGATATCGTTCTCAGTATCCCCATATGTACATATGTATAAACAAAACAAAATTCATCTGTGTAAGTGTAGTTAATAATGCGATTGTATACATCTAAATATGTACATACATACATTACGCAACATTGTGTATGTGTTATGTAGATACATATATACCATATGTGCAGTGTGTGCGGCACACCGGTGTTCCTGTTGCGAATTCTCGCTTTGAAAATAAAAGTGAATTTATCACGCATTCGTGACTAATTTCAATTTATGACAAAAAGCCACAAACGCGCGCACAATTCACACGAAAGAGGGGCTCGCGAGTGTGACACAATAACAGTCAATATAAACATGTGTATTTACATACATATGAATGTGCACAGCCGACCAACAAATAATAATTTGAATTTTTCCTTCTTGAAAACATACTTACTATATAATATTTTGTTTTTGTTATGGATTGCCGATTGTTTATGCACTTGAAATTATGAAGTGTGCAGCCACATTTGTTTTGGTGTTAAGTTGCCGATTTCATGCAACATTTCGCTGGCTGCCACACTGATAGTGGAGACACAAATCGTTTATTAAGAGTTTATGGTGTGTGTGAGAATGTTCGAAATGCATATATTAACAGACTTTATGTCAGTGTGTAATTATCGTATATATTTTATTTGTGAACTTAATTGATTCGGAAATTACAACAAGTGTGAGTGATTGTGTGAAGATTTTAGATATGACTTCAGAATTCGATAATATAGTCGATAAACTTGAGTTTAATTATGTATGTAACTCTGATTATTTTCTCATTTAAATATAATTTAAAGCTTTGAGAGGATCACTGGCTCTGGAGTATAACAAGTTTAGTGGATGTTTTTCTAAAACTAATCCTTGATGTATAATTGGTAGTTCTTACATTTCTTATTCCGATTAATAGAAATTGTAATGCACACAATTATAGCCAAGTGGGTTTAAAGTATGATGCAAGTCTCCTTCCGATTTCACATGAACGGCGGAAAAATAAGTCGGTATGCAAGTATTTAACAGTACAAGATAATATCAAGTCAAGTGGTGTATCGTGGAAACAGTCCTTAAAGACAACACAAAGAAATTTCGAGTATTAGCCCAAGATTTCACAAAATTTTTTCTTGAAAGTCCTAATTATTGATATTGAATATTATCCATGATATATGTATACCACACGGTGATGACATACAAATAAGCCTGAAATTAAAGAATAATTTACTCTACAAACGGAAGAAATTAGGGAAGCTTACAGTTGATAACATTTGCGAGAAGGGTTGCCACCTGTGGAAAATGTCAAAAATCTTAATGAAATCACATAATAACTACACTATTAGTCTCTCACTAACTGGGTTTAACGAGGCTTAGAGCAACTAAGTAATTTTTAATTAGAGTTGCCACCTTTTCAAAATAATGTATTTAATTAGATACAAAAAAAACGTCAACTTCGACTTCACCGAAATTATAAAACCCTTCACAGTTGCATAAAAATAATGTTATCGTGATTTTGATCGGTCAGTTTCAGGCAGCTATACGCCGATTTGAACAATTTGTATGGATATTGTAGATATGCCTTAGCTCAAAGTCTATGTCAAATTTCGTGACGATAACTTGTCAATAAAAACAATTTTTCATATTGTACATTGGAGAATAATTTGTGCTAAGATTCGTGACGATACCTTGTCAAGTTTTCCATGCAAGGACTTGAGTTGGATCGGTCAGTCTGTATGGCAAATAACTATATATTGTATATGCTTTAGTTGTCTAATTAAAAAAAAATTTCGGGGATTGTGGCGATAGTTCGAAGAAGGATTACCATTTTTGAAAATAGTCGAAAAAAACCACCGAATGAAATATTCGACGCAAAATTTGATGAATGTTTGACCACATCGCCAATAATCTGTTATTTTATGATCTGTTCTCTAACACGATCACAATGATTATATTGCTACTTATTCACTTAAAAAAGTCAAATACACCAAAAATAAATCCGAAGTAACTCAGATAGACGCCACCTTTTGGTTTTTCAAAGTAACATTAGCTTTTGAGAAACATATAGGTCGAATATTGAGTCTTTGTTAATTTTCATCATCCCAAATCCCAAATTGGTGGTGACAATCCAGACAAATATCAAATCACTATTATTAAAGCGTCTCATTATTAAGAAATATTCTCCAAATACGCAAATAAATTTCCTACTTTGAATTCTAAAAAACTCAAATAGTCTTTTCTTTATTTGCAATGCGCCGCACAAAAAAAGGCGTCGAAATTTTGCTCGTTAGTTTTTGAATACGCGTTATTCATATATCGTGCTTTTTTTTTTTTTTGCTTCAAAATGAAATATTTTGATCAAAAAATATTATTTCTAGCCATTTTCCTCTTTCAACCGCGGCGTCCGCACGCTAGTGAAGACTGCCCAATCGGTAACTGCAACAACGCTGGTAAATGCGCGCTCGACGGCAACGGCATAGAATGCGCCTGCGTGGCCAACTACTTCAGCGGAGCGCGCTGTGAACAATTCATTAACCACTGTGAGACGAACCCTTGCCGCAATGGTGCAACCTGCGAGCCGGCGCTGGGACAATTCCTCTGCAAGTGTGTGGAGTTATGGGGCGGACAGCGCTGCAACATGAAGAATATGCCGACTTTTACGAAAATGCACGTGCTTTTCAATCCGGTCGGTGTGTTTGGCGAACGGCAGAATTTTCTGCTAACCGTGGAAACTTTGGGTCAAACAAATTTCATTTACGAGGCATATACGCCAAATTGTCTCATCGACACCTTTGAATCTTATCCAAAACGGAAGAGCAGCTTTCGATATACGAGGGACTTGAGGGCTGTTGCTCGTTCATTGGGTTTATTGCATGCTGGACGTTTACCATATAAAAGCGGTTACTATCACGAAAGCTATGAAAGTTTCTGGGAAGCGGGTGCATTGAGTATAACAGTGCGTGTCGCCGATTTGGAGTCGAATGCACTATATGAGCAGTCCTTTGCATTATATATTATACAGCCGGCGGATGTGCCTTGCATACCGGATATTGGTTTCATGCATGGCTCCGACCCCCAGGAACCACTCATGATAGATATAGCGCGCTTCAACGTCTTCAATGCCATTATACACAGGCATTGCTCGCCGAACTCACGTATGGAAATGGAGTGGACTGTGCACAATAGCATCGGAACAAGTGAGGATGCAAGTGTTCTAAAAATCAGTTTAATATTTTTACAGTAGCTTTCAGTTCTGTTGTATGAATTCGGCAATACTGGCAAGAAACAGTTGAAGGTTAAGCCTTACCGCTTGTGGTTCAACTATCACGGCGCTGTGGCACAGTCATATATGGTACGTGTAAATGTTGATGAGTACTTCGACGACATGGTAGTGCATAAAAAAGTTCGGGTAAGTTTTATTGGCCTTAGTTTTTTAATTTTTTATCAATTACATTTATTTTTGTTTAACAGTGTTACATTTTCATTATGTCCAAACCAGTTTCGGCTTTTATCTTAGGTGGCACCATACGTGAAGTGGGCGTTCGTCAGTCATTTCACTTGGATGGCTCAAAGAGTCGTGATTTCGGGCTCTCGCCTTCAGTTGAGCAAACCATGAAGTACAAATGGAGTTGCGCCTCGAGCGATGACAGTTCAAATAATTACTGTGGACCACATATGGGAACAGGTTGGTAATCCTACGTCTGCATTAGACGATGAATAGAATAATAATGGCAGCTAGTAAAACAAAGCCGTGGAATCAAACCCTCATTAGCATCTTAGTACAATAAAGATTAAGAAAGATACCTTGATTCTACAGATTCTTTAAACCATTATAACGATGAGGAAAATAGTTTTCTAATCCCACCATTATCTTAATGGATTGATTTTTACAATCTTTAGCAAACAACAAATCTTATGAGACAGATCTCATAAGAATGTTATATTGACATATGAGTTAATTTCAAGATTCCTCTAAAACCTCTTGGAGTTTCAAGACCCTCAGCAACAAAAAAGTGCTGCTTTTAAGTAGACCTTGGGATATGCGAATAAGTCAAAAGAAAGAGTTTTCGTAATTCGTTTGACGACCAAGACCTTCACTTTAGTTAGCCTCTACGAAGGATAAATGTGGTTATCATTAACAAAGAGTCAGGCCACCATAATACTGATATGGCGATTAGGTTATCCTGTGGACCTCATAACGCATATAATTAATATTTATTTATTGCTCTCCGAAATGGTGGTTATGTCCAAGCGAAGACTCTGAACTCTAATCACAAGATATCTAAATTTTCTTAGGACCTTTTTACAGCAACTGCTCATGTTTTCATCAGGTACGTAGATAAAGACTCTGAAAGTATTATATTACTAACCAGACCAATTTAGAGCTTCTTTCTTAAATTTTGTACATCTTCTTTACCGCTATTTTAGGCAGCATTCTTCATATACCAGACGGTGTACTTCAGGTCGACAAGTCTTATACATTTAGCTTTCGAGTTAGCTCATATGTCAGCTTAACGCAGCAAGATGTAGCAAAACAAATCATTAAAATTACAAATGAGCCTAAACATTATGTATACATCGTTTGTGTAAGAAATTGTGGAATGGGTACTTTTGCCGCCGGACGTAAGGTGCATCTACGTATGCACTGCGTCACTTGTACAGCTGAACCCACGATTACATGGGAAGTAAGTGGCGGCAGCGGCATACTTAAGAACGCCCATCGTCTCGGCTTTATGCCTCCAACTAGCGGAAGTGTAAAAGTTGAAGCATCAGTAACCAATGGTGGTATGAGCGGAACAGTTATAGTAGAGCTGACTCACAACGCACCTCCTGAAGGTGGACAATGCAAGGTTGAGCCCAATAATGGCGTCGAATATGAGACTGAGTTTCATATAAAATGCACGGACTTTGAGGATCCTAATATGCCGATCTCTTATCAATACATAGCAGAAACCTTCACATTCGATCGCACCAACGAACGGCTAATGAATACCAGACTGCCAGTAACAAGTAGCATTAAAATTGTGGTTTGTGACTTTCTTTTCGCTTGCACCGAAACACAAGTATCTGTGAGCGTGTCCGCCATGCAAGTGCCGCAAGATGAAGCATCACTCAAGTCGTTTCTAGTTCGACCGGATAGTAATATAGGCAAACTCTTACTGGAAGGCGACATCGAGCGCGCCATGGTGCTAACAGAGGTGTTGACACGAAACATGCGCACGCTCGCAATGGCAGAGATCATATTCTATCATTTGAGGTGGCTCGAGTTGGAAACACTGCTCCGCGTCGAGCAATTAACAAAAATAACTAGGAATTTCTTAGCACCACTACAACCGCTGGACAATAAACGCGTCACTATTTTCACTAAATTCCTGCGTATGATCGCAAATGGATTTTACTTCATCATTGTGGACAGAGAGTACCAGGAGCTACTACCTGAACCTTATGAATTACTTAACAATCAAGTTGTCGACATGATTGCTGAATTCTCAGCTAAGCTTGAAGATATGCCACCGATCGTACGTATCGAACCTGCAAGCAGTGGTTCGGCAAATCGTTTAAATGAAAGTTATGCGCCTCTGCCTGATTTCGACGAGACGGTGCTTACGCGCATTGAGCATTGGTTAGATGTTATATTTGAAGTGTTTCGTTGTCTACATTTTGTGGGTATAACGAGCACAGTGATGCATGAGCCCACTGATGATCATTATAAATTGGACAAACCGGGTGTTAAGGTGGACGTTTTCAGTATTGAGGGAACAAAGATGTTGAATTTCAAAACTGAAAATCGTAAAATTGAAATAGTAATGCCTTCAGCGATGCTCGCTGAACTCGAACAAACACTGCAAAGTGCACAGTTACATTTTCAAGTAGTGTCTTTTGAGCGAAACCCGTTTTGGTGGTATCCGGATACGGAATCGCTCGACACTGGCATAATCGCGTTTAGCGTATACAGCAGCGTCGATCCCTTGAGAGAGGAGACAATACTGGAAAATCCTATTGAATTTCGCATGATATTATCCGAAAGCACTACGATGCCGGCACTAAGCACCAATATAGTGGAAGGCTATGTTAACGACACGCTAGATATGCCTATTTATAGCATTGAGATGCCGGAGAACAGTGCTGCAATTGTCAAATTCTCCGATCCCACAATACGACTTTGTGTTAAATTAAAGTTGTGCACAAAGCCGCGAAGCAATCAAGTGCGAAATTCCACAGAGATCGTGCCGGAGAAGAATACATTTCATGTGGTGAACAATAAGGGCGGTAATGTCTGGGCTTACCTCGCTGTAATGGCAGCAGATGAAATCTCTTCACCAAAAACATTTAAATTCGAAACCACCATGCTGAAATGTCTCATGTGGGACTTCAAATTGCGTGATCCCGAATGGTCGACCGCTGGTTGTATGCCCAAATTGAATTTAACCGATACAGCGATTTTGACTTGCAATTGCTATCATTTGTCGACGTTTGCGGGTAAAAAGCATACACAAGCCGCTATGGAAACTAATAGCCCCCGCAAAGTGCTGACACATCTGCCCATCAACGGTTGTATGGTATTGTTTTTCCTAGCGCTCTTGCCACTTTTCGCCGCACTCTTCTGGTGGGCTTACTACACATTGCATCATCACAAGGGAGACTTAATCACATTACTCGATCAGGAAGAGTGTGACATAGAATATGGCATCAATGTGCACATAAGCACCGGTGGTCATTGGCATGCTGGCACCACTGCCAATATCATCCTAATGTTCGCTTTGCCTCAAGGCACACGCAAATTTGTTGTGTATCAGAATCCGCAAAATCCACATCTCGTGCGCAACTCTACTTGCACGCTCCGTTTACCGCTAAGCGGTGACGATTTAGTGCAGCCGCTGCTGGTGAGCATACGCCGTGATAAATCGGGTCGTTACCCCAGCTGGTATTGCCGCAATATCGTCATTGAGGATTATGCCAATGAGGTAATGTGCACCTTTGAAGTCGAACATTGGATAACAACGAAACCCTTAGTTTTGGACGCAATAAATTTTCGTGAAGGCTCGCAGTCCTTCAAACGCACCTTTCGTAATACGCTCGAGAGCCTCTTCATTCAATGGTATTTATTCCAGGCTCTCATTGGCCCGTGGAAATATGGTGAAATGCCCTTGAATCGGTTTGAACGTACTTGTATTTGGACTGTCAAATTAGCCATGACCATTTGCATTGTCACCTGTTACATGGGCACGACGACTTTAGAGACCTATGAGGAAGACCGCGAGAAGTATAAAAATATTGCTTATGATTCGGTTGAAATATTTTTTCTGTGCATATTTTCTTATGTTATTTGCTTTTTTGTTGAGACGGCACTTAAAGCTTTCATTTGTCATGACGAATTGAAGAATAAAAATGATGATGAAAAGTCTTCGAAGGAAGAATAATTAAAATGTCAAAAACATAAATTTTTGCATTCTCTTATTAACGTATGCTGTTGCATTTGCAGTATGTTAATTATGGTTGGGCCAGAGAATGTTAATAAATTATTAATAAATTGTTATCATTTTCTGGTTGGGTTTTATTTTACCGCATACTTTTAGCAGATAATTTTAATGAATTTGAGTACTAACAGAGAATGTTAATGAATTCATAAGTTCTGTTTATGGTAACATACTCTACGGGCATTAACATTAACATTATCGTTTAATCGGAAGTTTGAAAATCTTATGTTAAGTATATGAGAGATTGTGGTAGTATTGACCCAATTTTATATACTTTTGGCAATACAACATACTCTTGACAGAATAAATTGCTCTCTGAGTTTTATTTAAATACCTAGCATACCGTCGCCAACAGGCGTAAAAACAAGCGGATGTTTGAAAACTCTGTGATTAGTTATATGGGGGCTAGGGCAAGTTTTCACCCGATTCTAATTATTTTAGGCAGAAAGATACACTGTTATTAGGAAGATAGGCTCTCTCATTTTTATTAAGATAACTCACATATTGGCTGAAATATGTGATATAAAGTCAAAGCGTTGTGCACTTCTGTCTTCTTCTTTCCAACACAGTCAAAAATGGACCACAAACTTTTTTGTTAGCGTAATTACATACTTGTACACATATATAGATTTAGGTATACCATTAAAAATATTTTACCTGCGGGCAAAAGCTAGAAACACATTTTCCAAGTTAAAGCACACTATACAGCTTTTGCGTATACAAATATGAAACTTTATTAAAAATTATTTATCGAATTTACATAAAAAGCAAGAACACATTGATCAGATAGGTTTAAAAAATAAGATTAAGAATACACCAGACCTTGTTCTTTATTAAACAGGCGCTTGCATAAGAAAAAATAGACTGCAAGGAGAGTAATAGATTATGTGAAAGTAAAGATTTAAATGTAAAAGAAAATGAAGAAATCATAAAACAGAAGAGTCAAAATAAAAACGAGTTTACTGTAAGACATCTCACAAACCACTGAGGTTTGAGGCTCGTGGGAATACAGCAACTTTCGGTCGTCAACATTTTTGTTCGTGTTTGCTTTATTGTTTTTGTTATTAGTATAAGAAATAACATGACTAATTAATAGGGCAAGCGCCTTGCCAGATGTCGCCATGTATCATTTTCGGTGTAATGCGCACCGCCTTCCTGTTCACTTGAACATTGCGTATGCAACCCTTGAAAGTTTTCTTCGTCTTCAAGCCTGGCGCCTTATTGAAAGCAATATGGCCGCCCAAGAAGAGCGGACGATTTGTCTTCGTCAGCGTCGAACCCTCTGAGCCAACACCCGGATTTGTGCTGATGTAATCCACCGAAATCGTAATGACGAATTTCGATTTCACCGCTTGCACATTACGCCACTTACCATCACAATAACTACCGTTATCGGGTAGCGTATAATTGGTAGTGACAATATTTTTCGAATCGGATTTCACGGTGAACACTAGACTATTGTCGATCAACTCCAGGATCATATATGCATTTTTGCCATGCACAGAGAAGAGCAAACCGTCCGGCTCGCGTGGACGGATATCGAAATTGATATTGAAATCAGTGCCGACGGTGAAACGTTCGAAAAGCTTCACGTAGCTCGCCTGTTTGCTAAAGAAAAAACCTTGTTCGACTTCTGTTGAACAGGGCACTGTATGGTATGCTTCCGGTTCTTTTTTCAGATTCACATCATTGAGCCGCAGTTCTTTCAGACAACCATTATAGAAGGGTTGATCTTCTACAACATAATCGATTCTGTCGAAAACTTCAGCCTCCCAGAGTTTTGGCACACCGCCAAGGAAGAGTGCCATGTTTCGCACATTCAACTCATAATTATCCTCCACCGTTTCAGTAATTGAATCTACTTCAATTTGATCGATGAAGAGGCTTATAGTATGGTGTTTGCGTGTCACCTTAACGTTATGCCATTTATTGTCGCTCACTTCCGCTTTGCTGGTGACATTCGCCACCTGTCCTCCAATTTGCACTTGATGATGCAATTTACCCTCCCACAGATAAATTGCTATATAGTCGGGTTGCTGTTTAATGCCCGCATAGAAGAGTAAACCGACGGGGTAGGCAGTCTTGAAATTCAAACTAATATCGTATTGTTTCCGAAGCTTCGTTGGCGGTGATATTTCCAGACGCTGCTCACGCAATGCATAATAACGGTAGCCAGCATCATCGTAATCGACATCGAAGTTTGGATTTGTGGGGAGCTTGCAACGTGGATCTTCTGGCACATTTTGTGGTGGCAATGGATGCAATGGACCTAAAGGTTGCAACGGTTCTTCTGGTTTCAATTCGGGTTCGGATTCAGGTTCTGGTATTAGCTTAATCTTTTCTTCTTGTTCCCTTTCTCTTTCTCGTTCGCGCTCCCGTTCCCGTTCTCTTTCTCGTTCACGCTCTTGCTCTTTCTCCCGTTCTCGCTGTCGCTCTTGTTCCAGTTCTTCTTCTCGTGTCTCAATCATCGGCGGACTTTGCGTAGGCGGTTCTTTCGTTGATTTTGTCGTAGTGCTGGTTGTTGTAACCACTACAGCTGGACGAGATGTCGTTGTCGTAGTAATAGGCGCTTTCGTAGGCGCCAACGGTACTGCAAAGTTACCTGGGTACTCTGGCTCAGGCAATAGCTCATTCGCACCTTCTGGGAAGAACAATGGTATTGCCCCAACATCATAAGCTGTACGAAGCAAATATTAGTTTTCTTTGAAGGTTATATAATAAGCAAAAATGTTACCTAAAATGTCTGTTGGACAATTATTGATATTGCCTTTGCGTTTCTCAGCGCTGTCGGCGAAATTGACTATCTCACCGTTGATGGTCACATCACTAATGCAGCCCACAAAGTACGCCATGGTAGGCAGTGCATTTCGCACTGGTCTATAATTATCTGGTAATCCAGCAAAGAATATATCACCTGCTTGTATATTTAAGGCTTCCGGTGTGTAGGGTAAACTGAAAAGGAAAGCCACAAAAAAGTATTAGGTATGGTTTGAAAATAGAGAGGTATATCACTTGTTTGTTGTTTTCTTAACAGTACTTACCGCTTATCTTCCGTATCATCTATGGATAAACGCAATTGATCGCCGTCATGCTGCACGGTTACCACATGTTCCTCACCATCGTTCAACCGTTTCATATCCGACACAACTTCAGCGCCCATACTACGCAAGGTTAAATAACCATCGTTCAGTGTGAGACCTATATTCGCGCTCTGATCATGATTGGCACCATAGAAGATCAGAGCATCGCGTTGACGGGTCTTGAACTTCAGATTAGCATTCAACTTATTATTGGACGTGACATTGGCTTTACGCAAGAAACCATATTCGTTGGGGGGATATGCCAGCACAGTTGAGAATTTCTTCGGGCAGCCAGGTTTAACGCCATGTGCATGCACATTATTGCCCAGATCCACCTTTGTACCCGAAATCGACACCTCATCAATGCAGCCATCAAAGTTATGTTCAGTAACAACCGAATGATTACGCTTGCCGGGGAAACCACCAAAGAATAGACGTTTTGGTATTGGATTGAATTCCGTTGGACCAGTGGGTATATCTTCTTGTGCCAACATCATGTCGTCTACCTTCAACTGACCACGTCTGCCATCACGTTCGGCTACGACACGATGCCATTTGTCATCGTTGTATAGATCTTGTGTACCCGTCGACATAACGTGATCGCCCAGTTTATAACGGAAGAACACTAAACCGTTCACCAGCTCCACCGACATAAATTGATCATTGCGTCCATAGTAGAATAGCAAACCGTCTTTGGAGTCCTTTGAAGCCTTGAAACTGAATTGTATGCTGGAACGAGCGCGCAGATTATATGGCGAGGCTTTGAGTGCAACGTAGCCATTGCCATTAAAACGATAACCCGTTGGTGGTATCTCTTCGGTTAACAATTTATTACGCGGTTGTGCGCCTTGGTTGTTCTCCAAACCGAAAACGAAGTTCCACAGGCCAGCATGTTCATCGCCTATTCGCAGATCTTCGATTTCACCCTCAAAGGCGTTACTCTGTATGTCATGTGGTGGCGTAAAGTCAGCTGGTGGTGGCAGACCGCCAACGAACAAGCGACTATTGCGATCAACATTGAACACATTATTGGCGCCCAACAATGGTTGTTCCTTCTTATGCTCAACTACGGTGCCGTTCTCCAATTCTTCGCGTATTATTAGTTTAGCATTTGATCCTGTGCGATCCACAATTGCCTGATACCAATTGCCGTCGGCAACATATTTCTCATTTGTAATACGCTCAGGTCCATTGCCCACATCCATTGTCAAGATTGGATAGCCATTTACGATTTCTACAGCCATGAAGTCTTCGTTGTCTTTATTGGCGGGTGTACTGCCAGCCGATGAGGTTCTATTATGATTGCCCAAGTACATTAAGAAACCGTTGGGTTTCTCGGTCTTAAAGTATGCTGAAGCTTTAGTTTTGGTTGCCAATAGTGGCGTGGTTTCGGGTGTTTTCAGTTCCAAAACTGTACCTGGCGAGAAGCGTACGCCCACTTTAATGGCATTGGCGATTTGGCGTGCAGTTTCAATTTGTCGTTTCAAGTTCTCAATATCTTCACCCAACAACTGGCCGACCTCCTCGACATTTGCCTGCTCTAGCTCGATAATTTGCGCTAATTTATTCAGCTGCGGTATGGTGTCTTCGACGGTGTCTAATTGCGAGCTCGCTTGTGAGATATCTTTTGTCGTTGCATCGATGTCTCTTGATATATTTCGTGCCTTCTCCAACTCCTTCTCGCTTTGTAAACCTACAGGACGTAATATATCGAGCACATCTTCAATTATGTTCAGCGCTTCCGTAGCATTCTGATTGGCATTGTTCCATAGATCATGTTGTGTTTCGACTGGCAACTGTTGCAATGCAATATTTATCTCCTCCAGACGTTTTTCTGTTTTCTTATTCAAATTCGAGATATTTTCTACTTTCGCAGCGGAAACATTCAAACGTGGCTCCAGCTCACTTTGGACTTTATTCAAGGCGCCACGCGCATTTTGTAACAATTCACCGGAGTCCTTGCCAGCGCGCCCAGCACGATCTTCGATGCCATCAGTGATCTCCGTGGCGTTGCCGGCAGCGAGTTTGGCTTCTTTCGTAAATTGGTGTGCTGAAGAGACTGCGTCTACAATGCCACTGTAAGCGGTAGCCGCCTTTATTGCCGGCTCAGCATTAGCTGTCATCTGTGCGTATTGATCAGTGAGGTCGTGAGCGTGTGAGCTCAGTTCATCAGCACGTCGTATAGCCTGTGCAGCCAGTTCAGTTACCTCGCTATTCTCTTTTTCCATCTCTGGAAAATCTTCCTCAACATTTTTGTTAATATCCTTCAAATCGGAGAGTACACTGGAGAGCTGATTGATTCTCTTGTCGATATCAATTAGAGCCAAGTCAATATTCACAAAGTATTTGCCAGCCTCCTCAATATGCGTGTCAGCTTCTTTTTGTTGATCAGAAACAGTATCGAATTTGGAATTATCAAAAGCAGCTTTATTCAAATTGTTCAAGCGATCCACTTGGATTGCATTTTGTGTAGCATTACCACTCCAGTAGTAGAGGTCTTCGAGTTTATCGCTTAAATACCCAATATCATCCTTCAACAAAGTCAGTACATCATTTTGATTCTTAATTGGCGCCACAAGTATATCAATCTCAGTGTAAAGCTCATTAGATTTGTTCAAGATCTGTTGAGTGGGTGTAGTATCAATTTTCGTGTCATTCAGATTTTTTAATATACGTTGAGCCTCCTCTAATGCGGCATCAATTTTTGTACTTGCTGCCGTTTCTAGATTCTTTGAGAGCGCATCGACTGAATTTATAGCATCTTGAGCCTCTAAAGCACTCGCCTTAGCCTTTTCGCGCAAATCAGTTGCATTCACTATCAGTTCGCTGGCAATTTGACGACTTTCTAAAGCATTGCTCAAACTAAAGTTCACCTGTTTACCGTAAGTCTTTGCGCCTGATTCTATTTCAGCGACCAAAGAGCGCGCCGGGTCCAAATTGATGCGTTTCGGGTCCAGATTTTGCACTTCTGGCGCAATTTTATCAGCCAATTCATCATAGTAGTTTAATTTTTGACTAGTGAAGAAGGCTAACGCAACTGATTGGAACTCTTTCACCACTGGATCGATCTGGTAGCGTAGTCGATCGGTCACATCCAACAGAGCATCGTGACAGGAGTCACACTGGAAGCAGCCTTCGTCCTTAATGAGCACCCAACGATTTGGACAAGCATCACAACGATCACCAATAACACCTGGCAAACATTCACATTGACCCGTAAACGGATTACAGCCAAAGCCACGCGAATAACCCTGATTGCAACGACAAGGTTGGCAACCTTCGTTTGTATAATTCCAATGATCCACAGCGCAGTGATCGCATTGACGACCTGTCACACCTGGCTTGCAAATACACTTTCCAGTATGTGCATCGCACTGTGTTGAATTGGAAGATACACCACAGTCGCAAGCACGACAACCTAGTCCTGAGTCATAGCCATAATGATCAGGTTTACACTGGTCACAACGCTCGCCGATCACATTGTCATGACAACGACATTTACCCTCATAGGGATCACACTCGAATGTGCCCAAATCTTCGCAATCACAGCTTTGGCAATTTTTCAAGTTTACCGCGTCACCATAAAAGCCAGGTTTGCATAGGTTGCATGCCACGCCAGAAGTATTATTCAAGCAAAGTAGACACACACCGGTTATAGTATCACACGAACCCGGTTCGGCGGGGTTGATATTACCCGAACATTCACAAGGTTTACAGTAATCGCCTGCCTTTTCAGGTTCGCCATAGTAACCGTTAGCACATGCTTCACAACGTGGTCCTGTATATCCCGGTTTGCACTCACAATGTATCTCATCACCAGATTCGGAAATCTCACAGCTGGTTGCAAAGTTATTGCTCTCATAAGGCAGTGGACATGCACAAATCATGCAATCATGTGGTGAACCATATGTCGCATTACCATAGTAACCCTCCTGACAGAGCTCACAGTGTTCACCAGTCGTTGAATGTTGACAATCTTTGCAAATGCCCGTTGCACAATCACATGTTTGTGCATGACCGTTACACTCGCAGGGTATGCAGTAACCGCCATAAGGACCGTTAGAGTCGCGATAATAGCCCGGCGCACAATCTTCACAGGACAAACCGGTGTAACCGGGTGGACAGTTACAGCGTTCTACAGGCAATAATTGATATTCGCCGATACTATCTTCATCCTCATCGGCCAGCGTCAAATATGGATCGGATAAATATGAAATAAATGTTTGCTCCCAGTAATTGGCACGTATGAAGATCATCTTGAGATCACGCAAAGCCATCATAAAGTCAGCACGTGTCACAGGTTTGCCATCGTGTGTTTGGAAGTTAGACTCTACCATTTGCACACGATTTCTGAATGCCTGATTGCTCGAAGGTTGTTCATAACTCTGGTGTACCAATAAATGATCCTTACTCAACAGAACTACATCGGGTGCAAGCAATGGTTTACCCGACAAGCCGGTAGTGTAGTACAGCGAATAAGCGAGCTCCCCACCATAAGCAGAGATGTGACTATTTTGATTCATTAGATAATCTAGTACGCCGAAATAGACAACTTCCTCAGCCTCTACGTCATTGACTTCATGAAATGAGAAATCTGCCTTCAATGTGGTCTCATTCACCATTAGCTCTTCTTGTGGTATATCCCAAATTTGGAAATCAATGGTATTCTCACCAAAGTGCGCTGAATTCAAAGTGATATTTTTCAGCAAGCTCAAATTGTAAATACGCAGATAGGCACTCTCGCAACGTGTCGTTCGACCAAAGCAGAAACAAGACGTACAACCATCTGGATTGCTTTCCTGCAAGTTGTATGTGCCCTCTTGACACTGCTCACAGTCGCGGCCCACAACGTTACTCTTACAAAAACAACTGCCATCGACTTTATCGCAAATTTCCGCCAGAGTTCCAGCCGTATTGCAGGTACAATGATCACAACGTGGAAAATCGTAGTAACCATTCGAACACATATCACAAGCACGACCCTCAATATGTTGACGACACTCGCAGGAACCATTGAACATGTCACACTGTTGATTACCATTAGCAATACCCAAATAATTGCAATTACAATCTTCACAACCGATTATCTGATGGAAACCATATGTATTGGGCACGCACTTTTCACACATCTCACCCATCACATTCGGCGGGCAAACGCATTCGCCCGTGTTCGGTTCGCACATTGCAGTGCTGGGACAGTCACAAGGCTTACATTCAGGGAAGCCATAGAAACCGGTACGACAAGCATTACATTGCCGGCCGATCACATTTGCTTTGCACTGACATTGACCGCCGAAAGGATGACACTCAAAGCTGATAGAACCTTCGTAGTCACAGTTGCAAGGTAAAGCGCCAATATTGTGCTCGGCTGTCAAGGAAAATACGGCCTTCTTACAGAACTCTGATGCGTTGTGTGTGATGTGGAAATGATCTTGGCCACACTCCTTAATGAACTCCTTGGTCTGGTCAAATAATTCTTCCACGAGCAGATCTTCATTATACTGATTTATTGGCACGATTACTAAATAGTCCAGCCAGACTCCTTGTGGGCGTGTGTTCTACAGGAGAGAAAATATCACTATATATATATATATTGGAAAATTTAAATTACGTACCGTTAACGTAAATTTAAAGTCATCTTCAATATCGAACCACCAATCTTCACCGGTAGGATGTATAACACCACGACAGCCTGAACTGGATGGGCAATGGCTAATATCGAATTTACCGCTGTATTGATTTTTGGCAGTGGTCAGTGTGTAGAGTACGTTGTATTTGGGATGATGCGGCTGATAGTATTTAACCAAAATGACGTAGCGGCCAGGTTCGCCTACCTTCGACCTACGAATAAATAAAGTTTTAATGTAACAAGATGAGAAAAACTTAGAGTTACTGGTACTGTAGAACGGGTAATGGTGAGTTTGGAGACTATAAAGAAACTATTGAAAAAGTATATTCTCTTACCGATACTTTTATATTTTTCGATGAATTATAGTAACCATATATAATATTTGACAGTTTGAGCTTAGCTTTACTCTCTTTTGAAGACTTTAACAAATTGAGATTTAATGTAATGATTATAGCGATTTTCAATATATCAGTTAAACATTCTCTGGTTAAGCAAATCTCGTTTTCATAGATAGATCTACCGTACCGCCTTTTTCTCCACTCCAAGTATTTTTCCGAAATCTTATTAATATGTATATAGTATTATCTACTCACTCAATAACTATTGTGCTCGTATCTTCCTTATTATCCAAATATACCAGTTTAACACGTTCATCCAGCGCGGCATATGGGGGTTTATTTTCGGCAATGCGATCTTCATGATCAGTTTCGAATTCAATTTTTTTCGAATCGGGCACGGAACGGAATTTCGGTGCGGCACATTGATTATTGTGTGTAACACAAACCGGACTGGGTTCGATGTAATCTATGGACCACTTATCGACTGGAATAGCGGTAACAGATATTATTGCAACGCGTCCAATATCATCATAGTCACTCTGGAGGGAAAATTGAGTAGGGTTAAGTTATTATTATATTTAAATTTTCATAAAAAGTTTTATTAAATTTGCAACCTACCGTAACAATGACCGGTTTTTGGTCACCCTTGGAGATATAGAATGCTTTCTCGCGACTATAGTCATCGATTATTGGCGTGCGGCAGGCCATCGAATATAGGCAGGGATACAAGGTAGTTGTACCATAATCCGTTTCATTTTCACCCAAGCTTAACTTGATGAAATATGGTTCGGGAAACTCGCGCGTACTGACATAATCGATAACAAATATATAACGACCACTGTGTGGTACATCGACCATGTAGTTCAATTGACGCTGTGTGCCGCTGATGACAGGTATATCACCAACATGGCCGATAATGGCCAAATGTTCAGGATTGTCGTAAACTTCGGTAGGTATGTTGGGTTTGTCATAAGCGCCGGCAATAAATGGTGTTGTGGATGGTTGAAAGCTTTGAAACACAATTCATTTTCATAAATAAACAATTATAATTTTGGTCGATTAGTTTAATTAACTCACTCATTAACGGAAGCATATTTATAATGACGGCAAAGCTCCATATTGCCCAATTCGCAGGGATTCGTGATTTTGCGTGTTAAAATGGAAGCTTCATAGTAAGCAGCTGGCAGCAGCACGAAATAATCGAGCATGACATTCTTGTTCGTTTTAGTAGTGAAGGTGTAACGAGAGCCCGGATCCAAAACGACTGGTGAGGGTTTGTTGCCTTTCACACCGGAGACTGTAACGAACTGCGGAGACGTCGTTGGACGCAAGAGTACTTTGACACTAAAATATATCGTTAATTTAAATATAATAAATGTGAGGCGAGACCTTCTGAAGACTGTACACACCTCTGGTCTACTTCGAGTGGATTTTCCGATTGTATAAGTATGCTCGCCGTAACATTGAATGGATTTTGATTCACATAACGTATAACGATGCGATATAACGAGGATTTCTTTACCATAAACTCATTACGCACTTCATTTTGTATATCATTGAAAACGGCATAACCTTTGCTGCTGAAGCCAGGGAACACATTCTCGTCGTATTGATAGCGTACCTGTGCACCCGATGGTTGTGCGCCATCCTCATATTCATATTGGAATTGATGTAATGTGGGGAAGTAATGTGTTGTCAGTGGTTGTGTGCAACCACGTCCCGTTACACGTGGATGACATTTACATTGACCTGAGGACTTGTCACACTCGCTATACTCCGAACCGCCGACATCACAGCTACAGTCCTTACAACCAAACAGCGATGAGCCATCCAAATCATAAGTACCGTCCTTACATTCCCTGCAAGTGCGTCCTTGTGTATGTGGCTTACATGTACATTGTCCCGTCTTCGAGAAGCAAGTATCCAATGCTGCAATCGTACCATCGATCCAACAATCGCACACTTCACAACCAGCTGGATTGCTGATATTCAAGTTCCAATATAGCGGCTTACATTCATTACAAATGCGGCCCGTTACGCGTTCCTTACACTGACACAACTCACCGACCGGCACCGAACCACAGCCAGCAAACTTGTCAATAACACCAGCCGGATCACAATTGCAATCCTCACAGTTGGGGAAGTTGTAGAAACCCTCTTTGCAGGAGTCGCACAGTTTACCGCCAAAGTTCGGGTAACACGAACATTGTCCGTCCGAATTACAGGTGACCCCCTCCGAACCGTGCACATCGCAATTGCAAGCTGTAAGCGAATAAGTTATAAATTATTTATATACCAAGTTGTTTTAAGTGCGCGCTCCAAAAATACTTACGTAAACACTCCGAATAACTGTAGTAACCGGCGCTGCAGAGCGTACATTGTTTGCCGGCAAAGTTGGGTAGACAGTTACATTTGCCTGTATTGTCACAGGTGATAGCCATGCTGCCTTGTGTAGAGCAGTTGCATGGCTTGCAAGCTGGATAGTCATAGAAGCCAGGAAGACACATGTCACAACGTGGTCCGCCAAATCCTTCTCGGCAAATACATTGACCTGACTCTTTGTTACAGATTTCCGCTTGTGTGCCTTGTATGTCGCAATCGCAATCTAGGTAAGGCGGTAACAAAAGTTAAGGACATCCAAATAGAATACTAAATTTAAAGCAGTCTTCACTTTTTTGCGGAAGCTTTTCTTTCAGACCCTGGTCTAGATTATCTCTCACATTAGCTTCAAAGAAAATCTCATATTCGCTTATATCAACATAATTATCTTGAACTCGTTCTGTGGTCTCACGACACCCTACTACTTTTTTTTTGTTTTTATATACTAAAACGAACGAAATTTCTAAATATCTGACTCACATTAGTTGAAAGGATTTCGAACGGTCTTTTCTGCCTTTAGCTCAAAAATTTCGAAAAAATCTTACACGAATCACACGTAAGACGTCCAATACTAATCTTGCGCTAAAAGGAAGTGATGGCAAATCCAAAAATAGTTTCGATACTTTTCTAAAAGATTACCCAAATGTGTGGCTATAGTTGTAAAAATGCTGCAATCACAAATACTCGAAACATAATTTACTCATACCATTCAAAATCCTCATAAAATAACTTAAATTCAGTATAGGGTGTCTTATATAAATTTCTAGACAAGACTCTTCCAGTACTATCAATAATTTTACCTACGCCAGGCCTTATTCATTAATTCCATGTATTGACTTTGTATAATATCCAATACTCACATTGACACTTGGGATAATTGTAGTAGCCGTCCTTGCAATGCTCACACCGTTCTCCGCCAAAGCTGCTCAGACATTTGCACTGACCACTTTCCACATCGCAGTCATTACTGATTGAGCCAATCTTGTTGCATTGGCAAGCTAAAATTTACAACAATTCACACAATTAGTAAATAAAGCAGGTTTGACATATGTGTTATTTAAACGAGTTCCGTACCTTTACACTCCGGGAAGGCATAAAAACCTTCAGCGCACTGTTTACAATAATGCCCAGCGAAATTGATCTTGCACGGACATTCTCCATTGATCGCCTCACAGTGATAGCCATCGGTACCATTCAAGTTACACTCGCACTCCCGACAGTTCGGATAGCCATAGTAACCATAAGCGCAGGAGTCACAGTTTGGTGGTTGGAACGCCTTACGGCATTCGCAGCGACCTGTGCCCTCCTCACAGTGGCCGGTATAGTAAACGTCGTCACAATTGCAAGCTACAATTTCACGGTTTTTAATGCAAATATGATCCCAAATATATAAGGGTATGTCAAATCATGATTTTCCCTACTTACGTTGACAGACGTCGGTCTCGTTCCAGAATTTGTTGAACGGACGATAGAATTTTCCCTTACATTTGTTGCAATTAATGCCCTCCGTATTGTGTTGACAGTTCTTACAAACGCCACCACCATCGTAGCGTCCGTGAATATCCAGTGATAAGCCTTTACGATCGATATCCTCGTCGTAATCGCATTCATGGGTGTGCCCGTGGCAGTTGCAAGCTACAATAAAAAATACAAAGTCATCACCAGCTTTCCCTCAAAATCAATCGCACTTACGTTCGCATTCGAAAGGACGTGCATTGGTGTTTTGGCGCCATTTCTTCTGTTCGAAGCCCGGGCAACATTCATTACACTGTATGCCGCAAGTGCGATGCTGGCAGCGACACGCCAAAATACGAACTGGACTTTTCGGGTCTTTAACATCGCAAGTGTCCGCGTGACCATTACACATACAACGGCCACCAATCGAGATATCTTTGATGGAGTAGAAGTAACGACGCGTAACTGTCGGATCCTGTCTTGCTACTGACATCAAATGACCAAGTAAATTCTTCGTACGTAGCAAGCGTATGCGCACATTTGTTGCACGTGTCCATTCTTGCAACACTGTTGAATTGAAATAGTTCGAAGCCGAGGGGCGATCATTGAGCAACATGACTGGTATTTCACCGTTTTCCAGTGGCACAATACGCGAAAACTCAGTTGAGCAGATGACATCGTCATCACGTGTGATTGGCTTGTAGGAGTCCTTACCGAAGTAGGTGATACAATCGTGCACGGAGTCGGAGAAATGCATCCATGGTGACCATGTCTTACCGTAATCGGTAGACTTCTCCAATGTCCATAGACCAGGACGTGGCGAGTTGCCCATACGAATGAAAAGATAGGCGACATGGAATTCCTGTTGACGAAGAAAAATTTATAAAATGTAGTATATATGTTATGTATGTAAATATATTATATAAAAGGGTAAATAAGTAAAACATTTCTGTGTGTAAACGTGATCATATCCGGCTGCAACAAAGCAAGAGAGAGTTGAATTATATCTCCAAATCATATTGCATACTTCTAGGCGCACGTATTTATTTGAGTTGCACTGTTGTGCGCTACGTTCGATCACCAGCTTTCAAACTTATTGAATGCATAATTAACCAGTACTTAAAAGAGTTTTTAAAAAGAAATTCCGACGAGAATAAAATATCAAGATTTTAAACCCACTTCTTGAAAAGATACCATCAATCCTAATTGTTGTGTTTTCGGAGAAATTCACCTATATCAGATGAATTTAATGGGCAGATAAAAAACCACCATTTAAACTAAACTAAATTAATTTGCAAAGCAGTCAACCATAACCTATAACCCATCAACTGATTAATAAAAATCACGAATCAATCATTGTTCTAATTTCACTTAAAGAGTTCCAGTACGTAACTAGTTACTGACTCTAACAATAAAAATGCATTTGTTTCAACTGATAATAGATTGTTATGCACATAACTTTTTACTAATCTCAGATCTGAGGAGATTGTTCTATGGGAAGAAATTGGAACACTGTAAAGGTGACCAGCGAAACTCTAAAGCAAAAGACATTTCGTACTGCGGAAGTGTTATCGGAAAAAATCGCGGAGGATCGCTATAATGTAAACGGGCCTTTCGTTACAAATATGGTGAATAATAAAAACGAATTTTGCCAAAAACTACGAACAGTCTGCCTGACTAGTAAATTCATGAAAATATACAAATAGAATACTCGTATTAGCATCTCCAACATGGAATGCATGATCAAGTAGCCGAGTTCCCGATATTTGCATGAGATAAATAATTTGGTTTAGATATATTACATACATATTTATATGCATACATATGTATATACACGTGTAAATAAATCCAGTAACAGTTAATCGTGTAGTGGCTTTTAGAGTGAGTCGACAAAACAAGCCAAGACAAAGATTGTCAACTAAGTGTAAGTATACAATTCTTAACTAAAAATATAGAGAAAGAGAAATGCAGAGACATATGTACATTAGACCGCCTTTTTTTGTTGAACTATTTTTTTTTTCGATCCCATGGTATAATTTTGTTGGAAATACCAAAAAAAAAATTCCCTAAAAATTTTGGACTTTAATTTTAATATTAAGTACTAGACCTAGGCCTGTAAAGATTTCCCATATAAAATACACGTAAAACTTGATTTTTTTTTCTTTTTAATTTTATAACTCAGCGGCAGTTGATGGGATTATCTCACCCGTCATTAGGTATTCCTCAGAATTGAACGCTCTACAAAAGTCTCCATTGCGGTAAAGTTATAACTTGCACCTGCGGGGTATACGGTTAATACTCTTTGAGTTGTCTTATGTTATCTAAAACTGACTAAATAATATGCTGAATTGTGATCGAGTTACCAGTAGGCCCACTATGAATACTATAAAGCTTTAGGAATATTTAGACTGAACTTATATACATATAGATATGTATGTACCTTGAACTAGAAAACTGCAATGACTTCATTTCAATTTATGCAAATATATCATTTGCATTGCAGTCACGTATAAATACCTATGCATACAAGGTATCCAAATATTCTACAGATTTTTCGAAATATTTCTTGCGGTGTGTATATTTATTATTTGTAGCGCCAAATAAGCTTAACGCACTCAAACTTCACACACAATTCATTTCAATCAACAAATAATTGTCTGCTGTACGCATACAATTTTATTTTAGCTGCCAAAGCTTGACGGCGCAATGAAATAAGAATTAGAAAATGCTGAGAACGATGAGATCACTGGCACACTCCAGTCGAACAGTGACGCTAAGCAACAGCGATCCAGCCGTTCAGCGCCAAAAACAATAATAACATAGAATATGAATAAGAAGCTAATAAAAATTGCAGCTAAAGGGTGTGTATTTAGGCTATTAGATTAAACATTTGTTTTTTGTTAATTCTCAGTTAAAGTCGTACATATGTATTGTATTTTATTATACCATTATTATTTAGTCGTTTTTATTGCTTAGGTAAGAAATATGTTCCAACAAAAACAAAAACCATGGATTTCATAATTTTTATCACATGGTAATGCTATTTAGAAAATTCCTTGTTTTCCATAATGAAGCGTTAATTTAAATATACTTCGAAAATTAGCAAAATGTAAAGAAAAATTGAAAAACAAAATAAAATTAATTCAAAACATAAAATTGTTTTAAATTATAATATATACCATTCGGCTTTGGCAGCAAAATATGACTGAGGGGCACTTCAAATGCTACATTACAACCATCAGTATTAGCTATTTTAATAACTAACTTTAGTCAAAGAAATTTCTATTGCATCTCAAAAAGCACCCTTTATATCATAGATACATAAACACATACAAATTTAAATGAAAAGTAAGCAAATTTTGAGAATTATATGAGGCTTGAGCAATCAGCATAACATACATACAAATGTACTTATACTTACACTTTGTAAAACATAAGTATATACACAAACATCTATGTTATATTAACTGCAGATATGTAAATACGTGTATTCCATTCGAACTTGTTGCGGAAAGCAATTTTAATGCCGAAAGGCACTCAAATACTTTGCAAGCATATTCGACATATCCGATTGCAAAAAAGTGTCGATTAGTGAACAAAAATTAAAAAAATTAACAAAAACAAAAATTTAAACAAAATCCAAAAATAAACGCGCTCTCAGGCAATTGAGCTGAGCGTTTTAATTTTTCCATGTTTGCAGCAATTAAAATGAGCTATAAAGATATGCATTTAGTCTGTTACATGAGATAAGCGCTGCTGCAATCCTTTGACGGATGTGTGTGTTTCCGCACTTCAATGCTAATAACTGCTTGTGTTGGCGTTAAAAATTATTTTATATCATTCATTCAGCTATCTTGTTGCAAATTAACGCGTCTGTGGCATGCCACATGATCAGTGTTGAGTCTACTTGGAATGCATAAATATTTGCATATGAAAACATGTTGTCTTTGATGGACCCTATTGGAAAAATAACTGGAAATTTAGATATATTACTTCTATTTTTTCTCGTATGTTGAGAAGAGTTGAAGCGTATACCTAACACTTTTATTTTTCCTTAAACAAGAACTTAGGTACTGAATACTTTCAGTTAGTAAGTGTTGCTATCTGGAGTTCTCAAAATGAAGTTCGAATTTGCGTAAGTGCTATGAATTTCTTACTGGGTATATGTATGATTTTTTAAAGTTACACTATGAAACATAATATGTTAGCTCTTGCGCGTTCATTAGGCAAACTTACGATGAAAAAACAACAAAGTCTGAAACAAAAATTCTGACTGAATTTGCTTCTTCGTCAGATTTGTCTTCTTATGACTTTTTCTTATACCCAAAACTGAAATATACGGCACATGGGCCAGATTAGATTGAGACAATAAAAAATAGAGGATGGAAGAACAATTGTAACAACACGACTCTATTTTATAAAGAAAATAATTGTCTTGAAAATGTCAAAATCGTTAATTTTTCATCAGTTCTGGTCAAAATTTGACTTCTTCCGGGTTTTTGGCCAAATGGCTTGAGAACATATCTAATTGTTATTACAATTTTAGGTTTGACTTCTGCCCATTTTTATAGCAAAACAAAAATTAAAATTGAGCTGCGATGTAGTTTTGTTTCATAGTATATATATGGTATAACACACGTACAATAATTTTATTTTGAAGTTTAAGGCGTTTGATCAAAATACACACATACTACATACACACTTACATATAATATTTAATTAATTTTGCCTGGCGACAGTGGCCAAGGCTCGCAAGACTCCACGATAACGGACAAACTCATGGTCATATATTTATGTAATGTAATGTAGATTTGCGTGTGTATATGTGTTCACATGTTGATGTTTATGAGAGCAACAACCATAAATAGCAATTATAAATGCTTGTTTAAATCTGAATACATACATACATACATAAATTGCATAAATGTGTATATTTATATATGTATTTGTGTACTTAAAAAAGTGCTTTAGAAGGGATATCCGTTATTCCCCATTTTTTAAACAAAAAGCAAAATCACATGTGTGTGAAAATCATTCGGATGAGTTATTGGTGAACTTTCGGGATGTATTTAAGATGCACAATATATAAAATGTATTGATTATTTTCAGTAGATGGAATAAAATGGTCAGCTGTGGTGTGCAATGCAAATAAGTTTATTTTTTTCGAATCCCCTTTGTGGGATATCCAAATCGAGAAAAGAGGTTTTGTCTGCAGAATAATTTAAGCTCCATTCCCATGACAGTCGCATCTAGGTAACGGAAACGGACCCGGTCATATATTCGGCTACAGGCTGCAATATTATAACCAAATTCCCAAAAAATTGCCCGAAGCCTCATGCTTGTCTGACTAGTTCAATTTTAGGGCGAATATTATAGTTGTAAACTTGTATCTTTTCTGATTAGCTTGTATTTTAATGCAGGGTATATACAGATTAATGTTGTAATGTCAATGAAGCACAACACTGTGCTACATACACCATTTCCGGCGATAAGAGTGGCTACTAATGGAAATAATATATATATATATGTACACTAGCTCCAAATCAAACTCGAAAACCATTTATAAACTTTTCTTCGTAAAAAATATTTCAACCAATCTTTTCTGAAACAGACAACCCCTATTTGGTGCGAAAAGTAAAAAAAAATCCAATTCTAAGTGCTCCAAAGTTAGCGATCATAGCTGAAAATAGGAAGTTGGGAAAAAAGTCCAGTGCGTCAACGACAAGAAATGTACCTCATGAGGTGAATTTAAATGGTGGAAAAGCTCGACCAAAACCTTTGGATAACAAACGAAATCAAAGTATCAGGCTAACGTTTGCAAAAGAGCTCGAAAGTAAAGATTTTTAATATTTGAAAAGCGTTTCGTTTACTGCCGAAAGTAAATTTAACGTTTTTGGGTCGGTTGGAAAACCATATCTTTGGAGGAAGCCAAATGAGGAGCTAGAACTGAGAAACCTGAAGCCAACTGTCAAACATGGCGGAACATTAATTATGATATGAAGCTCATTTTTAGCTGCTGGACCCGGGGCGTTGCTTTTTATTGAAGAGATAATGGATCAAAATGCATATATTGATTTTTTAAAAACAAATTTGCCAGAAAGCGTGGACAAACTTTCATTTTGTGCTGACTGACAGTTCTATCAGGACAAATACCTTAACGGCTATAAAAAATACTTGAAAGAAATTCAACATTAAATTTGTTCCTCTAATTATGTCATATTGAATAAACTAAACTGCTTTATTCTAATCCAAATCAAATCTGAAGATTTGTTGTAAACTATTGACCTCTTCTGAAACAAGAACCAGCTGATAACAATTGTCTAAATGCCTAAAATGTGTTCGAATCATGCTACTATAGAGACGCACAATCATACATACTAGTATAAATGTATGTGAGTTTGAAAGTTAAAATATTGTATTTTATTGCTTATCAACTGGCACTTCCTTCGACTGAAATCACTCGACTTAAGAAAACTTATAAGACTTCATTTAAGCATCACATTTGTGTGAGTAGGAAGAGTAAATAGGACAGATTAAAATGCGGCATACACAATGCTTTAACACAACGCAAAACAGAAAGTGCCAGTGGGTACATTAGTTAACTGTTAGAGCCCTGTAGGAAAAATGTAAAGTGGAATAATTTCATTATGGGAATACTAAAAATGACATTTTAATTAAATTATTTTGACTATTTGCATTGTCTGCAAACGTTGTAGGGAGGAGAGGTTAGTTTGAAGCAGTAGCTCCAAAATAATAGTTTCGTGGTCCGATTAATACTCGCAATTTATTCCTTTTATTCATGCGATAAACCCAGAATAATGCTATAAATATGTTCGGAACAGTTTAATTAACCTCTTAAATACTCTCTATCCTCAAATCTCACATTGAACACGAGTTATTACAATACTTTTTTGTCAAATATACATAATTCAGTCTTATATTCTAACGGTTATAGAATAGTTATATAATTACTTTCAGTTACCGATATCAACGGCAAAAAAGTTCTACTTATCGTTCGATAACATCAATTCAAAGTGATAGGGTAGTTAAATTTTTGGGTTTGAAATAATATATTGAAGAAAAAGATATTGGAAGCTTGTCCATATTTAGTTAGTAGGAGTAAAACTGAGCTTATACAATATATTTTAGTCTTCAAAATTTTCATACAAACTAAAACTGTTTTTCTATTAGTAGAATATATATATATGCAATATATATTTCCTACATGGGCGCTAAGCGGCTGCTTACAGAAAAGATTGTGGCAAACAACTAAGTCAAAGCAAGCATATACGTAACGGAAGCGGGTTGGCGTGCGTAAACATGTATTATTATAACTTGCGCTTATCACAATCTGGCGGAGATGTCAGCACAATGAACTCATTTCTTCTCTTCTTAAAGCAGCAAATATTTTTAAAATTTTAAAATAAAATAAAAATGTGATTAGAACTGAAGTTTTAGCCTTTTACTAATTAGTAAAAATTTAAAAATTACATTTAGTAAAAATTATTTAAGGTCTCAAGAAAGAACTACTTGTGAACACCAAACTGAAAGTATTTTCTGAAAGCAAACGTGGTGCTGACATTTTTCGCATTCATTACAGCTTTTTTGCAAAAATTTTGCTTTCTCAGCAGGTTTTCACTTGCCTTTTACCAGGAAAATACACGAACAAACACATGTCTATATGTTTGTGTGCCTCATATCTTCAAGATGCACCTTCAAATCAAGTTACTCCATATCTTGTGACAGTCTGACATTTAATCACTGAGCAGAACAGGCCACAGCAGACCGGTAAATATGCGGACCGGCGCACAAGTTAACGGAAATTCGATGCGTCTGTGGCGAGCGTTAAGCATTTGGTTGCCTACTCCACTCACACTTTAAAATTTTCTACAAGTTTATGCTTAAAATGCATTTATTTTGACTCGCCTTTGCCTTGTTGCTTTCTTGTGGTCCTTAGAACGTGTCTTCTGGCGTTGACGGTAAAAAATGAGATAAACATCATCAAGTAAATAACAATATAAAAGTATTTTTGTCGGTATGAATAAAGGTCAGCCCAAAGCAGAACTCGAAAGTGGACTAATTTTTATGACCGGACTATACCCGTTGCGTAGCACTTGCTACATGCCACATGGATAGCACATATGGACAGCCCATGATCTCTACACACATGTGAGTATATACATATGTATAAATCATTACCATCAGCTGCCTCAACGTTTAGCCACCACATATTACACATTCTTAAGCAGCTTACTCTGGCTTTTTATGTTTTGGCTGCTGCCTTGCAATGCGTCATCAGGGATGCATCTTTTCTTATTCCCTACGCCTTGTATTTGTTGTGTTGATTTTATTGTTATTTTTTCACCGTAGGCTTGTCAGTTCGTCGCGTGCGTGATTGTGCATTTCAAATGAGCAGCATTAATACCAAAATGTTTTGTTTTCTCCTCACTATTTGAGAAAATATTCAAAATTTTTTGGTTTTTTATCATTGCATTACTCTTCTCTACTATATTGGGGATTTGTTGTTGCCATCGTATGCTTTATCTTCAATATATGTTTTGTATGTATGCTTCAAGCACTTACCTGTCCGAAATCGATGGTCAGATTGACTTCATTGTATTTCATGCCACGGGAGAGTGGAGGACTCTGCCACCATGCCTCGGTGCCATCAATAGCGTACTCGGCGGCGTGATTCTTTTCGGGTATACTGGGATCACAATAGTCACAAACCTGAAATGGACGATGAAGTTAAATATTATTGAAAGAGTTTGTATGAATTCAGAGACTCTCAGCCAGCATCATAGATACAATGTATTGAAATCGTATTTTTTTACTTATACCGTTTTTTTTCGTTTACGAAGCTGTTGGCTAGATGGTGGTAGAAGAAAGGAAATTTGAAACTGAGGATCCAATGTGCGTTCTATATTTTTGTGTTTATAAAACGGCTTCTACATATTTATACAAAGCTAAGTTACGGCTCTGTCTAAAATGTTAATGAAATAGAAAGTTGGTAGCTTTATACATTCACAGCCACGATTGCAAATAGTGCAATAAAAAATAATTTCAGTAAAATATTAATAAATATTTTTTATTTTGTAATCCCAAAAATCTTATTTAAAAATAATTGTGTAAATGAAAAATTTAAAAAACATGTAATCTTAAAAGCCGGTTAGTATTTTTCTGATTTTCGTCTCAAAACCCTAGGTGTGAATTTTCTTGAACCAAGGATCATTATTGAATCATAAAAATAATTTGATATCTTTTTTGAGTTCTAAAATTTTAAATTAAAAAAAAGTATATTTTATTTTTCAATCTACTATTTATAATTTCACTTCAACTCTAAACATTTTTTTCCAGCAGATGTGCACAAGATACATAAAATCTTCTGTATTTTGAATCAAAATAGCCTGTAAAAATTTTTTGAATCCAACACATGTTTCTAGTATGTGTGTTTGATATTTATTCTCCGACTTTTTCAACTTTTTATATACTCGAGCACATTTGTTTACTGCTAGCAAATGGCTTAGACAAACAAAAGCGCAAAAATTAATTTGCTTAGCCATTAGATCAGCATCAACTAAGTAAGATAAAAAAATTAAATCAATACACAAATGCGCTCATCAAGATAAATAACAACTAAGTAAATGTGGTATGTACACGTTAAGAATTAAGTAAGTAATTTTAAAAGAATTTGAAAATTTTGCAGCTCAAAAGATTCTATATATTTATTCAGTATAATAATAATTTTTTTTTTTAATATTTTTTAAATTTTTTACATTCAAAACATATTTTTATAACACACTATATTTCTACCACACATCACTAACACCGACTTCCGGTATTGAAATTCTACACTAAAACATTTACAAATACATGCGACAGGTTAAATCACACAAATCACAGCAATTCATTCTCTCTCTCTTCCGCTCATCCTTACCTGTCCTTGAATAACCGAATAATCGATGTGGTCATTCTCCGTATTAGCGCCCACCAATTTACAATACAATTCCGGTCCATCAGTGCCCACACCACATGTGGCCGATGCGTAAACCTGACGTCCTGTAGCCAAATTGAAATACGGTGGTGTGAGTTCGGCCAACACCAGGCTGCCACAGCAAGCGATGAGCAGTGAACAGAAAAGTGCCACACCCACGCTGCCGCCGCTACGCCACCAATGTGGCTGCGCCATATTACAGTTCAGTGTATAATCGTTTAATTGTCGTTGCTAAATTAATCCTTTTGGTGAGACGGTTGCACCAATACACACACACACAAGCACCGCGAAGCGGAAGTCCTTACTTTAATTCGTTTTCCTGCTTTACTTGCTCTTATGCAATTTCACTTTTTAGACATTTTTTATAGCACAATATTTTTTACTTTTCACTTATTTTTTTTATTCACTTTTCACTTTTTTTTATTGGAGCCGATCCATTTATCCAACCGTCTGGATGGCCCTTCCGCGAGCAACTGAATTTAAATTTAAAAAAATTTTTCCTTCTGACTTCGGCGTGAAGTCAATTGGCGACGGCCGCACGATCGTGCCGATTGTTTTGTACGCGTTTGTGTGTACTTGTGAATTGTTTATTTTCTATGTGTGAGAGCGTGAATGTGTCGGCTTGTGCGTGCAGCATATATGGTATGCTTATCGGCAATCTCAGCTGTTTATGACTGCAACGGACAGCGCACACGCTTGCATTGCTGAAACACGCAACGCATATTCGGCTGGATGAGGAAAAGGAAGAGGGTACAAGTCAAGCTGATATTGCTGCATAAAAAATTATGTTGCTGATAAGAGTTGCTTCATTTGATGTCTTGACTTTGTGTTGCATATAGTTTGTTTATGTTTGTATGTTTGTAGAAAAATAGATGTATTTGTGTGTGGAATAAATCTTTCATTACTTTTATTTGTTGTATGTATGTACATACGAGTATGTATGTAGGAAGATAACGTAATATTTATTTGTGGTAATTGTGATAAGCGAGAATATTAAAATTTTTTTTATTAAATTAATTTTTTAATATCGATATTTTCCATTCAAATTGGACAAAAATAAGAGTGAAGTCTCGTTATATCTCAGAAACGGAAAAAAGTACATTTTTATAAATAATATGATGATGATTATTCACTAACTATCAGCTTACTGTAAAATTATGTAACCCTAGGTGACTATTTGAACATTTACGCTTGAATTAGGTTATAAAATTTTAGCTATAAAAATTATTGAGGTCTTCTGTAATATATGTACATATGTATACTGAAGTCTACTATATGATTGGCTGAATTTATGTATTTATATGTTTGTATCATTGATATTTTCCCAAAAATTTTCTTTTATTAAAATGTTCTATTTAAAAATTAATAATAATTAATAATAAAAGTTGCAGAAGTGGAAAAAAATCCAATAAGTTATTATAAATATTATAATTATTAACCACACTTAATTTTCTTTACTTTTACTTTACATTTCTAATATGAATATAATTTTTTTGTAAAATCTGTTTATCCTACATCGGAAATTCATTTCCAAGAAAAATTCTCCACAATTAAACATAAATTGTATAAAACAATAAATAATAAATTTAAGCACTTTATGCAAAAAAAAAAATCAAAAATCGTGGCGTCTTCAAAAATTTTTAATTTTTAGCGCACTATTTCATTGCTTTAATTATCCGACACCTCAACAATCTCCTCAAATAGTGATAGCATTTTCTGCCATTCGTTCATTAGCGCTGTTTGTATATATGCCGGCATGTAAGTATGTAGGTATTATCCCAACTCACACTCCCTTATATGCAAATGCAAATACAAATGTGTGTGTGTGTTGTTTTGTTTATTCCTCGCATTCGTCTTGTAGAAAGTGTAAGCGTAACATGACAGCTTTGAGAGCTACGCTCTCGCACGCAATAGCAATTTTTATTCTCTTCTGTCGGTCTCACTTGGCGCAAAACACAAATGTCCATTCATAAAAAGATTCCGGCGCAACTCCAGCCGGCCGGCGGGGAACGTTTTGATAAAAGAAACAAAACAATAAGCAAATGGTTTTGGTGTTAAAATATTACTATGTGTGTATATATGTATGTGATGTATACACATACAGCTCATTTTTATTTATAGACAAAAAAATTTAAAAAAATTGTATTTACTTTTATTTTAATTGATTCTTATTATTAAATGCACAACTAACGGTAATTTATAAGATACATTTTAAAACGGTATTTTATAAGATACATTAATATACAATTAAATACAAATCAGAACAATATAAGTTATTTTGTATTAATTAATACATTTAAATATAACTTTCAAGGCAAATTTTCAATAAATAAATAAGATATACACATACACGCACAATGATAATTCATGTTTAGCCATACAAGAGTGTATTTGCTTACGGAAAGCAATAGCAATTTTCCTGAGCTGTGTTTAGGCGCGTGCTTCTCTTCTGCTTGCAATTTAAGATAGTGGAATTCAAAATTTTCTCAATATAGCATACTTTCAGGCGTTAATATACCGTAAGAGTAATTTATTTGCTAATTATTTTGTTAAAGACTTCGATGCTAAGAAATTTTATATTTAAGTTAAGCTGCAATTTGCAAACTATTATAAAATATGTTGGACAAATTTTCCGATTTCTTATGTAACATAATGTTCCATATTATACTGCAAAAAGGTTCTTTTTAATCCTTAATCCTTCTTCTATCCACATTATAAATATTTTTTAATCACCTTACGTCCACGATCATATTTTTGCTTATATTACGTGAACCATATGTGATACACAAAGCGATATATAAACTATTTACAACTTAGATGTTACGTGCACCTCATATGGTCAACACATTTTTTAAACTTTTCCTTTTTTGCATGGATGGACTTCTGTCACAAATACCGAAATGAAGAAATTTATAGTTATTATAATTCATACAAGTTTTATAAAATATCCCAATGCTGAAGTATTTTACAAAAAATTTGAGCTATTTCATCATGTATTGTTTCACAATTTTGGCATGAGCTACAATCGATTTTCTCTCATTTTGAAAATGTATGTATGTATTTGCGTAATAAAAATACGATCAAACAAGATTGGGCTGCCGAAATCAAAAGCAATGAAAATTAAAAAAACCAAATCGCAGGAGCAGAATTCAACAAGAATTAGAGTGATCAAATATCAGGACAAGAAAGGAATTACAATGATTTCAACTTTTCATGGTTGAAATAGGCATGAAACTGGGAAAAACCCGCGAAGAAGAAGTAATCAAAAAGCCAGTCATAATATTATATTAGATTAAAACCGAGTAAAAGTGTGAAATGGTATCGCAAAGTATTGTTTGAATGCATCAGTATTGCCATTCTAAATATATAGGTTTTGCATAACCAATTTTATTCAAAGAAAAAAATTAAGTTACAGCACTTTACAAAATCAATTACAACATTTTTAAATGCCTTAACGGAAGAGCCTACTACTTCAAAAAAGGCAAGGGCATCTCACGAACTCAACTAGATTCCTCGAAAAGGTGATTGGAAAATTGTGCGTAAAAGTTGTGTTGGCTTTTATAAGAAAATGACTGAAAGTTACAACAGAAATACTACTATCGCAAAGGCTAAAAAAGTTTCTACACAATGTATTGAGTGTCAAAAACCATAGTGTTTACTGTATTTTAATGAAATGGATTAAATGGATTAACAATTATTTTATAATTTTGTTATCGTTTGAGTTTTTGTTTAAAAATACATTACAGAATATAATGAAAATGTCAATATTATTGATTGAAGTGAATTTTTGAATTTATGAAATTCTTATTTTTATACTCTTGCATAATAGCTTTCTTCACCTAACGGTTGTGCGTATCACCTAAAACTAATCGAGATAGATATAGAGTTAATTATAACTATATACATAAATGATCAGGATGACGTGACGAGTTGAAATCCGGATGTCTGTCTGTCTGTTCGTCCGTCCCTCCGTGAAAGCTGTAACTAGAGTAAAAATTGAGATATCTTGCTGAAACTTGGTACACATATTCCTTGGTTCCATAAGAAGTTTGGTATTGTAGATGGGCATAATCGGACTACTGCCACGCCCACAAAAATGCCAATATTCCAAAACTTTTAAAAGCCATAACTAAGCACTAAATTAAGATATACATATACCTGTAATTTGGTACAAAAGTTAATATTGAGGAAGGGCATATATGGTTGAAAATTTTTTCACAAGTGGGCGTGGCCTCGGCTCCTAGTAAGTTAAATGTATATTTGTCCTAAACCAGTCAAGCTTAATAACCCAAATTTGCACAGAATAAATATTCCTTCGATAGTGTGAAAATGAATGAAATTGAATGATGATAACCCCACCCACTCACTATATAACGGTTTTGTAAACCAATAACTAAATGCGTCAGAAACATTAAATTTTCCACCAGGGATTGCACAAGGAGGTTTTATAGGAACCGTTGTCTAAATTGGAGAATGGGCGTGGGACCGCCTACATTTAGGTGAAATCATATATCTGCGGAACTACTTGATCAATTACAACGAAATTTGGTACATAAAATTATTTAAACAATCCCATTTGACAATGAGAAAATGAGCGAAATCAGACTACAACTACGCCTACTTCTTATTCAGCACAATTTTAAATACCTTATGATTCTTTCACTTTCCAGTATACAATTCAAGCACCAAAGAATATATAAGGACAAGACTTTGCACAAATAGTGCTTGTGAAGTACACCATCTCAAGTCTAAAAATTGTCAAAATCGGACCTTAACTGTTCAAGCCCTTAGTTACGGAATATGGGGACCCCAGTGCCTGGTGCTAGCTTTTTACCGGAAATAACGAACAATCTGTGAGATATATTATTGCCCTTCGGCTTTCTGATTATAATACGCAAGTATGTCAAAAATGGATTGAATTTGGTCAATACTTCCCGTAGCGAATCGAATTATTTTTGAACTTCCGGTTTCCTTCATATCGCATATTTAGGCTAATATGTAAGCTATTTCAATTAAATTAAGTGAATTTAGTTTCCTTATAATGGTTCATTTTTGTATTTAAAATAAGTAGAATCGGGTGAAAACTTGTCCTAGCTCTCATATAACAAATCACAGAATTATCAAACATCCGGTTAACTCCACATATGTTGGTGATGATATGTGAAGTACCTTAAAGAAACTTAGGGAGTATTTTATTCTGTTTATAGTATGTAATATTACCCCAATCTCTAATACACCTAACATTAGATTTTCAAACTTCCGGTTAGTCTTATCAATATATAAGATATCTTAGCAAAACTATCCGAACGTATAATATTGGATATACTATAGTATATATATAATATATTATTATACATAACTACGAGGTTTGAATTCGTTTCAAAATTACTTACATATTCGCTTTTTCCAATCCTCGAAGCACTTCTCAAATGCGCTTTTCGGTATGGCCATCAGCTCTTTCTTCGATTCTGACTTGATCTCATCAATTGTGGCAAAACGATATCCTTTCATTGGTTTTTTCAGGTTTGGGAACAGGAAAAAGTCGCAAAGAGCCAAATCTGGTGAATACGGTGGTTGAGCCTTAATTACGGTTTTTTTTTTGGCCAATACTAATGATACTAATGCGACATTGCTTTTGCATTCAGCAATTTCAGAAAAAACTTCATTGCTACACGTTTCATGCCCAAAACATATGAGAAAATTGAATAGGATTAGCCTATTGATATGCCAACATCCTCTGCAACTTCTCTAATAGTGATTCGATGATTTTCAAGAACAATTTTTTTCACTGTTTAGATCTTTTCTTCGCTTGTTGACGTGGTCGCTGCTCCAGGATGATCATCGTCATCAACATCTTCTCGCCGTTCTGTAATGCGCTTGTACCACTTATTAACACTTTTTTGAGACAAAATGAACTCACCGAATGCCAGAGTCAAATGCCATTGAGCACTTTATTATATTTTTAACGCAACATTTATTACATAACTTTGATCCATTATTTTCAACATTCAAAAATTGAAGAGCACCCAAAAACGTGACTAACCTTTATTGTTGTTAAAAACAAACTGCTAACCAAAATTGGCTCCTAATGCAAACAGAGAGAGAGAGTTCAAGCGACCATGATTTTTTTCTCGCTTATAGAGGTTTCTCACTAAAACGACAACACGTTGTTTTTTCGTTTCGACTTTATAAAATGTTGGAAGAGCTGTACTGTTCGTTGCAAACGATATTTATGAACTGCAGTGAGCATGACAAATAAGTTAATACAGTTAAATATTATTTCTTAGAATTATAAGAAATGATTTCTGAAAAAAAAATGAGTCATACATAGGAAAATTGTCGCTTTTTGAGGTAAATGCAAAAGAGGCTATCAATTATAAAGGTCAGAGCGGCAAAAACGACTGTCACTTATGGAAGTTTTTGTTTCTCACTCATAGAGGTTTTTGAGAGGTCAAAGTTCGGGACCTGAGAATTATTCTCACTTATAGAGTTTTCCCGCTTACAGTTCTCGCTCGCAGTTCTCACGTTTGACTGTACTGCCTATATTGATTTTCGTTTATCTAGCAAACCTTATGCCTTATGGAAATAAAAAATAAATAATCCTAAAATAAGGAATTGCGATCCTCGGCTTGACGTATTCACATCAACTCTATCCATCACATCAACCCATTTGAATATGATTTTAGGTAAGTAACTAACTTGTTTAATATAAAGTTTTCCTAAAACCTGAGAGTGTTTCCTTTGCTTTGATCTTTGCAAGTTGCACGAGTGTAAAATGTTCGGTTACACCCGAATTTGGCTCTTCCTTATTTTTTTTTTTTAAATTTTGAAAGAAACGATGGTTTGCGTAAATTTATTACGAGCATCATGTCCACATTTATGATCCTCTAATCGCGCTCGTGCCTAAGATTTTATGAATGTAAATATAAAGACTTGATTGCTTTCTGAAAGTTAATCTTTATATTGCAGCAGATTATCTTCAGCGTAGAACTGTTTTAAACAAGTCGAAATATAAGCAATTTCAAGTCGTTTTCATTAAGTCAATTATTTCTTTCAATTACAGCCACTTTTTGGGCACATAAAAATTTAATGCATTCGCACACATACATACATATGTACTTTACCGTTATTTACTGCATAATTGCTTATCCATGGATAATTGGCAGAGCTGCATAAAAGTGGAGGATAATTAATTTAGTAGTCACATGAACTCTAAACTAACTGAATGTGCGAGTAAATACACACGCATACACACACATCCATACACTCATATTTGTTGCTAAAATAGTAAATAAATACATACATACTGACATATTGATTGAACCGCCGCGCCAACTGGTATGAAGACGAAACGACAAAAGTAAATAAATAGATAAGCAACAACAACAACAAGTCAAATGTGCTGCTGCGTGAAGGTGAACTACTCGATTGATTGCAACGTCCATTGCGTAATCGGAATATCTCGTGTCTGCGACAACTGCGTTATCTAAAGCCATTCGCTTGCTGCCGCGCCAGCGTTCTGCTTCGACAGTCATGGAAAAATGGAAAAAATTAACATGGAAATTGCCAAAAATGGCCAACTTGAAGTTTATTGCTACCAAATTGCGTAATGCATCTAAGGCAAGAAGTCAATAGAGCACAACAACAAAAAGTCGACAAACCGACTCGTTAGCTAGCAATGAAGTGCAAATAACATTTTTTGCCATTCACACACAAACAAACAGTGCTCACAATTTCCACTCAACACGTCACACTTGTGTTGCCACGACAGGTTGTTGTATTAAAAGCCACAACGAACTGCGCAAAGTTGTTCAAATTCACGATCACCAGTACCGTGGCTGCGCATGCGCCAACCCGTTAGTGACCGTTGAAGGTTGTATGGCAGCAATTAGGCATATGCACATCACTCTCTGTGTTGTTGCAAGTATAATGTTCTGTACGTGCGCACCGCTACATGTCACTGTTACAACATGTGCACGAGTATGTTGCCCCTGCTACTCATGCCCACTTCATACTTGAATGTATATGTTGCTCTGCGTCTGTGAGTGATACCTTTACCGTTAGCCAACACGCTACAATCGAAATTAGCAAGCACTCAATTTTATTAGCCGAAATTGGTTATTAACGGTTTTGTCCAACGCCATTATTATCCGTTTATAGTATCAGAAGTTGGTTGATATATATATCGCTAAGATTTAAAAAACATGTGCTTTTGTATTCACATAATGCCTTATGTAGAAAAAAATCGGTAAAGTGACACCAATTCCTGTATCGAAAAAATTTGCCGCAGCTGCAATCCATTAGCATATCTACAATACAACACCTTTTGAGCAAAAACAAATTCTGCTGTTTGAACAAATAAATGTATATCTTCAAGCAGGAACCTATAAGACAGTAAGGAATGCTGTAGACCGAAAATGTGTAATTAATTACCATTTCCAGTGTTGTGTAACTAACCAAAAGTCTGGAGTTTTTTACCATGAAAAAATTTTTAACTATAAGTTTACTTGAAATTCATTGAAAATATTAGAAGTGTTTTGGGGAGTCTACACTATCATTAACACAAGTATTTGAGTGGGGCAAAGCATTCAGTGAATGTCACGGAGTCATCGAAAACTTGCCTCATGCGAGTCGTCCATCCACATCTTAATGCCGATAACATCAGAGGATCTACACATCTCTTACGGACCGACTCAACACCTTTTGGTTAATGTTTTGGGTGTAAAGCATGTCAATGCTAATTCTAAATCTTTTGCAAAAACGACGTCGAATAGAGGTCACAAAAGAGATGCTTGGGAATGTAGCTAAAGACTATACATCAAAAGCATCATTACTGGTGGCATGAGTTTATAAGTATGACGGCGAAATTGTTCAGGAATCTAGCGAATGACGCTTGAGGATGATATGAAAGATTTGTTTTAAGATACGCGAGGGTGGAAGTTTTTTTCAGTCCTAGTCATTTTTGACCACATCTATCTAAAGGCTTTTTGGAATACTGTTACGAACTACACAGAATGTGATGAGGGAGAGTATCGACTTCAACCACGAAGCTTTAAAGTGTATATGTGTACTAATCACCGAACAACATGATCTCATAACAGTGGATCGATTTCTACTCTCTTCACTTTGACTCTCTACAACACAACACCATAGATCAGAATCGAGTACTTAAAATGCTTAAAGTGCTAAAGTGGGAAGCAATCATTTTGAGTTAAAATTAAGGTGAATATTTTGGGACTTACATAAAATCATAATGTTAATGAGAAATCAAATTCTATTAAAATAACATGCAAATATAATAACAAAGAAACGAGTAATTTTTGTATGATTATAAATCTAAAGAATCACAGGATTTGTATAAAGTAAAGAGAACATCAAAGGAATAAGCATTTTGAAAATCAAAAACTGTTTAGTTCTGCTCCAAGTAACTCCTGAAAAAAGTTTGAGCCACTAGAAGGATCCTCCTTGTGTAGGATAAGTAAGATTATTAGATCGAATAACAATATATCCGAAGTGTGAATAGATATTTTTTATTTTAATATATTTATAAAATAATAATTTTTTAAAAACATATTTTAAGAGGTTCAGCTGGAAACACAAGAATTACTAAAGTAAAGCGAGTGAGGTAATGTGTTACTAAATATTAAATTCTATTCGAATGTAGTAAAGAAGTTATGATGGCATTAAATGCTTAACAAACTTTCAAGAGAATCGAACACACAGTATTTACAGCTAGAATTTACCAACACTATCACGCGCAGACACGCTCTCAGTCATCTTAAGCAGGCCATTAATCAAAGCGTCTACTATAGAATATTGTCCTCTGCATCAGCAAACAAGCAGCAAATAGATATATTTATATACCTTATATGCATAAGTACGTGTGTGTATATGTGGGTATGTAACAATACGACTATTTACATTCGAGTACTTATATATATACGAGTATGCATAGATGTGTGTGCTTTAGTGGCCAAAAACAAACCAAATCTAGTTGCATTCATGGAAGAATAAACGCGCGTGTGCAACACATGAAACTAGACACATACATACATACATATATGTTTGTACGTAAGTGTATGTACCGCTGCTCATAAAGCAGCAAAAAAGCCACGACCTACAAGCTCCTTAGCGAATGTGGGAATGTGCAAATAAATTCAACTACCGTTACCACTGCCACTGTCGGCCAACAAAACAGCCAAATTTGCTGGTGCAACAAAGGCAATCAGCTGGAAAATATAGCCTGCAATATTCGCCTACCAACACAGTGTTGTTGCTGATTGCTTACACACTCGTGCTTTTCGTTTAAGATCAACGTTGCATTTCGATACTGCGTTCAATTGCGTTCTGAACTTTGGCGAGTAAACAACTTGAGCGGTTGAACGACGATTAACGCGTCGCTGCGTTTAGTAAAACGACATAATTACAACAACAATCAATTTGATATTTAACAAAAAAATTAGTTTGAATAGAAACATTTTTACAGTGTTCAATTATGGTTTTGCTGCGAGTTATCAAATATCTAGTGGGTTAGTGTGTCAGTGGTTCATTAGTGTATAAAATTGGTTCTAAATCGGCTCTTTGCTTTCAAAATATTTCAATTAATTTTTACGTAGATCGTTATTTGTTGTAAACGCTTTGGTATGCATTGCGCTCGCTTTGAGCGTAAACGAGTTGAAGTGTTTGCCGTGCCATGCGATGCCACTGAACTCGGCCAGAACCAGTTAATGCGTTGAAAACAATTTTTAATTTAATATTTGTAGCTAATTAACTCAGTAAATTATTTTTTTTTATAATTTTTTATTTGTGCTTTTGTGGTTTCTTTACTTAAAGGATGTGTGGTGCGGCTGTGCGAGGGGCTGAACCAGAGCGTTCTGTCTTGGAAATTGCTTAAATATCGCATGTTGCAACAAAGTTGACTAGGAGGCGTGCGCGGGTGGAGTCAGCGCAGTCTAATTTGTCTTACCTTTGTTGGCGATGATGAGCTGTTGAATATCTTCGAAAATTTATAGATGAGCTGAAGTTATTTTAAGTTCGTTGCTTAAGTCTTTTGTATGAAGAATTTCATTATGGAAGTGTGTTAGTAAAAAAAAACTTTTAATTTTCTTCGTTTTATGAAAAAAAAGCACGCCATTGTACTTATATTTTTGTTTTCTTCTAATTGGAGTCAGCGGTAAAAATCAAATATATTTATATCGCCTCAAAATTAATAATACTTTATTATTTTCAATTGTATCTACAAAAAAAATCAAAATTTGTTCTCCTATCTAAAATCCTCCTTCTATTATTATAATTTTTTAAAAGTTTTCTAAATATTTTTTGATAGACGAAATAATAAAAAAAATCAAACGACTTAAAAAAATGGCTGCTTTTTCATTTAATTCACTAAAAATTAAAAAAATAATGCTAAATATTTTATACAAAAATTATAATTATTGCTATTTTAAGTAAAAAATATATTATTCGTCACCACAACTTTTGATACTAAAGAAATTTTAAACTAATTTTTTAAGAATATTTATTTTTAAATCGGGCATGCTCATGTATAAAATATAAGTGACTATGTATAAATAATTATAATTACAATAAAGGTTCATATATTCCATTATTTATAAATATCATTCGAAATTACATTATAATAACCCGATTGCTTCCAATTGTAATGAGAAGCCAATTAATTTTCCTTACAAACTATTTAAATCCCAATAAACAAACGATACAGCGGTCTTCTTTGAAAATTTGAACATTGTATGGATGTCAAAAGATCATCGATATACCCATATATACATAGACAATATTATTTGGAGAGAATTTTATGGAAGTATAACCTTGCTTATGTCACACGAACATACTCCAAATTAAACGGCAGATCTATGTTTAAAAAATACTATACTAAAATTTGAAACTAATATTGCAAATATTTTTTTAGTTACAGGCTTCTATAGGCAGCCACTTAGTTGAAACAATTCACTCAGTTTATCTTTGAACGCATATTTTGAAATTGCTGCAGTGATTACCATTTTTGCCATTTTATAAATGTTTGATCTTTTTTCGATGTTGGATTCGGATAATATCTTCTAGTAAAAAACCGCTTTTAGCGCTGTTAGCATTCAGGTGTAACTCAAAAAAAATTTTATTTTTTTTCAAAAGTTTTACTGTGTATTCATTAAATATATATATAAGTATACCAATAAAACTTTAAAACAATGATATATATTTTCTTCATATAGTCATAGGCTTCAAATTTTTTTAAGCTTAAAAATAGGTACCACCCTAATGTAGATAAATATTTTAATAAAGCTAAGTATAAATTGATGTTTGCGATCATAAATATGCCCTCTTTGATTACTTTTCTTTTAATTACTCTTTTTGCAGCGCTAATTATAGCTCAAGTCAATTTATTTTTAGCTGCACTTGTATCTTCTTGTGTGTACTTGTATAATTACGCAGCTACGGAGGCATCAAAGAAGCGAGCATTTAAAAATATCAACAAGTACGATGACATATGCGAGGAATATGTATTAACGTTTGTCTGCACGTAAATATGTATGTATGTATGTGCAAAGTATTGTCTATAAGAACTATGCATAGTATATTCACAAACATGTTTACCGCGTAAAAGCTCCGAAATGCAAAACCAAATACATACAAATATACACTGGTATATGTATATATGTGTACGTGCATTTAATATATGCTTATATGTTTGTATGTAAGCAAACGCCCTATATTTCAACTACATAAGTGTGTCGGCTAAGTAAAGCGAGTTGTTTCCGATTTAAACTGCCGGTAGTGACGAACAAAAAAATGTATTTTTCCAATAAATTTCATTGAAGAAAAACGTGGACAAAACTTAGTCTGTTTAGCCCTTATCTCATAGTTGAAAATATACACTTTCTCACACAATAAATGTTTCATCAATCGTCGAAATGTAATTTCAAAGAGTATGGAAAACCTGACCTGTCATATTAAAATCATTATTTGTCAACTCACTCCATTTGAACTGTGGTCTCTTATCAACAAATTTCTATGTGAATACAAAACCAAAATAAAGAAGTTGAATAAAATTTTTGTAACTTATTATAGTGACCTATAAATTTTCTTAACTCCATGTGTGTTTTTATGCTGGTATATTTGTTTCATGCTAGTTGTTTGTCCGATTCGACGCTATCGATATTCAATTACAGCAAAGATATTTGATATAATTGTCACATTATAAAATATTCCATACTTTTGGAAGCTAAATAATTATTCATTCGATCATTAAGCGATAAATTGTAGGTCATTTAAGTTTAAGATGGCTGTTTTATAAACGCGTTTTTCTAAAAACAGCATTTGTCAATTTTGCTTTAGTGACTACTCGGAAACAAATGATACGTTCAGCAGAATTTTTAATACTTGTGGCATGGCAGATTATTATTAAATTTTTCAGTACTCAGACTTAATAACTATTTACTAAAAAAAAAACTATTCCCTCTAAGTTGTTGCACTTATTAATTTGTTGAAATAATTACTTTATGTTTGGGATTCAAACAATGTATTTTAAGTTAAAATTCCTCACCAAATTAATCACCCTAACCACGGTCTACGCAACTATCAATATTTACTATTGAAAGCGATGATATTTGTCTATAATTTTACATATGTATGTACATTGCTAAAGCTACATATGTAAATTGCTGATGCAAAAGTTAGAAATTCACCGATTGTATGAATGATCACATATACATATGGGCATATGTACATATGTATATATTTGTGGATGAATATGTACTTAGGAGAATTCCTGTAAATATGTATGTTCGCTATTTAGCTATCACTTTTGTCCACGAGCCACGTAGACAGCATCCAAAAACGCCCCTTATATGATCCAAGTATTCAATGTGGACACTGTTCATGGCTCTATATATATACTTGTGTATATATTTGCATAGCGTAATGATAGTATGAATCTTTGCTATTTCAATATATATTCCTATCTGTATTTACATACACCGATTTGTATGCATACATATATACATATGTACATATTTCATAGAAAATGGACATACTTATCAGAGAAATTATATTAGTATTTGCAATGACGTGCATACTTATGTATAAATACAAATAAGCACATACATATGTATGTATGTATATTGTGGAGCTTGGTCGTGATGTATGTATGTACGTAACAGGCGCTTTAAATGATAATCTTAGCTCAATGGCGCCAAATACGGTGAATTCTTATATAAAGCTAAACATAAAAATATGTTTTCTTAGAAAAATTGTTCATAACCAATTTTAAATAATCGATTTTCTGAACAATCCTTGATAATTGTCTGCCTCTAAATTATTTTATAAGCTAGTGAATTCAAAAAAATTTAGTTGAATATCCATAAATGTTGTCATTGCTGAAAATAATATATTTTATATTTAAAACTATACTGAGTATATATATAAATATGAATACAGATACAACTAAATATAAAAATCAGCTCATTTTCCTTGGGTTTATCATAAAAGTTCACTTTATTGAGGACCTACTGTGAAACGCAGCCTATACTGTTAGTTACGTACATATATACATATATGTATATATTTATATGTACATTTATTTATGCAAAATCCAACTTTATAACGGAAACTGGGATAGAAATTCGCATCGCCAGCGAGAACATTTAAGCCGACGCAGCAAAAACAGTCGAATAAGAGATTCCGTGACAGGCAGATTGCAGCGCCAGCGGGATTTGCATAATTGTTAGACATAATTAAAACTTGTTTCAAAAACAATAACAGTGATTTTTACTTTGAAATAAAAATGGCGAATACAACTACAAAAGTGTCTTTTATCTATGTGTTAATGGGTAAAAATGAAGCATGAAATTATATAATTCTAATTTAATTATTAATCGAGTACTAAATAATTTTTCTAATTTTAGTACTCATGCTTGTCACAAGGGCTAGTGCAGATACACAATCGAAGCCGAAACAGTGCAACGAAGAATGTCCCACGACACGCGATCTTGTTTGTGGTTATGACAGTACTTGTTATGCTAGATTTGACAACAAATGTCTATACGACCGATTAAAATGTACCACGAAGCACAGTAAGTAGTTCCGAAAGCAACGGAGTTTTATGATTTTTTTTTTGTGAATAATATTAATTATAACAAGTGAGAGTGTAAGAGTATCTTGGAACAGCCTCTTCGGATAAAAGTTTGCTGCTGATAAAATTTGGAGGTGTTTTTGAAGCCATTGAGTAAAATTTTGTTGCAGTTCAAACTAAATATTATTTACTTATATAAAGAGAAAAACAAATATTTGTTGAATTGTTTATGCCCATTATACTTCATATTTATCTCGGCTAACTAAAATATGTATAACCTTTGATGCCTCTAATAAGTTCACATAAAATATAAGGATTTAATTTATCGATATAATTTTGATGAATCTTTGCGTCCACATATATATTTATATAGCAGTATATGTGTTTTCCCGATACGATCGCAAATTGGTAATATTAGGTAAAGTAAAAAGTTCGTTCGGTTTTTTATTGATTTTTCAAAAGATGATAACTTTGTGTACATTTGTCCGATTTAAGTCAAATATGCGTCGCTTTGTTCGTAAACTTGTTGCCAACGCGATGCCAACTTCATTATACCCCTCTCGTAGAAGACTGCGTCCCTAATGTCAAAAAACTCGTAGAGCCAATTTTCACAGGCCTCTCTTGAGGCCAACTTCTCACCTTTAAGCGCGTTCTCCATGGACAGGAAAAGATGGTAATCACTTGGTGCCAGGTCCGGACTATAAGATGGGTGCATTAGAACCTCCTATCCGAGCTCCAGGAGCTTCCGGCGAGTCACCAAAAACGTGTGTGGCCTGGCGTTGTCCTGATGGAACACAATTCGGCCTCTGTTGATCAAAGATGGCCTCTTCTGGATGAGTGCTGCCTTCCAGCGGTCCAGTTGTTGGCAGTAGAGGGCCGAATTGAGCGTTTGGCCATAGGGGAGCAGTTCGCAGTAGAGGATTCCTTGCCCATACCACCAAACACACAGCAAAACCTTCCTGGCCGTCAATCAGGTCTTGGCCACCATCTTGGCAGATTCCCCGATCTTTGACCACGACCGTTTGCGCTCGATCTTGTCGTAAGTGGCCCATTTTTCATCGCCAGTCACAATCCGCTTCAAAAACGGGTCGATTTTGTTGCGATTCAGCAGCGATTCGCAGATGGAAATTCGGTCCATCATATTTTTTTGCGTTAGTTCGTGTGGCACCCAAACATTGAGCTTCTTTTTGAATCCAAGGTTATGCAAATGGTTCCAAACGGTTTTCTGGCTTATCTTTAGTTCCTCAGCAATTAAATAAGTGCTCACGTGACGGTCTGTTTCCACTACAAGTATTTCCATGATTTTATCGCAATTTTCGACGACAGGCCTCCCGACGCGTGGTGCATCTTTGACATCGAAATTACCGGAACGGAACCTAGTAAATCACTTTTGTGCTACACGTTCGTTTACAGTATCGGGCCCATAAACTAAATTAATGTTTTCAGCCGCTTTGGCTGCTTTTTCGCTTTGATCGAAGAAAAATTTTAAAATATAACGAATGTTCTCTTTGTTGGTGTCCATCTTTGACGAGCGCTTACAACGAACTGAGTAAATCAATCGAAAAACTGTCAAAGAAAAACTTTTAGCGCAAATAAACACGTTTTCAGCGCCGTATAGTATGACATGATGCGACACGTAACACTAGTACTATGGACAATAACGCCATCTCTTAGATAAAAACCGAACGAACTTCTTACTCGACCTAATATTTTAAAAAATGTCAGATTAATATCGATATTTTTTTGATAAGCTTTTTTACCTAGTTGAAAATATGTATTATTAATTATTAGAAAACATTAGTTCATTGACCACAACAGAAAAACTGTGCGGTGAGTTGAGAGGGAGTCGTGAACTAAAGTTGTGACCGAACTACTTCCTCACAGAACTACAATTGTGTCTTCCCAAGCCACTTAAAAATAGTGCAAATCAGTTCTAGTTTTTAATTTATTTGATCCCAAAAAAGCTATTCAATAACGAACGAACTAATATGAATTGCAAGCCAACCTCAACTGCTTAATAGTTTTACAGCCATTATTCTTCTAACTAGAAATCATATCAATATTTACCTCAATTCCACAACCTTTCTCAAATTACTATACATAGTATTATCTCTATATTGGCTTCTATATAAATCAACATTATTTTCCTTTGACGAAGTGTTTACATGTATAAACACCTGAAGGTTTGCCATTAACTGTAGAGGGCCAATCACTTTTCGAAAAAAAAGATCATATTGGTTGGAAACTAATGTCGAACCCTAGTTTTGTATATGACATACGCTAGAACTTATCCATGTTCGATACTAAATAAACAATAAGCTATAAATCATAAGTTCAAATGTTGCAATACAATATAAAAGGAGTCAGTGCTATAAAAGTATTATTTCCAATAAAATACAAAACAATGAATGAAAATACCGTTAATTTGATTTTATTGGATCTCAAATTTGGTCGCCAAAGTTTTTCCTATCGTCCAATTAAATTATTTATATAAATGTTGGGGCTCAAAAATTTTGAATCATTTGCATGTGGCACATTCCTTTGACGTTGAGTCTAACTTCAGCTTAATGCCTCTGAAAAATCGCTTCAGAAAATCTGTCTCACTGAAAAAATACCCTATATACACTCAATAAATTTTAATTTTTTTCATTTCAGATCTTGAAACGGTAGATATGTCTCTGTGCGATTTAGCCGAACGAAAAACTCATCCAGCATATAGGCTTTGCTAAGGACTACGGTCTCGCCTACTCTAATATATATTTTAATAAATTATTTGCAATGTCATCACAATCTAAATGTTAAACAAATGTATTCAAATTATCACTACACATAGACTTAAGCGGATTTCTTGTAGGCAATAATTATAAACTAAACAACAAATAACCAATCAAACTTGACTCTAAACAATGTTCTCATATTTAAAATAGAATAAAGAAATGCTAAAGTTTTTATTACGACTATCCTATTAGCAAAGGCTGATGTTTTAGCTCTGTATATTGTACTATAGAAACGATTTAAAGTTGTTTAAGCCTTGAGGCCTAATATATCGAGAATTATAGAGAGTATATTTGGATATAGTAGTATGAGATCACGTACCAAAATTTTTACCATGGTTCTCAAGATAATCTCTAAGCAAGTCGAAAGTGCTTAACCACTACATTTGAAACTTTTTGTACCTAAAGAATTTTTGATTTTTGCTCCTTTGAATTTTTGCCCCGAATAGTCGACAACGAACGGTTAACCAAACAGTCTAAAATGAGCAGTTAATTGAATAGTCGATACCTTACGACTATCTGGATAGTGCAAAGCGAATATTACTATTCGAATATATCCGGTTAGTCGATTAGTTGAATACCAAGAGTCGGCATCAAAATTTATAAGTGTCTTGTATAATCTACATATACATATGTGGATATATTTTTTCAATTTGAAAATATATATTTTTTTATTTATTGTGCTAATTTTTCGGACTTAATTTGTTGTTATTAAACCGAACGTCTGAAATTCTTTTAGATAAATAAACATTACACTAATTCTTTACTTAATGTCTCCTACAGGAAATTCGAAGCCAACGGCCGGAATATACATATGTATATTTTAACAAGAAATATTCCTTAATTAGAAAAAAATACGTATTTATAGCGTTTATATCCTGTTTGTATCCTTTATCCTGCCTTTGAATGGATTCAGATAGAAGTGGAAAGCTATTGAAATATATGCTCTTTAAAAATGTTAGTTAAAGTCTTTGGTTATGAAAATAAAGACAGTTCATGAGAACGTGAGAAAATCTTAGTAAAATTGTGAATGGGAGAAGCGCGGTACTCGCCTTTGTTGGTTTCTTAAAATGTCAAGCTCTTTGTGCATACAACTTCAGGAAGCTAACATGGTCGATCTTAGACCACCATTAATTATTTGCACAAAAGGTAAAGGAAATTTTCCACAAACCTTTTCTTTTCTGAAATAAGGAAACTTTGAAGCAAACATCATTTTCACATACTAATTAACATTTTAAATGAGTAAACGGGTGAAAAAGTGTTCATATGCATATATGTACATACATGTCTTAATGCTTTTTGTTTTTGTTATTTGTTTTTAAATCACGCGATATGACACAAAGTTGTTTACCAAACGAACTCAGAAAAATTTTCCCTGAAACCAGTTGTCATCCAAAATCTGATAGTTTTTGTTTATTTCTATAATTTATGTACATACATATGTGCATATATGTACATATACGTATGAGTCATTCCATCCAAAATTTATGTTAAAAATTTTTTTTCATGCGAAACATTTTTTTTGTTCTTCTTGTTATTGGACACGTATTGTTTTATTTCAACTCAATATGAAAAATTTTGAAGTTATGAGTTTTCAAAATTTCAACTTTTGGAAAAGTACCTTTAAACATTTGCGTATACGAAGAAAAGGGTTGCATTATAAAAATAACTAGCCGGCCACCTTTTTACGATTTTTTCTCAGCTTTCCAATGAGATATATATATGTTGAATTTTTTCGATTTTTTTTATAAACAAATAGTTTATATGCAATTTTTTTTTTATACGCAAATGTTTAAAGGTACTTTTGTTAAAAAGTTGAAATGTTTAAAATTCATAACACCAAAATTTTTCACATTGAGTCGAAATACAAAAATATTTTGCCTCAAATCACACAAAAAAAAGTTTTTCGCACGAAAAAAAATTTGAGTGTAAAATTTTGGATGGAAAGAACCATATGTATGTTCGTAAATGACGAAGTAAAGACATTTCTGCATTGTTGCCAATTAAACAACAGCCTTGAGTATACCACAGCAGCTTGTAAGTAGAAAA